>NW_017728948.1:7230965-7318049 GCF_001723895.1 Crocodylus porosus | reverse complement strand
CCCCAGCTGACTTCCTGCGCTTTGGGCAGGGGGCTGGACTCGATGATCTCCCGAGGTCCCTTCCAGCCCTAATGTCTATGAAATCTATGATACTCCTTGCATTTTGAGTTGGGCTAGTGCAGATTGACTCCACCTTCTCTAGAGCCTCAAGATGCATCCACCATGTGTGTGTGTCACTCCTTCCTTCCAGCTGATGCTGAAAGCAGGACACACGCCACTGTAGCTGAGAGAAAAGTTATCTAAATTTCCCTGCAGCCTCCTTCAGTTCCTGGCACACTGCATAGATTTTGTTGATTTTTTTTTTTTTTTTTTACCTCTCTACCAGCAGGAACCAGAGCTCATGCAACCCAGATCACTCAGTGTTTTCAATAGGACAGGCTGTTTAAATCTATCAGACCCTCACTTGTTCACAGAGAGTTCCCTCTCAAGATTTCCCTTTGGGCCCCAACTTCCACAAGCACTCCTACCTGCCTGGTAGTATTTTTCTCTCTCATCTTGACCTCAGTGGTCTACCCAACATGGCCACCAGGCACCATCATAAGCCCACTGAACACTGACCATCCCAAGATGGACACGTTTTGAAAACTTCCCTTCTCAAAAGAAGGGAGTTGCACATGCATTTTACATTGACAGCAAGTTAAAAAACCAGAAACAGCCCTGACAGCAGGCTCAGAAAGGAAGACTTACTTTTCTAGAGCTTCTAGAGGAGGGACATCCACCCTGGACTGCAGAGTCATATTACCATTATATTGCTCTCCTTTGGACCTGAAGCACTCCAGGCTGCCCAGTGGGCGATGCTGCAACAGGAAGAGTGAAGGGCCCTCTCCCTGGCCTACCTCCTTGGCTTTTGGTTAGGACGGTCTTGGGAAGTACTAAGTCAGTGATTAATTCCACTCAGACTGAAGAGAGTGTACAACTTGGGTCTTCCATGTCCTAAGCAAGTGCTTTTGCCACTAGACTATTCAGTAAAAAAGCAAACATCACCATTCATCAGTAATGTTTTCAGGATCTATATTACTTCCCTTTGAGCAGTCTGGATTGACGTGATGGAAGTACTGATTTTGAGAGGCCCATGGACCTCCCCTGTCATATGTAGATGCCTAACTTGTTGACTATGATTACCCTCCTGGGGTAACGCGCCTAAACTTTAGGCATTGCAAAACATGAATGGAGACACCTTAGCCATCAGTGAGGATCCACTGCCTAGCTCCCTTTGGAATTAACACAAGAATCAAGAGTCATTCAAGAGCTCAGTGGGGATGCAGAGAATTAACCCCACATCTTCTCCCCCCAAGTTAACACCCTGAACCATACACCATCCTTCTCTTATGAGCATAAAGGGCTAATTAGTTAAAATCTTTCAAAATAAATCTCCACTTCACTTGTTCCTTGAATGCTGTTTAAGAAAACCAAACCTGAAGGGAGCTGGGTGGTAGTTCTGCCTTGCCTTGTTTAGTGTGTTGGAGATATCCTCTTCTTCCAGGAGAGCAGAAGGGGTAAAAGCATGGATACAGGCTTCCCTGTAGATAAAAACTGTGCAGAGAACATACTCATGCAGTTACACTATGAAATCGGGGCAGGCTGATTGCAGATCAGATGGTGAGAAGAGAAGCTCTACAGCAGAGGCCCCTGCACTGCAACATGCACAGCCTGGCTACAGGAGTCACCATGGGAGTTATATAGATCCCTTCCAACCTCAACCCTTCAGAAACCCATATAAACAACTGTCGAGAGCACCCTAAACGTTGTTTTCATGGAGTGGCTTTCCAGTGTTGACACTGGATTTATAACTCAGATACTTTGTTCCAGGCAGACCCAAACCCTCAGACTGACCATAACTTCTTCCATTCTATAATAGGCAAATGTTATTGATACACAGTGAAAGCAGATAAGAGTAATGCAGGGAAGGGAAACAAAATACTCCCCCGCCCCCTGATTCCATATCTACCAGTTGCAGGGTTCACACAGGGAGGGTATGTACGGCTAGCACACAAGCTTCACACTATGGTTCTTGCTTGAATATCAAATGTTAGCAACCAAGGAGGTCAAGGGAGGGAGACCTAACCCCCGAGTGGTGTGGGTGAGATGGGTTGGTGTTATGCCCATCTGTCCATGGTGGCCTATGGATCCCCCACAATGGACCTTTTGCTGCTCTGATGCCCCTTCTTTTGTATTATTTTCCTCCTCTGATGACTCTTCATTTCTGAGTACCATTGGTTGGTTTCCCTGTGGTTATCATACTGTCTGTATTCTGTCCTGTCAGCATATTCCTTTGTTTCCACAAACCCATTACATGTACACATCTTAATTTGGTCATTTACTGGTGTCTTAATCTAGGCATGCCTGGCCTCCTAATTTGCTCTGTCCACAAAAACCAGAAATCCCAGGGGCTCTGCAGCTGGTCACTGCAACCTAATGCCAATGGTACAGAATCCCTTATCTTTTGTCATGGATTTTCAGGGAACACTGTGCAAATTTAACAGCCTGTTTGTCTGCTTGGTGTCTGCTTGAAGGCTGTGAAACCTTTTCACAAACAGGCTTTTAGACACCAATTAACCCTTGCTGTTTCTCTGGATCATTATTCTGGTGCAAATCTACGCTACCTACAAGCCAGTTCTTAAAAGGAAATCTTTAAATATCATTTTCTGACCATCACCCAGCTGAAGTGGTTTTCATGGAGTAGCTTCATAGCTCTGCTTGTGCCACATAGCTGATCTTGCTATTCATACTGACTGGAAGGTTTGTAACTAAATGCAGATGAGGCTTTCATCCACTGCAAGGTGTTAGTGATGAAAACATGAAGGGAGATGCTGCATATGCTTTATGGCACTCCTTAGCAGTGCTGCTTCTCAGTTTCCACCAGGCTGAGATTTACAGGGTCAGATCAAGGAAGAGGCTACCAAGTAGCTAGTGGAACTGGTGCTATTCAGATTTAAAAACCCTTGCCTGACTTTTCTTGTGCTGCCCCTTTTGTAGTCATTCACAGCAATGTATTCTAATTTAGAAATATTTTATTTCCACTTTGCTCTGACATAAAGATCAAGCCAACAGTGTAGGGCACTGGAAAAAAAAAAAAGGAAAAGCCCTCTTGCTATACGGAGTATGTCTCCATAGCACAAGAATGCGTTGTGCATATGTACCTCAGCATGCTCTAAAAGAACTAGCACAGAAAGCAGTACAGCTGTGTTTAGTGTGGCATTTTGCCTGTCTAATTAGTCTTGCAGTGTACATTAGCCTTAATAGAGTACCACACTAACATTGCTATGTTGCTTTCAGTACCTGAGTTACACTGGGTATCTCCGCACAGCACAGCACAGCACAGCATCCTGTGCACACCCACAGATATCAGCTGCTACAAGTCCCATTGCCTGCAGTGATAGCAGTAGGGGGCTGGTACATAGCCACTCTACACAAAGCTCCTGAGATGGATAGAGGGATTTTCTTACCACCCTTGGTTTCCCCTAGCACCACCTACATCCAACACTTAACATTTCTGCATTTATTGCCTATTTGGTAATGTTTTTGTTTTTATTAAAACTCGGACGTGGCAGCTATTGATATGGGGATTACAGAATACTGTGTTTGCCATTTTGCACCCATGACAGACTGAAGGAAATGATAAGAGGCAAGCTGGTGACATACAGACCACAAACCAAATCCCAGTTTCAAGCACACGTGACATTTGAGAGAATCCAAATTCAGGTCTGCTAGGATCCAAACCCAGCACTTTTGAACTTTGGATACTTTTAGTCCTAGATCTTGTCACCTTGGTTTGGGACCTGTCTCTAGTTTTTAAATACATTTTTTTTCTTATTTGTAATAAGGAAAATAAAATGGGATCCAGGTTTCCAATGACGGTGAAAAGCCCTGATTCTCTTGCTAACCTCTCACTTCTGGAAGCCTCATAGTTTGAATCATTTCCAGCCCATAGTTTTGTTGTTTATAGTTATTTGGCTTGGGTTTTTTTTAGTCACACTTACCAGCTGCTCTGCCTTTCACCTGAAGGGGCCCTGTGTGCTTGTGCAAAGCTGGTGTAAGATGCTACTAATCTGGTTTAGTGGGGTTTTCACATTTTCTGCATGGGTGCAAGGCAGAAAGGGAATCAGGTCCACAGAGAGTTAACAGGAAAACTTCTATTGCTCTCTACAAAAGCTGAGAAACTTGTGCCTGGCTCCCCAAGGAAATATTTTGTCAAAACAAAAGCTATATTGGTATAGCTTGAGGTGTATATTCTATTAACAATAAATATATTCTGCCTTCCCAGGCACCCTGCACAATAAATGCAGATGCACTTACCCTGTTCAACATGATTTGTCTTTGTGAACAGTTCAAATATTCATTTTGCTTTGGGTTGCTGGCACCTGCGATATGAATAGTCAATATCTGGATCGACAGCAAGGTTTTGTCCTGTTCGTTTCTTTGTTTGTGAGCCATCCCTTTAACCACTCTCCCAAATAGAATCGAAATACCTGTTACTCCATCATAAGGCCTCCCCTCCCATCTGATTTGCAACCCAGATTAAATCAACTCTAAAGTGATGAAGAGATCAAAATAGCATCTGTTGGTGAGACAGCGGGAGATGGATTCTTGGTGTGCATTAATCCTTTGTATTCACACTCAGAGTGCAAATCGCACTGTGCAGTGGTCCATGCTTACAGACCAGCTAATGTCATCTTTGTACCCTCAAATGAAGAACCAAGCGGGGCCAAAATGACCCAGCAGCCTCTGTGCAGGGATGATTTCCCCCTTATTTAGCAGCTTCTTTTTGAAAGCAGGAAGGTATTTTAATACTGTCTCAGTATACCCCAGTCAGCTAGTTTTACTGTAGCTACAGATGGGATAAATTGGCGCTCCAGAAAGTCACATATCTTGTCCTTTGTCACATGCCTTGGTCCTCTCTGCTCCACCTCAGTCTTTCTTTCATGTCCCTTTCCTGTACAAAACTATACAACTTGCAATAATACAAGCAGAAAGACTGAGCTATTACTGTGTTGTCGGCTGCTGATGGATATATGGAAGTTGTGTGCCAGATAAAAAGGAAACATTGTGAGAAGAGTTTCACTGACAAGTTCTCAGGAGCCCAATGGCTTTGTCTAACCTCTGTACAAGTATATGCACATTTTAAAATAAAATATAAAATCATTCAGCTTTGGATCTTCTTTGTGAGGAGCCAGATCCTACTTCCCTGAAGGCACTGGGAATTTTGTAGAAGGGTTGCTGTAGTGGTGATGGTCCAGGACAGATATGAGAAGCAAGGAATTTTTTGGTCATACCTTATATTGTTTCAACTGGAAAAGAAAAAGAAATAGCTTGAGCTAAATAACGTATGAAGTTATACTCAATCCATTGCTCTATCTGTTATTTACTTCAAGCTGTGTCTGCTTCCATCCCAGACCTGAGGAAGAGCACTTTAGTGCCCAAAGCATCGCACCTAAGTATACAATTACAATAAAGGATATCACCAAAAAATGCCTTTGGGACTTTATCATTGACTTCAGCACTGGATCAGGGCTTTGTTGAATAGAAACTGTTTGCTGCTTGAGTTCTCCTGTGCTTAAAACCCCATAGTGGATGAACTTCACTCTTGCCCTGCAATTACAGAGAGAGTTTGGCACTACAGTGCATTATAAAACTCTGTGGGATGCGTTTGCCCTTCTAATATGCAATAGACATCTCCATTGTAGAGGAAAGGCTAAAGTATAGGTCACAATAGATATGCATGGCCCCATATCCTTATCCTAAGATAGGGATTTTAATTTTGTTCACTCCCCACCTTCCACTGTCGAGGAGTAAAACAAGTAATTGTTTAAATACATCAAAATGCTTCATGAGAAGAGAGCAACTGCACTGAGTGCTCTGTTGTTCCTGTTTCCATTTGCTAACTAATGTCTAGCACTTAAATCTGCCTCAATTAAGGATGTTTCCATTGAAGTAGAGAAAGCATTTCATCTGTACATCCATTAATCACACCCTCATTAACTTAACTATTGTAAGGAGGTTTGCACTGAAGACATTAGTGGAATTTGTATTCTGCTGCCTATGATCATCAAAGAGGATTTTTTCACACACCTTTATCCACCAGGGCTGTAGCAGTAATGACAGATTACAGAGGATGTTAGTGCCTAAACTCTAACCTATTTAAAAGTTTTAAAGCATCTTGTGTGGTGGCAGAATCCCAGAACTGCAAAGCACACAGACAAATCAGCAAAAGGAAAGCATTTTCCAAACAAGTCAGATAAAAGATGATGGGGGGGGGGGGAGAGAGCATTGTGATCATCCTATGTTAAGCCCCCTTTTTCAGTCCAATAGTTGTGATGAACTGTAACGTATTATCTGGGGGGGAGGGAGAGAGGGAGAAATCAGATCTTTATTTTAAGCTTTACAGCAATGGAATACCCAGTGCAACCCTTAGCAAGTTGGCCTAGTGGTTAAGTACCTTTGTTGTTCATCCAGCCCCACCACACTGACATGCCCTCTATTATCACAGAGGTGTAGGTTGTAGCCATAATGGTCTAAGGACATAGGCAGACAAGGTTCTTTGAGTGAATCTGATATCGTTTATTAGACGAACTTTAATAATGTTGATAATAGACCGATACAACAATGTGATAATAGAGCGACTCTATTATCACATTGTCCCTCACGCTGGTACCTATTCATTGTGATCAAATAACTCCTTGATGTTGGTTGTGAAGGAAAAAATAAATGAATGAGTTCCTTGAGCCTTTCACCATGAAACACGTTTTCCAATTCTTTACTTGCTCTTGTCATTTTGCTCTTAACCCCCTTCCAATTTCTAAACATTCCTCAGCTGTGAACACCAGAACCAGACACAGTATTCCAGCAGTGGTCATAACACATGAAAAATACTCAAGTGGCATAATCTTCCTGTTCTTATTCAACGTTCCTCTTTTTAGACATCAAAAGATTGCGTTAGCCCCTTTGGCCATACTGTTACAATGTAAGCTTATATTTAGTTGATAATCCATCATGTCTTGATAGTCAAAACCACTGATTCCCAGAATGAAGTCTGCCAACCTGTAAAATGGGCCTGATTTTTTTTTTTAATTCCTAGAGGTATGACTTGACACTTACCAATCTAATTTTACAGAGACAGACTGAGCTTTCAGGTTCACCCTTGCATAATGGATGGACATAACTGATCCCTCTTGGGGCAGTTAGAAAAAGGAAATTTTATTCAGCTCCCAAGGGGAAGTATTTTACTACACTGTCAGAAAGTCAAAATCATATTTCCTCCTTGAACCTGATGAGCTTCTCTTGCCAAAGGCAGGAAGATGATTCACGGTACTATCCAATTGCTGGAAGAAGGTAGCATTTGGCAAACACGATCTCAGTTCTAGGACAGATCTGAGATCCAGGTAGGCTGGGCCTTGCTTGACTTGGAACAAGTGCACGCTCTAGCCCTTGATATACATTCTTCCTTATATGCAGTCACAATGTGAGCTACAGTTTTGTTTTCAGAGAAATCTTTTTACCTCCCAAAAAGTTAAAATCTAAGGCCTGACTTGCAAACATTTTAGCGTATTCACAGGTTTACTCCCATGAATAAAGCATGCACTTCTTTAGAATTCTTCAGATAAGTACTAAACAGGTGAATAAATAAGCTTCCCTGTGCTCCCCTCCCACCCAGGATGATGACCAAAGGAAGCCAAAATGAATAAATACGGTATGCGAAAACAGCAGGGTTGAAGAAGAGGTATAGAGATATAGTGGTAAAACAAGGAGACTGTTTGTTCACGCAGGTTGAACAAAGAAGGAAAAGTGTGACTTAGAGGTATGAAGTAACAAAAATGGAGAAAAATTGAGGAAACGGCTCCAAAACATAAGAGTAAAGCTAAGATTTGTATTACGTCTTAGAATTTGCTCCTCACATCTCACCTATCAGTATCTTGCAGAAAAGTTGCCTTCAATACCAGTTTGACCGTCTGTCTGCTCCACTGCCCCATCTGCTCTTACTGCTAAAAACTTTCCCTTATGTATAACCTAAACTTTTCCTTTCTTGCCTCCAGGCCTTTTCTTGTAGTATTACCACCACCTGAGACTGAATAACTCCCTCCTTTCATTTACACCATTAACCTGAAGATATTTATAGATTACGATTATATTTACTCTAAGTCTTTGCTTCTCTAGACATAAATTTAGCTTTTTCAGTCTCTCTTTTAAATTATATCGTTGTCCAGTACTTATATAATTTTTGTTTCCTTCATTCACATTTTTTCTTTTCTGTATTTTTCTTTAACAGCAAATAACAAACTCTTCAACTGGTATATTTATGCTACCACCACTCTTTGCCACCCTCCTTTTACATATATTTCTTCCCAATATAATATGTAAGTATTAATGATCATCCTAAAATCCATTTTACCAATGTCAGGTTACTTGGAGTTCCATATAGTTGTACAAGAAATAAGACAATATAATAAAGTATGTGGAGGTGGGGCAGAATGATACAACAGTGGATTTTTCCATCTCTTGTATTTCTAGTCTTACGCTACAGGATGGCCAGCAATTATTGACTCCAAGATGGACATGGGCCTACAATGTGAAGATGCAGTCAGGAAGGCCAACAGCACCTTGTCATGCATCCACAGATGCATCACAAGCAGGTCCAAGGAGGTGATCCTCCCCCTCTATGCAACATTGGTCAGGCCACAGTTGGAGTACTGTGTCCAGTTCTGGGCACCTGCACTTCAGGAGGAATGTGGACAACATGGAGAGGGTCGAGAGGAGGCCACTCGCATGATCGGGGGCAGCAGGGTAGGCCCTACGAGAGGAACCTATGAGACCTGAACCTGTTCAGCCTCCACAAAAGAAGGGTGAGAGGGAATCTGGTGGCCATCTATAAATTTGCCAAGGGGGACCAGCAGGCAATGGGAGAGACCCTGTTCCCCCAAGCACTATCTGGGGTAAAAAGGAATAATGGCCATAAATTGATGGAGAGTAGATTCAGGCTAGATATCAGAAAGCAGTACTTCACAGTCAGGGTGGCTAGGATCTGGAACCAACTTTCAAGGGAAGTCATGCTCGCTTCTATTGTGGGGGTCTTCAAAAGGAGGCTAGATAGACACCTAGCTGGGGTCCTTTGACCCCAGCATTCCTTCTTGCCCATGGCAGGAGGTCGACCTTGATGATCTGCTCAGGTTCCTTCTGACCCTACCAGTTATGAAACTATGAAACTATCAATTGCAGAAGACTGGCCTCCTTGACAAAGAATATTCTTTCAAGTCTAAAATCATATATTCAAGAAGACTGGGTGCTTTTTTGGAAGACTGTAGTCAAACATAGGGTACTGGACTCAATGAAGGGGAAATGGGTGACATTTTCTAGACTTTGCTTTATAAAAGCTCAAGTTAAAGGAACTGTCCCTTTGAACCAAAAATCCATGATTGATAATAAATTCCAGTTGAGGTTGAAAATATATCATACTAATTTAGCGGTCAAGATCATGTACGAAAATTACAGAGTTCCAAACCAAACACTAAAAAACTCGTAAGTTTAGGGTTACTGTCACAAATATTAAGACAGAAATTCAAATGACTCTCAACGGTCCAAAAGGTCTAACAGTATACATATATGGAAATATCAGTGAAAGTACCCAGACCTTCTAATTTCATTTAATGTTTGGGTTCCTTTTATCTCCTCTTAAAGTTTTCTGGACTAGATCTAAGATTTTCTCTTCACCTTCTTCATTGACAAACATATACACCATGGATCCGGAACCTTGCGTTTCTTGGCAGCAGAAGATTATCTCCACTTGTTCTACAGAAAGATCATTGTAAAGACCTAAGAATCTTCCAATAGGTGGCTAGAGGGACATGTCCACAGAAACAGGGATTCTTTCTTGCAGGTCTCTTCAGGTTCTCAGAGTCCCGTCCAATATATAAAGTAAAGGAGGATCATTCCCTTGACTTTAAAGGGTGTGTGTTTATTAGCACTGGGATCAGAAAAGGTAACAGAGGAGGCAGTAAGTATGAACTAATCATTGCCATACAGAATTGTAAAATGGGAATAATTGTCTAGCCTTCTTTGCTATCTACTACTACTAGGGCTATGCGAGAGTGAGGTGATAAAATTGTTTTCTTGATTTTAATTCTGAGGTTAATCAGCTAAATGAGGGCTCCCCCATAGCCTACCAGTACTCAGAATGAAGTTAATGAGAACTAGCTGGATACATGGAAACGAGTAATAAAACAATACAGATCAATACAGAACACTACCAACAGGTTTAACCCTGTTCTTTGTTTATAGGATTTAGTTTTATTTACACAGTAAATACTGACAGGTGGCCTGTCAGTTTTATACAGTTAAGTCTAGGAACTTTATTAATACCCATAATGTAATTCTGTAGATTAGAATTTGATTGAGAACTTCATGATTTACATGGGCATTAGAACATTTCCTCTTCTAATAGCAAACCATCTGGAAGATAGTGGGTATGTCTACACATTCATTAATGCACTTTAGGTAACAAGCTTTAAATCTAGTACCTCCATTGTGAAGTATTAGAAAAATGCATATTACCCTTTTAAATGCACATTAGCTAAAAAACATATTGTGTGTGATGCTTTGATGTGCATTAAAATAGGCTAATTCATATTGAAATGCACATATAGACACACCCAGTGATGCTTCAAAGGACAGGAGAAAGAAGGGATTTTTTTGTGGTAAAGGCACTGGATTTGGACTCAAGGCATCCAAGTTTAGTGTCAAGTTAGGGTTGAGGCTTCCCACATGACTTTTAGCAAAACACTTGAGTTCTGTCGTTAGTCACTGTAGGCTCCTACAGATGTATTGGATGCCTGCTCCAATGCACTGGAAATCCAGCATGTTGGAGTAGACTTGATTAATCAAGTCTGCTGAAGCATGGAAATTGAAACGTTCCAGCATCCGTCCACATCATGTATATCAGCTGCCCTATGCTGACAAAATGGTAGGGGGGCGCTCTGAACTAAACACGTTCAATAAAGTTTAGTTCAAAGCACCGTGCCATCATTTTTCAGCATAGGTTTGCTGATACACATGACATGGGTGCTTTTATTTAGCACAGATTGCTAATTAAAGTGCCTGGTGCTGCATCCCCGAGCACATATAAAAATGCATTGTGAGACTTTGGACAAGAGTTAACTTATGTTTTTTTAAGAGATTGGGTAACTGGCTGTTTGGGAGTGCTGATCAGTGTCTCTCTTTTCCTGCACAGATGTAATTGAGCTAAATGTTATAACTTTTATGAAATAGATTTAATGGTAGAGTGGCTTAGCTCTACTTATACTGATTTAGGAGTAGATGAAGATAACAGTTATACAGGAACACTTTATGCTGGTGTATAATAATACAGGCATAACTATTAAGTATGTTTACACTCTCAAGTGACATTTGTAGATTCAGGGGTGTACTTGGTAGCCGTGTTGGTCTGAAACAAAAAGACATACAAAAAACTATAACTCCTGATTCCAAAATTATACCTTTTGTTAGAACAAGTGGAAAATGGCAAGAAAATTGTCCTTTTCTGCAAGCTTTCAGGATCAAAGTCCCTTTGTCAGGGAAAAGTGTAGATAGTACAAGATGGTAAAAAGTCCCTGCAGGGAGGAAATAAACTTCATTATTGCTCAGAGGGAGCTGAAGATGGGTCCATGAAAGTGTCTTTGTGAGCTGTGTTGAGCTGTGTTGAGTTTCCCCAGAGCCTAACGGCCACTAGATCCCCCCTCAGCCTTCTCTTGTAAAAGCTGAATGGGTTCAGGTCCCGTAGTCTCTCCTCATAGGGTCTGCCCTGCTGTCCCCGGATCAGGCAAGTGGCCCTCCTCTGGACCTTCTCAATGCTGGCCACATCTCTCCTAAAGTGTGGCGCCAAGAACTGGATGCAGTACTCCAACTGTGGCCTGACCAGTGTCACATAGAGGGGGAAGATCACCTCCTTGGACCTGCTTGTGATGCATCTGTGGATGCATGGCAAGGTGCAGTTGGCCTTCCTGACTGTGTCTTCACATAGGCAGCCCATGTTCATTTTGGAATCAATAATAACTCCAAGATCTCTTTCTGCTACTGTGCTTTCGAGAAGGGAGTTCCCCAGCCTATAGGTATGCTGCTGGTTCTCACTACCCAAGTGCAGTACCCTGCACTTTTCAGCATTGAATCCCATCCTATTCTCATTCTCCCACCCCTGTAACCTCTCCAGATCCAGCTGTATCCTGTCCCTCCCTTCTAACATGCCCACCTCACCCCAGATCTTGGTGTTGTCAGTGAATTTGAACAGGGTGCTTTTCACCCCCTCGTCCAAGTTGCTAATAAAGAGATTAAACAGTGCAGGCCCAAGAACTGAGTCCTGGGGGACCCCACTGCCCACATCCCTCCAGATCAAATATGACCCGTCCACCACCACTCTCTGGGTGCAGTCCCTCAGCCAATTTGTCACCCATCTTACTGTGTAGGCATCAATGTCACAGTTGCCTATCTTTTTAATGAGAATGGGGTGGGAAACAGTGTCAAAGGCCTTCATGAAGTCCAGAAAGTCTACATCCACCGTGACACCTGCATCCAATGATTTTGTGACCTGATCATAGAAGGCAATCAGGACGGTCTGAACAGGATCTGCTCCTAATGAACCCATGCTGGTTGCCCCTGAGCATCATCTTGCCCTGCCAGTCCATCCCAGATGTGCTCCTTGACAAGAATGGGTTTAGGAACAGTCAGCATGGATTAACCAAGGGCAAGTCATGCCTGATCAACCTGATTGCCTTCTATAATGAGATGACTGGCTCAGTGGATGTGGGCAGATGGGTGAATGTGATGTACTTTGATTTTAGAAAGGCTTTTGATACGTTCTCCCACACAACATTATCGCAGACAAGCTAAGGAAGTATGGGCTAGATGAATAGACTGTAAGGAGGTTAAAAAACTAGCTAGAGGATAAGGCTTAGACAATAGTAATCGATGGCTCACTGTCTATAGGCAGCCAGTATGAAGTCAAGTGCCCCAGGAGTCAGTTCTGGGGTCTGTTTGGTTCACTGTCTTCAACAGTGACCTGTAAAATGTCATAGAGTGCACCATCAACAAGTTTACAGACGAAACCTATCTGGGGGGAGGAGTAGATTAGAGGGTAGGATTAGGATTCAGAGTGACCTAGACAAATTGGAGAATTGGGCCAAAAGGAATCTCACAAGGGTCAACAAGGAGAAGTGCAAAGTCCTGCACTTAGGATGGAATAATCCGATGCACCAGGACAGGATGGGGACTGACTGGCTGGGCAGTAGCTCTACAGAAAAGGACCCAGGGATTATATCAGATAGTAAGTTGAATTTAAGCCAGTAGTGTGCCCTTGTTGCCAAGGAAGCTAATGGCATAATGGGCTGCATTGGTAGGAGTGTTGCCAGTAGGTCAAAGTCAAGGACGTGATTATTCCCCTCTATTCAGAACTGGTGAGGCCACATCTGGAGTATCATGTCAGTTTTGCCCCCTGCAATTCGTCTCTCCCCACCTCACTACAGAAAGTTGGGCAGGCTGACAGCCCCAGCCTTAGCCCTCTGCTGCCCCGTGCTGCCCCAGGGGGCTCTGCCAGGAAGCCCTGGAGCCCCCCAACCCATGCTTCTAAAGTAAGCAGAGGCTTTTTTCTTTTTTTTTCATGTTGTTTTCTGCTTTTTTTCTGGATTTTTTTAAGTGATGGTGCCTAGGGTTGTGGGGGTAGCCATGGGGGCCTGGGGATGTAAGTTGGGGGAGGGGGGTGAGGCTGGTTGAGGCAGCCATTGTGAGGTCTAGGTGTGTAGGGGTGGGGCAGGGTGAGGCAGCCATTGGGGGAGCTGCAGGAATTGATGGGGGATGGGGCTAGGTGGGACAATAATTGCGGGGCTGGGATGGGGCATGTGGGACTTGCTAGGGGGGTTGTAGCCCTTGTGATGCCCATTTGGCCCCCTTTGGGAGGCTGTACCCCTTGTGTGTGGGTTGAACCCCCTGTTCAGGGGGGCTGAACACCTTGTTAGGGGGTTGAACCCCCTGTTGGGGATCCATACCCCTTGTGAGAAGACTGGACTCTCTGTTGGGGGCCTGTACCCCTTGTGTGGGAGTTGAACCCCCTGTTGGGGGGCTGTACCCCTTGTGAGAGTGCCAAATTTCTTGTTTGGGGGCCAAACCCCTTGTTTGGGAGTTGAACCCCCTGTTGGGGGGCTGAACCCCCTGTTGAGGGGCATACCTCTTGTGTGGGGGCCATCGCCCTTTGAGAATGCAGCAAAACATGTATTCATGAAACATGCATTACAGTTCACTTTATTATTATGATAAGAGAGTTGCTTTAACACTGTAAGATATATCAATAAAATACTGCCTAACAGATCACCGTCTCTTTCTTGCTCTCTGTCTTTATAGTAGTCTTTTGTTTTACTTGTGGAGGAACATGGATTTGGGGATATTTTACAGAGTGACTATGGTATTTTTTTTTTTTTTTATCAGGGATTTTTCAGTTTTCCAACAAGGAACACCAGAATTCCTGCTAGGGAGGCCTGCTTGCTCAGAGCTGGCACCTTGGACCCATCTGGCTGTGGCTGACCTCCTGGCCAAATGGTGCCAGGAGGACATGCTTTGACAGTTCAAAGCAGGCCACCACACCCGGAACATCTTCCAGGTGATAGCTGCCCAGATGCCTGGGCAGGGGTCACAAATGGCAATAGTGATGCACAAAGGCCAACCCTGCAACCGCAGTCCCACTGACAGCTGGCCCAGAGGGTCAGATGCCTTTACTGGCTCTGCAGTCCCTATCCGAGTCTGGCAGGTGCACAGCAGGTCACAGCCAGGCAGCAGCCCCCACTGCCTGACTGCTGCAGTGGGTAGAGGGTGCAGGGAACTCTCAGGGCTCCTTCAGTAGTCCAGCTGGCACAAGGGGTAGTGTCCCCAGGTACCAATTGGCTGGGCCCCAGAAGCTCCTGAGAGCTAGTAGCCCTGAGCTACTTGCCAGGGAGGCTTTTTATATTGCTGGAGCCAGGACAGGGCAGCTTTTTATACTGCTGGGAACAGCACAGATGCTGGCCCTGG
Source organism: Crocodylus porosus (assembly GCF_001723895.1). Lineage (NCBI taxonomy): Eukaryota > Metazoa > Chordata > Crocodylia > Crocodylidae > Crocodylus > Crocodylus porosus. The sequence goes on along the minus strand of NW_017728948.1, from coordinate 7,303,013 downwards.
GCTCTAGCTCCCTCTGACTGAAGATGCAGGAGGAGCCAGGCAAGGTAATTTTGCCCCAAGTGGCACAATTTGCTCCACAACAAAGTGCATGTCTGAGCACATGTGCTGAAGCAAAAAGCCTCAGCTCAAATTTGCACCACTTCTATTTGAGCTGTTGCAAGCGCGCATGCTTGCATGTGTGGATGCACCCAGACAGAGCAAGGAGCAACCATCTCAAGTTGCAGCCAGAGAAGTTTAGGTTAAATATCAGGAGAAACTTTCTCATGAGGAGAAAAACTGTAGTAAAACACTGGAACAGGTTACCCAGAGAGGTGGTGGAATCTCCATACTTTCAGGTTTTTAAGACCCAAATAGGCAAAGCTTTGCCTGGGATGATCTAGTTGGGATGCAAAATGGTTGGATTAAATGAGCTCCTGAGGTGCTTCCATCCCTAATTTTCTATGATTCAATGATTCATTGGTATGTAAACTATCTAACAGTTCTCTGAATGAAATTATCAGTAATGAGTACACTGCACTATACCATGGAGTCATACCCAGAGCCTCTCTATGCTTCAGTTTCCTACCTGTAAACTGGGATAATAATATATAATGTTGCTCAGTTTTCCTATTTTCTTGTCTGAGCCCTGAATCTTATAAGATATTCAGGGCAGGAATTCTCTCTTACTCTATGTTTGTATATCTCAGAGCATGATCAGCTCTTACCTTGGTTGCATGCTTTCAAGCATTACAGATGATGAAAATAATAATGAATCATTTTGGTGTCTTTAGTGGATTTTAATGATGACATGTTCTAGCAACCTTGATGTTTTCATAGGTGTAAGTATAATCAAGCACTAATAACTGGAAAAGAAGATGAGAATAGGGACAATTTAACACAAGCTACTGAAAAATATAAGTGCTATTATGTGATAAAGGCATCTTTACTTAGGGAAATGTATTGAAAAGAAGGAAAAAAGCTTTAACACCTTTCCTTGGTTTGGGCAGCAATTTTTTCTTAAGGTTTTAATTATCAAGTTGATTAGATGGGAAGGAATTTGTGTCCATAAATTACATTTCTAAAGGTCTTTTCTTCCCTCCAACTCTGAATGAAAGATGGTCTCAGATGTCAATTCTGCAATGAATAATTGAAATAAAACTGAGAAGTGTAGTACCTGCAAATGAATTGCATTAACAACTTGCTGGAATAAGCATAATGAAGTAAAAAGACATCCATTCTGAAAAAAAAATGTAGTTATTACCCCCTGCAAAAACAAAGCCTTAAATAGGTGCCTGACCTTGATTCACCTCCTGTTTTGGAAAGCTGTTTTCCAGGATGAAGCTCTCATATTATTTCTACCTAAGGAATAACCTGTGATGCCTCTTTTCATGGAGACTGCTGTTCCATTGATTTCAGCAGCTAACTGGAACTTCTGCTTAATGGGCTGGATTGACAACTTGCAGTTGAACAAGAATTGTTGCATTACCCTAAGTGTATGCAGGAAGCAGTTGTCATGCTAAGCTTCATAATTCCTGCTTCTTCATGTGGCAGCCCTCGCCTTGACAGAGTTTATTGTTTTCTCTGCACAGGTATCCACCTGACCACCTGCTCATAAAGGACGGGCAGCCAGCCAGATTTGGTTCCTTTTCTAGCTTCGCACATAAGGTCTAACAATGCAGGTATCCCAAGCAAGAGATCACATGGTGTCTTTCCCATGTAGAGAGGTAGCCAAGTGCAGTGAACCTAGTGTCAGTAAGTTTATCAAAGGCTGTTATTATTTCAAATGACCAGGCCTGATACCAATATTGGGGCTCAAACCACATAAATGATGTATCAATTTTATGAAGCATGTTAAATCCCACTGATTTGAAAGTAGTCTGAAGTTTGAGGGGACACTCGAGCCATTCAGAGACAATACAACCCTCCCCATGAGGCAAGGGGCTCCCTTCCCCCCACCCCTCCACCTGGGCATCTTGACAATGGCAGCACGCAGCTGCTGGCTGGGCTTTGCCTGGCTGGACCTGGAGATGGGGGGCAGCATGGAACTGAGCCCCCTTGCCTCATGTCCCCACCCTCCCAACTACCATGGCTGAGGTATTGGGAGGAGCCAGCCTGGGCCCATGAGGCAAGGGCACTCTATTCCACCTCATTCCTCTCCCCTCAGCTCCAGACATGGCAAAGCCCAGCCTGCAGTTGTGTGCTGCCATTGTCAAGATGCCCAGGTGGAGGGGGTGGGGGGAAGGGAGCCCCTTGACTCATGGGCCTGGCCCAGCTTTCCCCAATACACCAGCCAGGTAGCTGGGGGGGAGGATGCAAAGTGGGGGGATCCCTTCCCCACCCTATGCCTGGTCCTTTCCTATTCTTGGAGCTTGGGGGAGGGGGGATATGGAGCTCCTTTGCCTCACAGGTCTAGCTCAGCTCCACACAATATCCCCCCCTTTCTCCTCCCTCTTTCACTGACAGCTGCAGGGGTGGCCAGAGTTGAGTGGAGGAGAGCTGGGGAGAGAGGCAGTTTGGCAGCCTGCTCAGAGGTTTCTGGAGTGCCCCTGCCTGCTGACCAGGGCTAGCACAGGCCAGTTTGGGCCCCCATGACCTAACAGAAGAACATCTGTTGGGTTGGGTGGGGGAGGTTCTAACTCATGGCACTTTGTGTAAAGCACCATGAGTTAGAGTATGGCCCTTAAATATCTGTAGACACCCTCAAAGGTAGCTGCTCTGTTCATCTCAAGAGGCAGAGCAGTTCCATGGTGGCAGGGGATATTCCTATAGTACATTGAGTTGGTCGACAACGTGAGCACAGAACATTTATTCTGAGTATTTCCAGAGTTCTATTGCTCAAAGAGAGAGTGCTCAAAACCTTTCAGTTGCAATTTTCTAAGATAGACAATAAAGAAATAAGAATATTATTCCCTAAGATCTGACAGATACACAGAAGAGATGTACATATAATTGACTTTCAAGTGTTTTGTTCTTTAAACTATTAAATAGCATTCACCTTCTGTTAGCAAACAGAAGTCTGAGTCTGGATTGGGAGCACAACGTGTAAGTCACTATATACGTACGTGATTCGAAAATGTATATTTGTACATGTTCTGTATATTAGTACCTTGTCAATTTACTAATTCTGTAATCACTGCAAGGGGTCACTTTAAACTACTGTTATTATGTGGTGCTAACCTATTCTGCAAAAAGGGAATTCACTTCTCATCAGTAGCTTCCCTGCAGGATAGAAATTTTTGTTCCAAATTCTAAGTTTCTTGGTCAAGCCCTTAGATAATATTTTCTTGAGGGGGAAGAGGAAGAGAAAGAAAGAATTGGGAAAACTCAGATACCAGACATTGATTATTATTATTTGTTTAAAATGTTAGCCATTTTATCTGGCTGCATTTATGACGGAATTTCTCCAAAAAATTCCAGAGATGGATAATCAACAGCAACATGTGCAACAAAGCAAATGTAAACGCCACGCCATTAAAACAAGGCATCTTCTTAAAGTATAACAGCTTCATTTTCAAGTTGATCATCATTCATTTCATACTCTTCTAAAAGAAATCTCTTGCTGGAGCTTGATATCCCTTATGCAGTTGACCACGTTTGTGTTTATTCAGCTGACAAGGGCACAGATGTAGTGAAAGGACTAGAAATGGGTAGCACAACATAATACCCCCCAAAAAACAAGCATGCATTCTCCAAAGCAGTAGAGAAGTTGAAAGGCATGTTAACAAATAGGTATTGCAAAACTGTTAATGTCATTTGCTTAAAGGGATTCATGTTTTATGGAAAGTAGGCGTCTGAGTTTGCCACTCACTCATGGAGAGCTTTTAAAAATGCAACACAGCGCTATGCAGTCTGTGAGATGATGAAGCATGCACATTCTCTGTTTTAATCTGCATTGTTGTAAAAACTGCACATTCTCTTCTTCAGTTTGGACTGTTGTATGTTAGGGGCTTATCATGGATAACAGGTAAGCTGCATCTTTTGAGTCCTCTATGGTGTCCCCATATTGAACTCCTTCAGGGAATGCATCAGCTTCCAGGCTGGGGGGGTTTAATACCTCCAGAGGTCTTTTTTTCATTTCCCCCCACTTGAATTCTCCCTTCCCCACCTTCTTTACCAGCCAGACTGTCGCTCACAGGTTGGTCTGGAAAGAACGTCAAAGAAACTCACCACAAATCGTGTTAAGTACCAGTGCTGGTTTACCTGGAGCTATTGACGTTTGCTCTTGAAGATCTGCGAAGCCATCTCAGACCTACTTAATCATGCTTCATCCTTTCACAAGCCCAAAAGTAAACCATTAGATAAAGAGATGATAGTTATGGAACCATAAAAATATTACAAATCCCTCTTGTATTAATCACAGGATTTTCTGGCCTTGTTATTCTCATGTCATCCTTCCCTTCAGAAGTAAAGAAAACACATTGAAGAAGCAGGATAACTTCTTATTCATGGAGTGGGCAATGTCTCATTCCCCTAAAATGGCAGGAAGCATGCCAAAGCCAGGGGACAAAGCTAAGGATGTAGGCAGATTATAATCCAAACCATAGCCTCTGTCTCAGCTCATGTACAACTTCGTCTGTCCTTTCCAACTCCATTTCAAGAAACACCCCAGCTCAGCTGTAATGGTTTCTTTGTCCTTCTCCACCTAATGGATTCCTCTGCCCAAGAAGACTGAGAAGAACACATTTCTTTCCAGGCATTATCCTCTCATCTGTACCTCCAGCACTGCTATTACGTATTTAGAGATACCACTGTGCATCAGTATCTATTTCTGAACTTGACACTCATTCATGTTCTTGGATTGGACTCATTTTCTCATTGCTTCATTTTTTTTCTTTGTAAAATGGGTACGCTGCAGCATTTTTTTCCATCTGCCTGGTTTGTTGGGTCTTTACTAGAATACTTTTTATTTTATCTTCATCCACTCTCCTGCCATGAGTTCTCATTCCCTCTTCTTAGGAGGTTATTGTAGTTTTCTCAACAATCTTTTCTTTTCCTTTCCCCTTAGACTTTTCGGCTCCTTATTTCCTCATCTCCCTCTTTTTTTTTTTTTCTTTCCACAGCTTTAAATTGTACTCCCAAGCCATTCTGCAGTTTCACCCCTTCCCCACTGTGACAAATTTACACTTCATAACAAAACAGTGCTCCCCCTCGGGGGATAATGATTGATTTTATACTTTCAGCACAGTGGGGGAGAGCCATTGTAGTAGTACAAGAAATAGCATAGTGCTGTCTGCACTCTGCCTAGGTAGGCATGAGCTGAAGATTTTGATTCCATTTCTTTAAAGGGGTTCCTAATCTTTACAGACTACTATGCCACATCAGCCTCCTGGGCCTGCTGAGCTCACTGTGAATGAGTACTTCCATCTGCCTTTCCATGTTCAGGAATATCTGTCTTTCACAGTGACTAGCACCCGCTTTAAGAGGAAGGTGCAAGAAACCCCATGGAAGGTACATGCAGTAGTTAGCAGTCGCCAACCATTCTTCCCCTCCAAGCCCTCATTATGCCCCATCTTGGTTACTAGCTCTTTACTATTCCTGGGCTCTCAACATTCATACCTCTTCTCAAAATGGAAATGCTAGGGTCATCCCTTTTTTTCTGGCTGCTTTTAACCCTTTGTTTCCTTATTTTCTGGACCACCTCTGTTGTGCGTCCTGACCCTCAAAGCCTTTCTATCATGAATTTTCCCTCCTCATCCATTCTTGTTTCCTCTACTCTGACAGGCATGTTAGTCCGAGCCCCCTGCCAACAGAAGGTTTTTTTTGGTTTTTTTCTTCCAAAAGAGCTGCACCATCTGACTGAACAAGATGAACACACCCTGCCAACCTATCTTTGTGTAATTGGAGGTGGTACGGGGTGCCAGCAGAGCTTTCTCAGGTAGGGGTTGTGGTCTTTTCACAACCCTAATAGACATACCTATGTCAACAAAACCTTGTAGTGCAGACTGAGCCCCAAACTCTTCAGGTCAGTGGATGTCTGCACTTTGTAATTTTTTTTTTTTTCAAGTATGGTTTATTTCACCACCCCTGCACACTGTTTGCACGTAGCTTGCCTTCAGAGGAGAAAGTAACATCCTGTGTGGATGGAGAAAGCCTGGTATTTGCTGTTGGAGAATAAATATTGTTGCCTCTTGGGAATGATTTATTTCTTGGTCCATGGCAGTGATCCCAGCTCATTAGTGCCTACTCACTCCATTGGGTCACCTATATTGTACAAATGGATCAGCTCCATGGACCTTTATTCCATACGAGAGGCAGCATGGCTTGGTGATAGCACACTGGCTTAGGACTTGGGAGACATAGGCTGTATTCTGGCTGAGCCATTTAAGTTCCTGTTCCTTAGTTTCCACTTGTGATTGTGGTAATGATACTGAATTCCTTTGTAAAGCACTTGGTGATCTACAGCTTGAAAATGCAATGGAAAGGCTGGCTATTACAAATTATTAGGTCTGTATGTAGCATGAGTATGCTTCTTCTCAGTAACTTATTATCCATTTTCCATGTTTGAGTAAGTTGTCTGGCCATTGATGTTGAGTTCACAGCAAGATTGCACAGTGTCCTGCTGATCAGACAGAGGAAGGATAAGACAGTTTTCTTCAAACATTAATTCAGAAAAGTAACTGATCATCACATCACCAGTGAACATCCCCTGTTCTTTTACAGAGGTACGTTGTTGTATGAATGGATCTATGCTACAATGGCACCAGTTCTGTAATCCCAAAGTTACTTATCACTGATAGAGCTATCCAAATCAGGCTCAACAAATGCAAACAATTAACAGCTAACAATGCCCAAATGTGACCATTACAATTAAAAAGTCGTTGAATAAATGGATCTTTCTTACTGATGTATGAGCATTTTGTCTGGTAGTGAGCATCAGCCACATTTATTGTATTGTTAGAGGTATCGCTAGAGCAGTTAGACATTATTGTTGCTTAGTAATTAAAGATGAAAAAGAGCAGGGTGGTACTGCTGCTGCTTTGAAAACCGATGATGGATTTTATTTATTTCAATTTAGATTACAGTTAAAAATAAAGAGCACTTATACCAAGATCTGAGCAGCTCAATACTCTTTTAGAAATGTGACCATGGTTAATAAAGAAGGGGACTTTCTCATTTAGTGGCCAGAACACTGAATGATCCAGAACACCCTAGAGGTCTAAGATCTAGTCCTAACCCAGCCATCAATGGACAATATGACTTTGAGCAAATAGGGCCAGATGCAATAAAAATTGTAAATGCCTGTAACTTAGGCTTTGCAATATCTCTCTGGAATCCAGACCCCAGAGTTTCCTTCCGGTCCCTCTATACTGCTGGAAATGAGAGATGTGAATCTGAAACCCCTCAGCACGATGAGGGAAGGGAACAATGGTCTCCCATTTCTCTGGGCAATTATTTTTGTCCACTCTATAATATGGCAGCACATTCTCTGTTTTAAAAAGAAATCAGCTATGGATGTTTTTTGTAAGAGCCCATATCCTATTGGCTGTGTTTAGGATGCTCTGAGAGCACAGATTGGATCAGGCCTTAGATGCCAGTCCACATAGCTTTGGATCCCAATGGAGTTAGGTGGGAGCTGAGTGCCTAGAGAGATTTCTGGTCAAATAAGAAGGTGCTAGGTGAGTTTAGGTGCTTCCTTGGATGGGCAGATGCTGAATGGTTGGGGGGAGGGTTTATTGTCATTTGCTTATCCATCCTTCAAGTCTTGCCCTGCCTCCGCTCCCCGTGTATAAAACTGAGATAATGGTACCCCTCTTTTACCTTCCTTTTCTATTTAGGTTATAAACCTTTTGAGGAAGACACTCTCACACTATGCATTGTACAATATCTAGCACAAAAAGACCCAGTTTTCAATTGTCTGTGGTGTCAAGTTCTTATGCCAAAACGACTGTTCCAGTTTGAGATCAGAGCTGGGATTTAACCCACTCATATGCAGACAAACCATCATCTGACTCTCATTTAAGAGAGCCTATGGAAGAGGTCGCTAGAACATATGGTGGGAATGCACCTTGTGCAGGTCTACAGTTCTCTAGTTTCTCTGGCCCATTGCTCCCATTGCTATCACTGATGCAGTGTCCCTAGTAGATTGCCTTTGAACGCACACTATTGGACTCAGGGACTACAACATTAGACTTTTATTTGCTCTTAGAATTCATTGGAATGGAAAAAAAAGTACGACAAAGAATAATGACAGCTTGAAATGTGCATCAGTGCTGCTTGTTATTGACCCAACTCGACAGTAAATTCAGTTGGTGGGGTACTGGAGGTTTTTGTACTACTCAGTCATCAAATGAAATATGTTCAGAATCACAGTTAGACTTTGTTCATAACTTGGGTCAATCCCAGTAATGATTTTATTTACCTGTAGTTAGGCAGACAGGTGTGATTTTTGCAGTCAGTACAGCCTGTGATATCTCAGTGAAGGGCAAAATTAAATCACAGTTTTCTGTACTTTTTCATAACTTGAAAAATCCATCTAACAGCTTTTTTTTTCCTTACCACTTCTGCTTTTTTTTAAGCTTCTGTTATGCTTTCTGCTATGCTACATTATATACTGATGTATCCATAGTATCAGCCTGTGTAAATCAGTGTAGCTTTCTTGACTTTATAACCATCATCAGAGCATTTAGCCCATCTGAAATAACACCAGCTCCAATTTCAACTTCTTATGTAGAAATGTTTTAATAAGTATCATGATTCCTATTTAGAGATGGGGAAATTGTGGTAAGGGATGTGTGGTCCAAGGTCAGTTTACATGTTGACAAAACCAAGAATATAACTTGCATTTTCCAAGTACCAATCTTCTATCCCCTGTAGCACACTGCCTCTTGTAATATATGCTATACTATACCATGCTATAATATAATGGACTATACTTATATCTTACAAACTATATAGTACAGCACTCAGTGTAGTTATAAAACTGCCGTGAATGGAACTAGGATTTTGAAAATGGAGGTGCAAATGGTGCAGTATTTCATCCCATATAACACAATATATTTTTCTCCAGTTAAAATGAAATGATATGCTTTACTAATATGCTAGGGGCCTAGGCCTGTATCGTTACCTTTAACACTGGAGCAAAAACAAATATAACTTTATTGGGATGTGCATGAAGTTGTAGTTTGGTGTGAAAGAACACACCAAACTAGGCAAAAAAAAATCAAAATATCCTATTTCATTAGTCTTGCAGTCATTAAACATACATGTCTTTGTCAGATTCATAAAATAAAATCTAGCCTTTTTCAGTATCTTGGCAGTGTGTGCAATCCTTCACTGAAAGTTATTTCTACCCCTTGAGTTAATATTCACTTGAGTGAATGTTTTAGCTACATGTAGGAGCTACATTACCAGGAGCAGCTAACAGACAGCAGAATTACAGAAGAAAGGAGAGCTTGCTGCGTGAAATATCAAGACCATCGAAAAGGAGAGAGGGATGTTAACACTTGTAAAAAGAACCAGGCGAGCCATGGAGTCAACTCTCTCTCGGCTGCCTGAACAGAAATGCTGCTGTGGTGCTCCCAGGCAGTTGGTTTTAAATGTTGGCTGGACCAAGACTCAAAGGGGGGTACAACTACAGCACTGCACCCCTTCCCCCCACCCCCAGATCCATCCCTGACTGCTGCATTCATGTAAGTTGTTTGCAATCCATCACTCCCCTAGTCATCTGTATCACATATATAACTCATATATGTGAGTTATTGGTGACTATACTATAGAAAGGCACTATCTTCAGACTGTAATGATTTTATCACTTCCTTTCTGGTTACGATCTTGCAGAGCACATGTGACACTGTCAATGTAGACTAGTTCCTGACTATTGCCCATGAGAAACTGTTTGCTGACTAGCAAAGTTTCCCGAGGAAGATTTTTCCAACACCAAGTAGATTTGGGAGCATGTCTCCCATTGACTTCCGGTGGCGTTTGTGTTCCTAAACTCCAGCAGTGCTATCAGAAATCATTCCCGACACGAAGATCTGAACAGGAGCCGTGGTGGTTTTTGCTCCTGTTTTATTCAGAATAGGAAAAATTGTCAGGCCAGACTTAACTATCTTAACTTCACGTTCTTTTCTTAGTCTGTAGAAGCCCATCTCTGAAACAGAACTTCATATTTAATAACAGTTGGAAGGACTTAGCCCTTGTCTCCAGAGCATCCTATGGCATTTCACTAATCGATACCAATGGTGTAAACATGCTTTGTATCAGGCATCAGTTTTACATGCTGGTTTAACTTATGCTGAGATACACAGTGGGCACAGAAGCAGCCCATACCACAGACTGAATGAAAGGTGTGTATTTCTGCACTTCATTACTAGGTGTTAGGGGATCAGGTAACACCTGTTAGTCCTGAGAAAATGGATACCTGAGGAGAACAGAGTACTGCGATACTAATGCATACCTATGGGGGCTTTTTACCATCTTGTGCCATCTACATTTTTCCCAGAGTCTGATGAAGGGACTTTGAACCCGAAAGTTTGCAGAAAAAGACAATTTTCTTGCCATTTTCCAGTTGCTCTAATAAAAGGTATCATTTTGGAACCAAGAGTTCTGGTTTTTTTGTACCCCTTTTAGAGGTAATTCTTTATCATATTGAGTGTAATTACCCTGGTTTAGGGTTGCTCGTTACCTGTTTGGTACATTCTTCACTGGTGTGCTGTCAATTATATTGGTGTAAGCATGTCATCTGTGCAAGCCCTGTTTGAAATATGTTCATTTTCCACTTTATAAAGTATCCAACCCTTTTGCATTGTGAACAAAAATGATATTTTACACGTTCTCGGCACATCTCAGTTTCTTTTTGGGTTTGCATTATGGATGTCTAACTTGGAAAAAAAAAAACATGATGAGAAGACAATCACAGTCATTTCCTCTGTCTCCTTGAACAGTGTAGATTTTTCCAGTGTACCTGTGAACAACTTTGTGCCCAGGACATCGCTCTTTATCATTCCTACCATGTGTCACTTAATATTCTGTAGTATTTTTACATACTCCTTATCCCTTGGTATTTCAATGTAGCTATTGGATTTGATTCTCTTCCATGCTTCACTAAGCAGAAAGAGTGTGTTCCTGGTGTATTCCCTTAGTGTCAATTTGCATGGTGTTCTCATCAAATTTTGCATTGTCTGAGCCCTCTTCACCTCCTGTTCCTATGCCGTTAAGGTTGTTGTTGGGAATTTCTAGGTCACAAAGACAATACCGCTATTGCGTTATGAGTCTGTGAAATTGTTCCCATCCAAAATGTGTGGGGCTATAAAGTTTCTCCCAGGCAGATGATCTATCACTGGTGAACAGGCCCCATTTTTTGTTTGTTTTATTTTTTATGGGCTGCTCATGGAGATAAAATAGCAGCAAGCAGTATGTCACTGCAAGGAGAAGAATAAATATGTCACCATAAATGAACGTATCTCTCCTTGCTCTTTGTCTGGTTTCAGTTGCAGTGGAGTAGCTGTTCTGTTAGGTTGGCTAATTCTGGCATGGGGGTGGGGACCTACAGACGATTAGCAGAGGCATAGCAATTTCTGTGCCCTCAGTGACAACAGTGGCCAGGGCAGCAGTAACAGCCACCACCATTCTTGTGCCCCCTCTAAATTGGCACGTAGGATTAGTGGCCCACTTGCCCACCCCAGGTCACACTACTTGTGACTATCCCTGGGTATCTGTGTGTTTTGAGAAGAAATATCCCTCAAGGATAATCTTGCAGGTATAATCTCCGTCTCCATTTGCTATGTATGGTAAATTCCAGTGAATAACATGGAGTTCCTGAAAAAAATAGTTATTTCCTTCTGGCAAGATGGGTCCAATACCAAGGTAGCAGAAATGTAAGGTGCTGCTTTGGTGAAGTTGTTCTGTCATGTCTGGGGGGGAGCTCTCACATGGCAGAGACTACAAGACAATCTTTACCTATGTGGTCACCGAAAAGAATACCAAATGTATCCTTACACTTACTCTTGTCATGTGCCCACAGCCAGGGCCACTCACTTTTGGAGGAGCAATGATAGCCTCTACTTCCTCTACCATGGCACACTAAAACCTCTTTTATAGTATGCATGCTGCTTTTGGTATTTTTTACTTGATACCACCATGAGGATTGCATTAGAAATGCCTGTGGAAATGAAGAGGTAGGAAGTATTCAAAGTCTAAGGATATGAGAAGACCGAGTGAGGAATTGAAGACAGTGTTAAATATCCTGAAGTGTAATTAGTAATTATAAAGAGCATTGGAAAAGGCTACCTTAAATATTTTGTGGAATCTCTATCCCTGGAAATTGTCAAGAGCAGGTTAGACAGATACTTGAGTGTGATCTTTTAGTCAGGGAAGATCCTGCTTTGAGCAGGGAGTGGAGCTCATGAGGTCCCTTTCAGCCCTAGTTTCCTACAATCCTATGCCTTTCTTTCTTAACGTCACCAGAGATACACTCAAGTAGTATCGCTGCACTTTTGGTGTAATATTTTGGGGTAGGAATGATCCATTCCTGCATATTCTTTTTTAAATTTCTTCTGTCACATTTTTAATAGCTGTAATAGCCATTCTGAGATAACAAAATGTTCCCATTGGCCGATTTTATGCCAAGGTAGATGGAATCATACGTTTAGGCAACAATTCTTGCCTGATGAGTAACAACAAAGTGATTGATATATTATCAGTGAGATTAGGTGTGCCATGAGATTCCACTTCATCTGGCAAAATACGCTTCAATGATTGTTTCTCAGTGCACCTAAATCTAGGGCCTCACTTTGGAATACAGTAGTGCACTGGGGAAAATTGCATCCATTCCCATGTTGTTGTATGAACTGTTTGCTCTGCAGATCAAAATGTGAATGGGGAAAATACTCCAAGTCAGTGATGCTCAACCTTTTTTCCCCAAGGGCCAGGTGGGTGGTGCTCAGTCTGCCCATGGGCTAGAACCCACCAGTGGGCCTGATCCATAAGGCACATTAAGACCCAATCTAGAAATGCAGAAGGGGGAAGGTGTAGCCTGCCCTCTATCCAGCTGCACAGTGGAAGGGGGCATGGCCCAGCCCCAGTCTGGCCAGTTGGCAGTAGGGAAGGGTGGCTGTGTTAATTGCCACTGGTTTCCTGCCGACAAATTGTGTGATCCCTGGGGAGCTCCATGGGTTAGATGTCATGGCTCCATGGGCCAGATTTGGCTTAGAAAAGGATGGTAAAAGAGGGGTACTGTTATCTCTGCTTTATACATGGGGTCGGGGTTGAGCACCCCTACTCTAAGTATCTTCTGTACTGACAGTCTTGTCAGTCTTAGGGTCTTAGGGTGATGTGCAGTTTGATAAAAAGGGCTGACAAGCATTCGAAGCAACCTCTCACATTCATTTCACAGTTGTTTGTCTGATCAGCATGTAAAGTCATTGTAAGCAGATCTTGCTAAAGTCCCTTTCTCTATTGATACAAACAGTCAGATCGCTTAAGGTGTGTCTACTGATATCAAATTCTGTGTGACACGGAGGCAAAGAGCCAGCGAAATATTTGCAATTCAGTGGATGAGTCAATGAACAGGAGTGTTCAAATGTCTGCAATGGGCATGTTCAATGAACTGCAATCCTTTACTTCTTGGATCCAGATGCTATCAGAGAGCTTTTCTTCTTTTTCAAGGATCTGTCAGAACAACTACAGCAAATGTTATGTGACAAAGGCTTTCCAGAAAGAACAAGAATGACTTCTTTGAACAGATGGAAGAGTTACAATGACCTGAAGTGTGAATTGATTTGTATGGAAAGCATAAGAAAGAAAGAAATCATTGACATTAGTTATTTCTCTGCAGATAATCTCTTCTGGCCAAAGCGGTGCCAGAGTGAAGTGCTTGGAGAATTTGTGAAGATGGTAAATTCCGTATGTTATTTTTGCAGTCCCATCCCTTTGCCTTGTTATATAAAGAAACAGTAGAAGCACTCAGCACCTGCTACTACAATCAAACTAAGAATTTGAAAGAGGAGTCCCTGCCAGGCATTTGTGAACAAAGAGAAGAGCTCCTGGTATTCTTCACCCTGGAAAATTATTTGTTGGCATCCTCACAAATTAATTTTTGTATATTTGAATTGCCAAACCCTGCTGCTGTTTTGAACCTCATTATCTCTCCTCCATAACAGAGGCAAAAAATACGGACATTACTTTTACATCACTGCATCTAATGGAATTAGCTGGATGAATTCAAACAGGAAAGAAGGCATGATTTGTTAACAGTGAGAGCGATTAATCATTGAAACAAAATTCTAAGTGAAATGTTGGATTTTCCATTTATTGATGTCTTCAGCTCCAAAATTGGATGCCTTCCTGGGATATGATTTAGGTAAAAACTAGCAATGCATCAGTGAGACACAAGTTACTGCATGTAATACAGAGAAAAGTGGCTGATCTAAACCTCTGGTGTAAAGGTCAAACGGGATAGTTGAAGGATCTCTCCCAGATCTGGATTTAAACTCTAGGAATACGTGGATGAGAAACTCATCTGTGAATCTGGTCCAGCTGTGATTAAATCTGTCCTGGAGGGCTTGTTGGCAACGAACCAAGATAGAATAGCAAATATTTTTGTATGTAATAAATACCACTCTTCTGGGTCATGGAGCTGTACCTTGATTATACAGTTTATATTTCTGTGGCAACTTCTACAAATATCAGAATGATACATTTTGCCCTTCCAAGTCCCCCCTCCTCCTTAGCCAAAAATACTTGCATAATGCATCCTGAATTCATGAATACTTTTGATGACCTGCAAATACCAGCAGGTATTTGTTCCAGCAAATAAAATATCCCAGCTAATAAAATAAAATAAAATAAAAAACAGCATAAGAAAAAGAAAAGAAACTTGTCCAGTTCTACTCTTTTTATATTGCCTTCATTCTTGTTTTCATTGTAGTATAACTTGTCCCCAGTTCACCAATGGACTCAAGCACATACCTGACTTTAAACCTTTAAGCATCATATAATTATGCCTGGGCTTAAGTTCCTAAATACATTAGGGTCATAGCCATGTTTGTATTAATTGTAGACACATTTTCTTCCCTTTTAGTTATCTAAGAGTTAATCTATCATACAATCTTTCCTTGGAACATGTTTCTTCTAAGCTCAGTCACTGAAATGTGGGCATGCTTCTTGACAGGAGATCTTGGTGCCTAGGAAAACCTTATTAAATTGCAATCTGGTGTTTGCCCTATTTATTCACAAACTTAGAATAATTTCTTTAACTGGCAATAGCCTCTCCTTATGGTAGCCCTTCTATGTGTTGAAGTGTGGTTCATTTTACAAAGGGTTCCTGAACCAAGCCACTTCTCTCAATATCTTTTTATGTTCCATCACATTTTAGGCTTAACGGGTTCCTTCTTATCACTTAGAAATTTTGATCTGACTGTGCTATTTTATTTCTAAATGGAAGGTCTTATTGAAGCCTTATTACTCCATAGCAGCTCCAACTTGTATTGGTGAAGCTTAAAGATCTGTTAATGTTTAATTTCTGCCACATACTTCATATCTATGAGGTTATAATTTGGTTGTTAGAAGCTCCCTAGGCTGAAATGCCTTTTATAGTGCTTCAAACCAGAAGCACATTTTTAATTGTTTTAATTTCAGTTCAGCTATTATTTAAGAAATTAAAAGTAAGATGGAGAATCACTAATTGAAGGCACCAAATTAACCAGCTGTGATATGGAGGTGGCATTATGGTCTTGACTTGAGCACTTTAATATCCTTCAGCTGCAAATAGATGGAGATACCCTCATGAATATGACCATGGCCCAGGATGATAAGCATAAAGGGGGGGAAAAAGAATATATTAGCAGAGGAAAAAATGATGGAAGAAGCAGGTCAGATAACCCTTGATGATTTTTGGTAACTTGTCCTTGTATACCACTATTACCAACCTCATCAAGCATTGGAAATCAGAATACTTTGAATGAACCTCATCTCCATTTGACCCCCAGCTATCTCCTTGGGCGTGTGCTATTTGTCCTACCACGTGAGAAGGAGGGGCAAGAAGGCTAGGGGACTACATTACTGCAATATAGTAGTCAATGGAGGGCAGAGAATGTTATTTTAAGGAAAATTATTGCCAGAGCAAGGTGCCATCATGTTACCTGGCCTTCACAATTGAAAGTACAAAACTCACAATAAATAAATGCAAAATATTTATATATCATGTGCATATATATGTGTAGTAATGTAACTGTCCTTCTGCCTCTTCCACCCCCTCCATACACACGCACACCCCTCCCTCTAGGAAAAAAATGGAATAATTAATACACCAGTGTTAGGCAGAGGTCACGTAGCAGGCCACCTATTGTACTAATTTTATAGTCTTGCCAGTAGGAATCCTTCTCCCAACATGGCATCAAAGAGGGTTTGCTTCTTTAAGGCTGCTCCCTGCCCCAGAAGTCCTGGTTAGGAGATACAGTGCCATGATTTAGCATGCCGTCAGCGTGGCCACCTCACCCTCAGCATAATTTCATAGGAGGAAGGAAAAGATTCCAACTACCTATCTCCTTCTCCCCACCCTTTCCCCATTCCCAGACTCAGATAGCTTCCAGAAAAAAAAAAAACAACACTATATAAACTCCAGCATTAAAACGGAGCCTCATGTGCCACGTGTTAATCACATTGCTTCAGGCTTTGGTTAAAGGGCCAAAGGCTCTCTGATATAGTTCGAGGAAGAATATGTAGAATGGGCAGAGGGACATTGTTGCACTTCACAGGATCCCTCTCCTTTCAGGTTTCACACAGGAGATTGAACACAGTTCACTAGCACTCCACTGACTTTCAAAGATTGAGTTTAAAAATTTGTTCAAGGCCTGTTTGCCGCTCAAGGGACCAGGAGGAAAAAAAACCCCAACCCTACACAACCCATCCAAATGTCTTATAAGATCAAATAAGACCCAGCTTCTAAGAGGAGAGACGCATCTAGCACAGGAGTTGACAGGGAGTTGTTATCTCCTTGGATTGCTGCAGCTTCAGAACTTTGAAGAGATGAAACCAGACAGGCAAACTGTACAGCCTGAACTAAGGCATGCCAGGATTAAACAGAAGAGGACATTCATATCTTATGGTATAGCACTGAATAATACATCAGATGGACATAATACATTTAGCTTAACATCAATATGAAATACTGAAAAAAAATACCAAAAAACTGATATCAAACACTGGGTCATAATGCAGGGGATGATAAGAATTCTACATACAATTAATGAATAACTAAATTATTATTTACAGTCAGCTTCTATATTAAGTATTAACTTGCTAATTTTTAATATATTCCTTTATCTAAAGTTTAGTGTAGCACTGCTAATTTTTGGCACCTTTCCTTCCTCTGGGGGTATCAAATTTAATTATAATGATAAGTGTTGGATAACAAGTGATTAGGGGTCATGTGATATAAAATCTATTGTGCGGATGAGTATTAATTATGTTTATGTAGATAAAATGTCAGTGCTTATAGTTGTGAAAAGGTAATTATGGTAAATTGAACAAGACTCCCACAAGGCTCAGATTTCCGTGATGAGTTTTAACTCAACTTTGCAGAGCCTTTGGTTTGCAAGATATAGTAATTGTAAAACTTTTAAAAGGGCTATTTAAGAGTCACAGGTGGTGCACTTGTTCTGCAAGAAACAAAAATTATGCAAAATGATAATGAAAAAAAAAGGTGTGCAAATGGATGTTGTGGACAAATGGGGCATGGATCCTGATCTAAGGAACCATTGCAATGTTTCTAAGACTGAAGCACTGGTAAAAATATTGGAAAATATGAGAAGGTTATGTATGAAGTTGTGTGTGCAGGCACACACGAGAAGGAGGACAATGAGAACTGGAGCAACATGGTGCTCCTCACTAAAGGCTTTGCCACATGTTCAAATAAAAGCTGGATAGAGCCCAGCTATGAAGTTCTTACACATTTTCAAGCACTAACTTTGTAGCTGGTTGGCTCGTAGAGGTGGATGGACATTTTTATGGTGTGATATTTACTTTTCATGTGTGGCCAGTCTACATTCATTGCACAATTAACCGGTTAGTTATATAATACATGTAATGTAGCAGGTGCCAGAGAAACACAACTTGGCCTGTGTTTGGCTTCAGAATTGGCATTAGGCAATGGCATAACGCTGGTTTGAGTTTTTATGGGACTGTTTGTTTATAGTATAACTCTGCCTGGTCCTTAACTTAATCTGTCCTTCCATATAGATCAGTGATTGCCAAAGATTTTTTGCCACAACCTGTTGCTGGGAGCAGTGTGTGGTGGTGGCGGCGGTCTGGAGGTGGGGGTGGGAAAACTCCCAGCACATGGTGTGGCTCGTCCTTTGTATGCAGTGCCACTGGCATTGCCCCCACGACCCTCATTTGGGTCATGACCGATGATTGGGAACCACTGATATAGATTATAGTCAGTTCCAACTATACATCAGGGATACTGATAGTTATGTAAACTATCCAAAGACAAAATGGTAAAACTGAGAAGGTATAAAGATTTCTATTTCCCCTTAAATCCAATTAAAATGTGAGTTGTTTAATGAGACGTAAACTGAGAAGCAGCCATGTCACTTGGTGTAAACATGGGTCTGGGAGGTAGGACTCTTAAAATCTTCCTGTATCAATTACCCACCGTTAGATCTTAGACAAGGCACTTGACCTCTCTGTCTCACTTTGTTCATTGTTTACCTGGGATGACCCACCAAAGGGTGGTGGGAGAATTAGTACCTGCATGTTTGCTGAGCTGTGGAAAAAGACACAGAGCTACATGAATACAAAATAGCAGTTTTCATAACAAATCATAACAGCAACAAATTATTATTTTTCACTGGAAGAAAAAACATGGTAAAATTCATTAGTCTCATTCAGGAAAGAGGAGGAAATGAGAATAATGATGAGAAGCTAAAGGAACAAAGGTACACATTGCCTTTGCCTGTGGCATGATAATACTTCATGAGCAATCAGAATCCATGTGAATTCAGGCAAGATGCATACCTGGGGGTGCCATGGCTTTAGAAAATGCATGGTTACTAGCTTGTTAAGATCATGGTGGGTATCTTGATACTTGGTAGCTGTCTCATGAAACATTACATTGTGTATATATTCTCTGATGATCTAACTTTAAGTGAGTTTATGAGGTAGGCTAGCTATACAGGTTAGGAGTAATATTTACTTTTGATGCTTGGTTGGGCAGAGAACCTCAATGAAAATAATCATTTTCTTTCTTTGTTGTGTTCCTGTTCCTTTTTCAGTGTTTCGGAGTGGAAAATATTTTGAAATACCTTTTACCCTCTAGTACAGGGTTCAGCAAAGTTTTGCAGCAGGGCTGATTTAATGGAGTGTACCTCTGAGAGTAGGCCATTTCTACATTGCTGCTGCTGTTATAAGAGCTGGACCTGCCATTCCTCTTTGGCAGTGAATCAGTGCTTCATACCAGCAGTGCCACCGCCACTGCTGTCTACTGCCCTGGCAAAGCCTCTGCTACTAAAATACTCCAGAAGACCCCTGGCTTTGTAGGCTACATCTGATCCACAGGCCATAGGTTGCTCACACTGGCTCTTGTTGATCCATTGACTATTTTAAGGGTATTTGGGGATCATTTCATTCAATTACACTTTTGTGCTAAAAATATCACCCACCTACAGCTTGGCTGTAAGAAAGGGATCATCTTATAGCCAGGGTACTGTAGTGGGTTCAGCAGATTTCAGCTCAATTCCTAGTTTGCCATAGACTTCATGCTTTGCCTTAGTCAAGTCACTGAATCCCTCTGTACCTTTTCAATCGAGAATGTTGTTGACAAGAGTGGTCTCAACTCCAGGCTGCACCATCCATTCAGAGATGATCTTGGTCCCTCCAACCCTTGATGAAGTATGCAAAGCCATCAAGCAGATGAAGAATGACAGGGCCCCTAGAGCTGATGGAATCCCTACCAAAATCTTCAAGCACAAAGGAAGAGAGCTCACACCACATCACAGCTCCACGCCCTCATCTTGAAGATCTGGAATGATGAGGAAATCCCAGATAACCTCAGGAACACCATGATTATGACAATCTTGAAGAAAGGAGACATTTACAGATGGATTACCTTGCTTTCCACCACAGAAGAATTATTGCAAGAACCCTCCTGAACCATCTCCTTCCATTTGCAGAAGAACTGCTCCCAGAATCTCAGTGCAGGTTTAGGGCAAAAAGAGGTACAACTTACATGATCTTCACTGCTCTCTGGCTGCCAGAAAAATGCTGGGAACAACATAAACCTCTTTACATGTCCTTCTCTGATCTTAAAAAAGCCTTCAACTCTGTCAGCTTAGAAGTGCTTTGAAGGATCCTTCTGGAGTATGGATGCCCACCAAAATTCATCAACATGTTTTGCCTGCTCCATTACCATATGCAAATGGTAGTTATCAATAATGGATCTAGCACAGATCCCTTTGAGGTTAAGACAGGAGCTAAGCAAGACTGCATCATTACTCCTACGCTTTTCTTGATATTCCTTACCGCAGCGCTGCTTCTGATCAACAACAAGCTTCTAGTCAAAGTGGAGCTAAACTACTGAATGGATAGTAAGCTGTTTAATCTCAGCCGACTCGATGGCAAAACCAATATCACAACAGCCTCAATCATTGAGCTCCTGCACAGTGATGATGCTGTAGTTTGTGCTCACTCACAAGCAGGCCTTCAAGCAATCATCAATGTCTTTACCAAGGCATATATGAAAATGCAGCTGATGCTTAACATTCAGACCATTGAGGTCCCCCATCAACAAGCTCATCATGAGTAGGCCCCTGGTCTAGTATTTTAGACTCACAGTGAGACACTGGCGAACTTTAATTATTTCTCACACGTCAGAAGTCATCTCTCTCAGAAAGCTGACTGATGAAAAAAACAACATTGCCTCAGATGTGTAGGTTCAACCTTTGGACACCTGAGGAAATTGGAACTCAAAGACTGTGTCATCATATTCAAAACCAAACTCATAGTTTATCAATCAGTCATGATCCCCACCTTACTGTATGGAGCTGAGATGTGGACAGTGTAAAGGAGTCACCTCAAGTTGCTGGAGAAGTACCATCGGTACTGCCTGCAGAAGATCCTTTGAATCCAGTGGGAAGACAGTCATGCCAATGTTAGTGTCCTCTCAGAAGCAAACACCATGAGCGTCAAGGCAATAGTCATGAGACATCAAGTTAACTGGGCCATCCACATCATCTAGATCTCCAATCCAGATTCCTGAAGCAAGTTTTATTCTCCCAGCTCAGCTAAGGCATACGCTCAAGAGGAGGGCAGAGAAAGCACTTCAAGGATGTCCTTAAGACCAACTTGGAAAAATGCAACATTGACATAAACTCATGGGAGACTATGGCCTAAGACCACCCCAAGTGGAGGAAGAGTCTGCTGCAAGGATCTCAGTACTCTGAAACCTTGCAACAAGAGGGAATGGAACAGTGGGAGCAGCACAAACAGCATGTTGTAGACCAAATCAAGAAACCAGAGCCACCTACCCTGCAGAGAAACACATGCCAAACTGCAACAGTCTGTTGATCCTGGATCAGCCTCATCAGCCATCTTCAGACCCACAGAAGAAACAATCATGGAAGACAATCATCCTCAACTGCAAGGGCGTGCGGATGACCTCAGTTACCTATCTGTAAAAATAAATAGAAGAAAAATGTGTATGTCCTCTGTGATACTTTATCTCAAAGCTACCGCAGTGTGAACACTTAACAATTTGTAAAGTTTTCTTTATAAAATGAATGCATTTCATCACAGGCACTGCTAAAATTGCTGCATCATCTTTTATAACATGGAAATTATGGTTTTGGCTTTATTTTTCTCTTTTGCATTGTGCATCTTTCAGCAATATTTAAAGACTTGAGTAATGACTTTTTCTTTTCTTCGCTGAATCTCTTACAAGTTTTGGTTTCAGATATGAGCATTTATTCTCTTGCAATATATCTGCTTGGTTCTTTGTGATATGGAGATAGTGTTTTAGCTGAAGATTATAATATAAGGATTTCTATATGTTTAATAGAAAATTTTGGTCTAAGAATACTAGGAAAGTGAAGGCTTGATTCTGGCACTATGGGTATTTCTCAAAATAGACAGACATCTTCACACAGCCAGAGTGATGATGTGAATCTAAAAACCATGCCCTGCAGCTTTCTAGGTAGATTGCTCATAGTCTATATCTACCTAATTGGGTTACAAAAATTTGATAATGGTTTCATGAGTCCTGTAGGAAAACATATAACAAGATCTAATGGCTGTTGGATGAAACTAGAGAGATTCAGAGTAGAAATAAGCACAATTTTTAAACAGTGATAGTAATTAACTATTGGAATAATGTGCCAAGGGTTGTGGTGGATTCTCCATTGCTGCCAATTTTTAAATAAGATTGGATATTTTTCCACAAAAAAAAAAAAAAAAAATTGACTGTAATCTAAACAAGAATTAATTCAGGAAAGTCTTATGGTTTGTGTTATGCAAATCAGATGGGAAGATAATATTGGTGTTTCCTGGCTTTCTGGTCTGTTAATATGTTCTCCATGCTACATGTATTAGGAATAGAGGTAATTAAAGAATTACAACTATTCCTGTACCATTGTGTCAGTTAGAATTATGCGTGTGTGGGAGGGAGATGGGGTGGGGGGACAGTAAATTTACCAAAAATGTGAGCTTTGGAGTAACAAGTTTATTTGTGAATTGGCCGTGAAATTCCAGAAATAGTTTGAGTCAAAAAGAAATGGAATGGCATTTTTTTAAAAAAAACAACAACAACAAATTGAAATAAAATCTTTCTAATTGAAATGTTTTATTATGAAGTGCTAAAACGTTTGGCTTTGCTGTTTCCGAAGTGAAACGTTTTTGGTTTGTTTTTTTGTTTTTATGCTGAAACGTCATAATCAATTTTTGAAAATTAAATTAAAAAGAGGGAAAAAAGGTTTTAGAAGGTTAAAATAATGCCACCAATAACCTGAGGATGAAACAAAACATTTAGCTTGGGTTCAAAGAACAGTTTAGCATTGTTCCAAACTCCAAAATGATTTTTTTTGAAATTTTACTGGGCCCTTGGCCACAACTTCTGAAAAAGAAAAAATCTGTTTCTCTTTGAATTGAACTGTGTCATTGCCCCCCCAAAACTCGATTTTTCCCCACCTGTACTGTGTTGCCCCCACCCCTGAAAACTCGATTTTTTTTCCCCACCTGTATTTTTAACTCTGACCTACATGAACTTACCCTTAAGCTTATAAACATTTTTTCTAGGGAGATAGCCTTTTTGTCCTGGCATCCCAGAAACTAGGAATCCATTATTCCACCAAAAGAGTCTGTGAAATATATCAGATCAAATGTGCTAGCTCTTTGTCCCCAGGACACTGCTGTGTGGGTCTGTAAGTTAATTACGGTTCATTCCAGGGACAAGCCTAACAGGCTTTGTGCTCTCCCTGGCCACCTGCTTGCAGAGGAACAACAATGCAGCTTGGAAGGATTATATGTGCCATTTCTGTTTTGATCTGAGTCAAAACCCTGGACAATCAGAACTGCCTTAAATGAGACAGCTGTTTCTAGCCATTTAAGCCCTGGTTGGTTTACTGTGACTGGTAACATGGCTATCCTCTAATAATAGTTATCACAACTGCATGAGTCATGTGTATTTAAAAACTGGCCTCTCTGAAGTTAGGTTTTTGACCAGCTATCTGCCATAATCCATAATGAAACATCTCAGATGCTCATTTCTCCACAACATAATAACCACAGCAGACGCAAGAAGAAAGTCGATCCTGACCTTTTTAAAGGATTACTCACAGGAACAGAGGGAATAGCACAACCTTTAAACAGGCAACCTTAGATTACTGCATTCACACATTTGCAATAAAATATATATTCATTAACCCAAAGGGAAATGCTGATTGGGAATTATTAGGGTATGTTATGGTAATAACCGAGACACTGAATTAATTTTGCAAGTTTATGTAATGGCTGGCAAAAAAAGTTTGAGAGCCTGCACTTTCATACTAAATACCTTATGCATTACTACCACGCACAAAATATAATGAAAATTAAAAATAGAATGAATTCATACAAGGCTACAGTGTTAAAAAAAAACATGTACTACAATGCAGACATCTGTATGTCGCCATCAGTGCACAGAATTTATTTTATGGCTATTTTGATGCTCTCTTGGTGGGAATAAGGCAATGATATATTTTATCATTTCCAATATAATTGATATCTGGGTACTGACAGACTTCAGGGGAAAATTCTCTGGAAGGCATTCGGGTGGTATGAAAAAAACAGTCCCAGCACCATATAATTGGACAGGATTTCAAGATAAAAATCATAATGAAATTATTGAAAGCAATATGTGGGAGGGAATATCTTCAAGACCATACACAAAATAAAAGGAAACAAAGCATTTAAGTGGAAAAATGATAATTGTGTAATCCAAGACTTTAAATTATGAGTAGAGTGTCTGTGGTTGGAGTCTGGTCATTTCAGTTGCAAACCTAACATAAAATTTTATAGGAGGCTTTTATATAGCTGATGCTTAAAAACCGAGAGAATTTATTAATCCCAATGAAGTGCCTCCTTTCCCAGGCTTCTCTTCTCCCTTATACCAGATTTACATTATTGTTACACTGTTGGTATCATCAGTGGAGTTCTACCTGCTTTATCCCATGTGAGGTAAAAAGACAATTCAGGCGTCTTGTTTTCATATTTGTGATGTTACCCCCACGAGCACATCAGAACTCCTATTTAAATAATACCTTGGAGAGAAAACAGAGTAAGTATTTGTGCATATGAAAAAAGGTCCAACTGCACTTTCCATTTTTTTATCAAAAACTGCTATTGGCCTTGCTAGCTTTAATCCATTCTTCAGGTTACAAAATGGAGGAGAGGAGGTTTTGCCAGAGTGTGCATCAGATGGTGCTGACAGAAGTGATATTTGTTGCATGGTCAGCCCCTTGGAAGGGCTCTACAGCCATGGCCTGATGGAAGTACAAGACTCTAGAGTGCTTTAAAAATGCCTCATCATGTGAAAGATTAACCCTCATTTAATGAGGGTTCAGATGAAGGTGCTCCAAAATGGAGTACCTTCATTAACTTCTGTTTGTCCCTGCATGTCAGCAGGGCAGGACTGATGCAGTCTAGCCCTGCCCCTGGTACTGTCTTCAGGATGGGAGGAGGAAAAGGCAGAGGAGCAAGCTCTGGTCTGGGGTTTGCCCAGCCTGCACTAGAGGGGTGGGTAAGTGGGAGATTTGGAGCCCCCCCATTAGTTGGGGGTGACTGCTAGGAGTGCCTGCAGGTGGGTGCTCATGGGAGGCTACAGCCTATCTGTAGGCTCTCTCCACTGGATCAGCTTCAAAGTGGAGCTCAATCTTCCCCTCTACCCCTGACCAAAGAGCAAATGTCTCTTGGGTTGGGGAGGTTGCTGTAACCTGTGGCACTTTTTATGAAGCACCATGAGTTACAGCGGGGACCTACACATCTGTCAGCAATCAGAGTAGAGTGTCAGCAGCTCCAGGAATTCCTGGTGAAGGAATAGATTCCTCTGGACTGCGGTAGGATTTCATGGATCAAACAAAGGCCTGTAAATCAGGCAGGAGTAGAAGTAAATGATGATGATCTGCTCAGGTCCCTTCCAAACCTACCAACTATGAAACTATAAAGGGAAGGAAGGTGTTTTGTTCTTACCTAAATTAGAAACCATTTTACTTCTTTGTTGCTCAGTTTGTCCATCTGTAAAATGGCCATCAGATCCACTCATTGTGCTTTGATATTTAATTAACTGATGGTTATAAACCATGGACCTAGCCAGGGGGAAAAGCTGGACTGGGAATTCTCAGGTCAGCTCATGGAGGCAGTCAAGCCAAGGGACATGGTCATCATGGGTGACCTAAACTATCTGGACATATGCTGGGAAGAGCAGTCAGCCAGGTCTGACTGCTCACGTAGGTTCCTAGCCGAGTTACAGGACCTCCATCTAACCCAGGAAGCGCACAGTCCCATCAGGGGAAATGCTTTGTTGGACCTGGTCCTGGCCACAGGCAATGACCTGGTGAGGGGACTGAGGGTGGTCAACCACCTCGGCGATAGTGATATTCGCCTACTGGAATTCACCATCCAGTGCAGGGTGTCAAAGGCCTATAGCAAAGCGGCAGCCCTGGACTTCAGGAGGGCAGATTTTAATGAGATAAGGAGACTAGTCAGGGAGGCACTGAGGTCCTGGAGGGGAGGTGAGTTGGGGGTCCAGGAAGAGTGGTCATTCCTTAAGGAGACGATCCTCCAAGCCCAAAAGGTGACAATCCCCATGCGGAAATCCCTGGAAATCCATCAGTGCATCGACTTTTGTTACCCACCGGCATCCGTCCCTTAGACCTGAGTTACAGCAGAGCAGCAGCAAGGAAGACCCACCCACTTTTTTGTACTAACTGTTTTTTAGGGGTTTGAGCAGGGTGAATGGGATCATACTTAGAAGCCTGTGTCTTTTCCACACCTAATAGGTGGAACAGAATCTGACCCCATTCTTCATATATGATGAGAGTACAGCACTTGGGCACTGTACCCTCACCAAGTGCTAGGTACCTTAAGTACCTGTCATCACATGCATGTTTGCTTTGAACTGCTACTATGTTCCAAGAGTGTTCATTTCCCCTGAATGTCCGGCAAAGATGACTTGAGATGCCAATCCTAGAGTGAAGTGGGAAATCCACGTGCCCTCCATATCATTATAAACCAAGATGAAAAGTTACTCTGAAATAAATAAATAAAAACCCTTTTCTCTGCAATCTTCCTGCACTCGAGAAAAATAAAAAAAGAAGGCTAAATAATAGGTGGAGTTGTGCAGCTGCAGTTTTTCTGCAGTGAAGCAGTGATTGGTGTGCATTACATTTGAATCACGACCAGGACTAGGCTTTCTGTCTGCAGCTGGCTCACAACAACACAGCTTTATCTCCACTTGTGTCCCTAGACATTAAAAGCTCGACATTCAAGTGTTGAATTCTCAGCACCCAGGCAAGGGCAGTATTTATTTATTTTTTTCCTGCTTGCACAATGTCATGCAAAAGTACAGCGGTATTGATTCACATTTAAACACATTTCAGCAATAGCAGATTGTCACATTAATCAGATTAATGTTCCATATTTATAGATCAATCAAGGAAACTTCTTAATCAACAGCAGGGAGGCACGAACCTTGAAATGCTGAAGGCGGCTTTAGCAACTTGCCAGGAGCCTGAGGGCCCCATGGAATTTGCCTATTGTATTTACATAATGTATTTATTCAGAAATAAATGCCCACAACCATAATATTTGCTTATACTTACATCTTGCCTGATAGATGCATATAAATTGTTTTTCTTTGAGTTCCTCAGCAGTAAAATCCTGAACTTGTTTCATCTTTAGAACAAGGGAGGAAGCATAGAGAATGGCCCAGGTTCTAACCCACTGTGGATGAGTCAACTCATGGAGCTCCTTTACATATGCTGGTAAGGGCACAATGGGATTTAATGAGTGATCCACACAACTGTGCCTCCCCTGGGGTGGTGAGATCACAGCAGCTGTGATCTCCCAGCCCTGGGGTCTTCTGTATTCCTGAGGCTGAGACCCTGGCAGTTGCATCTCCCAGCTCTGGGGGCTCGGTGCATCCCATGGGCTTGGAAATCACAGGCGCGCCCTGCGGCTGCTGGACCAACACGGGTTGTGGCACTGGGAGGCATGCTGTGAGCATCCAGCTTCCTCAGCTGCAGCACTCTGAGGAGACTCTGCTACGTGTGCAAATCAAAGTTTGATAGCAACCAGCTATCAAGTTAGTACGCATTTTTTGAGGTCTAACTTTATAGCTGGTTGGAGCTTTTTATGGTATCATAGGTACTTTGCATGTATAGCTGGTCTCAAAGTAGTAGTTGGCAACTGTCGATCTTCTGCATCATAGTGTAAATGTAAGAGGTCTACTTAGGTCCCTGATAAATCCACTCATGGCTGACAAGCCCATTTCAAGAGTCATGCGACTTATAACAAGTTTCACAGATCCATATGTTGTCTGAGTTGGAGTCCAAATTTACAGCATGCTGTTTCCCTCTTTCTCACTTTGCTTCTGTCCTCTGGATCAAAGCCACTTCAGGTTGCTCTGCACCCAGTGCCAGATGTTCCCTCCACATCAGATGGGATTCTGTATACTCCTCCCAGCTTTCTACTTTAATATGGAGGAACTTAAAATACATTTTGCACACTTTGTGTTATTCCAATAGAGGTGACTCTGCTTTCTAGAGCCATCTTGAATTTCACTATACAAAATATTCTTGAGGATATGGCCTCCTCCCATGTATCAGTCCTGTGCTCTCCAGTACCTCTGTGTTTGGTATTCTGTTTTCCCATTTTATTTTCAGTATCTTACACAGACGTCTCATGTGGAAGCTGTTCAGTCTCTTGATGTGCCTAGCATCTGTAGTCCACATTTCTGAACCATAAAGCAGGGGTGACAGCATACAAGTCTTGCAAATTCATATCGCCACCTTAGCTGATAGTTTGTTGTTATTCCATGCATGTTTTTGTAGTAGCCCGAACTTTTTACTTGCTTTTCCAGTTCGGTTAATCAGTTCAGTGTGAAGGTCAGGATTCTTGCTCATCATATAACCCAATTAGCAAAAACTGTCAATGACACCAAGGGATTTGTCCTCCAGAATGACGTCAGGTGTTGGTTCTTTCACTCCTTGGTACACAGTCATAGTCTTCTTGGGACTAATTGCATGATTCAGAAAATCTGCCCAAGAGATTTTGCAGAGAAGATTCACTGTGGGAAACCAAGTCTGAATCATCCTCAAACAGGAAATCTCTCAGAAACTGTTCTTTCACCTTGGTTTTTGCTGTAGACCTTGTGATGCTGAAGAAGCCACCATCTAGTCTGGTTGGAAGATAAATGCCTTGCGGTCCTTGAGTGCATGAAGAAGTAGATGTTAAAAAGCATGGTGGGGGGCGGGTAAGACACCTCTGTTTCACCCCATTGTTGATGTCAAAGGCATTTGAGTCTGTGTTTTCATATGCTACAGTTGCCTTCATACCCTGGTGTAATGAGCAAATGCTGTTCAACACTTTTGGGGTACAACCCAGTTCCTTCAGAATCATAAAAAGGTCTTGTTTCTTGACTGTATCAAAGGCCTTCATAAAATTGATAAAGGCTATGTACAGTGATATTCATTTTTCTGTACACTTCCCTTGAATTTGCTTGACCGAAGATATTAATGGTGGAACATGTTGAGCGGAAACCACACTGACTTTCAGGATAGATCCTTTCACTTAGAGATTGTAGCCTAGGGGAGCATGATGCAAGTGACAATTTTCCCAGACACATTCAACAGGGAAATACTGCTACAGTTGTCACAATCGCATCCACCCCCCTTTCTTTGTGCATCTCTGTACAAACTGAGCACCTTTGAAATTTTGTAGTGCTTCATCCTCTTTCCAACGCAGCAGTTTAGCTTCATGAAGCTTCCAAAGTCATTTGTCATTGGCACATTTGTAGACTTCAGGAGGCAAATGTAGTCATTGCCGGATGCCTTGTTCCCAGGAATCAATTTAACGGCTTATGGTAAATCTTCTTATGTTGGCTTGTTGTCTAAATCCATCATCACTTCGAACTGTGGAAATCCTTTGAGCTCTTTGTTAATTGTACTATCCCTATATTGGCATTTAAGATCCATGTTTGTATAGTTCCTGGAGATCCTTGAATGGGAGATACTCTGCAGAGCAAAGGTGGGGAAAATATTGTTGTTGTTCTTGTTCTGTGGACTGTACGTGGTCATGCAAGGAAATGCTGCTGTTTAGTATTTCGGGTGCTTCTGCCTGCTTTTTCCCATGAGTTTGTTGAGCTACAAACTGAAACCCAAAAATGTTTGGCTAAACTTTCAGTTGACCTTTACAGTAATAGGAAATGTGAAGCGAGGAGGGTTTTAATAACCCAGGTTCCTTGTATTCCCCATTGATTTGTAATATAGAATCATAGAAATATAGGGCTGAAAGGAACCTCAAGAGATCATCTAGATCCACCTCCTGCACTGAAGCAGGTTCAAATATAGCTGATTTTCAGATACTTAAAATCAGACCGTAAGCTCTTGAACACAACAACTGGGTCTTGTTGTTTGCTCAGTAAAGCAAGTACCTGACATGTTACTGGGGAATTGAATTACTAAATGTAAGTACTACATCTGGGCAGAGAAAAGGAAGTCCCTGTTACTGAAGAGGCTGATATTTTGAAATTCAGTTTTGTTCCAAGCAGGCATGAAAAATGAAGTTTCAAAATTCCCCTGAAGGGCAATGGAGCCCTGGATTGGGCTGCTTGTTATGTCAAGGGACATTAGAAACCCGAGAGTGCCTAGTTTTGAGCCAGTCAAAGATGTTTTCCTGGGATTGCAGCCCTGGAAAGCCCAGACCTCCCACGGCACACCGGTTAGGCTGCTGAGGAGCAAGACAGTTCAGCAGCAGGAATTCTCACTCTTCTGCTGAGACTTCAGCTGAAATGCCAGCACTTGGAGCTTCTCCAAGAAGCACTTAAATTTTGCCAAGAAAATTCTGATGAAACAGGTTTCCAAATTCATGTGTAAACTTACAGAAATCAGGTTTAGATTACTGACCATTAAGGTTACACCAGCACGAGCCCCAGTCCCCCCCAAACCCGTAACAGAATGAACAGCAGAAGTGAAGATGAAAAACTGCGTTCTTGCCTTTTTCACGCTATATACAATACTGCTCATAATTCTCTCCAGTGCCACTTAAGTTGTACCCTATAGCTTAGTTTTTTAGATCACTGGTGACATGCCAAGTCAACAGAGAGAAAGAAAACAAGATAGAGGATTTAATTGTCTATAGTATTTTGCTTGATCTGCAATGTAATCTTTTGTTTTGCTTCCCATGTTTTGACTTCTTTGTGATACGTTTCAATAGAGTTGTTTTGAAACTGAAACGTGAACTGTTCTGAAAATATGTAGAAAATATGCAAGAGGATATTTTGATTGTTCATATTCTTTCCCAGTTTTACAATGAAATAATTTGGCTGCTTTCGCATATTTTTGTTTATTTGGGATCTCCATTTTATTGATTAATAACCTGTTTGAAAAATTGTGCTTACCCTATTAAAATAGTTTTTAATTCACCCATTACAAGTTACAAAGCATTAATAGCTAGCCTCACTTAAAACTTAAACTCCCCATGGTCTTCTCAGAAAAGATAAGACATTGTACCCAGCAAGGGGTAATCTTACTCCCTGAAAATCTGGTGCTCCTTAAAGATGCATAAATGTGCCTAGAGACATTTTTAAAAGCACCCAAGTGAGAAAGCACCACTATGGCAGCCAAGTACCTAGGAAGGTTTGAAATTCTCACTGCATGCCTCTTCATTTTAGACACCTAAATACCTTAAAAAATCAGACCTAATTGACTTGCTTCAAGGACTCAGAGGGACTCTGTACCAAAATCAGGAGCTGAAGCTCAGTTCTAGTGTGCCGTGTTAGATACAAACTAATTATTCCTCTTGCCCGATCATAATTTAAAGTTCCATTAGAAACCAAAATTGTTCAGGGCTCATCTATACAGTATGTGTGTGTGTAGTGGTTGCGGGGGAAGTTAGTTCAAAATATAAGTTCAGAACATGCGCCCAGAAGTGACCTACATTAAAAAAAAATAATAATAATATGTATTAGCTGGCAAAAAATGCATATGCTGTAATGTTGTTTGAACGTCTAATACGTTTACTGCATTGTAAGTCAACATGCACTAGCATTTACATAAATGCATCTCTATTTAGTTTTTGCAAAAATCGTGTTCGCCTAATAAAAGATACCATCTCTACTATGAGTCCTAATTGTCTCTACTTTGGCACACACCAAGTGCCATCCTGCAATTTTGTATCTTCCTAGGACCAAATGACCTGTTTACATGAGATCTAAGATCATGCTGAGCAGACATCACCTCCCTATTTAAATGCTAGTGCTCAGCTAGCGTAGGTCCATTTGCAGTTGTGTTTGCACACTCTTGTGTGGTATTATTACCTATAGTACTGTACACTACTACATGCACTCATAGGAACTGTACAGAAATTGGTTATGTCCTACCCTATGAGGCAAAGGCCCAGCAAACCCTTAAGATGAAACATTGCAAGGATATTTTTCAAGCCATTGCTACAGGGACAGCTAAGCAAAGTCACAATCAGGAACGATTAATCAGAAAAAAACCAAAACCCTCCCTGAAAACCATTTAGCATGAAGCCAGTAAAAAAATATAAAAAGTCAAGCCTTCAACAGTGCTCATGCCACCTGTCATTTGTATATGGAGCTGGGCAGGTTTTTCTCACAGGCTGCCACTAGTGAGCCATGGGTTGTGATATATGCTGCCAATTCAAGAAAGGATGATGTGGATGCCAAGACCAGCATGAACTCTGACAGTCAAGAGACAACTGAAGTTCAGGGCCTTTTCACTGTACAAAAGCCATGGTCAAAAAGACACCGAACTGAACCTGACCACCCTTAGGACATCTGCTGTGTAGAAGAGACACCCATTCAGCAGTCTTTTGTCTCATTAGAAACAAAATGAATTGGTAATTAATTGTGTTTACATACTCTCATATACCTGAGGAGACTGAGAGGAGACTTAGTAGCAGCCTTCAAGTACCAGAAAAGGAGTTTTGAAAGGATGGAGCTGGACTGTTCTCAGCGATGGCAGATGACAGAACAAGGAGCAATGGGCTCCAGTTGCAGCAAGGGAAGTTTAGGTTAGATATTAGGAAAAATTTCTGCCCTGGGAGGGTAGTAAAACACTGGAACAGGTTATCCAGAGAGGTGGTGGAAGCTCCATCCATTGAGGTTTTCAAAACCTGAGTGGACAAAGCTTTGGCTGGGATGATCTAGATGGGGCTGGTCTTGCTTTGAGCAGGGGCTTGGACTAGATGTGCTCTCCTGAGGTCCCTTCCAACCCTAACTCTCTATGATTAGACCTGACATTTGGTTTGTTCTGGGTACTTGCTGGATACCACTATATTGTTTGGATGCAAGCTCACAGACTTTCCAAGTTTTGCTGCCTCCTCCTGGTATCTCTTGAAAATCATCCATGCTCTGCTTTTGGGCAAGCCATCACCTACCTACAGACCACTCTTTTCCCCCCCCCCCTCAGAGCCTCATTTTCACTTCCAACAGTGGCAAACTATCTTTCACAAGCTCATAATGATCCCTACCAGGGGGTGGAAGTCATTTAAAAAACATTGCTTGAGGAAAAATTTTGTACTTCACTGGACCCCAATCACCCATCCACAGGCCACCCTTCTTCCCTCTATATTGCCTCACTGCTTGAAGCTGTTTTGTCTCACCACAAGCTCAAAGCAATGACTGTACCCCCACAGATTAAAAAAGCTACAGCTTTTCAAAGCATTGTGTCTTAACATGGAGTGAGGGGGGTTGTTTTTCCCCAACCTTTTTTTCAGGTTGTAAGCATAGCATTTCAGGAGCGCAAAAGTATTCTTAAGACGTCTTTCAAGTGCAGAACTTATCTTTGAAACAGTAAATACAATCCATTTAGGAAAGAGGCGAAAATGCACAGAGCCAGAAAGGTACCTATAGCACTTAACTCCCAACATTCAGAACAATCACTTCAAGCTTCCATTTATTTCACAGTAGATCCTACACATATCTGCAGGGGATATGAAATGGATTTTTAGGTACAGACAATGCTCTGCTATTGCTTTCATCTTACAAGGCAGAGCAGCCTTGTCACTCATTCTCGAATAAGCATGTTTCTTATAGTCAACAATGCCTATCTTGTGGGGTTCTAGTTCCAGGTCCCAGGGTTATAGCTGGGTTTTTTTTAACCAAGGAAACTCTAACTTAAAATGCACAAAGCATCCAGGAAGCAAGGGCTGTAATTTATGACTCTACCACCTTAGCTGGTCACCAGTCAATGGTGTGGGGTAGGAGCGGGGAGCTGCCAAATGGCTATGACCTCACACAGCTGAATGGCTAGGGCTCCTGTTACATGGCCTGGTGACTTCTGGGGTGAGCTCCATGCCAGCCTCTAGAAAAATGACCTTTATCATCTTGAAATTCTTCACTCCCTGTTGATCCCTTGGGTCTGCAGCACAGGCCTCACCCAGTATGCCAAGAAGAGGGTCAGCTACGCTCAGTGAAGCATCAAAAAAAGGTCCTTCTCATTCTCCTCCTGGTGCGGCTGCAGGCAGGCCAGCTGCTAGGGATGCTGACAAAACTGCTGCCAAAGCTGCTCAGCAGCGTGGTGCTTGGCTTACAGCACTGAAGCTGTCAGCAATGAGATGTCAGATAAATCTCTGCTATATGACTGCAGTGACCAGCACCTGAGTGTGAATCACTGTGTCATCCATGTGGGCCAACCCTTCCACGTGGGTTGAGAATGATGCCAGTGACCGTAGAAAGAGATGGCTCATGGGATGGTAGAGGAGAATCTCTGGAGAGGTACGAGCTTGACTTCAGATCCCAGTACTGCAGTTGCTTCTGGCTGGTTTCCAGTAGGTATCCAATGCTTCTTTGAAGGAAAATGTCCATAGCGCAGAGTGTCCAGAAGCATTAGATGCCTACTCACAGTGCTGAGTACTTACTGTGGAAGAAGTATCTGAGAAAACTACTTCCTGTCTTTGCAGTGCCAGGGGCTTGACAGTACCTTCTTTCCTCTGCTTTATCAGTTAAAGGATGTTTTTGATGTTTCAGGCGCTATGCCTAGTAGTTGTCCATGATGACTGTTCCCAGTGTTTTTAGGAACAGGTTAGATAAACACCATCTAAAATGGTTTAGATGGGGATAATCTTGCCTTGAGTAGGGCTTTGGACTAGTCAACCTCCTGAGGACTCTTCCAGCCCTACTTCTCTATAACTCAGTCTCTGATGCACAGAAACAATAATTTGGACTGTAGAAAGTAACAGCTGGCTATATGGATATGGCTACACACACCCACGCACAAAGAAATATACTTTCCACCCATTGTCCAATGCAGCAAGTTTTCAGTTATGTGGCAAAGAAAAGTTAAACTGAAGAAGCACATAGCAAGGACCTTTTCACTTCAGAGGAGGTGTTAAATTCATGTTCCATCTTCTCAGCTTGGATTACTATCCAGGTACACATTAAAGCTCCCCTGGCAGTTTCCAGACAAGATTATGTAATATTCACAGTATATTGAAGAATAGTATTTATGTCCATAAAATTACTGATGGGTGAATTTAAAGATATGCTTTGGATATGCACTCAAGTGCTGTTATAAATGTGTGCCAACATCACAAGGAATTGGGCAGCCCTACACACACACACACACACACTGGCGTGAGAAGAGTGTAGATCAGTTGAGAGTGGTGGAGGATGAATCCCTTTGGCATTTAGAAGGGGGTCAAGAATGGCAGCTCTGTCTGCTGCCACTGCCAGCCTAGCCACTGGAGCTACAGCAGCTACTCCAGGTGTTGACTCTGGTTGTTATACCTCGGATATATGTCTTATAACATTTCTACTCACTTATGGCATTAATTTAGCTGGGGATACAATCCCTTGATTCTTGCACTTCTACAGTTATGTATGATGGGGCTGCCCAACTGGTGGGTGATAGGCCACAGATCGTGAGGTCATAGCCATTTGGAAGCTCCCCCCCACCCAAACCTTGACTGGTGGCCAGCCAAGATGCTACAGTCATAAATGTCAATGAATGGGCAGTCCACTTGGTTCAGCGGCTGCCTCTCCTGCTACCGCCTGGCAGGGGAAGGCCAAAGGGTCCACAGGTTACCTGAGAAGTTTGCTCGCCTCTGATGGGCAGCAAGGGATGGACAGCCACATACTGCCCATGCAATCTGTGTGTGGAAGGAGAGAGGGGAGCTGGTGGATTGCACACAGTGAAAGGCAAGAGGGTCATGTGCTGCTAGCATGCAGTGGGCTGTCATGTGCTGGCAGAACAGCCCACGTGGCATGGGGCAGAGGGGCCACATAGCGCTGGCAAGCTGCGGGGTCTAGAAGGACCAAGTTCCAGCGGATGAACCTATGCAGCAGTAGGGAACCATGAACCACTGGCAGGTGTCAGAAAGTGGAAGCCCTGCATGACAGTAATGTAGCCCACATGGCAGGACGGGGGCATTGTAGGGGTGCTACCCCTACAGCATGCAGCCTGCATGGTGTGCCGTCCCCAGCATCACTGAAGCTGAGCAGCTATAATGTATAACTCTATAAAGTAGGTTTACTAGGAAACCATCCCACACCTGTGATGACTCAAGGTTCAAGGCTCCAGGAGAGCGCTGTGCCAGGTGGAGGACGGCCGTCTCAAATACGCGCTCTGATGTCATGACCGGTCTGGGCAACAGGGCTGGCTCGGTGTCAAACTGTGACTTCCAGCTTGTGCCGTGTCCTGGGCCCTCACCAGGCTGCCTTTTTGCTTTCTTTTTGTGTGGAAGTTGAAGGTTTTGTTACATGTATGATGGGATGGAGCAGGGTCTGAATTGTTTATGTATATAGTTATGACTGTGTGGCCGGCACGCCGACTGCATAATTAGCGTGTAAGACATGATGTGAAATGCAGCGAAGGTGTCTGTCACGGTGTGATGTGCTGGTTGGTTTGGTTTGGTTTGGTAGTAAGTTGTTTGTGTTTTCGCTTTGTAAGCGGCCACCAGTGTTGTATACCTGAACCCCTGAATAAAGTAATTAAAAAGTCAAAGTCAAGGCTTCAGGAAATAAGACTTTAATGTTTTTCTCCAATGCAGGCACTTAGGTTGGAGAACACAAGGCGATTTATGTGGCCTATCACTAAAGCAAACAATTGCCCTTGCATCTTCCTGAATTCTGAAGCACTCATGGGGAAACACATTCACATTATTCACACTTTAAAAGAATGGATTCCCCCCAAAAACCAACTTTGTCCCATAACTGCAGTCGATCTTATTCTGAGATGGAAATAGCGTCAGAGGTTGCACAACTGGAACGAGAGCAGAATAGGCAGGTGATGGCATGACAATGGGATAATCAGAATGGGTTATTTCTGAAAAGGGGCATGAAAATGTTCAGATACTATGGAAAATGAGAAGCTCTTTGGGGGTCATGGGTAGTGCATTGTGAAAAGGTAGCAATGGGCAGAAGGTGTGATTCTTTAAATGTAGACCTGTAATGGAATTATACTGATGTGACACGATGGGGAATCCAGCCGTCTCGCTATGGAATAAAGCTGATAAAGGGAATCAAGCAGTAAAATAAAAAAAGGAAGGGACTCCAGATTGTGAATCATATCCCAGGGAAACATAAAGCGAATGTAATGCTTACAGGTGGAATATTTGGAGTGTTTTTGATCGACCGATTAAGGAAATGATCAGACTGTTTGTTTTAATGTGATGAAATTTTTTTTTTTCCTGTTGTGAAGTTCTTCATGTGTAAAGAACTCTGAAATTTCCAAGTCCTCTGGATCTGTGACCTGAATAAACAGAGAAAAAAGTGAGTTTGATATTTGCATTGACATTCAGTGTGTTTGTGCTTGTAATCAGGTTCATTGAAGAGCAAAAAAATAAATAAAAATCAGGGGAAGCATTTTTGTGTCTCACAGCCTGGCAGTGAATATTTAGGATCTCCCTTTTGAGCACTGTACATGTGCATATTTCCATACCTTTCATTGTGCTGCCTACAAAGTTTACTCCCATCAAGTACTGAAGTCCTGAGTGGAAACTAGAACCAACCCCCCCTCCCCCCAAAAGGCAGAAATCCCTTTTGCTGTGCCTTGTGTTTGCATGCTGTATGACATTTTGCTGATAGATGGCAATATAAAAAATTGGGAAGGAGGTGGGCCAAATAGTCAACTTGTATAAATATCAATGGATTTTACTGGTGTAAATATGATTTGATTTTAATGGAGCAGCAATGATTGAGGCCAGCTGAGGGGCAAGGTTTCTATCTTGGTTTAAGAAAAAAAAAAAGGAAGATTCAGTGCCACTCAACAAGTAAGATGAAAAAACTCAGAAATGTGTTAGTTACAACTGGAAATTTATACTGCCTGAGGGTATTGGCAGGAAGGAAGCAAACTACACTTTGCAATGTTTTCTCAAATGTAAATTAGTTTTAAGGGGGAGACTGCTAGGATAAAAACCTGTCTAGTTATTAAAGTGCCCCATGTTATTACAAATTGCATAGACCATTAAAACTGAAAGAATTAGTCAAATCTAATTTATGTTTCACCATTTTGGCCTTCTGCATGGTACCAGCTTCAGGCCACCTAAGTCTACTAATCAGTTTTACTTTCTAGTTCTCGCGGTCTGTCTGGTTCATCCAATGTAGCTACTTAAATTGCTCTTAACCCTCTGATATTCCATTAGCATCATGCTGCTGTATTCAGGTTTCCAGCACTCCGCAGGACTGTTACAAGGACTCGATCTGATAAGTATGTCGAACATTGGGCTCTTACTCATTTCAGTGAAGTTTCACAATATGGGCTGCTTTCAGCAACAGGACCCAGGTTTTTTAAACTATAGCTGCATACAAAGTTACTGAATAGAGCACCCTGCTACATTTCTCAAAAGATTGGATGATGGAGCTTGGTATCTGGAAAACAAGTGATGCCTCTAGCTGTGAATCTGTTTTCCCTTTTTGCTTTCTATACACATTTCTTCTAACATCTGAGACTTTATTTACACTTGCAATGAACCCATATAGACAAAGAAAACCAGTCTTAGTTTCATTTGAGGTTTCCACTGGCTGAATCCAGGGGATGGCTCACTACCGTTAATTGTAACTACTCTAGGGCTGAGCTAACCCCAAGTGGAGACAAGGCCTGAAGGCACAATTCAGCAGGCATTTTTTTCCTTAATAATTGCTGTAGCTTGTACAAAGGAGAGCTTTTGTCACATGCAGTTCAATCTTCATAAAGGTGAAAATTAGATCAGCTTTTTGTTGCCGCTGATAAGAATGATTTGTTTGACGTATGCCATGCTTTTAAGTTTCTTTCTGATAAAACCTTGGCTGGCATTTGGAATGGAAAACAGTGACAAGGTAGTTCTTAGATCCCATGAGACTTTGCTGAGCAATCGTTGATCAACTAAAAAAAGGACTGCCTTTTTGCCAAGTCAAACACCACTGTTGTGACAGACAACACCCATGTTCCAGGGAATGGTGCTGTTGCCTATTATCCTCCGTTTTTAGTATTAGACAATTATTTTTAGGTACCTGATGAATTTATCCCTGGATGCCTTTAGAGTTCTTCCTTCCACTTTATACTAAGGTACTATTTTATTTTTGATCTCTGCTATCTAAAATAGAGGAGTTTACAATGGACGTTTCAATTTTACTCCTTGTCGCTGGAAGTAAAAGCAATGATCGTTATGACATCTTGTCTTATGTTGCTCCAGCACTATAGCTGGATCCTTTGCAATATCTGAGAGCTAGGATTTATTGAGCCTGTCTGCTGTTTCTTTTGCTGTTCATGCTAAAAGTCTACAAGTCAAACAAGATTTCCATGCAGCCTTCTCAGGAAGAAACAACCAGATTGCATGCCCACATTTTAGCCTCCATTCGCTGCTTTAAAATATAATTCCAAACCGACACAGACATTTCAGTGAGTTATTTGCAGGATGAAACATGTTCAATGTTTAAAATGTGCTGAAATTGCTATTCAAAAGGCTACCACAGTCAACAAATCATGCTGATGTCCACATGGGCTTCAGAACTGTCACGTTACCCTAATCTGACTTCTATCATAAATCCCCTTTTCAAAGCACACAACTTGGTTAACTAGGAATTGAACACTGCCAACATAGAGACTTCTTTCTTGATTGCAACTAGAAAAGACCAGTTGCCCTACCGCTATGTCCCTTGTATGGTATTTTCCAGGCGTTTGCATTGGATATGGAAGGGTATCCGTTCAGAGTGGTCGCAATTTGCAGCTATTTTGTAAATGATAAAAACACGGTAAAATACAGTGAACAATCAGGGTCCCGATATACATGAATGTAGCCTGATCTTGCATCCGTCATCACTATTGACTTTAGTACAAGATGATTAGAATCTGTTTCACTGCTTAACGTACTCCTACTTCTCTAACTGTGCCTTTTGCTTTCACCGGGGGTCCCAGGTGATCATCCCTCTCATCTCTATCTGCTTTGGTCCATGTGTCCTCTGTGTCCCTCCCTCACTTGCCTTAGAAGTTTCTGTGTCCATTCTTGGCTTGGTGGTCAATGTTCTCTTCAATATATGGAAAACTGGTGATGGTAGGCTATTTTGTAGCACCTGAGGATCTGTCCTGATGGTCCTGTTTGGACTTCCTTCAGCCTTATCAACCAGACATAATACTTAGAGCTATGTGACTGCCTGTCTATTTCATGTGGTAGGGTGGCCAACCCTTAGGATTGCCCTGGAGTCTCCAGAAATTAGATATACATCTCCATGAGACTGCTGAGAGTCACCCGGGAGAAAAATGATAGGACATTTGTTAACATAAATATTAAATGTTGAATTTATACAGTAGTCCAGTGGGTTTTAAAAGTGTCATAGTAACGTGCATTTTCCTTCCTGACATAAGTCTATGCTCTGTTAACTAATTACGCGAGCACGTGGGCATGTTCGCGATGTGTGTTACGGGCACATTGGCGTTCTGGAAACCTCCCGGAATAGATTCAGAGTTGGCAGCCCTAAATGTAGTCATCCTAGTGAGCTCAGCTATCACAGTTCCACCACATTTATCGTTCAGACAGTGTAACTAGGATACAATTGCTTAACAATGATAGCTTTAGATAACTCTCATATTCTATGAATGCCCAAATCCTTTTGAATCCCGAACTGAGAGATGGTGCCATGGGACATTCTCATACACATTCAAAAAGAGAATCAAATCAAGAAAAAGCTAAGACTCTGCAACCAGACAATGACTCAGAGTGCCAATGGCTAAACAACAATATCCGTTATGAAATGGCACAGATATGTGCTGTGAATTATGCATAAGAAGTCACGTCATGAACCTTTAATTATAGACAACGCAGACAAAAGTACCAGTAGGCATAAAACAGAACAATCTACTTTTAGTAGATTATTCTAGACTGACCTAGCTAGTTCAAGCCACCAGGAATACATATCTTTGGATTTTGTTTTTTTGGGAAACGGAGGAGCAACTCAGGATGCAAGAGTTGGAAAAGAAATCAATCTATAAAAATACTTTAGTTGAATTCTAAATATTAATGGCACATGCGGTACATACTTCAAGTGCACTCAATTACAAAGCATCTGTGCATTGTAGATGGAAAAATCCTACTCCAGCCACAGAGATGACTTGCAGCTGCAGCCAATCGAGTGAGGGATGCGAATACAGAAAGCACTTGTATGATGAAAGCTCACAAAGGCAATCAGTTGTATGCTTCAGAGCAATAAAGCACAATCAGTCTGACAACAGGACCCCATTGTTAACTGCAGTTTTCTGTTGAAGGGAACTTTGCAATGGCAGGACCCTGGGGGAGAGAACTGTGTTGCCCCTGAACAATATCAAATATCGAAAGTTGTTTTGTTTTGCATCATTGATTTTTTTTTCCCCTTTTCCTTGTTGAGGTCTCCTCATCAGGGGGCAATTCATCAGCCTGGTTAAGAAGTTGTATGTTCCCTGACTTTGGAAGTATTTTTATTCTTCCTTTGTGCCAGGGGATCAGGTCAGACCGATAGCTTGCTCTAAGGCATGGCTGAAATCCAGTATGGCAGGTACAATTTTGTTCATACCTTTACATCTCTGTAGCATGGAACAACAGAGCATTGCTCCTGTGGAGCAAATAGGAGACAGGTCGGTGCATGAATGAACTCAAGGAGTCAACAGGTATCTATTAGGTTTTGCCTGGTGTACACAAAGGCTAGAAATACTGAGAATCAGACAGCCTAAAATATTTTGATTCCCCACCCCCAGCGCCCGCATCCACCCCCCACCTTATTTCCCATGCTCACACTAATGTTAAAATACTTGGGGAGACTCCTAATCTCTTCAAAATGATTAGAAGTAGAATCTTTCAAAGGTGTCTCTGATTTAAAATGTGTTACTTTTCTAGAAGCTGTATTGTTTCACAGCACCTGCTTTTCAAGTAGGTTTACATCCTGACAATCAATGATTACTTGTGCCAAAATAAAATGTGCTTTGTGAGTTTGAATCAATAATAATTGTATTTATATGGCACCTTAATGCCAGGCATTTACAGAGAAATAATATGGATTGAAGAATATACCATACAACTGACATTGACTGGACTGAAAAGAACCAGGTCATAAAGAGAACAAATGAAGGGGTGCAGAGAATAAGATTTGCAAATGCAAGGTCAGAATCTTAATTCCACACCCTTCGGTAGTTGTTTAAAGCAGGGGTGTCAAACTCCTTTGGCTCCTTTGAACCAGATCTGGACCAAACGGACCCTTGTGGAGTGAGTGTCGAGGAGCTGCAGGGGTTAATGGCACTGTCACTTGCCTTGCTGCCACTAAAACATGTCCCCAGTGGACTGTACACTCCAGATTTTGGTGACAGCCCCCCACCCTGCAAATTTCTGCCCCCTCCTGGCGCCCTGCAGGCAGGATCTTTAACACCCCTGATTTAAAGTATGATTTTGCTCCCATGAAACCCATGACAAAATCCTACTGTCTTTAACTGAAGCAGGATCAACTTTTGTACATGTAAGACATGTAGGGAGGGCCAGCATTGACATTCTGAGTCAATAGCACTTTACTCTTGGAAACTGCTCATTTTGTTCAGAGGAAATATTTATGCAAGAAAGTAAGGCTAAGACTCACTGAAATTGTTTAATGTTTCAGCATGCTGGTATACATGTGTGTGTTTGTGTGTGGACACGCATATGTTTGTATGTTTATAGTTTTTTTTCTTTTCTTTTCTTTTCCTTTTTTTAGGGATCATATAAAATCTTTGACTCATTCAAGTGTATTTTGACAGTCTTGGCTGTGGAGGCTATTGGCAGCCCTAATCCTCCTGCTTTACCTATGGCAGGTTATAGTATTCTTGGTGTTTTGGGGCACTGTAGTTGTGCTAGAGGCTTGATTGCATAGTTTTAAGAACAGATAGGGAAGTTTGGATAGGGAAGTTCCTGTCTTGAGCAGGGGGTTGGACTTGACCACCAAAGGTCCCTTCCAGCTCCACTTTTCTGTGAGTCTCTGTCATTCTAAAGACCCTACAGTAGTTGTTATGAACAAAACATCATCTCTTAAACAAGGAACCAATTTGCAGCCAGGTTTAGACATATCCCATTTATTGTGAAACTCCCGATAAACTCTAGAGTGCAAAGTTGGGGCCATTGGCTTTACTTGCCATGTGGCGGTTTGAAAGGAGGTAGCTTATTTTCCGGTCGTGAAAAAATAAGAAAACATGGCTACATCTGAAAGAGAATCTAAAATAGTGATATGGAAATATAAAAAGAAGTCTACCATTTCATTGACGTCGACTATGTCTTGGGCCAAACAGAGGAGGGAGAAGCAGGCCCTGAAGGCGAGAAGGACAAACGTGAAAATATTCATAGCTGAACAACAGTTTTTGTGTCTGTTGATTCTAAAACTTACAGGCATAGTCAACATGCGAATTGACTACAGACTGTATGATTGCATGTTCCTGACTATGCCTGATCTACAGAGAACAGGATCGTCATGATAATCATGTGTAGGATTTAGTTCCTTAGAATAATTTGTACAGGCTTTTATGAAAGATTCAGCTACAACTAACATTTATTATGGCAAAACCTTGTATCAGCATATGAAAGACAAGATTACATTACAGAAGTCTCCATTAAGGAATGGCTCTGAGTTAGAACCTACTTCTTGCTATGGAGAGAGGTCATGAAGAGACTGCATTGGGGAGCCACCCTTATCGATTTTTGTACTGTATCCTCATGTTTATGTCTATAAGTGCATTTACACGGGGCTCTTATGTCCTACACTTCCATTGGAAGTAACAATCTACAAACTTAGGGACATGTATCATGGTATCGAAGAGGGAGAAAAAGAGTGAACTTTTCTTTCAGACTTTTTTTTTGTCAATTTTTCTATTAAGTGAGACTAAGCCAGTTGAGAGAGCAGCACAAATCCTGAGACATTTCACAGCTTCACATGCTTTCTGGCTTGACAGCTAGCGATAAATGCAAAAAGGTTTTTCTTGTATGTTAACTGTCATGAAATTCCCAGTTGGAGCAGACTCCTAGCTCACTTTGTAGTTAATGTTTTCTATCTAGGCTTTCACCATGCACCAGAAAAAAAAACTCTACATGCCCTCAGGCATGACTTGGTGCCTAGCGCCCTTGATCATTTTTAACCTCTCTTGATTCCCATGATGGCCGCCTCTTCAGCTACTCTGCTTGTCCTCATAGGTAGTGTTTGTCTTTACTCAAGCCATGGTTACTCAACAGCAAGATTTCATCCTTGGCAGTCAGGAATGAGAAGTAGTTGGGTAGCAAATCTCATTGAAGACGTCCATTTTTTCAAATGCAGAAATGCTCCATTCACAATATTTCAAATTCCAATTAATGCTAAATCAAAGTCTGTGTGCCAATGGATCCCTAGTGGATTTTTGTCATGGAAAACAGGGGCCATGGAAGTAGCAGATCCTCAGCACCAGGCCCTAGAGCTGGGTA
Source organism: Crocodylus porosus (assembly GCF_001723895.1). Lineage (NCBI taxonomy): Eukaryota > Metazoa > Chordata > Crocodylia > Crocodylidae > Crocodylus > Crocodylus porosus. The sequence continues at coordinate 7,258,472 of NW_017728948.1, read as the reverse complement.
CCTGGGAGCCTATTTCAGCTGATCAGGGAAACTGGCATTTTTAATTTCACAGCTCCTATTAGTGGCAATGCTGATAAAGATACCAATTTCACTGAGCAACGGAGATATCCAAAGAGCTTTCATCCCAATAGGAGTTTTGAAAAAGTTACATATTTATTTGGTCAGTCAATGATTTTTCTTTTAACGAGGTAAAAATGTGATTAATTTTTCCTTAACATAAACATGTTTTTACAAGAGACCCATGATATTTGAGTTCTAACAAATTATGCTTAAGAACTTGATTCACTATCAGTAAAATCATGCCACTGAAAAAAATAACAACTCAAGCAATACATGTTACTAGCTCAAATTTTAGAACAGTCAAACCACCAAACTGGCAGAAGTCATCCCATAAGCACCTAGAGCCATCAACTGTTGAAGAGAGAAAGCATCTTGTGACATTAGTATTCTCTTCTACATTTTCTTCATTTCAATACATTCAAATGGATCTTTCAAAGGTGACAGATAGATTGCAAGTTGTAAAAACAACAGCCTATTTTCTTTTTCTAATCTATGAATACGTATGACATTTGAAAGTATAAGCACTATGATTTTTAATACAGTTGAAAGACAGAGTGGCCAAAAGCAAATGTTTTAATTTCTCAAAAATAGATGTCACAGACAATTTAAAGGGCACTTACCTTCCAAGTGTCCTATGTCGGGCTCTGCCTGAACGCTTGAGGGAGATTGTCCCAACAGGGACATCACACTTGTAGTGCAGTATTATCCCTAGCAAGGGGATGCAAGATTCAAGAAGCAGTTAGGAAGCCCAGAAAAATTCCAGCTCAGGGATTGGGTGGATTCCTCCCCATAAAACTGGAGTGTCTCCCTGCCCCCAGGGTGGAGAGAGAGACACACACTGTGTGAGAGGGGCTGGGAGAGCCTGCAGCATGGTCCCACCCCATGGTTGCCTGCTGCAGCCCTCGTGGGTGGGCCAGAGGCCAACGCAGCACCTAAAAGGTCAAGTAGGAGAGAGCAGACACCTAGAACAAGCACAGGGAGTTTGTGAGTGAGCTGAACAAATTCCTTGGGGTGGGGACACAACCCCAGGAAGCCCCTGGAAAGCAGGACAGCAATTCCCCACTGGGCTTGGAGACTTGGGGGTTGGTAGGAGTGTGACAAACCCCCTGTGTGAGTGGTTGGGAAAGCATTGTGTGCAACTGGGACAGCATGGTGGAAAGAGATGTCAGCTAGGGAAAGTCCCCAGGACACCTGTGTGGGTTGAGACCCAGGGGAAGCACGACCTGAGGAGGAGCCCCGGTGTGCCTGAGTGCCCTGAGGGAAAGTGAGCCCAGAGGTAATGCCTGGTCTGCTGGCAGCAGCTTGCTTTCTCACTATGTGTTTAACCGTGTAAATAGCTCTGTGTGCTTGGAAAGGCCACGCCCAGGCAGAGAAGAGCACACGAAGATGCGTGGAGGAGAATTTGTGTTTCGCAGGAGTCTGAGTGGAAACAGTTTCTGCAGCATGCGAGACGCCTGGGCCTGATAGATAACCTGAGGAAGCTGGAGGCTGCAAGCATGTGATGTGAGGAGGGAGGGACTGCCCCTCCCTCCAATTGTTGGGCATGAGGTGGGTTGATTAGCTATTGGTTGTGAATAGTTCATTAGGGATTTAATATAATGAGTATCTAACATGGTGCCTAGGTTATTGGTTTTGTATTCATTGATTTGATCATCCTTTTAGTGTAAATAGCTCTCAACACTTATTCTTGTATAGACAACGTTGTAAATAGAAGAGTTCCAAATTTTAGATATTACACCAAAAGCTTTGTTATCTGGCACCCATGGGGAATGAGGGGTGCGGTGCCGGATAACAAAATATGCCGGTTAATTAAGAAGCCCAAACAGGAGTCTTTGCCTGTTTGGGCCGCTGCTTCTTGTTCCATGCCCAAGGCATTGATGCCCCTCCCGCCACATCGCCGCTCCTCCCGCTGCATCACCACCCCTCCCGTGGGCCCCAAGGGACGAGGAGGTGGGCCCCAAGGGACAGGGAGCTGCTTTGCCCCAAGCCATCAGGGCTCGGCAAAACTGGAAGTGCCACAGTGGGCATTTCCAGTTTCGCTTTTACCTTACAAGTCAGCATGCTGGTTAATAGAGCATGCTGGCTTGTAAGGTGCTGGTTAAGTATATTTAACGCTCACCAGTAATGTGTATTTAATGCTCATTGGCATGTAGCAATTACCTCCTGTATATAATGACATTTTGTAAATACTTATTTATGAATCTGCAAGATCTTTCCATTATAAAGGGAGCCTCTCCTCTCAGGGAGCCTCTGACAGCTCCTAGGTGAGCTGACCATGGGGTAGAGCTACCCGGCACTCCAGGTCCCGGACAACTGGACATGGCCTAAGTTAATACTACGCACCAAAGGTTACATAGCTAATCCTTTGTGTACTAAATCAGTTATTCAATGCAAAGGAGCGCTTCATAAACTCAGGATTCCCCCTCCCACCCACTAAGTAATTCCAGCATATATAATGTATTCTTATTTAGCTATTCTTTAAATTAAGTTTTTCATATTTTAATGTTTTATTTAATTGAAATTTCATTTTAACATAAGCATCAAGTAAAGAATAATCATTTAGTAAGAACGAAATGCATCATCTATATTTAATGAAAACAATAAGAATTGGAATAAATGTGTGTTGAGGTGCATAACTGGTTGAATAAATTTGTGTATACAGAACGTATCCTTCTGGATGTTAAAACGTACAATATTAAGCCAACCCATGAGAATGAAACTTTACTTTATGAAAATGACTAAAAGTTCCAAATGCAAAAGAAGATTAAAATTGATTATTTAAACCACAGTTTCTTTTTGCTGATATCAACTTACCAATGTCAATTACAATTTAAATCATTCTAACAATTTTCCCAATAATGAGATCAGATTTCAGGCATCTAAGGCTACAGACTCAAAAGATGTGCATATTTTTGCACCTACACTGTAGAGAAAATGTTGCTATATACATCAATTAGCATGTTTGGACTTTTATTCTAAAAGGATGCATATTTTGCTCTAAACTTGCATGAGTCTTTAATGCTTTCACCATTTTTGTCTTGAAAACTAAGTTCTGTGTTTTTATTTTTCCTTTACAATTACTATTTTAAGTTTTCAGAGAGGACTTGGGTCTCTTTTGTTCGGCTAAGTGCTGTAATGCTAAGACAAATTATGGAGTTCTCAACGTAAGTAAGAATGGCCACAAGACATGATAGGCAGCTTATGTGCATTATTTGCTCAACAGGGAAATTTCAAGTAGTCTTTTTGAAACGTACTATTGAATGTGGGCAGACTGACTTAAAACTACACTTCCAAAAGAATGACTGACACTATATAGATCATGTGAAGGTCATCAGGCTGTTTGTAATTTATGGAGAATAAAATGAAAAGATACCTCAACATATATTTTTTCTGAGCAATAATACGTAGTGTTCTCAATGATAATGTAATGCATTTTTATTAACTGAAACTGTTATATAGTTACGTAAAGAGATGGAGCAGTTATGTATATTTAATGCTTAAAGCATTATCGAGCATATATGTTCTCTGTACTACCATAGTTGTTTGCATACTACATATCCCCCTTCCCACAAAAATTAGCCTTCCAAAATTGGGGTGTGGAAGACCAGAGAAGCTGATATTCTGCCTAGAACAGCAGTGGTGGTATTTCTATTCAGTAAGAGTTGAAGGAGTTAATTGACTTCATGGCTCGTTGAAATCTACTTAATTCATCCTTATTGCTCTTTACAAAGCAGTTATTAATGACCCTCTCTCCTTTTTAATGGTCTTGATGTTCCAGTAATCAGGTATATTTTCTTCTCCTGGTCTCTCTCCTCCTATTCCACAGTCCTGAAGACTGTTTCTAGCTCTTTTCAAAATCCTAGATCTGTCCATGGATTCAAGTCTTTGGCAGCAGCTACACTTTCAGCTTTCACCTGAGCAGCCAAGAGCTGCTGACAATTCTGTAGCTTTTGTGTGTGCAGGAAAGGAGGGTGAGTGAGATGAAGATTGGACTCTTTCCCTATTGTCTGTGGCTATAAATCTGGAAGAATCTGTTTCTTTATTCTGCCTTCCCCAAAACAAGGTGTGCATCTCATTGGGGGCTGGGGTATGTGAGAAAATACAGTATATTAAGAAAACCTAAACAAGTCTTAAATATACATATGTGTGTGTAGATATATATATATATATATATATGTATACACACCCACAAAAATATTTAATATATTTTTTAAAGCTAGTCTGTTGTTACAATATCCAGAGAAGTGCAGGTCCGAGGCTTTGAATGGCTGGAAGGTGTGGAAGCAAAATTTTTTTAGTGGTATCTTTTATTGTACCAACCATTCAGAAGCGCACTGAATGCCCAAAGACTTGCCTAACATCTCTCCTAACTATACAGCTCATCCAATAAAAGATATAATCAAAAAAATCTCGCTTCTTACATATTCCTTGTACTATCAGGACAACACTCCAGCCCTACTACTGGAATGCATAGTAACTTTTAAGGAGGTATTTGGTAGCTGTGTTGGTCTGAGACAAAAAGAAATGCAAAATTTAAAACTCTTTGTTCAGAGATCATACCTTTCATTAGACCAACTAAGAAATTGCAAAGTTAATAGTACATCCCATGCTTTAGAGTTGTTGGCCATAGCTGTGTTCGTCTGAAGACATAGGCAGACAAGGTTCTTCGGGTAGCTGTGATATTTTTTATGAAACCAACTCAATAGTTGGAAAAAATTTTCTGTACAAGCTTTTGGTCACAAACGCTGTTCTTCAGGCATAGATACAGTCTTCTGGTGAATTGTATGCTTTCCTGATTAGAATAGAAGACAAAATGCAGGTCTGTGAAAATGCAAATGCCTGGCAATGAGGATCAGAGGGGTGGAAGGCAATAGATGTGAGACAGGAAAGATGTGAGACCCTTGCATTTTGGCTTCTATTCTACTCAGGAGGGCATACAGTTCACCAACAGACTCTATATATTCCTGAAGAAGAGTGCTTGTGCCTGAAAGCTTGCAAAGAACAATTTTTCCAACTATTTAGTTGGTTTAATAAAAGATACCACATTTACCCAGAGAATCTTGTCTGTTTCTAGTACATTCCAGACTCTTGAACATCTGTCTATAAGTTGTGTCCCTTTTCTGTTCAAAAGAAGTAAAATGACCATGCTTCTGATTTCATTTATACTTGTTTAAACTGGGAATCACTCGCTAAACTAGAGAAAGATGAATTTAGTTACAATATTGTAACTGTCAAAAAGTAAGAAAGGTGAAAGAAGTGGGCCATCAAAACATGAACATGACCATTTGCACTCTTGATAGCCTCACTTGAAGCCTTCCACATGCTAATTGCTTCTGCCTTATAATCCTGACTTCTTGCCAAGTTACAGCCAATGTTACATGGGTTTATATTGTATTTAGTGAAAATTCCCACTGTATTGTAGCTAGGTCAGTCTCCCAACTTAAATTCCCTTAGGACATTGTCTTTTACAATGCCAGAATATTTCTGATACCTCCAAACCCACCTTTCCATTGCAATCATCATTTATTGATTATCAAATCGATAAGTTTTTTAACATCTTTCAGGCTGTTCAGATAACAATATTATTTAAAAAATTGAATCTGCAGTAGCTTTTGCTTCAGACAGTTCTGTCAGTTGGGAACTCATTATTGGTGAAGCCACATCTGGAGTACTGTGTTCAGTTTTTCCCCCTTTCCCCCTCCCCATCCCAGAACAGATGTGGAAAAATTGGGGAGGGTTCGACGGAAGGCAACACAATAGTTAAGGGGTTGGGGGACATGACTTATGTGGAGAGGCTGAGGGAACTGGGCTTATTTATCTAGACAAGAGGAGACTGAGGGAGGATTTAATACCAGCCTTCAACTCCCTGAAGGGTGGTTCTAAAGTGGATGGAGATGGACTGTTCTCAGTGGTGATGAATGACAGAACAAGGAGCAATGGGCTCAAGTTGCATCAAGGGACATTCAGGTTAGATATTAGGAAGAATTTTCTTACTAGGAAGCTAGTAAAACACTGGAACAGGATACCCAGAGAGATGGTGGAATCTCCATCCTTGAAGGTTTTCAAGACACAGCTAGACAAAGCTTTGGCCAGAATAATCTAGATGGGAATGGTCCTGCCTTGAGGTGGGAGTTGGACTAGATGCGACCTCCTGAGGTCCCTTCCAACCCTAATTTTCCATGATTCTAAGGATCCTTCTGTCATTTTAATTTGACTTCTGCTGTAGGTGGACTTCAATTAATTCCTCTATGTTATTGACCAATCTAGACAAAATTGTAGAGATAAAAATAAAATCCTTTCAGACAAAAGCTGTTAAATACATTACAATCATAGAATCTTAAAAAAAATTAAGTTGGGAGGGACTTCAAGAGGTCATCTAGTCCAACTCCCTGCTCGAAGCAGGACCGTGTTATATATTTATAATAATTAAAATTCATATCAAAGTATCAAGACTTATTTCATCATAAGAACAGTAACTAGCTCTGTATTCTTCAGAAGAAATCACATATAGATTATAGATTAATGTTATATTAAATTATAGAGAACCTGATACATATAAGACAATTTATTCTTGATTTCTCTTAATAGCTGGTTATGACTTGAAGCATGATGACTTATACCCTAACACATTTGAATCTTATCTAATGGTGCTGTTTATGTTCTTAGCTATATAAAAGCAAAATCCTTTTTTTTTTTTTTTTAAATTTTGATAAGCTCTCCTAAAGGCATATTTCTTTTCAGCTCTGATTAAATCACATGTATTATCCTCCTGACAATAATGGCAAGATACAAGGAGGTTCTGGGAACATACTTTGATGTATTATTCATCAGTGGAGGGTTTGGTCAGTGTAACACTCCTGTGGATGTAAAAATCAATATCAAGGGTAAAAAGCCCCTATGTAAACCAGGGAGCAAAAGAGATGAAGAGGTTTATTCAAGAAGGAATTTAAGCACCTGGCCCCTGGTGTCAAATAGAGCCTAGAGTTAAATGCACGGGCTCCCTCTACCAGGTTCTGTGGGATGGATGGCAGTGATGATGACAGGCTGCAATGGCAACAGTGGTTGGGCTGCCAGTAGCAGCAGCTGCCAGTCTTGGAGCCATCCTAAGTGGGCATCTGGACCGGTACATCCCTGGTCCACTTTAGTGCCCTCTAGAGCACATGAAGAGAGTTAAGGGCCCTGCTACACATTCAAATTAAAGCTGGGTAGGAACCAACTGTAGCGTTCTTACACTTTTTCAAGCACAAACTTTATAGGTAGTTGGCTCTTTTTATGGCCGGATACTTATTTTCATCATGTGATAATGACTTTGCATGTGTGTCTGGTCTAACTTTATTGCACTATTAACTGGTTAATTGTACCAAAATTACTTTGCACTGTGGCCTGGCTTACTTTGCATATGTGGCCCATCTAAATTTATTGTGTGATTAACCTGTCAATGGTGCAATATATGTAACATGTAGCAAGGGCCCTAGGCACCTCACAGTGGGGTCTAGAGTAACCAGCACATTGAGTGAAGAAGCATTTGGCATGTGGTAAGAACATGGCCTTAAATCCTTCCACTTCCCTCCAGATGCTTTACTTAAGGCTTCCCTCCCGCTAGGGAAATGTAGCCCAGAACTCTTATATTAGACACCTAAGGTATTTTTTTCTGCCCACCTCCCCCACCCCCCACTCCCCAAAATCCTGAACATTTTTACATTATAACACATCTGGAGGAAGTGATGCTAGTGTCCCAGTTCACAGCGTATCAGGGATAGTAAACCTACACATGCTGTGGAAGTCTCAGGCTTTGGGATATAGAAGTCTTGGAGCCCTGCTTCCTCTGTGGAGATTTTAACCCAAATATTTCACAGCTTCCTAGAGTGCCCTAACCACAAGGTTATGTTCTCTTGTAAACTAGAGGGTACACTTCATTTGAAGGTGCTCCACTTTGCAGGAGAAAAAAACACTACAGTGTCTATTAAACCAAACAGAGGGAAAACAACGGAGCGTGGATCTACCTTTGTCATTCAGGCACTCATTGGGGAGGCAGGGAGATAAATTTTCTAGTCCCAGTTAAAATAACATTTTATTCCTTTTTTTGCATAACATTTTATTTTTAATATATATTTAAATATATATAAACATAATAACTAATATATATATATATAGTAAGGCTGTCCCTGATTCTATTTGGCAGGGATTCGGCCTGATTCAGTGGGCAAATCTCTGAATCTCAATCGAATCAGGAGACCCTTTAATCTGTCTAAATTGAATCAGAACCCTCCAAATCTATTCAGAGAGATTCAGAAAGATTTAATGATTTGGACATAGACACAGCTTTAAGTGTTTTCTCTACATACCTCAAGGTAGCAGGTGGTTCAGGAATGCTGAGATGCTGGGGCAGATGGAGTGTCCCACAGGAGCACGGCGGGGTGGGGGCGCTCCGCAGAGCACTTGGCAGCAGACCCAGAAGTAGACAATTAGCATGTCTGGTCCACTTCAGGGTCCACCGGGGAGCATGCAGGAGCCCCACCCCCCACCAACCCCTGGCTCAGTGACCATGGGGGAGGGCAGGGGGAGGCTCTGAATATCTGGATTTGGATCTGGGGAGGTACTTGGGGTCCCCCCATGGCTAATCACCAAGTCAGAAGGGGGGGGGGGCATCATGTTCTCCATCAGACCTGGAAGTTGACAGGAAGTACTTCCAGTCCTCTTCTGGGTTCACCGCTGTGCATACGGAGAGGTGGCCCCTGCACTCCTATGTGCCGCTCCGTCTGCCCAACCATAGCAGCATTCACGAGCTGCACCTGATACCTCAAGATATGTAGAAAAAAACATTTAAAGCTGTGTCCATGGCTGAATCGCTGATTCTCCAAATCAGCATCAAATCTTGAGATTCTGATTGGGCTGAATCAAATTAGGGACAGTGATCCAAATCAATTAATCAAATCACTGTCCCCAATTTGGGCCAAATCCAAATCAAATACAGCCCATTTCACATACCCCTAATAAATGGTCACAGGACTGGAACCTGGGACTACTGGCTACAGAACCATCCTCACTCCTGCTTTCTGACTCTGGCCCAATAAATCTTGAATTCATTTATGTTCACCTTTAATAGGAAGCATGAAGAGTGTCCTCCTCTACCCACCTCACCCCTCCAGCATAGTGTCTAAAAAAGTGGTTGGGCGTCTCTCTTGGGAAATGAGAAGATGTGGGTTTCTCTCCCTTCAGACACAGAATGGAATTTAACTTGGACCTTTCATATCTGGGCAAGTGCATTCACCTTGGAGATGCTGTACAGAAGTAGTGTCTCCATTATCATTTTAAAAGAAAGACTGTTAAACCTTATCAAGATGGAGATGCCTTTAGCCAGGTTGAGAAGCATAATTTTAGAGAGTTGGGGAATTTCTATGTAAAAACTGAAGCATCCACAGAGTTTGAGCATCTCTCGGTTTGGGTGCTAACTGAGTGGAATATGTAAGCAATACATTTAGACCAGCCACACATGCAAAGGATCAAAACCTCAAATTTAAACTCCTAAATTGTCCATAAGCCCCACTTGAACTACAGGAGACCTTTTTGGGTCTGGCCCTAACTCTGTTGCTACAAAGACAGTGATTCAAACTGTGGTGCCCCTTTGGTTCTTTAACTACCTTCAGTTTTCACTGATAAATGCACAAAATTATTCCATTGATACGATTCGCTACAAACCAGATGTCAACTATGTATAAAAAACGGAGACTTTTCATTAATTTTCGACTGTTGCAGATCTTCAACAGTCCTGTTAAATAGGTATAGAATAGCATGTTGGCTAGAATTAATGTGTATTAATTCTTATTAATTAAGACTTGGCCACCTTCCTCAGCGGCTCACTGGAGGGCGAGTTCAGCCAGGATGGCGAGGACTTTGCCTCACTGTGGAGCCAAGCCCACAATGACACGCGCCGCCTTGGGAGCCGCATTGGCTGTGCCTGGACCTGGACCGAGGAGCGCCGGGAGCTGGGAGTCTGCCTGCACCCAGCCCCGCACACCGACCGCATCACCGTGACGCCCCACACGAGGACCTTCCTGGAGAGGTTCCTGAAGGACGCTGTCCACAACAAGTACGCCAGTGACCTGAGGGCCAAACCCGACCAGGGCAAGGTCTTTGACGTCACCTCGAAGTGGGACACTAGCAACCACTTCATGCCCAGCGGGAGCTTCACGTGCTTTGCGGACTGGTGCTTCCTCCACTGCGCCCGCCTCAACTGTCTGCCTCTGAACGGGGCCGTGTGCTTCGGCCACCGGGACAAGAGGTGCCAACGGTGCGGCTATGCGGTGGAGACCCTCCCCCACGTGCTGTGCGGCTGCAAGCTGCACGCCAGAGCCTGGCAGCTGTGCCACAACGCTGTCCAGGACCACCTGGTGCGGGCCATCCTGGCTGGGGCGGGGGAGATCTCCGTGAACCATACTGTCCCGGGCTGCAAGAGCCAGCTGCGACCCAACATCGTCATCACCGACCACAAGGCCAAGAAGATCATGATTGTGGACATCACCATCCCCTTCAAGAACCGGCGCCAAGCCTTCACCGACGCCCGGGCTCGCAAGCGGGAGAAGTACGCCCCGCTGGCCGACACCCTGAGGGGCCGCGGCTACGACGTGACAGTGGACGCGCTCATCGTGGGGACACTCGGAGCCTGGGACCCCAGCAACAAGAGCGTCCTCCGCGCCTGCCGCATTTCCTGCTGCTACGCCAAACTGATGCGCTGCCTCATGGTATCCAACACCATCCACTGGTCCCGTGACATCTACTTGGAGCACATCATGGGCCACTGCCAGTACACCAACCCCTCCAGATGAGCCGCTGCCGGACCGGACCCGGAGGACACCACCACCTGAACCACACCCCCCCCCCACTTTGCTTCACGTTGAGAGGATTTCGCTGCCACTGACGACCCCATCCCACCCAAAGAGGACCCCCACGATTGGACTTTATGGACTGAGACGCTCTCTCCGAGCCACTTCCTCCAACATTGCAAACCGCTGTAATGGGTATGTGTGTATCTATCTCCTTTCCCTCTCAGCGTCGTGACCCCCCCTCCCCTTCCCCGTTCCACATCCCCCAACCCCCAGGCTTAGTTGGCTAACATTGTATCGTATGTAACCTAGTTGCATTCCCCTCCTCTCCCCCATCCCTTGATTGTTAGTCCCTTGCTCAGGCACTTTGTATTTCCATCTCAGCTTTGTCATCTTTTTCCTGGATTCCTCATCCAAAACATCTACTAATAAAAGTCAATCTGTTCATGTAATTGTTTCTTACCATTTATACTTTTATTTTTCCAAGAAGGAATGGAAAAGGAAGGGAAATATATACTTATGATCTCTGAGTATGACTTGACTTTTCCAGTCTTGTCTTTTTTCTTTTGTTTTGGTTGCCAGTCATTCTTTTGATTTTTCCTACCATGGGAACTGTTTTTCAGAACACTTTCTCTTCCTGTTCAAAAACAGCTGTCTAGACCAACTTCACTGGAAACTATATTTGACCAAAAAAAAGTAAATTACTGAGCACTTTTCATTTTCAAAACTAATAACCCCAAATCCTGTTTAATGTATTATTTGTTCCCTGGTTTAGGGGATTTAAAGGGTTCCTGTCACTGACTGGTGTTTAAACAAATTTTGTAACATATTGTAAGTAGGCAATAAATGACTTGATTAATTTTCATTTACCCATTTCAGCCTCTTTTCCTTGAAGAGGATGAACATACAATTACTTTCATTAGCAATATAACAGGTGATTACCACTTCAAAATGTCCCTTGTGCTGCTGCTTCCCTTTTTTCTAAATACGTAGCACAAAGTCTTGGATGTGACAAGGGGTCTATGATACAAGGCGTGATTTGCTATGAGGCAAAAAGAAAATCAGTTTTCAGTTGTTGTAAGTTACGTCCCTGCCTCTTTAGCAACCAATGAGTGAAGGAAGGAGCTCTATATTTTGCATGCCACAAAATAAACCCTTGCCTTTTACAACCACAAGTGTGTCCTTCCCACTCACCCATGCGCTAAAAAAAATACTGAACATTTTATATCACTCATTTTCTTTCCAATAGAATGTCCTTCCACAAGGTAAACATTATCAGCTCCATTTTACAGAGGAGGAAAATAAGATTGAGAGAAAGAAAAGTTACTTGTGGGACAAATAGTGAACAGGTGGCAGTCATAAATAGAACTTACATTTCTTAACTCCTTCTCCATACAATATCCACTTGAACAAGGATAACCTTAAAAAAATTTTCACAGTGGGGTATTTCAAAAATGAAAGGGACGAAGAAAGCTTAAGAACAGGTGACATCTTGCTCTCACCAAGAATCATTTGAATTGCTACTTGTATAACTGAAGGAAAACAAATATACTGGAAGGGTTTTGAATACTTTTGAAAGAGATAAGAGAAATATTTATGTTTTGCCAGATAGGAAAAAAAAACGTCCTTCACACATTAACTTCTTGATGTCAGGAAACATCCCTTGTTCTATTATGTATACATTAGAGAAGTCGAAGTTATGCAAGTTTGGTTCCATGAAGGCAATGAAGATATATGCTCCTGCAAACTTATCACCCGGGGAAATGGTGCAAATCACATTCTTTAAGAGATTAAAAACTAATATGTATAAAAGACTCAAAAATTGATAATACATGAATGTTCATGCTCTGATGCAAAGAAAACTAGGCAGAGGGTAGAGCAGAATGACACCTTAGAGCCTAACTCATTCAGAGACCCATGAGTTTTTCCCTGACAAAGTAGGCTGTTACCTATGAAAGCTCATGCCTTTCTAAATTAGGTAGTCTCTCTGGGTGTCTTTACTTGTGATCTGGGGTGGAGTGAGGGTGCTTAATTAGAGCAGCTCTGACACCTGCTTTAATTGAAGTGCCCACAGTATCACTTGTATTCAGTGTCTGGCACTTCAAAATGGTGGAAGGAGTGCTTTAAATAAAGGTCATTTGATGATTAATCCAGTCTTCTCCAATGCATGCTAATTATCATGTGTCAGAGCAGATGTCTGGCCCTAAAATACCAATCTGCCCTACCTTCTGTGTAGTCTAGTCCTGCATGGGTATTGACTATGGGTGCATCTATATATGCAAAAGATCTGGGAGCAATTTACTTCCAAGTAAACTAATCAAGACTAAACACTCCAAGACATGTGTCTACATGTGAAGGGAAGTGGGAGCAGATTTTCTGCTCCTAGCAGTAAGCTAATCCTGCTTCCTGGGAACCCACAGTGGGTCCCTGCCACCACCAGGGGAACTGGAGGCTCTGGCCACAGTTGCCTGCAGCTGGCAGCCAACTTAAAAAGTCAGCCCTGGCCCCTGCTCCCTGGCAAGTTGCTTTTCTGACCAGGAGCAGTGTGTACAGCACAGAGACAGCACACGGTGGCTCTCTCACTGGATCCTCTGCTTCACTGCACCATGACGGCTCCAGCCCCCGCCCCTGGCAGTGACAACCAGTGCTTCGGGCTTCTGCTGTCCATGGTGTTTGCCCTGCTGGCTGGCTGTGGTGACTGCTTTCTGACCCAGGGCAGCCTGGGTCCTGGTGTCTCCCCCACATGCAGTGGCAACCTGGTTGACCTCACTGTGCCATCCCAGGCCCCAGCCACTGTGCAGCTGCTACATGGATCCAGAAAAGATGGTGACAATGTGCGCCTGGACACCACTGCTGGGACTGTCCATGCCCTCCTGGGCCTCCAGCCCCACCACCTCTGGGCCTGCCTGGCTAGCCAAGACTGGTGGCTTCACATCATCCAGACTACCTGGGACAATAAGCAGTGGCTATAGGCATTCTGAATGACACAGATCATCTTTCAAGACTTCCTGGAGCAGCTCCTCCCACACCTGGAGCAGCAAGACACCACCATGCCCCCATGGACACCTGGCTGGGGCAGGAAGAGCCCTCCCCCCCAGTGAAGAACTAAACAGGTGGGTGTGGATAACATGCCTGGCAGCTCGGGTTGGTCCCCACTAGTGGGGATGGCATGTGACTTCCAGCGGTCTTGGGTAAGAGGACCACAGCATCTGGCTGCTTGTGTAGGGGTCTTGCCTTTGGGTGGGACTGAGACCATGGAACTGGTGGGGTAGGCACTGACCCGGAATCCCAGAGATGCTGGATGATTTTGTGGGTGGGAAGCTTGGTGGGATGGGCTACTGGCAGCCCAAGTGGCCCTCCCCTAGTGGTGCATCACTGTTAGTGTCAGGCCATAGCGGAGGCTCAGGCAGGTCACTTGTGCTCAAGTACACAGCATGGTTGCAGCCATGGTCCCAGGGCATGAGATTATAACCCAGTTGCTGGATTAAGGGTATGGACTTGTGGGCAGTCTCCAAATGACAGTTGTGGCAGTGACCCACTGTGCCCACAAGGGCTTGACCTTCATGTGGCTCTGATGTGCTGACCGATCATGCCCATACTCCTGCATATGGCCAGACAGCCTCTTATAAATGGGGATGTTGGAGCACCCACCCCATTTGAAATGCCATGTTATCAGGTCCCCATTCTCCTCTTGGAACCAGTTGGAGCCCTGTGAGGTGACATTTGGCATTTTGGAGGATGCCAGTGTGGCATCCATGTGGCTGTTCTGGGGCTGCCAGGCCTGGACAACAGCCTGAAGCACCTAGCACAGGGCCACAGCATGGGACTAGCAGCCACACAGCAAGATGGTGCCAGACAGCAGCTGCAGGGTCTGGGCAGACTGCTGAAAGCCACCTGAAGCCAGCTGGACCTGGCCCGGGTGGCCACAAGTCAGCTGCAGCTGGGCCCAGGTGCTGCCAGGACTGGCAGGTACATGGAGCGCCTTGCAGGGCTAGATGGCATGTTCCTGGCAGCCACGTGGCACTTCAATGTCAGGGAGTGGCACCAGGGTGTGGACAGGCTGTGTCAGCTGCCCTGCAGCCAGTGTTAGGGCATGCAGTAGCTGGCTGTTGTCATAGGCTGCTTGCATGTGCTCCAGGGCCTCAGCATGGCCACAGGCTTTTAAGGGTCTGGGGATACACTGGGCCTGACATAGAGTAGGTCCATCCCTGGGTCAGGAAAGACTCCCAGCCCCTTGGCTGTGGGACAGAGCTGAGGCTGGCCTCCTAGTAGCAGAGCTGACTAGGAGCAAATTTGCTCCTGGTCAGCATCTACAAATACGTTATTGAGCAGGTACCACTTGCAAGTAAAGTGCTCCTTGCATTTGCAGGTAGCAAATTTACTCATGAGTGAAGCAGTTTACTTCACAATAAGTGTGTGCTCATGCTTACTGCACAGTAAACTGCTCTACTGTAAGTAAAGTGTCTTGTGTAGACACACCTAGTACATGTCTGTTTTCAAGTATCTTATATTCAAGTGTGTGTTTTCCTTTTCTGGTTCAATCTTCTTTCTGCCTTCAAGCTACCATAGCTAACTACCTCTCTACTCATGGAAGGACTAGACAAGGCTTCATTAGTGCTGGATGTGAAATGGCTTCCCTATCTTGTGGAAATTTCTGCAAAGTGGAAGGACAAAAATGTTCCTTTTCTGAATCACAATGTGGAACTTTATTGCTGATATATACTAGAGTGCATCAATGTATGAAAGACTTCTGGCTATTTGAATATTTATGAGATGACCACTGAATGGCAGAGATATACAAGGTGCAGGAGAACAAGTATGGAGATGAGGAAGTGGGGTGGTGGGGAGCTCTCTCAAAAACATACAAAGGAGAAAATATTTGGTATGAAATGAGAGCCAGATGTTTACTAAGAGTAGTTTAAAATGAAAACAGGCTACCCTAAAAAATAAAAGTTGTTCCAAAAATTGAAATTTTCTGCCTTTATCGAAATAGAAATTTCCATTTTTTAACTTACATTTCAGACTTCCCCACCCTTACTTTAATTCATATTTGTCCTTTTATTGTCCCTAAATAAAACAGAATTAATTATATCTAGAATTTTTTCCCATTTTTTAAAATTTATTTTATTTCTTAACATGCCCCCCCACCCTTTTCTTTACTTTTGCCTTTTCAAAACCCCTCAAATTGGAAAAAAGTTACTATCAAAAGACAAAAAAAGAAATGTGATTCAGCTAGATAGTATCTTTTTGAAGGGCATTTTTACATGTGTTTGGGGGGGTGGAGTGGGGTGGGGCACTTTAATTGAGTGACTCCTAAAGCAGTGTGGTGAGGGGAGGACTGGAGCCAGGCCTGACACATTGGTAGAAGTGGGGAGAAGAGTGGGCCTGCAGGAGGGGCAAGGAACCAGCCCGTGGTGGCATGGAGCAGCAGGCTTGGCCAAATGCAGCAACAGCAGGGGGATTGGAGGAGTGGGCCACCTCCCCTCCTTGCACCCAGGCCATCTCCTCCCCCACCCCCCCTCCTCGACATTAGCCCCAAGCCCACTCCTCCTGTCCCCCCCGCACTGCCGCATTGGCCTGTGCCAACTGCTCCCCCTCCCCCACCATCCAACCACAGTGGAATGGCTTTTCCCCTTCATCAGGCCTGGTCCTTCTCTACACCCCTTCATTGGGCCCAGGCCTGCTCCTTACCTCCCACTGCCACCATGACAGGGAAGGGGGAGTGGGACCAGACCCTAAGCAGCAGGAGGGAAGGTGGGAGTGGATTCGGTCCCCACCCACTCCCCTCTTTCATTTTTGATGGGCTATTGGCTAGTATATATAAATCTCTCTCTCTCTCTTTATCTATCTATCTATCTCTATCTATATAGCTATAGCTATATATATATATATATGTGCCACTGAAGCTTTAAAAATCACTATAGCTTCCAGGAAAAAAGTTAATCTTTTGGGAACACGTAGCAGGTTGCACATAAACAGAAATAGGTAATTTTAGAGAACTGTAAACCTTTCCCTCCTCTCATACAACCCGTAATGTCCAAGAAATAATTTCTAGAAAATAAATGGTTTAGTGTGAGATTTATGGGTTAGTTTCTCAACTTTAACATTTTATCAATGTTAGATTTTAAAATGGAATATATATTACTTTATAGTTCAAACTATTACTTTCAGAGTACACATTAACTTGAGACATTTTGAAATACCACTGTAAAATTAATTTTTGCTCTTCTTTTATTGGCTAAATTTAAAATAAAAAGCTAATATTTTTTCAGTTTCAGATGCATTTAAATATAATATGTGCTAAGCACACCTTGCCTGGGATCTTTAAAGTTCCTGAATTAAAGGTATCTTAAGTGTATTCCTAAGTGTATTTCATTGGCTTTTGTTTTTGTTTCTTTCTTTTTCTTTTTCTTTTTCTTTTTCTTTTTCTTTTTCTTTTGTCACTGGCTCTTTCTTAAGAACCAAGCTATTGATAATGTCATTTTTCCTCTTTTTTTTCCTATAGATAATAACACAAAAGAATCACATTTTGTCAGAATCTTGCTGGAAAGGATTTTAAAATTATTGCAGAAAAATGCTGCATTGTATTCATGTTTTTACATTCAGCGTTGGTTGGTTTCATTATGCTGATACTTTTCGTATTGGGAAATATTTGTGAGCTCACATTTTAAATGAAGTTTCAGATTCTGACTCCTCTTACCACATTCAGTCCAGCAAAAACAATAACAATATTGAAATACAATTAATGAGAGTCAGCCAAACAGGTAGGCTGGAAAGTCCAAGAGCACGGTGATAGGTGATTGCTTGTCACCCCTTCAAGACCTTTGTGGTGAGCTTCATCTTGACACCTCTATCTGTGGGCTCCCATGGCTTCATCTGGTCAACTCTGTTGTTCAATGTATATATAAGGCCAGTGAATGAAGTTATGCAGAGATTTAGTGAGGTATCATCAGTATACTGATTACACCCAGCTCTATCTCAACTTTTCTTCTGGCTTTGTCTCTGCAATCTCTCCTTTCCCAGTACATGGCTGCAGTTGGGGACTGGATGCAAGTGAACCCAGTTGAAACTGAATCCAGAGAAGATTCAGTAATGGTAATGGGCAAGCCACTTTATTTGTGGATGATGGGAACACCTGTAAGTTATGAAGATCAGCCTCCCCTTGCCATGCCCCAGCTGATTCTTGCCGCAGGTATAAGGAGTAGTGCCCAGCTCAACCTTCTCCCCTCCCCACAGCCTATGCTCAGGAGGGCCTGGGCTGTGCATGTGCAGATGGAGTGGTGCCTGCTCCAGTCCACCTGCTTTGCTTCTACACAGCAGCAGCATTGCCTGCCCACCCACCTACCTTGTGGTACCTTGTGCACCATGCTGCCCAGCTTCTGAGATGGACTGTGCCCCATGCTACTGCCCACCTGCCACTGCACGCAACAGCACTGTTGACTTGGGGAGAGTGGTGGAAAATGACTGGCTGCAGGGCTTGGCGATGATGACGAGGGTGCCAAAATACAAGAAAAGGTACCATAATACAAATTTGGACAGGCCACCATTATGCCTAAGGCTGGGCCTGCCTGGACCTTCAAGTGGCAGTGTCCAGGAGTGCTTCTAATGAATTCCATCTAGTGAGAAGGCTGTGACCCTTTCTTTTGGATGTGGTTATCATCTACACTGTTAGAACCTCCAGGCTACCCCACTGCAGTGCTTGCTACATTGGTATGCTGTTGCAGACTATCCAGAAGCTATAGCTAATATAGAATGTGGTGGGGAGGGATCACCAAAAACACATAACTCCTGTATGCCAGAATCTTCAGTGGCTCCCAATAGCTTTCCAAGTGCAAGAAAAAGTGTTGCTTTTACCTATAAGCCCCTCCAATGTATAAGACCCTAAACAGTCTGGGTTGTATATACCTAAAGTCCTTTTCCTTTATACCCCATTGCAATCCTTAATGTTAACCAAGAGCAACTTTCTACAAGTATCATCAATGGTTAAAAACAAAAAAACCAACCCCCCGCCCCCAGCTTTAGCAAGTTTTAACAATCTCATGAAATAGATGGGCAGGATCCTTTGGGAGGGAAGTCTGAAGGAAACGGATTCCAAAACAGCTGGGTGGACTTTAAGGAGGCTGCATTCAGGGTGCAGGGGCAAGCTATCCTGCTGTAACTAAAAAATAGGCAGTAAAAAAAGAGACCAGCCTGACTAGCCAGTGATTTCCTCAGTGAATTGAAACCCAAAACAGAATTCTACAAAAATTGGAAACTTGGCCATGCTACCAGGAAAGAGTTATAATCTCTTGCGTAGTTAAGCAGGGAGAAAATTTGGAAGGACAACCGACAATTTGAGATGAAAGGGACATAAAAGGCAAACAAAGAGACCCTACAAGTAAGGAAGAAAGCCAAGTAAAATGTAGGTCCCTTATTAAGACAACCTAATTATGGATGCTGCAGAGAGGGTTGAAGTGTTTAATACTTTTTTTTTTTTTACTTCAGTCTTCACAAACAGAGGGAGCTACCAGATCATCAGTGCAGTTGGTAGCAAGGATAAGGAAGGAGAAAAACAGCCTAGAATAGTGGAAGAACAGGTTAGGGATTACTTAAAGGAGCTAGATGTTTTCAAGTCAGCAGAACCAGATAAAATACACCATGGGATACTGCAGGAATTAGTTGAGATGGAATTGGCCATCCTCTGAGAACTTGTATAGGTCAAGGAAGTCCTGGATGATTGGAAAACGGGAAATATAGTGCCCATGTTTAAAAAAGAGAAGAAGGAGGATCTAAGGAATTATAGACATGTCACTCTGATCTCGCTACCTGGAAAGGGAAAGATCATGTAGAAGCCCCTCAAGGAATCTATTGTGAAGCACCTTGTCCAGGTTTTAGCAGTCCCTTCAGGACCTGGTGCCTTCCTATGGTTCACTCTAGAATTTGTTATACTGCATCAGTTCAATCATGCTCCAGAAGTATGCTCTGGGCAGAATTCTGTTTCACCTAGTGAACAACCAAACTCCATGCTTGCAGCCAACTCTGAGTTTCATAGATTTCATAGACATTAGGGCTGGAAGGGACCTCGGGAGATGTGGGTACATCTACACGAGACATATTAATGCATATTAGCCTAATATAATGTGCATTACGAGCATGCATTTATATGTGCACACCCTTAATGCACATTAAAAGTGGCACAATTAAGCTAATAGTGCCTAAATTTGATACGTGCAAATTCAGGTATCAAATTTAGGTACAATTAGTTAAAGTGGATTAATGCATGTGTAGACACAATCTGGCACTAACTTTAGTGCCAGGTCTGCCCAGCCACTAGGGGCACACGGCAAGACTGCAGGGAATTGCACTAACTTTAGTGCCAAGTCCCTGAACATGAAGACATCTGCCAAAATTGCTTAATGCACATTAAATTTAGTCGTGCTTAAATGCACTAGTAGATGTGCTCATTAGGTACAAATTTAGTACCTCCATCTAGGAACATAAGTGTCTATTTCAGAGGAGTAGGGTCACCCTTCAGAAACACACAGGAATCTCTCAATTCCAATTAGAAAGATTTACAACACTGGTAACTGAATCACTGGTAATACGAGTTTGGTAACAGAATCACTCCTACGCTTGAGTTAAGTAACTCAGTTGGTCATAAGCTTCACTTTAGTCATTTAGGGGAGTGTCTACACGTGAACTTACACATGGCTAAATTTAATGTGCCTTAGCCTCAGGCACATTAAGGCATGTGTCTATATGTGCACACCTTAAGGCACTTTAATGCAGCTCACTGGGTGAATGCCTTTGCAGGCTGCCCTAGGCAGCACCCTGGACAGCCCTCCCCTCTCCCCCCCCACATACAAACATGCTGGGGCGTGTGGGTGGTGGGCAGATGCTGTGCTGGGAAAGTGGCTAGGGGCAGCACAATAAGTGCATTCTGATCAGAGAGTGCAGAGACAGGTGTGGGCCGTACCCTGGGGCCACAGTGTCTGTCAGCAGCATGTGCAGAGCCAGGGCTGATGGACCACTGCCAGAGGTGGTTTGGCTCCAAGCAAGCAGAGGATGCACCTGAGTCCCCACACTGTGTTTAGTGACTCAAGACAGCTGCACCCAGTGCCGGGCCTGGCTACAGGGTATCAAGCAACTGTCTGGTGCCCCAAAGCCCACAGTAGTGTAGCTGGGTGAGTCAGCTCAGTCCTGGCCAAGGGAATGGAAGCCTCCAGTCCCCTCAGACATGATCAGCCTGGTCCCAGCCATGGCCCTGGCTCTAACCCCTGCTCATGTTCCTTTCTCCCCTACGTCAGTTAAGAATAGGCTGCAACTGAGCCCAAGGGGCCCCACACTTCCACCAGGTGCAGCCAAGAAGAAGAAGTGGCAGGTGCTGTTCTCCAAGATGCAGGCACTGGAGCTGGAGTGGCAATTCTAGCAAGTCCCAAGTCAGTTAGCACACCAATAGGTACCACTGTTGCTGGAACTGGCACTCCAGTGTTTGCACCAGCGGAGAACAGCACCTGCCACTTTTTCTTCTTGGCAGTGCCTGGCAGCACTGCGGGGCCCCACAGGCTTGGCTCTAGCACACTCAATTGATATACACAGCATTGAGGCACCTTAACTATTCACACCTAAAATTGATTCCTGCTTTATAAAGGTATCAAATTTAGACACAATTAGCCTGAAATTGCCAATTTTAAGGTGGATTAAGGGCATGCATATGTAGACCCACACCCTTAACGCACTGCAAAAATAGTTAAAATGCCTTAAATCAGCATATGTAGACACGACCTAAGTGAAATAAAAGCCCCTCCTGGGATCTTTGTGTATCTTCTCAGGGTGTAGGCACTCTATTCAGAATACTTCTTCATAGTCCAGCAGCCTCCCCACATGTCTTAATATTAATGACTCAGACTCCTAGGTGCTTCTGCTGACACAGAAGAGGATTAGACCTCTGAGTGACATAGCTGTGCTATGCAGGAAGAACCTAAAGGAGCCTAAATCTATGTAGCCTGTTTCCAGATAAGACCAGAAGAATGTGTACATCACAACCATTTATACTCCTTTAAGGCCATTGTGTCTGCATGTAGTATTCACTGGCTGCATCTACACAAGACTCTTTACTCAAGATGAGAGATAATTACTGCACAGAAAGCATTGCCATCTACATGTGCAGAGGCTTACTGCACAGTAATTTGTTCTAACTGTGAATAAATTTGCTATCTGTAAATAGAGCCGTCGAAGTCAAGAGTTATGTGATATAGTCTCACCCAAAAAGCTAACACTCTAAAACTGATTCAGGGCAGGTCTGACTGGACTGTAGTGTAGAGAAACATGAGCTATCTTTAAACTAGCTAGCTCAAGAATCATTAGTCTAGTTCTAACAGAGCAATGCTCTGCAAATTCTGCAAAAAACCTTTCCAAGAAGCAGGATATATTAGCCCACACTGGGGATGGCTACACATGAATTTAAGTGGGCTTAAATTCAAGGTGCATTAAACTAATGCATGTTAAGTGTTTTTTGGCAGGTGTCTACATGTAGTGGGACTTGGGATTAACTTCCCCCCTATGGCCACTGGGGGGAGTTCCAGCCTCTGGTCACATGCCTGCCAGCACTTGGCAGCCATCTTAAAAGTACACCCTCTGACCTCTGGGCAGACACTTCCTATGTCAAAGCAGCAGAGTGGCAGAGACACAGGCAGGATGTCCCTGGTTGGCTGTGCTTCCCAGGCTTGCCTGCCCCAGCTCCTGGCCCTGGCACCCAGGGACAGGGTCCATCACTCCTCAGGGCTCCCATACCTGTCCTGCTCACTCTGTTTGCCTGCCACTCACCCACCTAGCACTGTCAAACTTCCCCATCCACTCTGGCCACCTGCCAGATGATTGGGACATGGCATTCCAGAGCCCCCGCCACCACACAGCTGCTCCTGCCAGTTCTGGTGACCATGGGCTCCAGAATGCCGCCTCTGGGACTGCTATTGCCCTCCTGTCCCACCAGCCCCACTGCCTCTAAGCCCACCATGCCAGCCAGCACTGGTGGCAGAGCATTGTGCTGCAGGAATGGGATGATGACCAGTGAGTCAACATGTTCCAGATGACCTGGGTCACCTTTGAAAACTTTCTCTGCCAGCTCTGGTCCCACCTAGAGTGCCAGAATACAGAGAAGTGCCCAACCATCCCACTGACACCTGCCTGCCCCACCAGCCACACACCTCCTACTCCCTGCCCAGTTCCCAGCACCACTCCAGGGCATGCCCATATTTTTAATGAAAACCTTTATTTCCTTCACAACCCACACCCCCGTTCCTCACCTCCAATCTCTACTACCACCTGGGGGGCTATCTGTTGCAACATTATATGTCCCTGCCCCCTGCTGCCAAGGAGGACATCACCACCAGCATCAACACCTTCCTTATTCTGTGAGAGGCCTGTGCCTACCAAACTGCAGGCACACAGGCTACTCATTAAAGTTTTGAACCTAGGGCCAGTAGAATGTGGCTGGGCTGGGCAGGAAGCAGGGAAATGGGCCAGGGGCAGGGGCAGAGCTGGGGACAGGGAAGGTCTTCCCCCAGTTCAAGAATTACCATGTGTCCTGTTCTGAAGAGGCTGGTAGCTTGGTGCAGGGCTCCCCATCAGTGATGGTGTCCAGTTGCACCTTGTGTTCATGGCCTGCAGTAAGAGGTAGCCTGGCAGGTAGATGGGGCACCCCCTTGGGGAGGAGCTGGCACTGCTGGAGGGAGGGGTGGCATGGCCAGTCACTTTTTGTGACAGTGTGAGGATGGGCTGAGGGTGAGGCAGCTGCTGGGCAGGGCTCTTTGAGCTGCCAGTGGATACAGAAGCTGGGAAGGTGGGTGGGTCAGTTCGCTGAAGGCACAATGCATCACAAGAAGCATCAAGGTGAAGTGTGACTGAGGGCAGGCTGCCCCTACCAGTGGCACTTGCATGGATGTGGCCTGTCTCCTGGGGCACCAAAATATGGGTCAGCTCCTGCATGAAGAGCATGGTCTTCCAGACATGACCAAACTGATGATTCTCCCTGCAAATCATTGGCCTTCATGCAGCACAGGTGCACCCTCTGGAAGTGGCCTCACACATGCATCCCAGCTGAAATGGCCTCACAAATATGGGCATTTGAGTGCCCACCCCAGGTGAACTGCCTCTGGATATTGGCCCATCCCCAGAGCATCACAAGGTCACACCTCTTCCCAGGCACAACTGGGGCCCTGGACATTCAGGATGGGTGTGGACATGCAGACAAGTCCAGAGTTCAGTGGTGAGTATGTGCTGGACATGCCTGCTGTCTGGGCCCCCACACATCTGCCCCGAGATGCTGGCCCTGGAGGGCTGCCAGCAGCATCCAGATCAGGAGCACAGCCAGGGATGGGGAGCCACATGGCAGAGCAACTTTGTCATGGTGCCTTCAAAGAGATAGAGCTGGCAGGGAGCAGGTGCTGGCCATGCTACCATAGAGAACAGGGCCAGCAGGCCTGAGAGGGCTAGGCAAGGAACACAGCAGGCTATAGTCTTTTGCAGCACTCACCTATGGCCAAGAAAAGGCTCCATATAGGGTATAGGACAGGCAGAGGCTGCATGGGTCCTGTCCAGGGGGGCACATGTGGCCTGGTGGGCTCCTGCAGAAACCACTAGCTCCTTCAGGTTCCCCATGCTGTGTGCCCCAAGGCACAAAATGGCTGAAGCCTTTTACAACTTGCAGCTAGGGGCTGTCAGAGAGCATCCCAGCCCTGGAGGAGAGGTGACCATCCAGGATCCATGGGGCTGGGCTCTGGCCAAACTTCTACTGGCTGGGCAGACCCAACACTGAAGTCCCTGTTAATGTTCATTAGTACATCTACATGTGTGTTAATGCACTTTAACTAATTGCATCTAAATTTGATACTTGCTTAATGAAGGTGTCAAATTTAGGTGTGATTAACCTAAATCATCATTTTTAAGGTGTGTTAAGGGTGCATGCATAGAGACACACACCTTTAATGTGCCTTAAATTGGGCTAATGCACATTAAATGCCCACATATAGACACACCCACTAAGCACTTCTGTGCCTGGTTTGAAGCCAGTTTGAACTCTTTCCTTGGGCAGAAATCATGGCTCATAATATGTAATGAGAGATTTTTAAAAAATCAGTGAGAGAAAGCAAGGCATAAATAAAAACCACTGAGATGGGAAGGAGGTTTATATTTCATCTACCCAAGTCTATGCTAGTGCAGATTTCCCCCCCCCCCCCGCAGTACATCATCTTTTAATTGTGCATTTCCCAATCACTGTCATTGCTAGCAGAACTAAGAGACCACCTGGTTTTTGTGTGTGAATCCAGTCCAACCGAGGAAAAATCACACCATTGGTTCTTACATTCATTATTTAAAATACATGTGTAGGTTTTTATTTCACTAAGCTGAATTAATAGGTTTTAGAAATTCTGGAATAAGTGAATGCAAAATTCAATTCCCAATAAGACATGAAGGGCTTGTTTGATTCATGTTTCCAAAGTTCTTATTCCAAGTCTTATATTATTTAAGAAATGCTCTTAGGCTAATGATGTTTAGAGACCCTTTTAAGCAAACTCCTCCAGTGAGGCAATGGACATGTTCACTTTCTTCCTGTGTTGTCAGTGCCTTAAGGAAGCTGGCAGCAGAACAGCAGTAAAACTAGGCTAAGAACAGGTTGCAAATTAAGGTGAAATTTTCTTTTCCAGCAATCCAGTTAGTATCCTGCTCCATTCCCTGCAGATCTCAGAAGGAAACTGGATTTCACATTGAATTATTATCTTCCCCCATTACTTATATAAGCTATATTTGGTTGCCCTGTGTATTGTCCCATAAGTATGACAAAGATATTTGAAGACTCATGGTGCTCAGGAGAGGTCTCAGAAAACTGAAAAAGGGCCAATGTGATGCCAATACTTAAGACGGGGAGGGGAGAGGATCCAGAAAACTATAGGCCTGTCAGTTCGACCTCAATACTGGGTAAAATTTTCAAAAAAATTATCAAAATTATCAAGATATGTGGGGAGCCAGAGGAAAAGCAAGGGCAACGTTGGACCCCTGCTAAGTCAGATGAGGCAACTGACAACTGACACCCAGGAAAAAGTGAACTAGCTAACTGGGTACTTTGAATCAGTTTTTCACCAGCCCCATGGTAGTTAGGTGTGCAATAGCTTTTTCTGGGATTCAGTCTCTGAGCTGAAAAATAAAAATAAAATTGCATTTCAACCCCAAACTTCATTTGACTTAAATCTAAACACTTGGTTTAACCTTTGTTTTGCTTTTTAAAAAAAATTTTAAAAGGTCATTTTGAAAGCAGAAATGTAGTTTTGAGGCTAAAAGATCATTTTCTAAACTGTTTTTCTTGTTCAAGGTTTTTTTTTTGTTCTTGTTTTTGTTTTTTGTTTGTTTTTTTATTTTGTTTTGATTTTTTTAAAGTCACTGAATTTAACCTGCATGTGTGCAAAGTGTCCTTTGCCCTGAAATTATATTTTCGGCAAATTTATATTTCACCCATAAACTTTTCCCACATCTCATCTATAACCCATGTTACAGTTTCTGTATGATATATTTGAACTGGCATGTCACCATGTCACTGTTTCAGAACAGGATTCTACAGACAGACCTGTGATTTAAATCTATTAAGGCTGAATAGGTCCAATTGACCTACAGCACAGCAGCTATGACAGGGTCATTTGCTTCGATGGCCTGGCTGTGTGATTGGGGAGAAATAGTCTGTAGCAAAAGAAAGGCTCCATACGCAGGCCCTGGGACAAAGATCTTTGAGCAATATAACTGGCTAATCCAGTGGAGGAGAGGAGGGGGAAAAAAAGAGTTTCCTTGAGAGCTGAGGATACCAGATGCCATACTGAAATGCAAAGGGCAGCTCTACTGATCTCAGTTGCTTCTGAGCTCATTGAGGGAATGTGAATCTTTTGTGTTTCTGTAACTCAAGAAGGAAACCCCCTAATAGCTGATAGTAAACTGGAACACTAGATGAGGCTAGATTGCTGTGTAGGCTGGTTGTTATTTTGCATCAAGTTCTCTGATGTATTTACTAATACATTTCCTTGTTTAAAAAAGGTGGGTTTTTTTGCTGTATAGTACTGTTTACAAATTCAGAAAAGGAACAATTGACTGTCTGGTCAGAACTGCATACAGAAGGGGGCGGAGATAAGTGGCTGTATTTCATGTATTCTTGCCATCTGTCTCCTGAGTCTGATGAAATTATGAGGCCTAATACTGAGGGAGTGAGGGATACCAGAACAAGCACGGGGGAAAAAAGGTGTAATCACGGGTCAACTGAAAGTTTTGAAAAGGGGACAGAGCAAGCATTGTTGTGGCATATCATTATATATATCACAACACACATTTTTTCTCCAGGTACAGGGAAACTAGAATCTTTATTAATATGTCATGGGGACCAGCACTGCATTATTCAGTTTAAGTGAAAGCAAAAGCAAATATAAACATTGCAATGTAGTAATTTACTAGATTACTAGAGTGGGGCTTAGGGGTCTAGGAGCTCAGGTGGTGTTTTCGTCGATCCTCCCAGTCTCGGGCTATGGGCTGAGGAGGGAGAGGAGGATCCACGCGGTGAACCAAAGACTGCGGCGCTGGTGTTATCAGGAAGGCTTTGGCTTCCATGACC
>NW_017728948.1:7225505-7230954 GCF_001723895.1 Crocodylus porosus | reverse complement strand
CCAGCTGACTTCCTGCCCTTTGGGCAGGGGGCTGGACTTGATGATCTCCCGAGGTCCCTTCCAGCCCTAATGTCTATGAAATCTAATGTCTATGAAATTATACATAAAGTTTGAAAAAAAAAAAGAGGCCAAAAATATTAGTTCCCATTAGTCCTGTAAGTTTTATAGTTAAATATGCGTCTCTTATTCAGATTAATAAAACAAAATCTAGCTGTCCTGAGTATTTTAACACAGCCGCGAATATTTCACTGTCAGTAGTTTCTACACCTGAGTTAATATTATCTTACTGGGGTTAAGGTTTTTAGCGAAAGCTGAAAACAGCCTGCAGGGGTATAAAATAAAGAGAGACATTGCCAGGAATGACTAATAGTAAAAATGTAGAAGAAAGGATCATTTGACTAGTGAAGCATGGAAGGACAGTGGATTTTTTAACACCTGCTGAGTGGAGAGAGATTAACAGGAATCAGGGAGCTAATGAGCCATGAAATCAATTGACACTTTCAGCACCACCTGAATAGAAATGTTGCTGCCCTCCCCAGGCAGCTGGTTTTGAAGTTTGGGTGGACCAGGAATCAAGGGAGAGGGGGCAGTGCAATGGCAATGCTGCTCTCTCCCTGGATCTGCCCCTGGGTGCAAGCAGTCCTATAACCAAACCATACATGCTAATAAATTGGTATGCTGGAAATTGTTAGAATCAGTCACGTGATTTTCTTGTCCAGCATACCAAGTACATCATGGGAAACAACAATGTTGTGGATGGGCCCCCCTTCAGCTTGTGCCTGGGTTGAATAGTAGTTTAGAGAACATTTGCCTCCATTTTTCTTTTCACTGGAGCTTTGCCTTTCAAAGGGAGAGTGGCCAGAGCATTTCTGAGATCCTCCGTCCTCATAGCGGATCCCTTCTTACTCCGGGTAAAAGAAGGAGCTTCCTTTTCCTGGGTATGAGATAAAGGACCAGCTTTACATATTATGTAACTAGCCAACTGAGTTGCCTAGCATCTTGGAAGATCTGTTTTTCAGATGTGTGTATTATCAACGCGATGTCACAAGATCAGAGAATTACAAGATAGGTAGGGATCGTGAGGGATCATCTCTCTCAACTGTTTGCGCTGACTTCCTGCCCTTCGAGCGGGGGGCTGGACTCGATGATCTTCCGAGGTCCCTTCCAGCCCTCGTGTCTATGAAATGTGCAAATTTTACTTTTAGATCAACACTGCCTAATGCTTATCCAGCTCTCTCTTGAAAACGCCATGTGGAGGACACTCCACAACTTCCCGGGGCAGTTTATTCCACTGCTTTCTAATAGTTCTAACAGTAAGTATGTTTTTCCTGACATCTAAGCCAAAACTACTTTCTTGCAATTTAAAGGCATTGTTTCCTATCCCCAGGGACCTAGGCGGTAGCTATATTGGTCTGAGCACAAAAGGCAGGCAAAGTCTTTGGGTAGAGGCAGTATCTTTTATTAGACCAACTAAAATGTTTTAAAAGAGATGCTTTCTTTGCAAGTATTTTGTTAGTCTAATAATAGATATCACCTCTAGCCAAGATTTAACCTGCCCTGTTTCCTATCTGTTCTAAAGCAAGGGACAGCAATTGTTCTCCCTCTTCTTTATGGAAACCTTTCAGATACTTGAAGACTGTTATCATGTCCCCCCTTAATCACCTCTTCAGCAAGTCAGATTTACCTAGTTGTTTCAATGTTTTCTCAACATGTCCTCCACCATCTGATTAATTGACTGTGGGTTGGATTCATAAAAATGTGTGTTCTCTGTCGGCGCATCTACACATACAATTCATGCACCTGCATTTTTTCCACAGAAAATTCAGGCACATTAAAGTACTCCCAGGCTCATAGTGACATGTGCACCCACGTCAGGAACAAATTGCACCCAACAGGAGCAGCCCAGTTAAGGGATGCTCTTTCCCTGCTCTGCCCCAGGGCTCTCCCCTGGGTACCAGCTCTTAGACACCCTGGCTCTGGGAGCAGCCATGATCTGTGTGGAGAAGAGCAGGGGAGCTATCCTGGCTCAGTGGGCAGCTATCTCCCAGCCCTGTGCAGACTGGGACCCATCCCAATCCCTACGTGGCCTAGAGAGCTGTTCTGGCTGCCAGAAAGCTGCCTCCCAACCACATGGAAATTGGGACCTGCCCCAATCTCTGCAGGGCTGGGAGAGCTATCCTGGCACCAGGCAGCTTCCTTCTAGCCAGCGTGAGATCAAGTCCCAATCTCCATGTGGCTGGGAGGCAGCTGCCCAGCAACCAGAACAGCACTCCCTACCCCCTGAGGTCCTGTGCTGCTTAGGCAGTATCTACAGGTACTAGAAAACAGCACATTAGACTAGTGCTGTGCAGCAGTTGCTGCACATGTGTGGACAATGATGCTCTACTGCGCATTAGGTGAGTCTAATGCACAGTAATGCATCTCATACAGACGCACCATATATGTATCGTTCTTAGTTTATAAAGGAGCATAGCTACCCTGCCTCCTCATATGGTTTGCCTTCTAACCTTCTAATCCTTTTCTAGCACCTGAACTGGGCCCTAACTTCTCCACATCCATCTTTAAAAAAAGGGAGCCTAGGACTACACAACAGTCTAAATTAGCCATAAATGGGCCTGAAGAAAGTGGCAATCTCCCCTCCTGTGTCTGACACTTAACAGTCCTGCTGATGCAGCCCTTCCCAATTGTTTGTCATCTGCAGACTTTATCTGGAAGCTCTCAATTTTGGCATCCAAATCCTTAATAAACATGGTACATGGCGCTGGACCCAGGGCAGACCTCTGTCAAACACCCCTTTAAACTTTCTGACATTGGTTCATTTATAATTCCCCTTTGCCTGTGATTCTTGAGAAAATTATCTATCCGCTTTGTAAGGATTTTATCTTGCCTACATTTCTCCAGTCAGCTCTGGAAAAATCTCATATAAGACTGTATCAACATCCTTGTTGTAAATTCCAGGTACGCTATGTCCACGGCATTCTCTTCATCTATCTAAGTAATGACTTTGTCCAAGAAGGAGATCAAGATGGTTGGCATGCTTTGTTCTGAACAACCCCTGATTGCTGGTGATCCGCCTTTTCTTTTACAGATGTTTACAAACTGACCCTAATACGTTGCTCGTATGTCGCTATGTTACGGACTGCCGAGATTTATAACATCTGGCAATGTATTTTACATTAAGCACTGCATAGTCTTCACTGAAGAGAATGCGTATCTTCCTTTGTGTTTTGAAAATAGGTAAGACACATTGTACACTACTGCAAAATAAACAATGATTTCTGAGGACACAGACATCCACATGTTTACCATCTGCCTGTAGTCTTGAGGCCGGCACCGACTGTCTGTCTTGCGCATTAGTTGCTCTGCCTACAGGTAGATGGGTAGAGCTGTGGGGAATAACAAGTTCTTCATGTAGCTGGCCTCAAGCACATCAGGTTTAAAAAAAAAAAAAACAGAGCTGAGCAACAAAAATGAGCTTGTAAACTCCGCAGGTTGGGGGCCTCTGCTATGGATATCTTTGGAACCCAATACACATTCCTGGGACTGTGTAATTAATGCAACTGGTTGAAAGGTGAACATTTTAATGACTTTTTTTCCTAACCATCTCTAATAATTAACAATAAGGCTCTGAAAGACTCTTCACTTCAGAAAATCAATCCCTAAGCATGAAAAATGCATAAGCTTCAAATGTTTTGCCTTTGGACAGATTTCACATTATTTGTAAGAAAGAAACACCCAGATTCACAGGCTAGGGCTCACTTGAGTTCACGGATAAGCTAAGCTGGTCTTCTGCCATACTTGCTGGTCTTCCTGAGCATTGGGATGGTTTGTCCCTGCGCTCTCAGTAAGGCTTCTTTGAAGGTGTAATGCTTCAAGATTTCTCAGCTAGACTATATTTTTACCAAACCAGTTTTCAGTGATTATCTTGGTAATACAACATTTGTAAATCAATGGGATTATTGTTCATAGTTAGGCTTGGAGGAGGAGGCAGTGCTATGCACCTTTTGCATTATATTCAAGGTATTGTGGACTTACTGTGGAAGTGTGTTCTAGACTTCTCTCAGCCTGAGGAGACTCCAACCTCTCTCCCCCACACTTCCTCATGACATAGTCAGCAAGATATAGAAGAATTTGGGTTGTGCCACTTCCAACACTACTACTGTTTAACTAAGAGTACAAGTGCCCCAAGGGAAAATAAGCAAGGAGCCTGATTCTGTAACTGAAAGTTTAAAGGCCTTGTTACACCTTAGGCTGTGAGCCACACACATGTTAACTAGTGCTGGTGTTAGCTGGAGGCTTGGAGCAGTTGCACCCTTAGTCTAGAAATCTCCTCTGACTGTCCCCCACCGGCACAGCTGTGACTTGCCTGGTAGTCAGGGGCAGGGCTAGGAGCTGTAGCTGTGAGTTGCTGCTAGAGGGCTGGTGAGCCAGGACACACTTCTATCCCAGACTTGTATCTCTACGGTGGGGGTGTGAGATATTCTGGGATACTGGAGGATTTCAACTTGGGCAGCACATCTGTGGGGAATGATCACACCTTAATGGATCAAGAGCTGGGTATTGGGGTCAGAGATAATCCTGCCCGGGAGTGGCGTAACTTGGAAGTGTATAACAAGTGCTTAAAACCACTTTAAGATGTTAATGTGTGGACAATCCAGGAGTTAAGAGATTCAAGAGGAGCCCAAATTTACTGTATAGCAAAGCCCTAAGACGGTTCCTTAGGTAGAAGATTTACATTTTAGTTCTTGCTTCCAGGTAAGTTACTATATATCAGCTAATGATTGTCTAATGTAAAATGGATAAGCAATCCAGAGACTGAAACCAACTTTTCTCTGATCCTAGAAGAAATGCCCTATCGATCCTCATAAGTGTGATAGTTCCTCTTGACATCTTTTTTTGGCCCCACATCTTTGCATTTCTTTCTGCCAAGTGGCTTAGGTTCTTCAGCAGGAGGGGAAAAGCATGCCTCCAAACCTGACTACTAAACAGCTCTGTGGTTAGGTCATTCTCCTGGGATGAGGGATATGTAGGTTTGAAACCTCTCAGGATGAGGAGGCTCTTGGACTTAGAGGTTACAGTAATAACCTAAGCGGGAGACCTATGTCATTGTGCAAAAAAGCTGGTGTCAGTTTTATTACTGCCATTCAGAGGACGGACTAAGCACTTTGGCTTCTGAGCCAAGGGAGGTGATACAACTCTAAGGAGGGCTGGGAGTTTAGATGTACATTTCTTTTTAGTGAGTCCTAGGAACCGCCAGGCTCTCTGAACCATCATCTTTGATGGTGCCTACTTCCCACTATTGACTGGGCTGGGCAGGTCCATCCCTGGGGGAGGAGGGGAGAATTGGGGCAACCACCCTAGGCCCTGTGTTTTCGGGGGCCCTGTAGAGCCGGGTGGAGCAGTGGTGGTGCAGAGCTGGGCAGAGCGGTGGCTCCATGCCCTCCCCCCC
>NW_017728948.1:7219055-7225405 GCF_001723895.1 Crocodylus porosus | reverse complement strand
TCCTTCACGAGGTCAGCATTTATGGAGGGTAGGGGATCCCCCTCACCCAGATTTCCCTGTCCCATAGCAGGCATGGGCATCCCATGTGACTGATGAAAGACTGACGCAAAGTACCTATTTAATAGGTTGGCTTTTTCCTGGGTGTCAGTTGTCAGTTATGCTGCTCTGCTGGGGACGCGCTGGTGGCAGGGGAGGTACGGGCAAGCAATAGCTACATTAATCCCTATGCTGCCACTCACCTGCCAATGCCACTCACCTTTGCAGCCTGGATCTGTCCAGGGACACAGGTGAGTTTGAAACCTCTGCTCTACCGATGCTGGCCAGACACTTCACAGCTTTCAGAATCAGTGGGCACGTCTACATGTGCCCTGGATTGCACATTTGTTACTCTGCAGTTATTTAGTACTTGAGCAAGTACTAAATGACTGCACAGTACTCACCATTCCTGCACAGTCCCAGCAGTGCACAGTTATTTTTAGATGCTATGTCGCCATAGCAACGAGCTACAGTGACATAGCATCTCATGTTGATGTGCCCAGTGTCATTCAATCTGGCTTTGATGACAGTTTATCCATTCTGTCATTCAACTTCATATGGCTGAATCAGTTCCTCTTCTGAGCAAGCAGTGCCAATGACAGGGACAGCATGGTAGTGACTGAGATGTAAATGTCCTAGCAAGGGATCATGCCCTTGGACACTGACTCTTCTTATGGCTTCAATCAAGTCATATAGGGTAGAAGAATATATGCAAACTTGGGCACATGTGTTTAAAAAAACAGTGCTCATTTGAAACTCCAAGAGTGTGAACGTGAGTGACTTTTGAAAATCAGACCTCTTCTTTAGCTTTCAAAACTTGGTTCATAATGAATTAAGTTGAAATCAACTACCATCATTTCATACATTGCACTTGTGCATATCCATCATGCACTTCCAACAGTACAATAATGCCACTTGGTTACCTAGCAAATATCTTTCCCCTTTCATCATCACCCCTCTAAGTGTAAAGTCTTTCAAAGTAGTTGCACCTACTTGCACCCAAGCTGAATTTTCTCCTTAAATTGATGACAGGGAAAGCAAAACAGTCATCTGCCTGCTATATGTTAAATGTGCAGATAGGATTGCGGTACACTTTAAAGTAGCTGAATTACAGCATATGGTGGTTGTGAAGCTGCATAGCATATAAAATGCCTGCAGGCTGACAAGAGGTAAAACACCACCCACAGACAAGTGCTCTATCAATTTGGGGGTTCATCGGCATGTCGGAAGTCTAACTGTTTAACAACTGCACCATACCGATAAGACCAAGCCAAGCCAAAAAGGCAGGAGGCTGTTGCCTTTGTTTTTGCATTTTATAAACTTAATTTAGCAGAGCTTGATGGCAGCTTTGCATCAGACTTAAAGCCTGATTATACCAAGCTGTTTGCCTCAATTTTCTTCTTTATGTTACAAATCTCTTCCAAAGACAAAAAGGTCCATAATTTGTACAATCAGCATGCCCTCTGCCTACACACACACATGCACTAAACCTGCTTGATCTGTGTGTGTGAAAAATAGATTAAATACACATGTACTAGTATTGTACACAACACAGGGTGATGAGATAAAAAATGTCTTATTTTAAAAGGAAGACGTTAAAAATCCATAAAACCTCCATCCTCATATACTTACATTAACACTTCAAACACTGGCAATTTTGGGTTGTCAGTCAAATGGAGAGTAGAAGATGGATAATGTCTGTGGTGGAAAAAAGTTTTAAAATATTTCGAATCTATTTAGATTTTTGCTGTGCCTTGATTGTTTGGCTCTCTTTTGATTTGTTTTTAATTTTTTTTTAAGTAATGCAAAACTACTAAAAGGAAATTGCTGGGTACCAGAGGTCTAGGGAATTTTACTGAGGGTAAAAGTTTAGCCAGGTTCAAAAAAAGGGTTAGAAATTTTTAAGAAAAATGAACTGTTATTTTTAGACAGCATATAAATGTACAAAGGGTATCAAGCCCTCACTTTTCAAGGCATAAGCTAAACATTAGATGCCTCAGACTAGGAGTAAATGTCCCTGTATTTGGCTTGTTCCATAATCATGTTGTATACAATTGGAGGGTGTTTCATCCTTCCTTTAAAACATCTGCTACCAGTCACTGCTAAGATGCTGAGAAAACGGACCTCTGATTTGAGTCTATGAAGCAATTTTCCTATCAGCCTGAAACCAATACAGTTCAGCTCTTCATTCAGTTTATTACTATTTATTTCTTAAGAACCAGTAGCATCCTCCCTGCTGTTAGATACACAAAATAGAGTTCCTCTATGAAGAGGTTATTTGAAAATATATATTCAGTCCCTTTCTTGTGCTTTATGTCTGTCTCTATATTTTAGAATCACAGAGCAGTGTTGCTCAAACTTTTGGTAAGCAGGCCAGATGGATTCGACACAGCCATTTCACAGGCCAGATCTCATATACAGGCCAACCCCATGCACCCAGGCCAGCTCCACATGTTGGGTCCAATTGCAAACTGTCTCTGCTGGGTCTGAGCATGTGCACCAGGTCCTGTGCCATGTGCCAGGTCCAACCCTGTGCACTGCGTTTGACCACAAACCAGCACCAGTCTGCTCCATCTAACATGCACGGCTATGTATTCTTGCCTGTGGAGATCCCCACAGGTCCAAAAATTAGCAGAAGAGCCATGGCAATGTTAATTGCCATGGGGCTCCCAGGGGCAATTCGTGTTGTCCCACTCACCTCCCCCCCCCCCCCAAAAAATCACTCCCCCCCCCCACCACACATCACACACTGTCCCTCGAGCAGACCACACACACACAGATTCGGGCAGTGAGGCCTTCTATGGGCAACAAAGGGAGAAATCATATCTATATTTCTTTCCCTCACTCACCTCCCCCCCCCCCCCAAAAAAATTTGGACAATTGGGAAGCAGCACAGATTTGATGACTTGGCTCCATGGGCTGGGTCTGACCCGCAGGCTGTACTTTGAGTATTACTGTCATAGAGGATAGTCCGTTATCAGACCTTTGTACAATTTATAGGACATGAGGGCCAGATTTTTGGTTAGGATAGACTTTATGATCAATTGATTAATAATTGATGATCAAATGTAGACACCAACAGGACATGATCTAATGGAAAGTTCATAGGAGAGAATAATATTTAGCTTAAGCAAATAGTATTTCTTAGTACAGATAAAGTTGAAAATACTGGTGTTGTAGCAACCTAGTACTGATTAGCTCAAGAAATACATTTGTACTTACATTTGTCCTTTGAGGGTAGAGGCATTTTTTTTTTCTCCTACCAGTGAGAATTATTTTATTTTATTCCTGGTAGATTCCTGGAATCTATTTATTTTTTATTCCTGGTTGATTATTTCATCTTTGCTGAGTGCTTTCAAAGTCTAGAAGGCACAATCCCTTCTCCAAGCAGCTTCTTGTCTGAGGGTTTCAATTCTATAAAGACTTATACAGATGCTTAACTTTATATATGTGAATAGGTTCATTGCACTCAATGGCAAGACTCTCTTGTGATATTCTGCAGGACTGGAGTCTAACAAAGGTAAGAAAATATCAGTTAACGGATATCAGTTAAGGGAAAGGGGAACAACAAATAGTTTACAAATAGCTCTTATTCACTGAGTATAACAATGTCTTAAAAATATTATGGCAGATACATTTCCATAGGATCATAAAACTGGAAATGACCTCCTGGCTTACTGAGTCCAGTGCCCTTCTATAACAGGCAAGTATATCATAAAATCCCATTCACAGACTTAAGCTCCAAATTAAAACAAGTTTGCTCATTTTTTTCTACTGACTAGTCTTATTGCAGGGTAGTCCCAGAATCTCCCTTCTCTGAAGTTCAGAAGCAATATTGTGATATCCAGCCTAAATTTGTTAATGGCCAATTTCTGCCCCTTTGTTCCTGTATCAGCATTGTCTAAATGTAAATAGCTCACTTCCCACCCCCTGTTTTATATTCTCCCTATATGTTTATAGAGAACAGCTGTATCCTTACTGAGTGTAGCTAGACCAAACTCTTTTAGTCTGCTCTCATACAAGGCTCTTTCCATTCTCATGATCCTCCTGTTAGCTCTTCTCTGCACACATTCCTCTTTGTATTCGTCTCTATACAACATGGGTGACCAGAACAGTACACAGAACTCCAGATGACAAAAGTCTTGGAGATGGAATATAATGAAAAAGGACAAAGTCATGTGAGAAGCTGAATAAGGAACAACCACAGGTGGTATCAATGGGTACTGGATCCTGAATAAGAAAACACTTGCTAAGTAAGTGGAGAACCTGGCAGAGTATAACAAGAATGTTATCTTTGTTCCTGTACAAGAGGGGAGCCAGTGCATGGCTCTAGAGAGAAATTCAAGTTGAGGTGGCCAATAGGAATGAAAACTATTTTATTGTTTCGAATAGGTCTAAGGAAAAATTAAATGTTAGGGGCCGCAGGGAAGGGTGCTATAATAAGCAAAATGAAAGCCGATGAGGATCTGGATGAACACATTTACAGTCACTGTATGGATCTAGATCCTCAGCTCTGCAAATCCTCATTACTCATTACAGAAGCAACAGAGAAGTCAAATAAGATGAGATATGTGATTGGGATTCAAAAACATTATTTCCTTACAGGTTCCGGCGTATTTATTAGGGGTGTGCGAAACGGGCCCTATTTGATTCGGATTCACCCCAAATCAGGGAGAGTGATTTGATTTGTTGATTCAGATCACTGTCCCCGATTTGGTTCAGCCAGATCTGAATCTGAAAATTCGATGCTGATTCAGACATAGGCGCAGCTTTGAGGTATGTAGAAAAAACATTTCAATGTACGAATGAGACACATTCGTGTCTATGTACGAATCGCTGAATCTTTCTGAATCTCTCCGAATCGATTCAGTGTTCTGATTCAATTTGAAGAGATTAAAGGGTCCTCTGATTCAATTCAGATTCGGAGATTCAGCCAGCGAGTCGGGCCAAATCTCCACCTAATCGCATCAGGGACTGAAGCTTTGTATAGCCCTACTATTTATACTAGAGCCTATTATATGGCTTCTAGAGATATTAGGAGGAGAAAGTCAATACAAAACCCAATAGGGCACCTCCACAAATACCTACAAAAACAAATATAAATATTAAGTTTGGCTAGTCCCTGTTTTGTATTGTACAGTAAATTTGTCCCCAGCTGCTGCAAGACCAGAGAAGAGCTTCTTGACAACTGCAAAGCAAACACAGCAGCATGCTTAAGTTTCTGAAGCAAAGCACTAGAGATGCAGAGAGTGCTGAGTGATAAACATCACCCCCTCTATAAATGACTAGCTTGTTGCTATTGGCAACACATATTTTCCAGTGCTAGCTGATCTCTTACAGTGGTATATTCAGTGTCCTCCTGAAACTTGCCAGAATTCGCTCATCAATGTGGCCAAGTCCTGCAGTGACTTGACTGCATTTAAGTAAAAACTTTTCTTTCTATTTGATATTTATCAAACATGAGTACAGTTATGGCCAGATCCTATTAATAATATCCTGACTATATAAATGGGTTACATGCTTATTTTTGCTGCTGTTTGAAGCCATTTTATCCCAGATTCATTTCTTGGTTACTTTTTAAATGATTCTCTATAGCATTGCATCACAAAGCTTATAATTCTAGACAGTGATGGGCCAAAGCACAAACCATTTATCTAAACTCCAGGGATTTGGCTAAAATGACACTTATATCCAAGCCACCCTGTGCTTTGTTTTTGCAAACTGTGGTAAATGCAGGTTGTGTTGAGATTATATGCCCTCTTTGTGAACCATTGAATTAGTTTGTGATTGTACTCTCAGTTGTAGGTACCCTCTGCATCTGATCTCCAGCGTAGAATGGGAGGAAATCAGTGCTAAAAATACTCTCTTGCCCAGATATGGCCAGTTTCTTGATTGCTTTCATAGAACTTTAGATGCTACAGTCATGATTGGAGCTGGGGAAAGTTGTCTGAACAGCACCCACATAAAAGTTGAAAAAAGCAGACCTGGTGACAACAGTTTTGAGTTTTTAGTAGTCCAAATCTTTTAAATGACAAGTGAAGGCACTTCCTAAATGAAATGTCTTCATATTTTGGTTTGAAGTTACTTTTTAATATAAAACTTCCTTTCTTTTTTTAAAAAAATCAAGAAAGGTTGGAGTCGAATGAAATGTTTTGATTTGCTCAAAATGACCCAATTCAAAGTAATTTTCATTTTCTGAAGTTCATTTTTTTTCAGAAAAACAATCCTGTCATTATTCCAAACCGATGAATCAAGAAATCAATTTTTCATAGAATCATAGAATCAATGAGTTGGAAGGGATCTAGACGGATCAT
>NW_017728948.1:7212953-7218660 GCF_001723895.1 Crocodylus porosus | reverse complement strand
AAAGAACTTGTTAAAGTGTTTTGCCTTCTCTCATGTGTCCGTCACCAACTGCCCTGCCCTGCCTCATAAGGGTCCAGTGTTAACCTGAGACTTTTTGCTACCTATATACTTAAAGAAGGACTTTTTGTTATCCTTAATCCCAGAAGCTAATCTAAGCTCCAGTGCTGCTTTAGCCTTCCTTACCAAATCCCTACAAGTTCGGGTCAGGGAGGTGGACTCCTTCTTTGTCCCTGCCCCTTGTTTCTGCCACCAGTATGCTTTTTTCTTTGCCCTCAGGCCAGCCTGGATATCCACGCTCAGCCATGAAGGTTTCTTGGACCCTTTTCCCACCTTCCTGTGCAGTGGAATTGCCTCCTGCTGTGCCCCAAGGATAGCCTCCTTGAGGAAGGACCACCTTTCCTGGACCCCCATACTAGCTACCCCTTGGGCTCTGAGTGCCTCCCTGACTACTGCCCTGAGCACATCAAAGTTGGCTTTCCTAAAGTCAAGCATTTGTGCTGTGCTAGTTACCTTCCCTACCTTTGTCTGAATGGCAAACTGGATCATTTCATGATCACTGTCCCCTAGCCTCCCTTGTACTAGCACCTCCCCAACCAGGTCGTCCCCAGAGGCTAACACCAGATCCAATATGGAGTTTTCCTTAGTGGGGATGAGTACCTCCTGTACAAGGTGTAGGTCCTGTACGCACGTCAGGAACTTTCGTGATTGGCTAGACCTGGCCGACTGCTCCTCCCCGTTGATGTCAGGGTAATTCATATCACCCATGACCACGACATCCTTTGCACGCACGGCATCCCCCAGCTGCCTGGAAAATTCCAGATGCAGCTCTTCCGCCTGATGTGGTGGCCTGTAGTAAACTCCTACCACCAGATCCCTCTCCCCCATCCTCCTTGAAGTTTGACACACAGGGTCTCAGTTAAGCCTTCCTCTGGTCCCATTTGGAAGGTAGAACTGGTATACTGTTCCCTAACATAGCGCAGAACCCCCCCCCCACACCTTTTTTTCCCCTTCTTATCTCTTCTAAACAACCTGTAGCCTTCTATGTCTAATGCCCAGTCAAATGTTTCATCCCACCATGTCTCCAGTAGGCCAACCAGGTAGATTTTACTACTTGCAAGCAGGAGAGCAAGCTCCTCCTGCTTGTTCTCCATGCTTCTTGCATTAGTGAAGAGACACCTTAATCCCCCCGTGGGAGCCCTGGGCACCTCCCCTACCTGAGAGACAGCTGGTCCCTTGGTATATACCTGAGCTCTTACCTGGGAAGTTCCTACACCTGGTTGAGTTTTATCTTGCTCCTGTGGATCCCCATCTACCAGTGAATTTAGTTTAAAGCCTGCCAGAGGAGGTCAACTGAGCTGTAAGAAAACAAACTCTTACCTTTGGGGGAGAGATGGAGACCATCATGCCCCAGGATGCCCTCTGATCTGAAGTGCAGGTCATAGTCCAGGAAGCCAAATCCAGTGTGATGACACCAACTCCGGAGGTGCCGGTTTACCTCACGGATGCAGGCGCTCTGCCACTGACGGCTTCCACTAACCGGGAGTAGGGACGAAAAGACCACCTGGGCCCCTGACTCTCTAAACTTGGCCCCCAGAGCCCTGTAGTCATCCATGATCTGGTCCGGACTACTCCGGGCCGCACCACTGGTTCCCACTTGGATGAGGACCATAGGATAGTAGTTGGAAGGCCAGATGAGGTCAGTGATCTTCCCTGTGATGTCCCCAGTCTTGGCTCCTGGGAGATAGCACACTTCTCTCACATTGGGGTCTGCATGGCAGATGGATCCCCCCGTTCCTATGAGGAGGGAGTCCCCTATGATGATGACCCGACTTCCTCTGGGTCACTGGATGATGCTCAGTTGGCATGGATGATGGTTTGCTGGATGAGGGCGTAGCTTTATCTCTTCCTTCTTCCAGACACCCAGCCTCCTCCAGCAATGCCAGGGCTGCATACCTGTTCCCCAGTTGTACTGGGGCAGCAGTTGATGCAACTATGCGCCGCCTGTGATGCCGCCTGTCCCTAGAGGTGACTGTCCTCCAGTTGCCTCCTGCAGACTCCTGGGTCGTGACAGCCTGAGGGGACGGGCCCTGCAGAGAGAGAAAGTACCCGTCAATCTCGTCCTTCATGGTCCTGATCCCCCACAGCCTGCTTACCTCTGGCCGGAGCTCTCTCACCTGCCCCTCCAGTGCTGCAATCCTGGCACAGGGGGGACAGGCGAGAGAAGTCCCCACCTCCACGTCTCCCCCCCGGCCCCAGGGACCAAGCCAGGCAGCCCCCACAGGCAGGTGGCCCCACCTGTGTGGAAGCCTCACCAGTCCAGGGGCCAGGAGGCAGCCACGGGGCAGAAGCCCTGGCTGCACTCTGTGTGACAACTCCCATGCTGTCACCCCTACTCACTTACCTGGAGATAACAGCTGCTGCTGCTGCTGCTGATGTTGGCTCATCCGCTGCCTGTGGCCTCTCTCTCGCACCTTCCTGTGTGAACCCTGGTGCAAACTCCAGCACGCCCCTAAAGATCGCACCTGTTTGCACTCCCTGTTCACACAGTTCAGGAGCACGGCTCCCACCTGGTGCAGCTAAATAGGGTCAGGCAGAGAAAGAGTCCCCTGCCGGATCGCCAGCACCTGGCCCCACTCACTCCCTTCCCCCAGCTTACCTTCTTGTTGCCACAGCTGTCCCTTAGCTGCCGATCACTGCTGCTGCTGCTGCTGCTGTCTCAAGGGCTGGGGGATACCGAGGGCACCGTGTGCTCCCTCCGGTGTCCTCAGCTGACTGTGCTTTTTTGCTGAGCTTTTGCAGTGAGTCATGGAATAGACAGATGGACAGATCAAACATTAAAATCAAATTTCAAAGTATTGTGTCACAGTTTAGGTGAATTGTAGTTCAAACAGCAAGACAATACCTAATAACTAAGAAATGCTTTTAATCTAAGGCAAGAAACACCAACTGGCCTAGACAAAATTTCTATTCTATTCTTTATAAGTTCTCAAATCATATTCATCAGAAAAGCATTTGCATATCAGATTTTTAAAATATTTTGGTGCAGACAACTAGGTTAAGTTGCAATCTTTAGGCACATATATAGGGCTTTTTGCAGGATTTAGATAGCTAAATTTCAATGCATGATTCAATTTCTTTGGCATTGCCATGCCAGAGCATTGTACATTACCTTAGTCTGCCCTAGATTGTATCTGTGGCACTTTATAGCATGCTTTGGATTTTGCAATTTTTTTATGACTGTGGAGTTCAAGGGCTTGGAAGGGACCTCTTTTAGGACTCAGTGGGTCCATCTACACGTGCAATTAAGAAGATTCAATAAACACCAGAGCTGTTCAGCCAGTCAGCCACTCTCAGGCACAGCATTGGAACATGCGCCGGGGCAGTAGCAGTTTGAGCCAGGGCTGAGCAGCCCCAAGCTGGTAGCAGGCTCAGGAGGTCAGCCCCAGGCTCCAGGTGTTGGCGTCAGGTGGTAGAGCGGCTTGATGGGGCATAAGAGTGCTAAAGTGAGGAGCTGTGCAGTCAGCATCCCTCTCTCTTTAGCACACTCATGCCCTAGCCAGTCCCTGTCACCGTCTATACATGCCTTTCAGCAGAATAAGTAACTGCAGTGTAAATTAGTACTGTTCCTGACAGTATTATCTAATAATGGAGTTAATTAATTTACTGTGCCCTAATATTGATGTATGTGTAGACAGTGACATTTTACTGCGGAGCTAATTAGCCTGCAGTAAAGCACATGTGTAGATACAGCTAGTAAGTGGCTGCCTGCATGTGCAAGGGA
Source organism: Crocodylus porosus (assembly GCF_001723895.1). NCBI lineage: Eukaryota > Metazoa > Chordata > Crocodylia > Crocodylidae > Crocodylus > Crocodylus porosus. The sequence goes on along the minus strand of NW_017728948.1, from coordinate 7,214,879 downwards.
CTGGGTGTGAATGGCTCAAGAGGCCCTTTCCAGTCCTAGTAGTCCCACATTAATACTCATGAAACACAGTAAGTCTCTGAAGTCATTAGGTGTCTCAGTTTATAAACTGTGGAGTTCCCTGGCATCACAATTTGGATGTTTACCATGAACAGAAGCAATGTGGCTGGAGGGCTTATGCAAATAAATTTCACCTCAACTCTGTTGACGTTGAGAGAAGAAGAGTGCTCAGAAATACCCTATTCACCTGGCATGGTCAAGTTATACCCTCGAGAGCCCTGAATTTACCCCCCAAAATGGCAGTAGTAGTGTCCATTTTTTGCCCAACAGCTTAGTGTTTAAAGTTCTCCCCCAGGAAGCCTGAGGCCAACTTGTGAAGGCTCAAACTTCCATATCCCAGTTCCTAAGAAAGTATCCTAATTGCCATATTATAGAATTGTTTGGGGGCAAAGCCCACCATTCCTGTCAAAGTTTGGTCCATGGACAACAAGTGCAAGACTCATGAGGCCAAAAGGACAGCAGTCAGGAGGGGTTAGTCTTTGGCAGCCCCCTGATGAGGGAAGGCCCTAAATATCTGGGTTCTAATCCCCACTAAATTGGAGAGTGGTTGGGGGGTTCTGTACTTGGTACTGAATGTGATGTTGTCAGTGTTCAACACACTTTAGCTCTGTTTTGCAAACACCAGAGAAATCAGTGACTTTCATGGGTGACTGGTGCTGCCTTAGTCAGGGGGGCAAGTCTTGTTGCCTGGGTGGGGGTGGCGGAGTGCCCTATGGTACACTGACCTGCCCAGAGGGAGTTTTCCCCCATGGCCGATCACTGTGGCTGATCATTGTGGCTGCTTCCGGGAGCGGCTGCAGCAATCAGCCGGCACTTGCAGGGTGGGCACTGGCGCTCCCACCTGCCCCCCCCCCCCATTTCCTAAGTGGTGAGCATGGCTGATCAGGGGTGCACCAGTGCTCTCCAGTGGTGCATGTGCACCGCCATTGCTACTGGTGACTTTGATGGTATATAAGCACCTCACTCCACCAGTTTGGATCACAGTGGGACCCATGTGCTTGATCTAGATCTCGTCTTGCATATTCCTTGCCCTGAGGCCTAGGAAAGTTTTCAAGTCAAAATGGAGGTGCCTAATGATTCTAGACTCTTCAGTGATTATATAGCCACTGGAGCACAATCAACCTGGGTCACTTGCTGTGCCTGGGATATATATGTTCCACCCACATCAATTAGGGTGCTTACAAGAACAATTTTGAAGTTGCTTTAAGTCTGTTGGGAAAGGTGAAAAAAAAAGTCTATGTTTTTACAGCTACATATTGAACAACAGCAGTAACCTTTGACCTTTGTTTTGCACAAATGTACATGGCAGTAGGAATAACCACCACTGTGAAGCAACAGGTTACAAATAGTGAAAATCAGCTTTGGGCTTTACACACTTTACATGGCCCTTCTTCAAAACACTCTTTACTGCTATCGTGTGTGGCAGGCTTCCCTGTCAGGTAAGTAAAAATCTGTTTCTTGTAATGCTTTACAAGCATTATTTGCTGCCATAAAATATAAATAAAAGCATAAAATATTGAGGAAGATATAATTTTTATAGTACATTAAAAATAAAAAAAAATTAACAAGCATGACAGGTTAACATTTTACAAGCATCAAAGGAGTAGATGAATTACAGCAGCATCGTCAGCAGAACAAGCTATCTCATGATTAGCCCTGGAGTATTTTATTTTTCCAGACCATTTCTAATTAGACGGTTGAAATAAGATCCGACTAGCAAACCCCTAAATTACAGGCAGAAAAGTGGGGATTTAATCCAAACATTCCTAGCGGTGTAATACATGACAGGGAGTCCATCACGGTATTTTGCATACAAAGCATTTGAACCAGCATGTACAAAATGGCTATACTGAACAAGAAAAAAAAAAA
>NW_017728948.1:7203975-7211793 GCF_001723895.1 Crocodylus porosus | reverse complement strand
ATCTTTAATTTTCAGCAAAAATATTTAAATACACTTCAAAGAGTTGCTGGGGTATTTGGATATGCAGCCAAGTTATGAGAACTCATATAGATAACACTGGGCACATCTACAGAAGGTGCTTAATGCGCAGTAGCCTAATAACCCTGTGCAGTAGCGCATCACAGCATAGACAGTCCTAAATTCAGCTACTACTGCACAGCAGCATCACAGAAAAGGCGATCACCAGTGTTACTGCTCAGTCACTCTAACTACTGCACATGTATTTAGTACTTCATTAAGCAAGTACTAAATTTAATGTGCAGTAACTACTGTTCATCAATGAATGTGTAGATGTGCCCACTTAGAATATTTAGTGCACAAGGTACCACCAAGGTGTTAGATTCCATTGTATAAAAAGGTATATTCTATTCATATATTTAACTGCTCTGGTGTGCATGAGTATAGTATATACTCCCTGCAATTAGGCATTTTTCTTCTGTAAAGAACAATTTTCTGAGGATTTACAAGCAAATGCTAATTAAATTAGGATTTCAAATGCATTGCAAATGGGTTTTTTTAAGAGACTTGGCACCCAATACAGACCTTTTAATTTTCCCCTAGCAATTGCAATAACAAAATAACAGATTCTTTAAACATCCATCCCACTGAAGTCTTATGCATAGGCTATATTTAATTTTTTTTATTATTATTTTTATTTTAGGATTACAGATCATTTTTCCCCATTTCCATAACTAACAATTTCTTCTGAAATAAACATGTCTTACCAGAGAGAAAGCCATGAATAGCTAACTTGTTTCGAAAGTTTCCAACTCCCTTTCATTTGGCACTGATTTTAAAAGGAGAGTCATTTTTGGCAGTCTTATTGAGACTGAAGTTAAACCTGACCTCAGCTGTTTTGAGAATGGTCTCTTTCATTCCCAATGGGACTGAGTATGTCTACCCACAGAATAGAGGATCACCATCTTCCCTGAGGGCATTTGTGGTCTCAGGGAAAAGAGGGGAAATTTGTGGGAAGAGGTGACCATTTTGACAGAGGCAGGCCTTCTGACAAAAAAAAAAATGCTGTTAGTAGTAAATATCTATGGTTTGACTCATGGTTTTTGTACTCTATCGTGCAGCTACCTGAGGATTCAAAATTATTGTTCCAATGAAGCAAAGACCTGGATCAAGGGAGAGATGAATCTTTGACTAGCTCAGCCTTCAATTAATTCAGGAAACTCATGGGCAGGATCCCCCGGGAATCCAGTCTGAGAGGAAGAGGATTCCAGGAGAGCTGGGTTTATTTTAAAGAAACTTTAATGAGAATGCAGAAACAAACTATGCCAATGTGCAGGAAGACTAGCAAGTATGGCAGAAGACCAGTTTGGCTTAGCAGGGAACTCTTCAGTAAATTCAATCACAAAAAGGGAGCTTATAAGAAGTGGAAAGTTGGACAACCAACTAGGAAGGAATATAAGAACATTGCTCAGACCTGCAGGGGTGAAGTCAGGAAGGCCAAAGCACAACTGGAGTTGCAGCTAACAAGGCATGTGAAGGGTGACAAGAAGGGTTTCTACAAGTATGTCAGTAACAAGAGGAGAATTGGGGAAAGTGCAGGTCCCTTACTGAATGGGAGAATAAACCTTGTGAAAGAGCATAGAGAAAAGGCTGAAGTGCTCAATGCCTTCCTCACCTCAGTCTTCACAGGCAAGGTCAGCTCCCAGACTACTACACCAACCAGCACAGTTTGGGGAGGAGGTGAGCAGCCAACAGTGTTGAAAGAACAGGTTAGGAACTATTTGGAAAAGTTGGACATGTACAAGTCCATGGGACTGGATGGGAAGCACTCGAGGGTGCTGAAGGAGTTGACTGATGAAATTGCAGAACCACTGCCTTCATCTTTGAAAACTCATCGTAATCAGGAGAGACCCCAGATGGTTGGAAGAGGGCATAGTGCCCATATTTTAGAAAGAGAAAAAGGAGGATCCAAGAAACTACAGACCAGCCAGCCTAACCTCAGTCCCTGGAAAAAATTGTGAAACAGATCCTCCAGGAATCAATTTTAAGCACTTGAAGAGGAAGACGATTTGGAACTGTCGGCATGGATTCACCAGGGACAAGTCATGCCTGACCAACCTGATTTCCTTCTGTGATGAGGTGACTGGCTCTGTGGCTGCAGGGAGAACAGTGGATGTGATATACCTTGATTTTAGCAAGGCTTTTGATATGGTCTCCCACAGCATTCTCTGAGGCAAGCCAAGGAAGAATGGGCTAGATGAATGGTCTGTAACGGGGATAGAAAACTAGCTGGAACATTTGGCTCAGAGAGTAATAATCGAAGGCTCAATGTCTAGTTGGCAGCTGGCACAAGTGGAGTGCCCCAGGGGTTGGTCCTGGGACTGGTTTTGTTCAATTTCTTCATTAATGACCTGGAAGATAGAGCACCCTCAGCAAGTCTGCAAATGACACCAAGTTGGGGAGAGTAGTAGAGATGCTGGAGGGTAAGGCTCCAATTCAGTGACCTAGACAAATTGGAGGATTGAGTCAAAAGAAATCTCATGAGGTTCAACAAGGACAAGTGCAGAGTCCTGCACTTAGGACAGAGCAATCCCATGCACCAGTACAGGCTGGGGGCTGACTGGCTAGGCAGCAGCTCTCCAGAAAAGGGTGTTACAGTGGACAAAAGCTGAATATGAGCCAGCAATTTGTCCTTGTTTCCAAAAAGACTAATGGTATATTGAGCTACATTGGTAGGAGTGTTGCCAGCAGATCAGGAAAGTGAACATTCCCTTCTATTCAGCACTGGTGAGGCTACATCTAAAGTCCTGTGTTCAGTTTTGGGCCCCCCACTACAGGAAGGATGTGGAAAATTTGGAGGGAGTCCATCAGAGAGCAACAGAAATGGTGATGGGGCTGGGGAACATGACTTATGAGCAGCAGCTGAGCTTATTTAGTCGAGAGAAGAAAAAACTGAGTCGGGGACTTAATAGCAGCCTCCAACTACTTGAAGTGGGGTTACAAAGGGAATGAAGCTGGAGTGCTGTCAGTGCTGGCAGATGATAGAACAAGAAGCAACAGTTTCAAGTTGTAGGAAGGGAAGTTTAGTTTAGAAATTAGGCATACTTTTCTCACTAGGAAGCTAGTAAAACACTGGAACAGGTTATGCAGGGGGTGTGGATTCTCCATCTTTGTAGGTTTTGAAAACCTGGCTAGACAAAGCTTTAGCTGGTCTGATATAGTTGGGGATGGTCCTGCTTTGAGCAGGGGGTTGGACTAGATGACCTCCATAGGACTTTTCCAGCCTCAGTTGTCTATGGTTCTGTGATTCGGTGGAGATCCCTGGAAGCAGCATGATAAAGGAAAGTGCCTAAAAGTTGGCTGAAGCAAGAAGGCTGGGAGCTGGGAGTGAAGGTTTGGGAAGAAGCTTATTGTTAGAAAAGGACCAGTGGTAGCCATAGCCATAACTCTGAGATGATCAGGAGTGGAAGGGATGCACGGGTGATGTGTGGCATGGATAAGCCTGAACAAAGCTATGCACATAAAACCAAGCAAGTGGATGATATTTCTGCCTAGGGAATCTCCATAAGTCTCTTGGGAGAGAGCTGGCCTAGATTAAGTGTTTTGCCTTAGGTGACAGGTGAGCATTTATTTTAGCTGGAGAGCCACTTAATGGGTTTTGGTGAGCTGTCAAGGTGGTAATTGTAATCCTGCCCCTTGAGAGATTCTCCACCCTCTAGTCACCATCTTGGGACTGAAAGTCCTGCTCCCTAACCCCTGATCTTTTGCACCAGAAGTCTCTCATTTTGACCATTGGGGAGGGGGAGCGGGATGGGGGGGGTTGCTATCATGGAACTGGAAAAAAACCAAACAAACCATCTACTATAACATACTTTCATTTTTTTTAATTGTTCCAATTCATGTGTGTTTGAATAGTGTGTATAAAAGTGAATCCATAATAGGTAAAACATGTTACTGTTGTATATTGTGTGGGGAGATATATGGGGTATGTGTGGGAGAGTGGGGGAGTGTGGTTGGGGGGAGTGTGTATGCATGGTGGGATGTAGGGTGTGTTTGTGTCAGTAAGGGGTTTGGGGGTAGCAGTGTGTGGGCTGTAGGGTATGTTGGGTGGTGTGGGTATATGGATATAAGAGAGGGTTATGGAGGGTGTAGGAAAGATGTGGGTGTGCGGAGTTTGTTGGGTGTGAGGAAAGGTGGGCAGTGTGGGGACCCCCCCACATAGCTCACTATGACACAAAGCCACCAGCAGTGGCAGCTGCAGTGGGCAGCAGGCCCTTGGGGTGCTTGTGGTCCACACAGGTGCAGCTGCCAGGCAGCACACAGCTCCAGCCAGTTCTGGGAACTGCATGTGGTACCAAGGAGCAGAGCCAGGCCAGCTCATTTCTATCACAGAGGGCTCACATGCAGCTCCAGGGATTTGTGCACCATAGGGGCAAAGCCCATGTGGGGAGTGGATCATGGCTCTGCTGCAGGCCTAGGCCCCAGCCACATGGTGTCACTGCCCCATTGTCACTGTCCCAGTCCCATCCCTGACCCTAGCCCTAGCCCCTCTGCCAGCCCACAGTCCCATCCCATTGGTCTAGCCAAGCATGCCTTGCCCATGTGGGTCCCCGGTTGGTCTTCACGGACATCCCAGCATTGCTGAGTGATGCCAGTGGGGGGCCAGGCCCTGGGGAAGAGCCACTTAGGGAGTTTTGGTGAGCTGTTGTTCTTTAAACCTTTGACAAATTTGACCATAGTTTTGAAGATGTCTTGAATTGTGTACACCAGATCTAGACAAAGTGGGCACCTATATATGTTCAGTGAGGATGCTCCATTGTACTGTAATTACAGCATGTTGGAACAGACTTGATTAATTGAGTCTGCTGGAGCATGGTTATTACCGCGCTCCAGCAGACTCCAGAGTCACAATTATCAATGTCCCTGCACTGAAAAGTAGTGGTGGGAGAGCTTTAACTAAAGCTCATTTGATGAGCTTTAGTGAAAATGCCCCTGCCACTATGTTTCAGCATGGGGGCATTGATACATGTGACACTCTCGGTGTTTCAATCAGAGCAGCTCCTGGAGCCACTCTAATTAAAGAGCCCCTCCCCTCCACTCCCAGAGCACATCTATAAGTTCCCAATGTTCTCATTAGCAAACATGATATTGTAAACACAAATTTCATTTAGCCTCTGTGTTTCTATCTGAGATGTAAAAAAGGGCTTAAAAAGACTGAGACTGAGAATTGCAGAATGGATCAGTTCAGGCATAACTTCAATACACGAGTTGAGATAAACAGATCAGAATATGAAAAAAGTTTTAGGACCCAACTGAGATGGGAATAGAAATAAAGAGGGTGTGTAATTGATCTCAAAGGAATAGGTTTTTCAGAAATGGCTGGTTTAGAAAACAAAAAGAGCCATTTAATAATGTGATGGTGTGAGGTAAGTTTGTCCAGAAACGATTGCATAAGCATGAGATAATGAGTGGGCAAAACTTATGAAAAATGTGAAGGTGGCCTCCAGTATGGTTTTAAACTTAGATCACAGATTTATTTCTCATGATTTCAAACACAATACTAAGATTAACATGAACAGGAAAACGAGAACATTGAAAATGTGGAAATTATACTGCACAGTAACTTCCAAGAAAGAATTGCAAATAAGCTTCCCAAGGGTAAATTAAGGACAGCAGCGGTAGAATGGAATTACCTCAAACAGGCATTTTTAAAACAGACAAAACAAATGAAGTTAGAAATTAGAAGGAAATCCTGTAGAAGGACAACAAGAATCAAAAGCACTGTCGGGGGGGTGGGATAGGCATGGACGGCATGGGATAGGCATGGCACAAAATCAGATCGAAAATAAAATTGACTATAGTCAAAATAAACAGAAGACAACATCTAGTAAAAAGGGAAAAGCACAAAAGAGTTCACGGGAATCTCAAACAGGATACACTATAAGTTAGTTAAAAACAAGAAATCAAGGAAAGAATAGTCTGGAGTTATTCCAGATAAAAATCAGACATTGGCTGCTATACCAGTTGTGATTAAGAGAGTGTGAAAGGAATATTTTGAACATACAGCAAATGTAAAAGACCCTGGCAAAAGAATAACAATAAAAGACAGCAAGTGAGAGCTATAAAGTGTCAGCAAACTAGAGCAGGATGAAGATTTGGAAGTGGATGAAGTGGGAAGAGCAATTGGAAAGAAGAGAAAAGGAACAGCAGTAGTGTTCAAGGAGGTGATGATGGATATAAGAAATGTGGATATAAAGGCTACACAGAGTATTCAAAACTAGCGGGCAAGATAAGGAGTTACCAGATGACTGAAATAACAGAATTGTGGCACATATCTGAAAGAGAAGGGATAAAAGTATAAAACTATTGGGGAATAACTTTTATGGGTCACTGAGCCAGGATATTGAAGCAGGTTATGTTTGGATGGATTCAAAAGAAGATTGAGCGAACAGCATAGGTTCCAGAGGAAGAGATCAATAACAGTCTTCATATTTCCTACAAGACAGCTGATAGAAAGGAGCTGGGAGTATAACAAGAGTTATCCTCACCTTCACAGATATTGAGAAAGCTTATGATAGTGTACTGCAAGAAACAGCTAGAAAGAGTTATGGGAAAAGCTGGAAAGGTTAAATGTGAATAAGGCTTATGCGGATTGGATTAAAAGAATGTTTTCAGTCAATGAATGTGTGCTGACAAGTTAGGGGAAGATGGAAGGATTTCATGTGGAGCATGGTCTGAAGCAAGACACTTTGTTTTGATGTGTTCATGGGAAGAGATCTTTGAAAGGCGATAGAGAGGATAGGGGAGAAAAATGAAAGACATGTTTACTGACAATGATGCTTTGGGGTGGAAACATGGAGGAAGCTCAATACCACTTTGGCACATGGAACCTGAAGGAAAGATTTGGGTCAAAGTTCACTGAAGAGAGTAAAACAGTGTTTTTCTACCTAGGACAAAGCACCCCACGGTTGGAAGAGTTACCTTAAGAAGAGAAAAGCTAAATGTAGGGACTAGATTTGTACATTTTGGCTCAGTGATCAAAAGCGATGGAAGGACTGGAGAAGAAATTAAAAGAACATTGCAGCTCCCAAGGAATTTTTATAAAAGTGTTAATGATTTGGCATAGAACAGACATGTCCCTAGGGAAGTTAAGTTAGTGATGTACAAGGCTTATTACATCCTGATTGCATTGTATGCGTCAGAGACTTGGGTTTTAATGAAGAAGGATTTCAGCCAGTTGCCAGCTGAAGAAATGAGTTTTTTAAAAGGAAATTTCTGTGAATTTAAGATCAATTGAAGGATGTTTCAATTCACATGAAGCATGTCATGGGCACCAATGACACGGCTCAGAGCACTCCCAGCTGAGTCATGAGGCGCTACAGGGATTTGAGAGGTGGGCTAAAGGGTCTGGGGGCACAGGTGGTGTTCTTGTTGATCCTCCCAGTCTCGGGGTATGGGCTGAGGAGGGAGAGGAGGATCCAGGTAGTGAACCAAAGACTATGTTGCTCGTGTCATCGGGAAGGCTTTGGCTTCCATGGCCACAGCCCGCTCTTTGGCGAGAGAGGCAGCGAGCTGCTGGGAAGAGATGGCCTCCAACTCTCCCCTGGGGAGGAGGCTCTTCTCAGCCAGACTGGCTGACCTGCTCCACCGGGCTTTAAACTAAGCCTGCTAGGGGACTTCCATCACTGCTGGCCCGCTGAGCAACCCTTGCAAAGCCAGCAGGCCAAGGCACGTAAAGGAGCCCACCCCTGCCCCAGCCCTGGCACAATCTGTGGGCAAGGCAAGAGCCCCCAAGGGCACACTTGCCTGCCTGTACACAAA
>NW_017728948.1:7174657-7202174 GCF_001723895.1 Crocodylus porosus | reverse complement strand
GTGTAGTGCCTGAAGACTGGAAGAAGGCCAGTGTGGTGCCTATTTTCAAGAAAGGGAGTAAAGTGGATCCGGCTAACTATAGGCCCATCAGCCTGACTTCTATCCTGGGGAAGGTCTTAGAAAAGTTTATTAAAGAGGCCATCCTTTATGGACTGGCCGATGCCAACATCCTTAGGGATAGCCAGCATGGCTTTGTTGCAGGTAGGTCTTGTTTGACCCATCTCATTTTCTTCTACGACCAGGTGACCTATCACCTGGACATGGGAGAAGAGATTGATGTTATATATCTTGACTTCAAAAAAGCCTTCAATCTGGTATCCCATGATCTCCTCTTGGCGAAACTGGCCAGTTGTGGCCTTGGGTCCACTACACTCCGCTGGCTGGGAAATTGGATGTTTATCTTGTTTATCCTATGACCCCAGCTGACTTCCTGCCCTTTGGGCTGGGGGCTGGACTTGATGATCTTCCAAGGTCCCTTCCAGCCCTAATGTCTATGAAATCTATGAAATGTTAAATCAGGCAACCTTGAAGATCCAAAAAGAAAAATAAAGCCATGGTGGTTTCGACACGTGAAAAAAATTCACAAGCACACGATCCCTCATAGAGAGCTGATGGTACTTATTGGGACATCTACACATGATCATTTACTGTGCAGTAGCCAAAATTACTGTACAGTACAGACATGTGTCTACACATGCATGCCCATACTACTTAGTAAATATGGTGACTTATGCCATCTTGAGCATAAATTTGATACTTGTACCATGCGGGTATCTAATTTACATCCAATTAATTACCGCACAGTAGTACACAAGTAGACATCTTACTGCGCAGTAACACTGTGTGTGTGGACTGACTTGGGACTAACTTTAGTCCCAAGACAATCCACACACAGCAATAATTGGCTTTAACACCTGCATGTGTAAACGCCAGCCTATTCCCACTTACTGAGCAGTAAATTACTGTGCAGTAAATTTAAACTGGCATAAATACATGCTAGACATGCCCATTGAGAACATATGGGTGTATATGGAGAAGACCAGGGGAAAGAAGAAAAGATGAGGTGAGGAAGGACACTGCTATACAAGGTGGTTCTTGAAGCATATTACAATGGAAAGGTGGTAGAAAAATAGGAAATACGTATTGTCAAATCCAGTGAGGAGCTGTAATATGAAGATAATTGCTATGGAGGTTACCCCATTTTTACATCCTTGGTCCTCCACAGTTTTCAGAGAGAACCAGGATGTGTTGTGTGGAACTAGGGGACATAACAAATGGGGGAATGTCATGAAAGAAAGTTCAGTAGTTGCAGCTGAAATGCTGTTCCCTTTTTTTTTTATAAACTTTTGCCATACTACATATTCTCAGAATTGGATGATCCCCTTTCTAAATAATAAAGAAAGAAAAGAAATGAGAATCTCAGATGAACATGGGGGTGAATGTGTGGAAAAGAAAAATCCAGGAAAAAGCTGGTGAGAACTCTAACAGAAAAGGTTGATACTGTTTTTACACGTCTATCTCAGGGATGCTACTAAACTCAAAATACAAATGGCTATTTCCAGGCAGCAGGGCTCTCTGAATCTTTGAATTACACTCTGAGTGATACCATATAGATCAAACAGAAAGCACACGTATATCAGGCAAATGCTATGTTATTTGCAATGGGCCTACCTGCCCTATAGCTCACTGAGGAGAAGAGGAAAAAAAAAGAAGTAAGTGTAAGAGGCTTTGGGTTCCCATTTCATAGACAGGTAGAAAAATATATATGAAAGGGTGAAAAATAATAGAGGGTGCCAGGAGCAAAGAGAAACAGCTGAAGCTTTTATTACCACAGTACACAGACTTGCTGAACATGGCAAATATGGACTATGAAAAGAAAAATTGTAAGAGCTAGGATTTTTTTTTTTTTTTGGCAAAAGAAACACTAATTTATTAGTGCAGCTCCCTGTGAACCTGGATGCATGCTCATAAAAGCCATAGCAAAAGTGAGGATACGAGAAGCTATGAACCAACAGCACTGCAATGTATAGGCTAGCAGCAAAAGGGAGGCTGCATCCAAGAATATGGATGTAATAATGAGGAAAGTGAAGGGAGTGGCTGGAACAAATTTCTAACATAAGAACAGTGCACCATAGAGCACAATTAGCATGAGACAACAAGCTCTTGAATAGAAAATCATGGAAGATGCATCAAACCACCAAGCCACAGCAGGTGATGGTATCCCACAAAAAAAGAAAAAGGTAGCAGATGCCATAAGAAAGGCCCTTTGCAAATGCATGCAGGTCACCGTTCATTAATGTGCTGTAACTGGTGCTACTGAAGAGCAGTGCACAGGTTTTTTCTGATGCTTTTGCTGTGATGCACTAATGCGCAGTAGAATTAGTCTACTGTGCGTTTGGCATTTTGTGTAGACACACACCCAGAGTGTAGGATATAACCCGAAAAGGACTCATATCTCTATGAGTCCGCTTAATAAAATGGACAGCGCCATAGTATATAACCATGAATCTAACTGCTGAACCCTCAAACTAAATTGCTATTGAAGCAGTCATTTTTAGCTGTCCCAAAACAGATTATCATTTATCCCAGAATGGAGATCTGCAAAGCTTTAGCAGATACCGCATGGGATCGGTGACACTACATTGAAGATTTGTTGCCAGTTCCTTAGAAAACTAGAGAAAGAAAGGGAAGTGCTTCCAAAAAATATGTACACAATACAAAGACTAACAACTCCCAAGTAGGGCTGCAAGCTATAAAATGTCTACACTTAGCAGAGGAACTGGAATGCATCAATGGCAAAAAGCAAACTAATACAGGAGCTGTAGCCACATATCTTCACAGGGTTAGGAAAGCTGCCAGGAAAATATAAAACTGGTGTCATCAGCAACTCCCTTTGCCCCCACAAGGCTTCATGCTGTGTCTCTGTATCTTTTCTAGGGAAAGTAAAACAATAATACATGAGTGTAGTTGTGGGGTTATCTCCCAGATGGAAGAAGCCATGCACTGGTATTCAGCAACAGTAATGGCAATAATGGTAACAGTCCAATGGAAACCTCTTGTGCATGGACCTTAATCATCTGGATAAAAGTGTGCTCAGAGAATAAATGTGCTTAACACAATTGATGAGATATTAGCTCAGTTACCAGAGGCCACATTTTTTTCAAAGTCATTTGATATAACAGGATTCTGCCAAATCCCTCAGCAGCTAAAGAATTTATATAATTTCACAGATTCACAGAAGTTTAGGGCTGGAAAGGACCTCATGAGATCATTGGGTCCAGCCCTGCTTCTCTGGGCAGGAAAGACTTTTGGGGTCAAATCGCTCCAGCAAAGTATGCATCCAGTCTCCTTTTGAAGATCTCCAGGTTACGTGCCTGCATCACCCCTGCTGGGAGTCTGTTCCAGAGTCTGGTCACATGAACCGTAAAAACGTTTTTCCTTATATCCAGTCTGAAACCTTCTAGGAGTTTATGACGAGTGCTAAGGGGCTGTCCAAGTTATGTCCAACAGGTCAGATCTGGTTCACAAAGCCCTATAGTCCAGTCTGCAGTGTGGCACGTGGGTCTTGGACAGGAGCCACGCAATGCATGAGCCACATGCTGGACCAGAGCTGTATGCAGCACACGGGGCTGGATCTGATGCGTGCTGCGTGGGGCACTTGGGGCCACTTCTGGCTGCACATGGAGCACAAGGGTGTCTCTCACATGCTGCCCACAGTGCACACTTTGTGTAGCACACAAACCCATTCTAGCATACATGTGAGACACAACATTGATCCTGCACGCTCATGGTGCCCTCACTAGACCAGCCCTGTGCACTAGATCCAGTGCCTTGGACCAGTCTCCTAGCCTGATTCAACCTACAGACTGGCCCATAGCACTCAGCCAGCCTATGGACTGACATCATGTTACTTATCTAGCCCAGTGGGCCAAATCAGTTTGACATCCCTGACTTACTATGCTCATCACCCTATTTGTATGTCCTGTTACAGCCAAGCTCCATTCTGTGCATCTTCAGTAGCAAAACATTTACAAAAGGGAATCTCTCAGCTTGCGACAGAGTTTTCTGCTATTGTTTGCCATGTAAATGCAATCTAGGTTTACAGGAGAGAGACAATGTACATGAGATCAGCGATTACCTGTTTTTCTGAGATTCATTCAGCAGATTGGCCTCCCTCAGAATGAGGCATGTGCATTTAGAAAGAATCAGATGAAGTTTCTAGAACATGGAAAAAGTGCTAGAAAATTCAACTAAACTCAGAGGCTCGTCACATCTGTCAAACTCCAACGTGTCTGCTGAGGCTTGGGTAGGACTAAACCTCTTGGGGAAATTCTTGCCATGTAACTCAACCAACCAAACCATTCTGAGATCTCTCTGAGGCCCCTGATGTTACTTCCACCAATCAACAGGCAATATCAGTCAATAGAAATGGCCGTGCCACATGACCTGCTTCAGGTTCAAAGGGCAAGCTCTCCAAGGCGAAAAGTATGTCTTGGGAACTTGCCCTGCCAGCTTGCTCTGGCATCCCTCTCTGCGGTTGTGCCAGGAAGAAGGAGTCAGCTGGGCTCCCGATGGGTGAAGGAACATCTCCCCCAACCCTTGTTGTAGATTTGAGAGACCCTATGAAGGGCAGGGAGGGGCAGAAGTTGCAGGGCTAAAACTCTCCAGGGACTTTATGGGTTGCTTTTGTGCCCCGGGTTTCTTAAACTAAGGCCTTCTGGAAGGCTGGCTGAAGAAAGAGATGAAGGGCAGTGAGTCATGACATCTCCTGCTACTGCACTCTGAGGTGGCAGAGTTAAGCAAACCTGGGCAAACACCATCACCCTATAGTGATGCACTCAGTGGAAACAAAACCTCAAGTGGTCACTTGCTCCTAGAGACAGTTAAGTGTGTATTTGCTTGCCTTGGCTTTTACCATGGAAGCATACCTTATGCCCTTAATTAAAAACCTGTTCCACTGAGGATTCAGAGATTTCAGCAATATCTGATGTGTGGGTGGGCTTTTATATTTTTTAAAAATTTGGCATGTACCAGAGGAAACATCCATAGTAGTAGACCCTTTAACCTAAAGACCGGTTTATACAACTACTACCTCTAATAGAAGAAGAATGCCCTAAGGAAAAGGGGAAAAGCCTGCATTGATGTCAGTATCTGCCAATCCATCTCAGCAAATTAAAGAGTAATAATTTATCTTTGGATCTTGCCATAAGGAAGAAATAATATTAATGAAGACTTCTAAAGGTGGAGGGAGGGGAGAAAAAAGCTCTATCCCTTGGCTAGTCAACAGATTGACTCCCATATTAAAAAAAACACTAGGATCTATCTCTAGCCTGGTGGTAGACACCTGCCTGTGAAGTAAGAGATATAGGTTCAAATCACAGACTGAGGCAAGCCTATAATCCAGATTACACACCTTCTAGGTGAATGCTGTAACCAACCGAGTTGGGCAAAAAGGTGGAATCCTCCTCCGTTGGGTGTATTCACACTATCCTTAATTAATCAAGCACAGGGGGAACTACTATGTGTATATCAATTTTGTAGCTAAGATACACATTCTTATAAGCAAAACGGTAGTCCTTCCGGTCATGTGCACAATCTAGAATACCTACATACTAGAATGTCTAGGACTGCACATGTGCCAAAACCTTTAGGGAGGAGTACGCTGAACCACACAATCACACAAAGAAGGAATATAAATTCTTACCACTTACCTATTTGAATCTGGATCCCAAAGCATTGATAGGCCTGAGCATGCTCTAGGGTGAAAGATTCAGAAATATTAGCTGTTGCGCTGTCTGAGTCTACACCGGACTTGTGCAAGTTGCAGTTTTTAAAAGGCTAGTAACTCAGCCACATTTGGGAAGCTGAAGAGACATTCCTGACACAAGGGCACCCTTTGCCAAATTTCAAGGCCCTACTTCAAAGCATGTGGGCACTGGTATGTGTTTTAAAGCAAAGATCACATAATTTTTTTTACTGACTTTTTGAAGAGGGAGGCTAAAATTTCCTCCCTCCTTCCACCTCTCCAAAAACACAAAATAAAAAAATCACCCCAAGGCAGGTACTTATTGTGCAAACTTTTAGTCCAAATGCCTACGATTTGAGAAAGTTATGAAACAAATGGAAAACAGAGTCTTGAAATAAGAAATGCCAGTCAATATAAATAGTAGTTGTTTCAGCCATCCCTGCCCAGGAAATAGTACTCTCAATCTTAATTCCATTTTAACCTGGCTTTTCTGGGAATTTCTTTTTATCATCAGTATCGATATAGCTGATATATCAAACATTAGAGAAGTAGCTAAGTTTCTCACATAAATAGAATAATACATAATTAGTTTCTAAAGGGATAGAAAAATATACTACCAGGTACTGGAATTGTTCAGAGATAGACTGGACACAGCTTCTTGTGAATGACTGAATAATGGGGAATAGTTCTGAACTGGCAGATGGCCTAACCCATCTTCTTCTGCATTATGATGTAATGAGATTTTATGGTACAAATAGAGGTCTACACTTTGCCTCTATATTTTATTTAAATATCATATTCCACATCATTCTATATGCAAATGTATTCAAATCTTTGGCTTTTCACTGAGTTGTTGATATCATTACTCCGCTCCTTGGGAAATTCTTTCCAAGAGCTGACGACAAATGCACACGTCTTGACAAGACGCTCATTCAGAGCCTTTTTGATGTGAAACTTTATTTTTCTACCCTTCTGCTTAGATTTTAAAATAGGTGAACAGAACTTCTGTTCAATGACTGACTATATTTCCTCTGAGGGTTTTATGACTCTTGTTACTCCTCATACAGGAAGGCAGGAAAAGAGAGTTGGTTAGTGAAGTTAGGCTGAAGTCAGAAACAGGCCAGTGATTTTCCAGGAGAAAATGTATGGTTTACACAGGACTAAAGGGCTACTGAATTACTAAGACATATTTGAATATTAATAAGATGAATATATTTGCATTGCAGTAGTACCACGGAAGCCCACTCAAGCACCCTGACACAACTGTGTTATATGCCATACAAACACAGAAAAGCAGTATACATCTCAGGGTAAAGGAAGAGAGGTCTCTGTCATATCCCAGCATTTCCTTTGGGACATTTTAGAGATAGGGAAATCCTGCTCGCTGGACTTGTACCATCTGATAGGTAGAAGAACTGATGCCATCACATTTGGATAGAAAGTAGGGTCCATTCAGTACTAATTACACCTGTAACTTAATAACTTATTTGCAACATCTTAGAAAATTAGGGTCCGAAGGGACCTCAGGAGGTCACATCTAATCCAGCCCCCTGGTCAAAGCAGGACCATCCACAACCAGATCATCTCAGCCAAGGATGTAGCTGGGTCTTAAAAACCTCCAAGGATGGAGATTACATAACCTCTCTGGATAACCTGGTCCAGTGTTTTACTCATGAGAAAATTTTTCCTAATATCTAACCCAAACTTCCCTTGCTACATCTGGACACCATTAGTCCTTGTTCTGTCATCTGCCACCACTCAGAACAGTCCAGCTCCATCCTCTTTGGAACCACCGTCCAGGGAGATGAAGGCTGCTATAAAATCCCCTCTCAGTCTTCTCTTCTCCAGACTCAGTAAGCTGGGCTGTCTCCAATATGTTTGTTTCTGTAGTCTCGGGCCCAAAACTGGACACAGTACTACAGATGTGGCCTCACCGGTCTGCATACAGGGGAACAAACACTTCCCTCGATTTACTGGCAATGCTCCTTGTAATGCAACCAGTATACTCTTAGCCTTCTTCAAAACGAAGGCATGCTGCAGGCTCATATCCGTCTTACTGTTAGGTTCATTTCTGCCGAGCTGCTGCTTAGCCAGTCAGTCCCCAGCCTGTACCGGTGCATGAGATTGTTCTATCCTAAATACAGGACTTTGCATTTGTCCTTATTGAACCTCAGAAGATTTTTTTTGGTCAAATCCAGTCTGTTGAAATCTCTCTGAATCCTAGCCCTACCCTCCAGCATATCTACTACTCAGTACCCCCAGCTTGGTGTCATCTGCAAACTTGCTGAGGGTGCTCTCTATGCCATCTTCCAGGTTATTGATGAAGATAACTGGGCCCAGGACCAACCCATGGGCACTCCACTTGATACCAGCTGCCAACTAGACATTGAGCCATTGATTACTACCTGTTGAGCCCAAAGATCCAGCCAGTTTTCTATCCACCTTACAGTCCATTCATTCAACCCGTACTTCCTCAGCTTGCTTGTGAGAATATTGTGGGGGACCATATCAAAAGCCTTGCTAAAGTCAAAACATATCATGCTAACTGCTCTCCCTGCATCCACAAAGCCAGTCATCTCATCACAAAAGGTACGCAGGTTGATCAGGCATGACTTGCCCTCACTGAATCCGTGCTGACTGTTCCTGATCACCTTCTTCTCTGCCAAGTGCTTAGAAATCAATTCCTTGAGTACCTGCTGCATGATTTTTCCAGGGACTGAGATAAGTCTGACTGATCTACAGATCCCTCATCCTTGTTCTTCCTTTTCTTAAAAACAAGCACTATATTTGCCCTTTTCCAATCATGCAGGACCTATCCTAATTGCCATGATCTATCACAACATCTCACAAAAGCTTCGTTATTCCCATTTCTTTCTTTTTTTTTTTTTTTTGCCTAGAAAACCCAAGACACATAGAGGTCATTTGGCCAGGATCAGTTGCACAGCCAGGCCTAGGACCCAACTTTCTGAAGTTTACACTTGTTCCTGTAACAGTTAAGGATACTTAGTAGAGCTGAAGTATCTTCTGCAGAATGCTTTTCTGTGAAGAATGGGTTGCTCACTTCTACCCCAGCATTAATGGGAAGGGCAGGAACATCCTGTGGCTTCACTGATACCTTGCATTTTGTTTTTTTCATTTAATGCTGATTTCACACTTGGAATCCATCTCTTCTATGGCAGCTGATGCATATTTTCAGAATAAGGGCCCTGCTACACATTCAGATAAAAGCTGAATAGAAACCAGCTATAGAATTGTTACACGTTTTCAAGCACTAACTTTATAATTGATTGGCTCTTTTTACAGCATTTTCATTGTGTGATGATTACTTCACACATGTGGCTGATCTAAATGCATGGCAGGATTAACCAGTTAATTATGTCATATATGTGACACTTACGACATCTTGGACTCCATCTTACATCTCTAAGGACCCAGAAGAGGACTGCAGTTTTTGCCTTGCAGTTTTGAAGAGAAGAATGTAGCTCTTACCAGGTGCTGTATAGTGGGGTCATTTAGTTGCTTCTCATTTGATCTGATAAAATATTGTTTTAGAAGTGGGCAATCACTGAGTTATATTTTTTATAACCTAGAACTCCTTTTAAAACATTATTTACAAGGGATCTTCTATAGGAAACTCTTTACTGAACTCATATTTCATATTTAACAAACACTTCTGCTATTTCAGCTGCTTTTTCTAAAATCAGTGTGAAGGGGTGGTGAACCTGAACCTGTGAAGTCATGTGCAAAATGCTACTTATATGTTGGTGGGAATTCAGGGTGCTTAGAAGCTCACAGAATAACAGCTTGCAGTCTTCTGTCTGTGAAGCTTTATTCATTTTATATATATATAAATCAATGGATGCATGTGTCAGTATTACTGGTAAAGAAAGAAAATCTTGTGAACACCTAGAGCTCTTTCATGTTATTACTATACTCTGTAATTTGATCACTGTGTTTTTCTGTATGAATATGGATATTCCTTAGGCTTTAGATATTTACCATCACATAAGAGGTGAGAGGGAGAACATGTGATTCTTTTTATTTTTCTATCTAATCAGAGAATCTAGGCTTTTTGAAATTTGTTAGTTGAAATGGATACAAATTACTTAAATGAGAGCTCGGGGCAAGATTCCATCTCATGCCTCAAATGCAAAAATGACACGTATGCGGCTTTTAGGTGTTTAAGTCATACGGTGACATTGTTTTTCACCTTGCCTAACGACCTGAATTGCATGTACATCCCTAATGCCTTTCAAAGCTACATTTTCACTCTATGCGATTAAGTTTGCCCCTACTATCTCTGCTCAGGAACGTGACACAACAGCTGCAGAGGCATCTAGGTCCTTTTATACTTCTCTGGGCACACCTACACGAGATGCTTACTGCATAGCTGCCTAATTAGATCCACAGTAAAGTCTCAGAGTCAACACATGCAACCCGATTAGGCCACAGGAAACTAATTCATTCCACCACAGGTTCATACTTGTAAATACAAGCACTAGCGTGTAGCAGAGTTCTTTAGTGTGCAGCAATGTGTGTGTACATGGTAACCAGGCTGACAACGGCATGAGGGTACTTCAGTGTAGGGGCTGCTTGCCACCCTTGTGCACCAGCCAGCCCCTTTACCGCATGTTGAGCCAGGTCTGAGCAGCCCCGGGCTGGCAAGCTTACACTCTGGGGTCCCTGCCAGCCAGGGCTGCTCCAACCCAGCTCAATTTGTTGTGGTCCCAAATCTGCATGAAAATGTGGTGCCTGGGAGCAATAAACTCTGGAGTGATCAGCAGTGGAGTTTTATTGTTTCACATTAATTTCACATGGAGATATACCCACTGTGATGCAACTTGAGGGTGGGAACTTGTGGGGGGGCTGCTCAGGAGGGGTAGACCCCCCGGCCCCCACAGGGTGAAGCCGCCCCCCCCAACATAGCACATGGAATCCCCACCGCAGAGCCCCAGCTCCCCCTTGGAGGGCCACAGCCCCCCCGCCCAGGGCCCATAACTTACCTTCTGCAGCGGCAGTGGGAGTGAGCCTGCTGCTGCCAGCTCCCAGATCTCAGGGACTGTGTGCTGAGCTCAGCTGGGTCCTGCCAGCCCTGGGGCTGCTCATGCTGCCCAGCTGGGCTGGTCACACTCCACACTGGGTCCTGCTGCCATAGGACTGGCCCAGCTGGAACTGACTCCTGTGCTGCTCTGCAGAGCATTTTTTTTTTCACCCCTGGACATCCAGGGGACTAATTTTCTCCCCATGCTGCAAGTTTACAGCATAGGGAGCGTTTTTTCATTCCCGCACATGTCTCTTGCCCCGTCTCAAAGGGGTTTGACACAGGGCAAGAGGCATGTGTACACTCATCTGAATGCGCACAGGAAGAAGTTGTAGACAGAGGTGTTTTGGCACAAATTAAAATTCCTCATTAAAAAATGGGAGAACTGTTTGGGTTCACATGGTAAAATAAGATTCTCTTCCAGGTGCATTTGTGCCATGTGCTAGCTCCACATTCAAAGTCCAGATGAATTTCACAATTACACAGGTGAAGCAGAAGGCCTTCCTGATTGTGCTCCGTGCACCTTTTACAGCACTGTAATTTAGAACACTATTTTATAGCACTATCAAGTGACAGTGCTCTCAAAAAGACAGAAGTGCAGTAGAAGTGGCAGAGGGAGGAGGGAACCTCTGAGTCTCCCTGCACTTTCCAGATTAGGCAGCAAGGGGCACTCCTCAGCACCCTGGGATCAGAAAATTCATCTGCTTACAAAAGTTTCTTAAAGAGCTTGTAGGTTGCTAAAGTGCTGTCAAATATAGCACTTCACATTTAATACTTCATTTAACAAGGGTTAATTTAAGGTGCTATAGCCATTTTAAAGTGCTGTAAAGACATACACTTCTGTTAAGTTACGGCAATAAAGCACTTTAAATGGCAGAAAAAAACAACTTCTATACACATCCTCTGATTGTGTATGTCAGATCTTTGCAGTAGAGCTACTCATTAGATGCACTGCAAATAAAATAGAATTTCCTATAAACTAGAAACCTGTGGCTTTGGAAAAGGAAAAGGAATCTCACTTATTTAAATGTTTGTAGCCCTACACATCTTTTTTTTTTTAACTCCCAACAATCTAATCAACACTTAATTGTAGCATGGGTAATTAAAAGTGATCAACTGAAGGTAATTACAGGTATCCTACCCAAGAGTATCTATACTTATTTATTGCACCAAAACCATTCAGAGTAGGTTGCAGCAAACATTTCCTTTACCAGCTGTTCCTTTTCTCCCTCTAAAAGAAAAAAAAAAGGAACACTGGAATGTATTTAAATGTCTAAAATTGTATCTTATTTTTCACCTCAGGGATCTGTTTCATACAGGTGCCAGCAATAATACATCAACAGATGGAGGTTGCACCATGACATGAACTTGTTTGTCATATGCCCGCTTGTTAAATAGAGATTGACACTCAGACTAGGTGCTTATACAAATGGGGGCACCTTGTCTGACGAAATTTGAGGACCTTACATTTTCTTGCATGTGCTTTCCCCTCCCCATACTCTGTTACAGGTGCTGTTAACAAAACAAATTCCCTGTGTTTAAATAAGAGAAATTCACTGCTATATTTATTTCTGTCATCCTAAATTATTGCAGCTGTAAAGATTATTTTAGATCCCAAATTAATGTTCACCAGACCACAAGTTGTTTATTTTTTGCCGCCTGACTTATGATCAACCACATACACCATAGGCAAGCCTCACTCTTCATGGGCCTGCATCCTGAAAGAAGACATATAAGAGTACAGACACTCATTTTTTCAGGTATTTATCAGGTCCTTATAAGGGCTGTGCAAAAGGCACCATTCCGTTTTGCCTTGAGTTTCGAGGTTTTGACTGAACAGCATTTCATATTGAATTTCATTTCAATTTGAAACACATCTTCCATTTTACTTCATCGCAACAGTGAAGCTGTTTTGACTCTGTTTTGGTGTTTCACTAGATCGGCTGTGTTGATGTTTCACTAGTTGAA
This sequence comes from Crocodylus porosus, assembly GCF_001723895.1. Taxonomy (NCBI): domain Eukaryota; kingdom Metazoa; phylum Chordata; order Crocodylia; family Crocodylidae; genus Crocodylus; species Crocodylus porosus. The sequence continues at coordinate 7,189,419 of NW_017728948.1, read as the reverse complement.
AATCCCTGTCCCCAGCACTAGGTTGGGTCAGGGCTGGGAATTCAGCCCAGCTGGGCTGACTTCCCACCCCCAGCACTAGATCTGGCCAGGGACAGGGAGTCAGCCCATCTGACTCCCAAAATGTTTTTGAAACATTTTGACTAGCCTCAATTTGTTTCGAGGCTTTTTCAAAGCCCTTTGCTTCATTTCAGTGTTGCTGTTTTGACCTCGAAATGAGTTGAAACAGTGTTAAAAATGAAATAGCTGGAGAAATTTCACACAGCCCTAGTCTCTATCACCACAGTACCTAAAGAATTAAAAAATGTTCATGTATTTATCCATCCAATGGATATGTGAGATAGGGCACCTCTATTAGTCTCATTTCACCTATGGGAAGCACTAAGACCTTAAAGGTATTTAAGTACTTTATTTCCACAGAGAAGCCACTGTATTTTAGGCTTTAGTGCAAGCTCCACAATGGGAGCATATGCCTCACCATGTCAAATGTTGAATTTCCTAACTGTTGAGTACCAAGCCAACAGTGAGATCCACAGCTCAGAACCACTGAGCAGGAAACCATCTAAGCTACTGGTCTCTCAGGGCAACAGTGTAGCATAGCATGTCCTTCCACTCATCGGAACACCTTCTTCTGCAGTTAGGTGCCTGAGCCTTTTCTTTCCAAAACCAAGCAAGGATCAGTCCTTTCTATCACATGAGAGATGGAGAAGCATATAACAATATGAAGAATCTGGTTTCAAGTCCCTCTGATAACTGATGGGTTTTAAACGTGTGCACATTTACACAAGTTACATTTTTCATGCAGCCTGGTTACTGAAAGTGCCCTACAGCTATAACATAACACATGTTTATGGCTGCAGAGTGAGTTCAAAATGGCCAATCAGGTAAAAAATTAACTCTTGATAAATCAGCTATTAGCTGAAGGTGCTATACAGCTGAATGCCTTAGGGAAATTGTGTTCCGGTCCCCTTAAGTGTTACTTTTTCATGCCTTTTCTGAGCTGGGCTGGGCTGATGCTTGCACCAACCCATCCCCACCCCCAGGAGATGTCAGAGGAGGAAAGGAGAGAGGGAAGGGGGATCATGCAGTTGCTGGCTGGGATTTGCCAGATTTGGAGCTGGGGCAGGGCAGAATGGACCCAGGATGTGAGGGAGCTCTGTTCTACACCCCCGCCCCCAGCAGCTCCAGCCCTTGCAAAGCCCAGCTGCCAGCTACATGCTGCAGCTGGCAAGAGGCCTGGGTGGTATATGGGGGAAGGGAGCTTCCCCTTGTCTCACAGGCCCAGTCCAGCTCCCCTGCAATGCTCCAGCCAGGGTAGCTATAGGGGCCACAGGTAAGGGGGCCTCTCTTCCCAGATCCTGCACCTGGGTCTCCTAATAGCAGCAGCATGCAGCTGCAAGCTGGGCTTTGCCATGACCAGAGCGGGGTGGGGGTGGCAGGGTGGAACAGAGCCCACTCGCCTCATGGGTCCTGCCTGTTTCCCCCCAGTACTCCAGCTGAGATAGTACTCCATCTGCAAAGTGAGTCTTTGCACTCCCCCCAACTCCAGCTACAGCAAAACCCAGCCAGCAGCTGCAGGCTGCTGCTGTCAAGAGGCTGGAGCCAGTGTTGGGGGAAGGGACCCCAGCTTTCCCCCACCCCTGGGAACAGAGAGACCTAGTTTTCAGTTCCTGCACTGGCAAAAGCTTAATATAAGAACACTTCATGAGTCATTTTACACCAGCTGAGGGTCTGGCCACTAAGCATTTGCATTTATTTCTCCATTTACTCTCCCTGACTCCTGTAAAGTTCCTGCAGTGAGGTGTCAAAAAGTCACTCATTGCTCATCTACTAATCCATGCAGAATGCTGATTCCGTCTCCGCTTGCCAGGTGAGTCACAGTGGGTACAAGTTTTCATGTAGTTTGCATGAAAACTGACCTTATGCTGAGCTGCTGAGTTGTCTCTGGGGACTGTTTATTGAAAGACATAAAATCACGAACAGGAAAATACGGATTGATGTTGATGAATTCTATATGAAAGAAACTAAATGGAAAACAAGAGGTCATGAAAAGAAGTCGACAGGGAAATTAGCATGCAAGCAATGAAGGAAAGGCTTAGGCTTTTTGCTTTTGAAAGAGAAAAATGGCTTCAGATCAAATAAGGGATAGGATACCTGAATCAGCTACATCATAATTAACGTACTACTTAAAATAATACAGGATGGGTGCATTTTCAGAGAGCAAAGAATCCAAAATTAGCCTGGGAGGGAATTTGGGTTCATTTTTCTCCACTGTGACAATATGAAGTAAAAATGAAACTCCCTCAGTGGCATGGACTTAAGAGACTTGTGCCTACTGAGGAAATCTTTCTCGGCTACTTTTGAAGTTGTCAGCTCTAGGTGAGAGCATGACTTATCTTCACATTACTACAGACTATAAGGAGGAAAGCTCCAGGGTTAGAGATAAAAGATAGTTCATGCACTCCTCACAAAACAAACTCTGCTCCTACCTAGCAACACCCAGGGTGCAAATTCCTCCAAAAGGATTCAAGAGAAGACAGGACCATGACTCCATCCTCACACTAGTTACATCCAAAAATACGCAGTCAACCTATATGCACCCGTAGACTTGTACTGCACTTCAGGGCTCTTTCTGGAGAAATGGAGCAGCTCTCGCCTCTCTGAGAGTTATGCAGGACACATTATATACCATGGTCCTCCGCTATTATTTGAAGTTGTCTGGCTGATGGGTTCTTCAGTGAGTGGTCACAAAGGCATGTCAAAACTGAAAAGGGTCTTTTTTTTTCAAAGTTCTACTTCATATCATTCCAGGTTTCCAAATTTAATCTAAATCCATTACATCTTCCACCCTCATAAAATGTCTCCATCTCACTTCCCATTACAGTGGATCTTCACATAGGCATGTAAGGGAGAGGCATAATAAACTCACACTGTGGCCCAAAACTCGGGAAAAATAATTTCACTCACACAACCACCCCATCTGCCCTCCTATGACCAGGAAACAGCCTTCCAAACAGAATACTGGATCGCACTGCATATATCCAGAAGTCCATCTCCATTAAAATTGAAGGCCATGCTCCAAACAAAGCTATCCCCCCAGAATTCCTCTAATAAAAAACAGAGTAGCTCCTGTCTTTCAGCCAAGGACCTAGCTATCTATAATAGCTCAAAAACCAGGAAAATGCTCTGTTCCTTCAGTCTTCAGAAAATTGCTACCTCTGTGTAAACTGAATGAGCTTTATTTTTTCTTTGGGTAGTGGCAGGTCTAGTATTTCTGTCCTGTGGGGCTAGAGTCTTTGTGTAGGAAATTTCATTGCAGGCAGTGGAATTATTCACAGTAATGTCAGGCACCTGTACAGTTGTACTTACAAAGCCATCTAGTTGCATCCTTTTCAAAATGGATATGGAAAATAATGAAGTAGAAGGTCAGTTTTTGACTTCTCAGTTACCATCTGCATTTTGGTAGTCCTAGGAGGACCAGTCCTCACCCCCTATCCCAGGATGTTAAGTGTGGCACAAACCCAGCCCCACAGCCTGTGATGTAATGCCACAGTACAGTTGAAGCCCTTTAGAAACCATACTTCTGATCCAGCTGCATCACCCTGCTATGAGCTATTTCATCCAAACACATGACTTGTAAAAAGGAGGGGAGGGAAGGGAGGGCATATTTTCTCTTCTCCCCCTTATGGCACCAAGTGCGTGAATTCTCGTCAGCCTTGCCTTTGTGCACTTAGGGCTATATCCAGTTTGGGCCTAAACCAAGTGGTTTGTCCTCCTGATCAGTCAACTGAGATCTAAGCCATCACACCATAATATCTGAGCACCCGAGTGATCACTTCATCCATCTACTTAGGTAGCCATTTTATATTTAATCCACTTTCCTCTGTACAATGGTGGGCAGCATCAGATGGTTCAAAGGCTGATAAAAGAAATCCTTCAGAAAGCAGAAATGTGCTAATCGGTCCCCTGTGATGGTCTCATCTTAATCCCTAATGGAGGTTGGTTTAAAATGGAAAGACGGTGGTTTTAATAGTCTTCCAAAGTGTCTCCCAAAGGTACATCCTGAGAACTATCATGTATTGTCTATTTTACACTGACTTCAATTACAGTAATAAAATTTCCACTTATGGAAAGGGAGAAGATATAAAACTGGTAAATCTTTGAGCTCCTTTTCCTTTTTAGATTATTTATTAGTGATAACAACTAATGTACTGCTTAAAGGTAATGAATCTTATTAAATGCACTTTCAATTATCTTCTAAATTAATATGAGAGTGCAGTTACAGAGCTAAAGACCCACTGAATAAGACTGGAAACAGAACTAATATTTGTTTCTGCTAAAAGTCTCCTTATTGCCTCCAGCTAAATGATGTATATCAAATTAGCTTCTTGTCTTGGATAGAGATATACCATATGTAAATAGATTAAAACACTATGTACCCATTTATGGAAGATGTCTGTTGCCTTTTTTGCAGAGAATGTGTCCATTTTTTGCATAGCTACTCAATGTAAATGCTATTTCTCTGAAATTTCAATTTTCATACGGGGCTTTATCTGCCAATGACTTCTTCAGTTTAATTTCAATTTCAATTTTCAGTTTCCTAAGGATTCTGGCTAACATGCCATGCTCCCGAAGACGACATAGCACACATACAACCATAATATAAATAAGTTCAAACAAAGCAACCGAACTATAAATATTATACTAAAAATAGAGTCAACCAACATAAAAACATTATTAATATAAATATAGTAGTAAATCAAGACATGCTACCTGTTCAATACTACATGCCATGTATTAATAAATGCTGCACCACTATGAGGTTTTTTTTTTAATCGTCACAATTAGTAGCAAAGCCAGGAATCCATTTTAGAGGTAGTAGGCAGCTCTCTATAACACAAGGAGAGTGATCGTGTTTCACCGGGTCTTGGGAAAGGTCACCATACTCTTCACGCTGCATATCCAACTAAATCCACTGACTACAATGGTACACTGTATGGACAATTCTCTCTTCTCCTTTTGCACCTCTTCTGCCCTCCTTAGGCTGTTTCTGCTCCAAGAAGTACTAGAAGGGGCTATAGTTGTGCCTGATGTCTGTGTGGGGACACAAGGTGGGAAGTGTGCTTATGCTTCCTCCTCCTGCCCTCCCTCCACACCTGTATCCCCCAGGTCATCCTCTCAAGGATGAAACCCAATCCAAATCTCAGCTCTAAACACATCCTCCTCATTCCCATGCAATGTCTAACGGTCAGTGTAATTAAAGAACCATGTTAGTTCAACTCCTGGGGGAGCAAGAGAGATTCAGAAGGGAGGACAACTGAAGACAGAGCACTGAGTGCAAAGCAAGGGAGAAGGGCAAAGGAGGGGAAAAAGTGTAGAGCAAAGAAAATCTGAAAAACAGCACAGTTTTGATCATAAAAGAATATTTCTTCATAGTTCTTTGCTGGGCCTGGCCCCATCTGGATTCATCTGGGTTTGAATGTGAAAATCAAGATCCTTCCATAAATGAATAGTTTTAGCCACTGGCTTAGTGACTTTTTGATGTCTGCTGAGACAATTTCTTGATTTACTTTTCAAAGTGAAGGCAGTAATGTAATAAGGCTCATGCCCATGGAGCAATGGAGGCTTTATCTCTCCACCACAATAAAAACTGAGAATGTAAATGAGAATTTCACATATGGAAGTCAAAAAGCCAACAAAATCTCTGGGAGCCAATGCAACTGAACACAAACTACAGTTGATATAAAGAGATCTCATAATTTTCATTTCTCTAGGGATCAAACAAAGGCAGATAAAATAATAAGCCATTTTTTTGTTCTATATGACATTTTACATTGACTGGAAAATAAATAAATAAATAAGTACTTTCTGTATCACAATTGACTGAATTCATTTCAATTTTGAATTACTTGTTTACTTCATAATGTCTCCCTGTCAAATGATTGAAAGCTGCCTCCTTCAAAAAGAAAGTTATTCAAAGTTACTCAAAATGCAGCTCCACAGTTGAAGTCAAATTCATAGTCCGACAGTCTCCTCCTGTTATTTATTTTAGGTTCTTGAACTTCCATATTCTTTTTATTTGTTATTTGATAAATTAATCCATACCTTGAGGCTGTCAGAAGTGGGCTAGGACTAACATTCTTTTGGGCAATCTGTCATTACCTTTTCTGAGAGTAATAGAATAATAATACGTTTGCTACAGAAAATATTTTCACTTTCCTTGTTTTCCTTTGATATGCCATGTTCACAAATCTCTACTGCTTTTGAACAAGGCCACCAAGAGCCTTGCTTTTTAAAATCCATAATAATTAATCTACAAAGAAATGTACACAAACCTTGAGCTGTGTAGTGCTACACTTAAGAGCTCACTAGAGAAAATGCTTAGAAATATCAACTGTGAACAAAACAGTATTATTCCATCCCTAGCCCAAATGAAAGAGTAGCTTCACTTTGTGTCCCAAAGTTTTGAAACCAAACTTTTAGGGACAACAAGCCACATTCAAGTTGCTTCAGAGGCACAGCATTATTATAACTGAGGTGGTAGTTAGATGCCTAACGCTCTAAGGAGTGACTCAGCACCCTAAAAACTCCATTGTATGTCTCCATTTGCAACTGCAGGAATCCCTGCATAGCCACACTTTGGCATGCACGCAATTAAAGCAATCAGGACCCGTAGCAGAAACAATCAGGACCTGTAGCAGAGATCATATAATTTATTACACCAACAAGACCAGCAAAAAAAAATTCTTTAAAGACCAATATGGCTACAACCTGGATACCTGACACAATTAAAGCACACACTTTAGCACCTAACTTGCAACTTAATTTCTGGAATGATTCAAATCAGCCCTCTATGTTAGGTCCCCATGAGGGCCACACTCTTAAATGGAGAAAACCCTTGACTAACTCACAAAGACAGAATTGAACCTAGCTCAGAATTGGTGGCATGGTGTTGCCCAATAGACCCCTGGGTAAAGTATTTGTTCAAGATCTCAATTTGCTCAAGATGTGGACCTCTCTCTCTCCCCTCCTGCACCTCTCTTCTCTAAGGTTTTTGAACCAGGAGCTTCAGCTACTCAGAAGAGTGTTTGACCCACTAGCTTATGGAAGGGGAGAGATAAGGACACTCTCCTTTCCTGTTGCCAGCATAAGAGGCGGTGATGGTGGTGGCAGTGGTGGTGGTTGTGAGGTGTGTGTATGTGCTTGCGTTTGTGCATGTGTGTGTGCACGTGTGTGCACGTGCATGTGTGTACACTAATCTTTTGGCCCAAGGATTCTTGTGTTTCTGTCTGCCCAGTAGCCCAGCCTCAGTAGGAGGGTCGTAAAGTATCCTCTGTTCTGTAGCCTTGAAATAAAGGCACACTCTTTCACAAATGACTATCTGGTTTTAATGTTTATCACAATAAACATAGCTGAAGCCCCAGGTCTCCCATGTCCTGGGAAAATGCTCTAACCATCATGTTATTGGTCAAACAGTGGGTACCTTCACCATTCTGAATTACTTGTCTGTAAAAAACTTATGGCAGTTTCAGAGGTGTGACTGAGTTGTGAATCAAAAGTAAAGAGTTGCATGTAATGTGTAGCTCAAGGATTCAGACAGAAGTAATGTTTTTAATATGATCTGGCCCCTGAAAGCTTTTACAGCCATGTCATAACACAAGTGCACAGCTGCAGAGTGCTTTTAAAATGTCTGTCCATGAGAAAAAATAACTCTGGTCAAATCAGGTATTACATTAAAGCACTCCAAAGCAAAACACCTTGGGGAATTTTTGTTCCCTCCAGGGTTAATTGCTTAGCCGTTGCACCCAGAGAGTGGTAGCAGACAGGCTGGTATTGACCTGGAAGGATGTGGGTAGTGGGGTCCTGCAGGGTTCGGTCCTTGGGCCTGTACTCTTCAATGTCTTCATCAGTGACTTGGATGTGAGTGTGAAGTGTACTCTGTCCCAGTTTGAGGATGATACTAAATTGTGGGGTGAAGTGCACACTCCAGAGGGTAGGGAACGATTGCAGGCAGACTTGGACAGAGACAGACCTGGACAGATTAGAAAAGTGGGCAGAACACACTAGGATGCAGTACAGCAAAGACAAGTGCAGAGCGCCGCATCTAGGGCACAAAAATATCCATTACATCTACTGGCTGGGAAGTGACCCTCTCAGCAGCAGAGAAGCAGAAAGGGATCTTGGAGTTATAGTGGACTCCAAGATGAAAATGAGTTGTCAGTGTGACAAAATCATCAGCAAAGCTAACCACGCTTCATCATGCATCAGCAGATGTATGACACATAGAAAAAAAGAGGTGGAATCTTCTTTTGAGCATCTTCCCTTCCATGCAGCATTGGTCCTACTGCAGTTGGAGTACTGTGTCCAGTTTTGGGCGCCGTACTTCAAGAAGGATGTTGATAGACTTGAGAGGGTCCAGAGAAGAGCCACTCATATGGTTAAGGGCTTACAAGATAAGCTCTATGAGAAGAGACTGAGGGACCTGGACCTCTTCAGCCTCTGCAAGAGAAGGCTGAGAGGTAACTTTCTGGCCGCCTACAAATTCATTAAGGGGGAGGGGCGCAGCAAGAGATCGGAGATGCTTTGTTTACTAGGGCGCCTCTTGGGGTAGTAAGTAACAATGGTCACAAAATGACAGAGCAGATTTAGGCTAGATATCAGGAAAAACTTCACGGTAAGGGTGGCCAACATTTGGAATGGGTTTCCAAGGGAGGTGGTGCTCTCCCCTACCCTGGGGATCTTCAAGGGATGGCTGAATAGGCATCTGGCTGGGGTCATCTTACCCCAGGACTCTTTCCTGCCTAGGACGGTGGGTTGGACTCGATAATATGTTGAGGTCCCTTCCAACCCTAACATCTATGAATTTTTAAATGGAGGGGCAGTCCCAGTCCCAGCCACCAGTCTGTCAGGGGGGAAAGGGAAGAGAGCCCCTGGCTGCTGAATGGCTAGAGTTGGGGGGGGGGGTGGAGTCTCTTTGCCTCACAGGCTCCACACAGTTACCTTGGCTGGAGTATTGGGGGGAGTTGGGTTGGCCTATGAGGTGAGGAGGCTCCATTCCCCGCACCCCAACACACACACACACTCAGCTCTGGCCATTCAGCAGCCAGGAGAAGCCAGCCTGGAGCTTCCAGCTGTTGAATGGCTACAGCTGAGCAGGAGGGAGGTGAATGGAGCTTGCTCACCTTGCCTTGCCAGCCCCTCCAGCTACCTCCAAAATCCCCAGCCAAGGTACCCAGGAAGGCCTGTGAGGCAAGGGGAAGATTATGAAAACTGCCATAAGTTAGATTGGAGCCCTAAATTCTGTCTGAGTCCCACAAGGGGATTCAGAAAGAGCCCTTTGTTTTCGTATTTCCCACTCGGCCACCTCTAATCACGTCTGGACTTCCTGAATCCCCCTGTACAGTCATACTCTGGTCCTTGTTCTTTGTATAAAACACCTAGACACATACATCTGAATCATTCTTAGATGCCTCTGAAGTCTCCCCATAGACTGCAAAGGGATGGTAGAGGAGCTATTTGTCTCTTCCTCCTGGGACACCCTCTCAGAAGTTAGACATTGCCCCACCTTATTTTTCTTAGAGCTGCTGTATAAGCATTCCATTGCATTAATCTGGTCCTACTGGTCTCCTGCCAGATTACAGACTGGTCATTCACAGTCTACTTCCCTCAATTTCATAGAGGGACACTGTGGGACAGCAGATCAAAGACTTTTTGGAGGTAGCTAGTATTCTTGGCATCCCATCATAAAATGTTTTCTGATTTGTCAGTCTACTCCAAGGCATACATTGGAAGACCAGGAAGTACCATTAAATCAAATCATCTGACTTTTTATACAAAATAGTAGATGGGATCTCAGTCAGGTACTCCACTACAGAACCCATTAACTTATGCCTGGCTATACATTTTAACAGGTCTTTAAAAAGAGAGGGACAGATGTACAATTTGTAAACAGCGGTATCCCTCTAAATGAAACAAGTTGTGTGAATCTGGTATCTTTAAAGTTAGAAAATAGTTAAGTGTTTTACTATATATGTAATTTTCAGTGAATAGTTATATTGATAATCTTGTTTTACAGTCATTCTGTTGGAATAGTATTCATTTAATAAGACTATTCCTTAATCAGTACACTATGTATTTGAAAAAAAAAAAAAAGATGTCCAAAGAAATAGAGACACATGTACAAATGTGTAGTAGGATTTGCTCTGTTACTGTTACAAAGGCCATGCCCTCTCATAATCATTTTATCAATAATGCAACAATTAATAATTAAAGTGCCATTAATTATTAACCAGGGACTCAATTAGGCTTTTCTACATAGTGCAGTGATATGTTGGCAGTGAATAGACTGTTAGACAGGGAAATATGCTTGATCAAATTGCTGAGCTTGTGAAAGCACAAGAAAACAAGATGCAAGATAATTGCAGGGAGCTCATCTTGTAAACCATCTCCCAAACGTTTTTTTGTCTTGAGCTGATGATAGTAAAATAACTGTTGTGTTATTAGTTCTTATGTAGTTCTTCCTCAATAAGGAACTTTATAGTTAGACACTTGAGTCTTTTCCTTCCCACTCTTTCTAATTGGAGCAGATCATGGTAATACTCTGCAACACCATCTCACCATGGATGTGCTAATCGCATTTCAGTTGAAGTCAATATAAGTCACTGAGCACAAATAAGTGACAGAATCAAGCTGATTTACAGTGGATCCTTTATATAAAGGGTTAGACTTAAACACTAATGCCTCAGACAGCACAAAGAGCTCCCACCAAGATCAGAAGGGATCCACTTGCCTCTGTACAATGGTGGGCAGAGCACTTGTGGGCTGAGACGTCCTGTGCCCAAGGGTTTTGCCTTGGTCCAAAGCATGAGGAATGATGCTATATTAAATAAGCTATCGATCACTTCCACTATGGCCATTCTTCTGCTTCTTTGTGTTACAAAGAAAAAAAACACATCATGTTTAAGTTTCAAATATGAATAGGTTTCACTTTGGAGCAGCATGGACCATAAACAGTTTTAGAATTACTGTGTAAGCCTCACTAATAACACTTCGATGAAGAAATTATTAATTTTCAAATCAACCATTTTTTCTGTATCGTGAAAGAGTTGTGGAGAGTTGACTTTTACAGCTAGACAGCTCAAATATTGAATATAGCAACATATCTGATCTCTTTGTTACTTTTTTAACCTGGATACACGTATGCATTTAACAAGGAAAGTGCACAGTTTATATTGGTCACTGATCATCTTCCTGGTAGCCAGGTATCTATGCTACTACTTGTTGGATCTACTCGCTGTCTTGTGTTCAATTAATGATGAAATAGTAGATTTAGTCAGTTGTGAATGTTTTTCTCTCTCCTGATAGCATTCTCATTTGGGATGCTGCCTACTGTATTAAAGAGGATGTTGGTAGTATTAGTAAAAAAAATGGGTTGAAGAGCTTTTGGTACTATGTTCATGATAACTTACAGAAAAATGGAGGCTTGCAGGTTAGTAGGGAACTTTCAAAATTCTGGTGCCCTCTTTATTAAAAAAAATGGAAGTTTTTTTCCTGTTAACCTGATAGTGGTGCTCTGAGCATCATTAGTAAATGTTTGTATAGTACTTTGAAGTCAAAATGCACAAATTTACTATAGGATAGGGCTCAACTAGCCTTATATTTGCCTTACAAGAGGTACAGCATGGTACATAGACAGTGCCCTACAGGTTTTTCTTCCTTTATGTATTTAGGCAGTTTTTCAAACAAACCATGTATTATGCATGCGGCAGGGGAAATGCCAGCTTCAGACCAGCTTATGTCTCGGAGGTAAACATGTATAAATGTTTATACATTTTTCAACACATATTATTTACCCACAAGAACACAACAGCTGCTTCGGAGTTGTTCTGGTCTCAGTGGTAAACAGGTATTTTGGCAGTTCCTTGAAAATGGAAATGACTCTTTGGTTCCATTCTGTCGTAACCAACCAACATGGTGCTCTAATTATTATTCAAAGGAAAATACATCTGTACAGATCGAAGACACTTAATGGGCCAGTTCCAATGCGTTGGAATAGCACCTTTGTGATCTGCCCTAAATAAAATAGAGCTTGTAGTTATCACTTTTAGTTCCCTATTTCTCCTTTGCTTCATGAATACAGTCATGTGCTCTTGTCTGCATCTAGATGTGTCTAACTTCCCATTTTATGCCGGGTTGGAATATATCTACATTGCAATCAGAGGCATGGATGGGCATGCCTAAGTTTGCGTCTAGCCTACTTGAGTAATAGCATGAAGCTGTTGTGGCATGGAATCACACAACCATAGAGAAGCAGGGCTGGATGGAGCCTCAGAGGTCATCTAGTCCAACCCCCTGCCTGAGGCAGGGGCATTCAGCACCAAACCAGCCTATAAAATCCATCATTTAAACTCTACATAAGACTGCCATCAACCTGACACAAAACAGGCCTAGCACCTGATCCTGCCACAAGAAAAGCAGGGGAGCCATCAGAGCCAACATCCTGCTTCTATGAGCTGTTGTCAATTTATGCGCAAAACTTTCCAGGTAGAGGGCTATGCCCTTTGCTACAGAGTAATGTAAACCCCTGTACAGTCCATACTAATCCGACCATGGGGTAAAATTCCTTCCTGATCCCCAATTATGAAAATTGGTCTGACCCTGAGCAAAGGGACAAGGCCCTCTAGCCAGGAACCTCCAGCGTTGGTGTCAGTGGTGTAGACAACATCAGTTCTGCCAGCTAGAGTTACAGAATTGTGCATCCCATGCCCACTTATTCATTATAATATATGATGCTAATAGCCTGCACAGGAGAAGGGAAAAGAAACGTTATGTTTCATTTTCTATGTAGGCATGTAGCCAGCTTATGTGTAACATGACATGTACACCACTAATGTTTGCATGTGATACATGCTGAAATACTGTAAAATAATTCCTCTGCACTTTTCTAATTAATGGCAATACTCTGGTACTCTGCTGGCTATGTTAACAGATTAGCCTTGTCCTCTGGACTACCATATGTACTCAGGGCTTGATTTTAGCACAGCTGAGACTCATAAATGGGACTGCATTAGAAGGTATTGTGACTCAGATGGATCTCTTCATGATCTCATCCTCCTTTTCTGGCTCAGTTATTTTGGCTCGTGACTGGGAGTCAGAAGCTAGAGAAAGGTCCACTAATTTCTAATTGGCCATTGCTTGCCTCATGTTTACTGGATCAATGGGTCATCACCTTTCACTCCTCCATGTGCAGTCCAGGTGACTCAAAGAGAGGTGCTTGGAAACTTGAAGAATTATTATTATTCCATTGACTCCTCCATGAGGCGGTGTAAACCATATACAGGAAATTATACTACAGTAAAAGGGATGGCACAAAAAGACAATAGCTTCCTTCCAAGATTAGGACATAAGAGAAAGAGAACCATTGCTGTATATATAAAATCTGTATTTATTGCTATTTAAGTGAGAGCTGTTTGAAGGTTTAGTGCTGTGTGTAGAAGGCAGGAAATCTGGCACCATTTGAGTATTTGGTTGAACGTTCAAGTGGTTCATCTAAGGTGGCTGTTCTGCAGGGGGGTGGTGTATGTGTTTACATCGTTAAATCTACAGCAGCCTGACTACCAACAACATCTACAACAGCCTGAATTCCACTAGAATGGTAACACACAAACCGCCATGGGCAAGAAACCCATGGACCAACATACATACCAACACAGAACCAGCCATCACCCTAAACATACCCAAAATGCAGTAATTTACAGCCAAGTCCTCTGAATTTGTACTGAGGAGAAAAACCCACAATCACCACTTCACAAGTCTTAAATGGGGCTTTCACCCAGCAAGGACACTCCTCCAGAGAGATGGATCACACTTTTGAAAAAGCCACCCAGATACCATGTGAAGACTTGCTGCAGTACAAAAAGAAAATCCACACGCCATTAATTATGACATACCATCCTTCCCTGTAACCTATACAGAGAATCCTCAAACAACTGCAACCCATACTAGAAGATCTAACTCTTAAAGGGATTTTTCCAGAACCACCTGTCTTAGCCTTTAAACAAGCACTGAATCTTACTAACCTCATCACCAGAAGCCCCACTATGACCCAAGCTGTACTAAATGGATCCAGACCGTACCAGGAGAAGAAATATAAAACTTACCAACACATCTCAACCGCTCCCACAATTACTACACCCCACAACAGAACCATCACCATCCCTGGATCTTCTACCTGCACCTCCAGAAATGTAATATATCTCATCCAGTGCATCAAATGCCCTGAGAAAATACATGTAGGAAAAAACACATAACTGCATACCAGAATAAACGCACACTGAAAGTGCATCAAAGACAGAAATACCCAACTGCTTGTGGGTGCCCAGTTCTCACAATACTATCACTCCCTCTCTGATCTCTCAGTTCTAATCCGGAAAGGGAATTTACAAAACAACTTTACTAGTTGAACTTGCAAACTTCACTTCATAAATCTACTGGATACAAAAAAACCCATGGTCTTGATATAGACATTGGATTTAGGACACATTACAACATGCGTGACATCTAATAGGGGGACCGCACCCAGAGGGTGGTAGTGGATGGGTCATTTTCAACTTGGAGGGATGTGGGCAGTGGGGTCCTCGGGCCCGCACTGTTCAATATAGAATCTTGATTCACAGAAGTCGGGTTGAAGGGACCTTGTAGATCTTCAAGTCTGACCCCCTGCCTGGGCAGGAGAAAAAACTGGACTCAAATGAGTCCAGCCAGGT
>NW_017728948.1:7159002-7173897 GCF_001723895.1 Crocodylus porosus | reverse complement strand
GGGCAGCTAGGGTCTGGAACCAGCTTCCAAGAGAAGTGGTGCTGGCTTCTACCCTGCGGGTCTTTAAGAGGAGGCTTGATGCCTACCTAGCTGGGGGTTGTTTGACCCCAGTACTCTTTCCTGCCATGGCAGGGGGTCGGACTTGACGTTCTGCTCAGGTCCCTTCCAACCCTACCAACTATGAAACTGTGAGACTTTAACACCCCGGGTATCCTGCCTCCAACTGACCACTTTTATTCCTTCACACGTCTACATCCCTTCCCCCCTACCTCCCTTCCTATCTCGTCCCATTGTCTTCCAAACTCCCACACATTTGCATTTTAAATTAGCTTCTTTTCTACTTTGGAGAACACATAACACCAGCAAAGCCTCCCTACGCTTGACAAAGTATGTTTGTGCCTGATAGATTGCAAATAACTTTTCCAACTATTTAGTTGTTCTAATAAAATATATCACATCTACCCAAACAACCTTGCCTGCTTGAATTCCACTAAGCCACCCGAACTCCTTAAGCATCTCCAGTTTTATGCTGCATATCTACATGTATCACATGAAACATGCTTGTGATATGGTGCTGATGCCCACCCTTTGCGCAAGAGTCTAGTATATCAGGTGCTCACTCTTTACCTGGGCTTCCTGGGTTCCAGGATCACCTTGTCCTAAGAAGTTATGAGTTTTGATGGCTCATATCTCAGTACAATACCCTAACAACCCTGGTACAGACTAATCAAGGCTAAAGGTAGCTTCTGTTGCAGCCGGTCCACTGGACAGCTGAAAGGGAAAGATTTGCAGTGGCAAGAGGAGAACTAGTAAAAAGGAACCTGACATTTTGTCATCTAGACGGCTATTTACTGCCCTGTGAGGGAGCCCTTGGTCCCAAGGCTTCTTTTAATTATTTTTAATTATTTTTTATTTTTTTGCATAAGAGAGACCTTAAATAAAATGTTTGAATAGCACTGGGAACAGAAGAAGTCTTCCTAACATGGTGCTGCATCTACTCCAAACTCCCTCCCAGTGCTACTGATATGCTGTTTGGGAAACTTTGGAGTGGTTGTCCTAATTACAATTCTTACATACCAGGAAGGCCTCTTGTAAGACATGGTCCATAGTTCCTACCAGGTAGGAATGCATGCCTGTCTTCATCGAGAAGAAAACAAAAAAGCCAGTGCAATGACAGGACAAACCTCAAGGTCTCAGACTTTCCTTTGGGGAAAGAAAAGGCACACCTGTACAGCCCTTCAGCAGGCCCTAGCCCACCTAGTCACCAGTCTGCTCTCTCTAGTGTCAAATGTCTCTTGAAATTACACTTTACCTGTTATGTCTCTCGCCATATATCTGCCTTACAAATTATTGATGATTTTTATTTTCAAATTACCTTATTGATGCAACTCACTTGTGTCTACATAATTCCTTTGGACCAAATCATCCCCATTACCTACAAGTAATCCAGAATAGGCATGACTCCAGAGAAACATCAATGTTCACAGTGCATTTCGCATGAAACAATGGTATTAAATGCATATATGGCATTAGGGCCACAACCCAGGCCTCCTCACTTTCCAAGATGTGCCCACCTACCTAGACTTCAGAGTCAGCTCCCTCTTGCTTGTTCTTCTTCTGGAAGATGATTTTGATATAGTTTAGTTCAGGGGTGAGGGGTGGGCAATTATTTGGAACTGAGGGTCACATAGTTATGATGAGCTGTGCAGGCTGGGTCAGAACCCCTGTCCCCCACAACAACTCACCAAAAGGGGCTTTGAGTGCATGGGGAGCCATGTTTGGGAGCATGACAGGCATGATCTGCTGCATGTATGCCCTGCCCTGTGGGGGTGGAGGGGTGTATGGGGGTGTGTGGAGAGGGTGTGGGGGTTGGGCTTCCTTGAAGCCAGCAGTGGTGAGGGGAGGGAAGGGGAGCTGAAGGTGTGTGCAGCAGAGATCACTGGGTTAGCAACTTCCCTGCATGGGGCCAAGCCCCACCCAAAGCAGACCATGCCATGCTCCCAGCCACACATGCTGGCCCCAGTCCTGGCCCTGACCCCGGCCCCAGACCAGACCTCAGCCAGTGTGCAGCTCCTGGCAGGGCTCTTTCTAGTCTGGCTGCAGCCAGCCACGTTTGCATTGTTCCCAGTAGGCAAAAGGAGCACAGCAACACCCAGCTGACTGCAGCTGCACCAGGAACAGCCCCACCTGAAGCTGCATGCACTGGCTGGGGACTGGGCCGGTAGGGCTGTTTTGCTTCCCTTGCCTCCAGCTCCAGCTGCTGCGGGTGGGGTGGAAGTTTCAGCCGGGCAGCTTCTGCCTAGCACATGCAGCTCTGGCTCCAGCTCCCAGCCACCTTCCACCCGCTCTGCCTGCCAACAGGTGGCTGCTCATTGCACCAAGCAGGCAGAACGGGTGGAAGGTGGCTGGGAGCCGGAGCCAGAGCTCCATGTGCTGGGCGGAGCAGTGCAGCAGGAGCCATATAGCTACAGCCCTGCCAGAAGCTGCATACACTAGCCGGGACCCAGGCCAGCAGGAACATGGTGCAGACTGCCATGGTAAGAGCGGGTGAGCACTTCGGGGGCAGCCACGGTCCAGACCCAAAGGCCATATTTTGCCCACCCCCGGTTTACTCCATAGCTCGGCAATTAGGTCATTCTGCTAGGGTGTAGAAGCCATAGGTTCAAGTCCCCTGAGACAGATAAAACTAAGTATGCAGATCAACCCAAGCTATACAAGTCCTCAAATCACAATGCTCTTCTGTGTTACATTGGAAATGCAAGATAAGCAGCACCTTTATTACTGATCTACAATATACTAATGATTGTGTCATTTGTGCTCGCTCAGTTGAAGAGCTCTAAGTCACTCTTGATTGCTTCTGTGAAGCCTCTGAAATCCATAGACTCGTGGTCAACTTCACAAAAACCAAGATATTTTATCAACCCTCACCAAACCAACCACCTGCTCCTCCACACACTGCTATTACAGGACAATCCTTGGACAATGTTGAGCAGTTCCCTTACTGGGTAGCCACCTTTCCCAAAAGGTAAACATGGACAACAACATTCAATGCTGGATAAAATCTGCCAGTGCTACCTTTGGACACCTCCAAAATCATATCTTTAGTGAACATGACATCAGGACCCAAACCAAACTTCATGTCTACCAGGATCTGCTCCTTCTTCCCAGAACTATTTGTCACACCTGCAGTCAACCATGTGGATCTCAGATAGCCTCCAGTCATGTATGGACTCACTAATGAGTTCCCTATTTACTGAAAGACTGTCATCCTCATATCAAGGGACTGCTGCCGCCATCCACCAATGCCTGTTCGAGGAAGAGGAGTATGATTATTTTATGCTCAGGTTATTGCTGCTGGAAGGTAGAAATCGCCTTCAGGAGTAAATTGGATGCTTATCTTGCTGGGATCCTATGACCCCAGCTGACTTCCTGCCCTTTGGGCAGGGGGCTGGACTCGGTGATCTCCTGAGGTCCCTTCCAGCCCTGATGTCTATGAAATCTATGAAATCAAGTTAAAATACAACAGCATGGCAGTCTCTGAGAACAGATTAAGAATCCGCACGGAGAGAGTGGAGAGTTATATACCTCATGGGTAAAACATCATCCATTACTGAAGGTGCCTAAATGCCAATGGATATAAAGAATAAAAGAGCTTTGCGATTATGCAGGGCAAAACAGGATTTTACTCCAGAGATGCACTAAACTCTTCATTGAAAGAATAAGGGAACTACACATCTCCCTATGCAAAAAAAGGATTATCTTCCCCCATTTCCCCAACCCTCTCCTTGATGACCATGGTCACATTATCTTGGAAACAGCGGAAGATAAGTTGAACACATTTTCCCAGTAAAATAGGATCTGGGCTGAAGGGACTGGAAGGCTCAGAGAGCTGGTAATGGGTTGTAGAGACATTGACCTTACAGGTCACAGATTTGTATGCATCTGTAACTGGAAGTCACTAAAAGTAGTTTAGCAGTCTAGCCCAGCAGTCAAATGAGATGAATTTGTAGTCTCTGTGGAAGTTCTCCGAACTGACACAACATTTGAGATCCATCACTGACAGTCTCCACTGAGGTAAGGCCTGGGCAGAGTGAATGAACTGAACATTGCAGTGCTGTTAGATTAGGCAGATAGCTCTGAATAGATTAGTGCTTGTCCCTGGGAGGTGGTACCTATTCATGGGTGCAGCTCAATGACAAGGCAACGCAAAAAATTTATCAGGGTTTATGTTGCATATATTCTACCATTAAATACAGCTTTACTATCTAGCTTTGTCTTTCACCTGCCTTTCAGCAGCACTGCATTCATCCACTAAGCAATTTTAAAGGACTTTTTTCTTTTCTTTTTTAATTGGGGCAGTTACTGGAAGCTTCAAGAAGAAATAAAGGCATTTTAGGTGGACGTATAAAGACCATGTTGCATTTCAAAGAAGAAGGATGTGCCATGGATAAATGCATTTTGTGCCTAGATTCCAGTGGCAAAATCATCTCAGAGGTGATTCTTAGTCAGCAGCTGAAATAATAGGGAAGGTGGGTGTCTCAGTAAAGTATCTTCCCTCTTTATACCACACCATCCCCACTATCAGTCATATCAAGATATTTCTATCCTACTTATGATCAGCTTTAATTGAGGTTTTGTGCCTTGCATAATGTTATCTTAGCTTCAAAGTGCCTCAAAAACTGTGCGCCACTTCCCGATGCTCTGAAGTGGAGCTCTGTTAATGCTTTCCAAGATGCTGATCTCGGCTCAGATGTAAACCCAGTCTCAGTCACGGTGCACTGAAACACCTAATTTCCCTTCTCTACAATGTCCATCCTTCCTCTATGTTAAATCCATATCTTTGCTTTGCAGGCCTTAAGTTTCTTCTCAAATCCATTTTCTTTGGTATTGCAGCCATCCCCAAAGTGCTTCTGTCATTTGACCCCTTCTTCTTTCCTTCTGATCCACTATATTATCCCCACTTTTCTTCCCAGGCCTTCTATGTATTTCTGAATCCCTGTGCAACTCAAGAAACTTCCAATCTTCCCCATTCTTGGACACCTTGCCCACCTGTACACATCCTGATTTCCAAAAGCTTGCCTTTCAATTTTGGGCTGTCTAGTTCTTAATCTCTTTCCAGCAGAGTTCAGCTCTTCGGTTTGAGTTTCTCATTTCATTTTATATGCATTCTATATGATTTCTTATAATCCCAGCAGTTTGAGATCTGGGAATGTGAGGCTTTATCCTTTTGAGGATGCCATGGTCCTCGATTGTGTTACCTCTCCAAGCGTAGCCATGCATGAGGAGGGATATAGTTTCTGAGGAAAGGCTCCTGGTCCCCCTTCCATCCCTTACTTTACCCCAGTTCCAACAGGATTTAAGCATGCCTTCCAGATGAAAGAGAATAGCTTGGTAAGATTATCATTAAAAGCAGAAGAGGGACATGGATTCCTCCAGAGCCCATCTTCATCAACTCAATTTATTTGTAAATACTTGGCACAGGTATCTCCCTCCCATTTTAATAGCCTTTTACATACATTAACCACACGTCCCTCTCAGCATCCCAAAGAAGTAGAAAAGCATTATCTCTATTTTCCAGGTGAAAGAGTGGGCGGAAAAGTGCAATGATTTGATCAAGGGAGAAGCAAGGTCAGTGAGGTGACATAATATCTATTATTAAGCCAGTTTATTTAGTTGGGAGACATATGAGCCAAGCTGGATGAAGAGAAAGTATAACCTGCTCTTCCCTTGGCTCCCTGATGCCTGTAAGGTGGGAGGAGGGAGGGAAGTCTTTGCCCCAAACTCATCCCCAGGGCAGACTTATTGGTCTATACCAGAGTGCCTGCCTCTTTCCTCTCTAGCTGCTGCATATGAAGGACAACTCAAGATTAAGTAGACCTATTGTTTTATAATACCTACTCTTGCCTGCAGCCCTGCTCCTCCCTAAGGGGGGGGGAAATTTCCGGTGATGACAGTCAACTTCGCCTGCAGCCACAGTCTCTGCTTATTCAACATCCCCCACCGCTAGTCCTGTTAGCACCATATGCAAAGATTGCAAAGCATCTTCCTCACATTCACCTGAACAAGGCAAACAGAGGTTTTGGAGGTTGCATGCCTCGCCACATAATCACTCTGTTGCCTGCAGAGAAGTCAGTCCTGTTCCTGCCAGAGGTCATGGCGATAGCCTTCCTATACCATTCAGCCAGCAGGCCCCACAATGTCCTCACCGATCCAGAGAGATGGGTTTCAGAGGGAAAGCGGGAGAAGAGGCGGATTCATAAAAATAGGGAGCTAGATTTGGTATGGGGTGAGGCAGGAAGCAATGAGAAGGAATCTATGAACGCAAAAAAAATAAAAGCCTGGTCTGAGATAGCTTTCGCCACAGGCAGATGAGGTTATACATCATGTCGCAACATTATAATGCACGCACAGAATCACTGATATTAAGGTCAGACAGGACTGTTGTGACCACTAACAGTATAACACAGGCTGTTGAATTTCATCCACTTCTGTCCTGACGGACACCAAACTAGCAAGCTTGTTTTGACCCATGTCATCTGC
The DNA here is from genome assembly GCF_001723895.1 of Crocodylus porosus. NCBI lineage: Eukaryota > Metazoa > Chordata > Crocodylia > Crocodylidae > Crocodylus > Crocodylus porosus. The sequence continues at coordinate 7,167,357 of NW_017728948.1, read as the reverse complement.
TTGTCATTTCTTTGCTGCTCCCCCAGCCCCTCTTGGGCCCTTCTGGCTGGACACTAAACTACTTTCTGCCACCTCTGATGGCACTGCCTGGTTGTGGCATCTCAGGCTTGTCCTGTGTATGGCACTAAGAATCCCTTCTGAGACGAGGCTTCCCCAATAGGAGGTGGAGAGGACAGTGTGCAAAAGTGACTGCATTTTCTTCCTGTCTACATATTTGGCTGGATTTCCTGTAAGTATGGGCAATGTGCTTACATTTTGGCCCTTCTCTCTCCCATCCTCTCCTTCCACCTTTCCAGCAACTGCAGAGAGTCCTAGAAAGGGAGAGGCAGGAATGCAGTCTCACAGAGGCATTCATTCTTCCTGATTTTCACTCCCCTCCTCCCCACCCCCAGCACATCCTTTGTTATTAGTTTGTAAAAACTGAGTCAGAAAACACAGTCCTTTACGGTCTCATTAAGATCTTATGCAATTTGTTTCTTTTCATGCAATTTCTTAGGTCTAATAAGTCATTTTTTTTATAAGAGAACGTGCTGTTGCTACGCAACTGCAAATGTACCCGAGAGAAGAGAGGAAGGGGAGAGAGAACAAGGTCGGCAAAGACGCAGAGGGACCCTTGGCAAGACAGAGAATCCACACATAGTTTGGGGATCCGTTTGGTGCACTGAGATCTACAGCAGGGTTTACAAACGAGGCGAAGAGAATGATGCAAATGTGATCCCCATCATCCCACAGTCCTCTGCATTTAAGCATCCACTCTCCTTACTCCCCTTACACACAAAGTCCAGCTAGCCTCCAGATTATTTGGACTAATACTGAGACAGTTCCCTCAATACTTAGCAACAATAGATATCTGTGCTAAGCTTAGATTGCAAGCTCTTCAGGGAAGGCTTTGTATCTCCATCTGTTCAGGGTCTAACACAGTGAGTTCCCAAAGTTGGTCAGGGTCTCTACTGCTTCCGTAACTTGCTAAAACCAGTAAAAAGGTCTCATGCTACCCTTTTCATATTGCAGAAATCAGCCTTCAAGTCTTCTTGCCACACGACTGCATACCCTGCTCATAATGTGGCTCTGCCTCCTACAGTTCCCACCAAAGGGATGTTCGTGATCACCATCCTCAGTCGGGGGCTATGCCCTAACGCCCCCCCCCCACCCGAAGTGATTAGCTGGTCTCTCCTACGCTTTTCTGTGCGGGATGTTTCTACACTGCAGTAAAGTTTCTCCTTCTTGAAAGGAATTTGCAAAGAAAGTGGCAGAGAAAGGCTTCAGAAGGTGGAACGGAGCCCTGCAAAAGAACTGGCAGCAGGATGCTATTTCATTTAGAATTAATTTGTTTATGCAGCCTCGTTAAAGTAAAAGTGGAATTTGAGTTGCTCTGATGAAGACAGAATTAATTTCCTTGCCATTAGCATTTCTGCTTCTTAGAGATATTCGCCCGTCGTTCAGTTTTTGTGCCTGTGATACAGGATCGCTTTAAAGCGCAATTTAAAAAATGCCTTCTGTACCAAAGTGAGAGGGCTTCCAACCATCAGCTTTCTGAGCCTTAACTTTTTTTTTTTTTTTAAAGTAATTGCTACAGCATATTGTGCCAGCTGCTATGCTTACAGAGCAAGAGGTAGTGCCCAGTGACAAAGATGCATACTGTGGACATTGACAATGAAATTGGCTCTTTTTATCTTGCAACCCTCTCTTGATTTTCCTTGGGCATCTTTTTTTTTTTTTCTCTCTACAGTGCAAACTCCTTGGTGGAAGAGCTGGCTGACAATGTTAACGCAGTAGCTATCATAATGGAGCTCCAGTCTTGGCTGGACCTACAAAGCATCAGTGTGATACAAATCAATTAATAAATCAATCAAATCATCATCTTTAGCTAGAACTGAATAAAGTCTAAGTCTCAACATCATTCAGCTTGTCTTCTCTGCAGCGCGCTTCTGATCTTTTGGACACCTGCATATTGACATCTGAGTTGATGTCCTCTTCTAGGAGAAGTCCTCTCATTCTTCAAAGCTCACAACTTTCAGGAGCTCCGCAGCACTGGGACCAATTTCAAAGCATAAATTCGTACAGCGTTATATCTTTGTTCTGTCAGAACCATGTATCTACTTTTCTTGCCACATGCTGCAGTCCCTGCCTCCAAGGAGTTCTAGGACTGACTCAATTCTCTTCCTACTTCTAGGCCTTTGTGACTATTAGACTTCAGCATACCAATTCCTGATTAAAAAAACAAGAAGAAGAGTGACTCCCATGATGATATGTGCCGGCATCTGCAAAGGGCTGCAGGAGTTTGTTTTTAAAACTTGCCTTAGGTTTACATTTTTCAGTTTTAAAAGATTGTAACCATTTTTTTGCCGTTTTTAAGGCTAATCTCCTGCAGCCTAGCAATAGGCAGACTCAATTCCACCTTTGTCCCATAAGCGTTTTGCTCCTGTGGGCATCTTACCATTACACCACAAGAAAACGACTGCCAGAAGGTATTGATTCGCCCTCAATACTGACTGCTTCTACCCACTACAGACTCAAGACATGTCCCATATCTTCTTATCACCTAATTAAAATTCACCCCTCCTTGCTTGGGCTTTTGACAGCAACATGTTGACTCTATAGAATTATCAATTCATTTTGGAGGAAAAGTGGAGTGGACACACATTGTAAAGCATTTACACCGGCAGAAATTCTGATCTCTGATGTAAAGCTGTAAGAAGTCAGAAGTGTTTCTGAAGAAGTCTGCAGGAAGGTATTCTGATGTATGCATGATGTGCCCAGTACCACTGTTGATTTTACTCCATTTGCTGAAGAAAACTAGCTGCCCTGCTATATTGTGCCTATTTTGATGTTAAGTTATTCAAGTTTGTGCACATACAATATATTTACTCTTAAATAAGAACAAGCAGATACATTAATTTGAGCATAACTATTTCTGAGGTTTCCCTTTATACATAACTTTCTCATAGGGTTGGCATGCTGGTCAATTGACCGGTCAAATATTGTCAACAGAAAAGTCAATTGACTGAATATTTTTTTTGACCGGCCACAGATTATAGCAATTTTACAAAAAACTACATTTTTGGTAGTTTTCTCAACAGAAATATGATTCTTTTTATTGTTTTCTGACATATTTCTTAATGGAAAAACTTTGCGTGTTTCTGTGTATTATTTGGACCTATTGGCTTTTTTTTGTTTGTTTGTTTTTTTGTTTTGTTTTTTTTTTTTTACAATTTCTGGCTGATATCTGACTGGTCAATTGAACAAACTTTATTTGACCGGGTCAAATACTCAACCCTACATTCTCCCCCTCCTCCATATTTCAATTCTTTCGTGAATGCCAAATCAAAATTGCTCCATCTACTTACTCGGGTGACTTAGCTGAATAGTTGTCCATGGCCTCTGTACCATCCCAAAATTCTTGAGTCCTCAGCATTTTGGAATATCTAATAGGGTGGAGTTGGATCTGAACTAAAATAACTTGCCATGCTGGGGACACAAATGAGCAAGCTTTCAGGCTCCCTTTGTTTTTACCGTCTAAGAATATATAAGTTTTTTTGTAAATAATGATGTGGGTGTTAGCTACATCCTTATAGGTCATTAGTAGAGAAGGTTTGGTGTCTGATAAGTGGGACATTTTTATGATAGCTGCAAGTACCCAGCATGTAAGATTTTGTTAATTTTCATTTATAATTAAGCCCGGTGAACAGCTTTTGACATTAACAGTAGGATTCTCTGGAGGACTGAGCACCCTGGTGACTGGTTTGTATAGTATATTATCCAAGCCAGAATGAGATTTCAACAAGCATACATTATGAGCCAACAGTTCACTGTATCTTAGAAGTTCTCTCTCCATGCAGTGTACAAGAAATCACTTTCTCTCAAAGTACTATTGTTTACTTCTGTTTGAAATATAAGCATAATTCACAGTTTTAACCATGTAAAAGAAATGTGATCAGTGCATGATTTCTATTTCTCATGAGTCCACCATTTACTTTTCTGCTATGGTCCTATGTAATAAGGTAGAAGACCCCAAGCCTATAAAGATCAGTGCAACTGAATAAGTAGTCCTGTAGTCAATAAGTAAAGTGTTGTATGAAAAAGTTTTACATGTGTATATATGTGTGTGTGTGTGTATATATATATATGTATATGTATATACTAGCCAAATGCCCATTATGAATGATGGGCAGGGGAGTGGGGACAGAGACCTGCGTCTGGCCCCACGCCCTCCCCCCACTGCTCTGAGTCCAGTCCCATTCCCCCGCTGTCCCACTGCCGCTCCGGGTCCTGCCCCGAGGGCCATCCCTCTGGGGAAGGGGGGGCTGATCAGGGTGAACACCCTGGGCCCCATACTTTGAGGGACCCCATGGGCAGTGCTGTAAAGGTCCTGCCAAGGCCATCACATGCTACCGCTGCTAAGCACCACCAGTTCTACTGCTACTGAGCGCTGCTGCCTCCGGCTGCACACCACCCCGAGCCTTGCTCTGCCACCTCCAGCTGCTCGCCACCCTGCCTCCATTGCCAGCGCTGCTGCCAGCTTCTCTAGGCAGTCGCCACCCCCAACCCCCGGCCCTGCAAAGGCTGATATACCCCAGGCCCTGCACACCCCTAGGGTCAGCTCTGCCTGCCCTGTTCCCCCTGCCCCCACTACTGCATCACCAGGGTGTGATGTGGGGAGTGCTTGCTGGCTGCGTGGTGTGGGAAATGGCCCCAGGGTGTGGGGCACAGTGTTCAGGGTGGAGTGGTGCATGACTGCAAGGAGTGGCACAGGAAGCAGCCATGGCAGAGGAAACACCTGCCAGCTGTGCCCACATGGTGCAGTCCAGGGGTGGTGCAGGGCATGGCACAGGGAGTGCCCACTGGCTCTGCCTGCATGGCATGAGAAGTGGCCCTGGGGTGTGGTGCAAGGTGTGTGGAGGGACGTGGTGCACGGCTGCGTGGGGGGTGGCGCGTGGACATAAGGCATGGCATGGTGAGCATTCATTGGCTGCCTAGCACAGGGATCAGCCCCAAGGTGTTGTCCAGGGCACGGGGGGTTGCATAGTGCTCAACCACAGGGAGTGGCATGGGGAGCAGCCAAAGTGCAGGGAATGCCTACCAGCTGCAGCTGTGTGGCACAGGCAGAGGCCCTGGGGTGTGGTGCAGGTTGTGTGGGAGGGCATGGTGTGGGGCATCATGCAGGGAGTGCCCGATGGCTGCACCTGCATGGCATAGGCTATGGCTCAGGGAAAGTGGGGGGTGTGGTGTGCAAGTGGGACCTTGGGGAGTGGCACGGGGAGGAGCTACGGTCTGGGGGAGTGAGGAATGCCTGCCGACCATGTGGCATGGGCAGCAGCCCCGGCGTGTGGTGCAAGGTGTGCGGGACGTGGTGTGGGGAGTGCCAGCTGGCTGTGCCTGCATGGTGTAGGGAGTGGCCCAGGCATGTGGCGCACAATTGCATTTACAGCCAGCAGGCCCGCCCTTTGCAGGAGGGAACATGGCTTGTGGATGCACAGGGGGCCAGGGTGCACAGGGGGACTTGGTGTAGGGGGTGCGCCCCACCTCATGGCCATGTGCTGCAGCCAGTGGGTGCCCCCCCGCACCCTGCACAGCTCTCTGTAGTCACCTTGCCACGCCCCCATGCTGCTGTGCACCCTGCAGCCGCAGCCAGTGGGCATTCCCCGCATGGGTGGGGTGTGGCATGAGGCTGCGTGGGTGGGGCATGGTGTGTGTCCATCGGGTTCGGCATAGGGAGGGGGCAGGGGGGCATGCCCCGCTCTGTGGCCACATGCTGCAGTAGTGGGTGCTGCCCACTCCCCCCGCACCCACTCCCTGCACGTCACCCTGCAGTCGCGCACCACCCCCTCCCCACGCACCACTTGCTATGCCCCAACCCCGCACAGCAGTGCACCCCAGCCCACACCCCGGGGCTCTCCCTGCACTGCTTCCTACAGTGAGGAGCACAGCCTGGCCCCAACCGCCTCTGCCTCTGCCTGTCTGTTTGTCTGTCCATAGGCACCAGATAGCACATGCTCAGTTGGCCTGGAGCGTAATGGACAGACAACCAGAAGTGCCACGGCTTTTATTATATTAGAATGTGTGTGTGTGGGGGGGGATCACACAAGCACACACCTGCATATGTATGAGCGGGTGATTGTGTGTGTGTGTGCATACATGTGGGTGGGTGTTTGTAAAAAACCTTTTCATACAATTTTCAATTGGACCGTTCCTAAATTGGGGCCTAAGGACTTTTTTTTTTCTAGCTGGAAAACTTGGATGGCTTTAAAAATAAATATATTCCTGGGGCACTGTGACCCACCAGTGATTTTTATAGGGAAATTATTTCATCGCATACAATATAATACAGAACTGACATTTGTTGCTTGTACTGATGCATAAAGAACTAAGACTCACAGGAAAATCACTATAATCCAGCTTGTAAAATTTCTGGCTGTACCAAAAAAAATAAAATCTATCTCACTCCTTCCTAACAAGTAAAAACAGCTTATATAACGAAAGGGCCTTTTATGTGAAAATCCTTCAGAAGTCCTGCATATGTTAACATATAGAATACAGAAAGGCTGGCTGACCCACCACAGAAATGCAACTGCCTCTGGGGTTAGCAACTGTTTAACAGTGCAAAGTAATGCTATATAACAGATGGTATGAATACTTTTATGGTGCCCTCCACAAGCCCTTTATTTTAAAAAAAATGACTTCTCACTCAGCAAGTGATCTTTCTAGAATGCAATATGATCATCCCAAGAATCAGATTGACATTTGATTGTTAATTTGTAGTGAGAACAAAGAATAATCAAAATATGAAGTCTGGAAAATGCATATTGAAGAATGGAGAAAAAAAAGCCAACCTTCCTGGCTTCAGTTCGAGGAATCCAGTTTTGTTTGTTTGTTTGTTTTTGTTTAGTTTTTTTTTTTTTTACTCTGTAAGAAGTTTTCCAAACCTTATTTAGAAACCTAATTTAGTCCAGTGTGGTTCTAGACTTTGCCATTGATTTCATATCCTTGATGTTAGCAGCAGCTTTTGAAAATAGAAAAGCTGCAAATATTATGTATCTTTGTATACATTTTTACATTTATCCCTTGCTAATTGAATAATTAAATAGTTGATGTACAGTATAGTACGGTGATTTGATGCTGAAAATTGTTAGTAACAGATGAAACCATATAAGGAAATACTATTTATATTAATAAGGAAATTTGTTATCAGGCGAGACTTAAGCAACTTTCTTAACAAGCTCAGAAAGACCAATGGCACATTTCCAGAGAATGTTAAATCAAAAGGAAAAAGACATCTTTAACAAATAAAAGACCCTTTTAAAAAGTTGACTAAGTTGAAAAACATATATATTTTGAGAAGTGCAAGGTGTATAAAATTAAACTTGTTTGGGCTTATTTTACATAGAATTTGAACACTTAACATGATACCTCAGATAAGAAACTGGATAAAGAAAAAGAAAAAAGGGGACAAAATGGGCAGGAAGAGACTAGTAGTGATGTTCCTCAAAGATTACACTTGGGATTTATATTATTTAATATTTCAAATGATACTGGCACAAAATACTGATGAAATGAAGTTGGGATAAACTGGCAAAGCAGAGGAAGATCAGAATATCATTCAAATAGAGTTGAATGACCTTGAGAACTGGAGTAATAGAAATGGGATGATACTCACTAGTACAAAGTACAAGGAAATGAAAACTCCATAATGTTACAAGAAGGAAGGTAAATTCAATACCTTGAAACCTGAAAGCTGACACCTTTGCTCCTGCCTTTTGTTTAAAGCTATATTTGCATGTTCACAGAGCTGCCTCAACACAAGAGAAATTCCTTGACCAGGAGAGCTTGATATCAGCCCATCTTCCTGTGAAATATGAAAGATCATAACCAATAGGAAAGATAATTCAACATCCTGCTTGCCATTAGACAGCTTTGAGACTGTTCTAACTTTTACCTGAGCCTAATTTGCACAAATGAACTTTTCCAACCAGGAGATCTTACAACACCTTCAGCTCTCCTGTGAAACAGGAATTTTCATTTCCACCTAGGAGAAATTTTACAATCTTTGCATTCTGCTATGCCTGAGGAAGGGCGTGTGCACCCAAAAGCTTGCAAGCAGAGACTTTTTTTTGCAACTATCTTGGAAGAAGGGAGCACATACTTGTGTTAGAAATGGAATATTGTTAGAAATGCGCAGCTTGCATCTTGCACCTGATAAGAAAGAAATACTGCCCAAGGCCCCTTTCTCCCCTCACCCGCCTTAGCCTTTCTCATGCTGATACAGAAGCTGGAATTCAATTGACTGTGGCCTTGAGGTATGAACTTTTGGTGAACTGTTGTATATTTACCTCTCCGCCCTGCATACTTAAGTAGCTA
>NW_017728948.1:7102573-7158033 GCF_001723895.1 Crocodylus porosus | reverse complement strand
AATACATCCAGTACCTCCAGAAGTTCCCTGACTAGGTCCTCACTGATCCTAGGCCTGGATGTGCCTCCTCTGGGGCCTACAGGGGTCCTGGTTGCAGGGGGGGTGACCCAGTCCCTGCTCAGAGAAATGGAGGCAAAAAATTGTTAAATAGGTTAGCTTTGTCATCTGGTAAGACAATCAGATTACCTAGCATGTCTTGCAGAGGCCCCATGTTACCCGGTACCTTCTCCCCCGCCCCATGTATTTAACAAAGGGCGTCTTGTTTTCCTTGATCTGGGTCGCTAGTCCTAGAATGCCCATCTCCGCCTTGACCTTCCTGACCTCCCCACTACAGCCCCAAGGAACGAGTTATAGTCCTCCCTGGTGATGGCCCCTCCCTTCCATTGGGTGTACATCTCTTTTTTAGCTAGGAGACATTCCCATATACTTTTGGTGAGCCATGGGGGCTTTTGCACCTTCTTGCCCCCTTTGATCTGTGTTGGGATTACCTCTCTTTGGGCTTGGAGGATCGTCTTCTTCAGGATCGACTGCTCTTCTTGGAAACCTGACTCCTCTCCCTTCTGGGACCTCAGTACCTCCCCAACTATTCTTCTTACCTCATTGAAGTCCACCCTCCTGAAGTCCAGGGCTGCTGCCTTGCTGCAGGCCTTTGCCACTTTGCACTGGATGGTGAATCCCAGCAGGTGATGATCACTATCATCCAGGTGGTCGAGCATCCGCAGACCCCTCACTAGGTCATCACCCGTGGCCAGGACCAGGCCCAACAAGGCATCTCCCCTGGTGGGGCTGTGCACCTCCTGGGTTAGATAGAGGCCCTGTATCTCAGCTAGGAACCTACGTGAGTGGTCAGACCTGGCTGACTGCTGTTCCTAGCAGATATCTGGAAAGTTCAGGTCACTCATGATGACCATGTCCTTTGACCTAACTACCTCTGTGGGCTGACTTAAGAATTCCTGGTCTAGCTTTTCCCCTTGGTTGGGTGGTCTGTAGTATACCCCCACCGTTAAGTCCCTTTCCCCTTGACTTCCTTGTATTTTAACCCAGAACACTTCAGTGTGCTGCTCCTCTGACCCCGTGCTTCTTGTTGAGGATGTGTATTTCTCCTTGATGTGGAGCACCACACTCCCACCTTTCCTCGCTGTCCTATCCCTCCTATATAGCCTATAGCCCTTGATATTCACCGCCCAGTTGTGCGTTCCATCCCATTACATTTCAGTGAGCCCCACTATGTCTGGGTTAGTGTCAGGTAACAGGAAGGTAAGATCCTCCTGCTTGTTCCCCATACTACGAACATTTGTGTACGGGCATTTGAGGCCTCCTGAAGATGCGTGCACTGGCCCCCTAATCTCAGTACTACCCGGGCCCCGTTGCTTACCTGGGTATTTGTTCTGCTCATCGTAGGTCTAGGCTGGGCTGTTCTTGTGGGTGACACTTGGTTTAGTGGTTCAACCTATTAAAGGATCCCAAGGTCCAGCCTAGCCCCTGGAGCTCCAACAGTGTTGAAGGAACTAATGGGGAAGCCCTGAATACCCCTTGGGATCTCTCACCACTCCCATAGGAGAACATATAACTCAGGGGATTCCATGGCTAGATATGAGGAACTGCCCCTCCCCTGTGGGACCCTTTTTCCCTGGCACTTGTGACTTGGGGGTAGACCCAGATGAATGGTTGTCCTTAGGTTGAGATGCTCCCCATGTGTGAGAATCCACAGGGCTCCTGGATTCCCCTTTAGGCTATTGATAGCCCTGTGCACTATCATGTGCACTGAGGGCTTCCTCTTTGGCTGGTGGTTGGAGGCCCAGCCCACCTCACATATGTGCGTGGATCGTCCCCCTCCTGGATCCTCCTTGCAGCATTGCTTGCATTGCATTCTAGGGCCTTTCTGGCCCTGTACACCATCATGTGCACCAAGGTTCCAGCCCCACACTGGGATTGCACACCTGAGCTGCCCAGAGCAGCTTCCAGGGTCTGAGCTTCATGCACCACTTGTGCAATGAGCGGCTGGAGACCTGAGCTACCTTGTACCACTCCCAGGATCTCATCCCATGCACCGCACTGCACTGAGCACTGAGTGCTGGACCCAAAGCCAACCGCCACTCCTCACCACTGCAGGAAATCTTCAGGAGCTCTTTAGCGGCAACTGCATTCACCCTGCTGGGCAGCTCTCCCAGCCCGTCTAAGCTCCATTGTCTTCATTGTCCCCTTTCACATGTGCCATGTGCTGGGCATGCTGCTCTTTTTATTCCCTTTGGAGGCTCCACCTGGAGTGCTGTTGGACCTGGAAGGTGCAGGCTTCGATTTTCACCACCGCCACCCCACCTCCCCAGGCAGGGGCAGGGCCAGCCCCTCCTAGCAACATGCTCCACCAATCACAAGAAAGCTCCTCAGAGCCCAGAAGTGCTGGGCTGTATTGGTAAGTCTGTCACATATGGTTGATATAATAAAAGATATCATGTCTACCATGAGTTCTAAGGACACAGTTACGCATTCAGGGCCTAAGGAGGGCCATTTCTGCTGTAAACTGTAAGTTCATCATTTGGAAATGACAAAGGAAGAGAAAAACTTAGGGAATATTTATCAAACTGTGACTATGAACTGACAGGTTGATGTAGTCATGAAAAGGCGAATGAGACCCTAGGCTACAACAAGTGATGTACTCAGTAGGGAAAGGGAAGAACTGATGCCAGTGTTTGAGGCACTGGCGAGGCCTTGGTTGTTTCCCAGTGTACAATTCTGCTTACCTTTGCTCTATAAAGATGAATTCAAAATGGAACAGGAGTAAAAAAAGCTTACTATGATGATTGGGACCTGGAAAGCTTATCTTACAAGAGAATAAAATAGCTTGCCTTGTTCAAACTAACAAACCAAAGGCTGAGAGGTACAGTTCCCATCTTTACTGTAAGAGGAAAAAAATACTAGGGAGAATAAAGAACTAGTTAAGATAAAGGACAAAAATGGTACAAGAGAAGAATACTTCTAATTATCAGGGACATGAGTTTCTGGAACAGCCTTTCAATCAGAGTCGCGGGGACAAAAAAACCTAACCACTAATAATATTGAGCCAGATCCATTAAAAGATTATGTTGCAAGTGCCTATGATAGCAGAGGACTTGATTTGATACTCAGGTCTAGGCGGTCCTTCCAGTCCTATGCTTCCTTGAAAGTCTAACGTTAAACATGATCTGAGAATGACCTCATCACAAGAAAAAGAGCAATTACAGTGATAGTGCATATGCATTAAATAGATTCCCTATTCATGAGCTCAAACCATTAGAAATATTACAAAAGGTTAAGTCTCAAAAAACAAAAAAATCTTCTTAAGTGGAAAAGTAGAAAAATCTGCCCAGGAAAGTTTTGGACTCTCCTCCACTAGAAGTTTTCAAGAAGAGGCTGGTTAGTGCTTAAGTATTTCTCTGGGATGGTTTAAGAATAAAGCATTTTGATCTTGAGCAGGGGACTGGATGAGATGGTTTAAGAATAAAGCATTTTGATCTTGAGCAGGGGGCTTGATGGGATGATCCTATATGACTCTATAAACCAACGAATACAGGAAAACACCTCTTTTCAAATGCAGCCATGCAACGGGTGTAGCTGGCTCCATATAACTTCATCTTCCTGGAAAGTTATAAATAGGGAGGTAGGGGATAAAATCCCTATATTAAACTCCTTCTTTGTGCTCCATTATCATCTGTACAGCACTCACATTTTGGCCCTATTTACATGTGCAGGTAACGGTATGATGGATGTAATGGACAACCACACCTCCTGCCATGCCACACATTCAGGATGCTGGAAAAAGTGGTGGGGAGATAGATTAATGACTAGCCAAGCTATCAGGGAGCCTGGCTTGGTTCAATTGGTTTTACAGGACAACAGTAGATAAACAAAACAGAACAGTGGTTTTAAGAATGAGAAATGCCCAGAACAGGGACTATCAACACAGGAAAATAGTGAATCTAAAAACAGAGCAATGGAAGGATATCGGGTGATACTTTATCACAGTAATTTAACTTCAGAGAAACTGATGCACTAGTACCCTTGGCCACTTGGAAAAATCATAACCAATAGGAAATATAATTCAACATCCTGCTTGCCATCGGACAACTTTGAGGTATATAGTCTGCTCTTTCACTTGAGCCTAATTTGCACAGAATGAACTTTTCCAACCAGGAGATCTTACAATACCTTCAGCTCTCCTGTGAAATATGAATTTTCATTTCCACATAGGGGAATTTTTACAATAGTTACATTCTCCTATGCCTGAAGAAGGGCAAGTGTGCCCAAAAGCTTGCAAATAAAGACTTTTTTTACAAATATCTTGTAACCCAGGTGCACCCAAATATGTGCTCCCCTCTTCCAAGTAGAAGGGGAGGTGGCTAGACAGGAGTGCAGTGAGAAGGATCTCCAACACGCAGCGAGGCTGCTCCAACACACTGTCATTACAGTACATCAGGAACAGGCTAGATTAATCGAGTTTGGTGGACCGTGATAATTACCGCATTCCAGCAGACCCCAGCCTCTCATGTACCAGTGTCCCCACACTTAAAAAAGGTGGTGGGGGTGCTTTGACTAATGAGCTTTAGTTAAAGCAATACTGTCGCCATTTTAAATACAGGGATGTTGATACACAAGATGCTCCAGCTGCTTTAATTAAATTAGCTCTTGAAGTTACTCTTATTAAAATGCACCCTCCAACCCCTGTACCCGGAGCACATATATAAATTCCCATGGAGACTGCTGTGATGCTACTCCCCTGCTGTGGAGAGTCTCAATCCAGAGGCCCTGGAATGGTCAAGCCACTCACAGAGGAGCTAAACAACAAACACACAGAGGAACAGTTATCTCCCAGACATGCAGGCACACTCACAGGCAAAAGTACCAAACACAAAGACTCATACACGTGCCTCTCACTCACACATAAAAACTCAGATGTGAACTGAGACAATTCTGGGAGGGGACTGTGCCTGTGAAGGCTAAGCTGAAAAAGGCATTGTATACTTCACCCTTTTCTGCATTCTCTATGACTAGGTGGCCTCCCTTCAGGTGGTCATCAAGTCCAACCCCTTGCTCCAAGCAGGACCATCCCCAAGTATATCATTCCACCCAAGGCTTTGTCTACCCACGTCTTAAAAAACACCAAGGGTGGAAAGTCCACGACCTCTGAGTAACCTGTTCTCGTGTTTTATACCCTCATAGTGAGAATGATTTTTTCTAATAACTAATCTAAACTTCCCTTGCTGCAACTTGAGATTGTTTCTCCTTGTTCTGTCATCTGCCACCACTGAGAACAGTTCAGCTCCATACTCTTTTCAAACTCCCTTGAGGAGGTTGAAGGCTGGTATTAAATCTCCCCTCAATCTTCTCTTCCCTAGACTAAATAACTCCAGTTCCCTCAGCCTCTCCTCATAAGTCATGTCTCCCAGCCCTATAACCATTTTTGTTGCCCTCTGCTAGTGTCTCTCCAATTTGTCCACATCCTTTTTGTAGTAGGGGCCCAAAACTGGACACAGTACTCCAGATGTGGCCTCACCATATGGAATAGAGAGGAAGACTCACTTCCTTCAATCTACTAGTAACACTTACAGCTGATGCAGCCCAGTATGTCATTAGCCTTCTTCACAACAAAGGCACACTGTTGGCTCATATTCAGCTTCTTATTCACTGTAACCCCCCCAGGTCCTTTTCTACAGAGCTGCTGCCCAGCCAGTCAGCCCCAGCCTGTACCAGTGCATGGGATTGTTCTGTCCTAAGTGCAGGACTTTGCACTTGTCCTTGTTGAACCTCATGAGATTCCTTTTGATCTAATCCTCCAATTTGTCTAGGTCACTCTGAATCCTAGCCCTACCCTGCAGCATATCTACTACTTCCCCCAGCTTGGTGTCATCTGCAAACTTGCTGAAGCCAGACTCCATCCTATATTCCATGTTGTTAATGAAAATATTGAATAAAACCAGCTCCCAGACCAGCCCCTGGGGCACTCTACTTGATAACGACTGCCAGCTAGACATCAAGCCATTGATACTACCCTCTGAGGCTAACAATCCCACAAGGTTTCTATCCACCTTATAGTCCATTCATCCAACCAACCTGTACTTCCTAAGCTTGTCTATGAGAATGTTGTAGGAGACCGCATCAAAAGCCTTGCTAAAGTCAAGTTATATCACATTTACTGGTTTTCCCACATTCAGAGAGCCAGTCATCTCATCATAGAAGGCAACCAGGGTGGTCAGGCAGGACTAGTTCTTGGTGAATCCATGCTGACTGTTCCTACTCACCTTCTTCTCCTCTAAGTGCTTAGAAATGGATTCCTTGAAGATCTTTTTCATGATTTTTCTAGGGACTAAAGTGAGGCTGACTGGTCTGTCGTTTCCTAGATCTTCCTTCTTCCTTTTCCTAAATATGGGCACTATATTTGCCCTTTTCCAAGCATCCAGAACCTCTCTTTATAGCCGTGGGTTTTCACACATGATGGCCAGTGGCTCTGCAATCATGGATTTCACACATTTTATACATTTTAGGATCAGAAGGGACCTATTAGATCATTGAGTCCAACTCCCTGCCCAGGGAAGGAAAGAGTACTGGGGTCAGATGACCCCAGTCAGGTGTTTGTCCAATATCTTCTTAAATACATTCAAGGAAGGGGCAGCACCACCTCCCTTGGAAGCATATTCCATATTTTGGCAACCCTCACTGTAAAGACTTTTTTTCCTGATGTCTAACCTAAATTTGCTCTCCTTCAGTTTGTTGCCATTGTTTCTAATTACCCCTATGGATGCCCTGGTAAACATCGTATCCCCTATTTCCTGCTGTCCCCCATCGCCCCCCCAATGAATTTGTAGACAGCCACAAGATCACTTCTTAGCCTTCTATTGCAGAGGTTGAAGAGATTCAGGTCCCTCAATCAGTCATCACAGGGGTTTCCCCGTAGGCCTTTAACGAGATGGGTGGTGTTCTTCTGAACCCTTTCCAGGTTATCTACATCCCTTCTGAAGTGTGGGCCCCAAAACTGGATGCAATACTTCAGCTGTGGCCTGACCAGTGCTGCAAAGAGGGGAAGAAGTATCACTTCCCCAGACCTGTTTGTGATGCACCTACTATGCAAGAAAGAGTGCAGTTAGCTTTACTTGTTACTGCATCACATTGGTGACTCATGTTCATTTTGGAGTCAACTATGACTCCGAGATCACTTACCGCAGTTATTATACTTAGAGTGGTACCTCCCAGGCTGTAGGCCTGTTGATGCTTCTTCCTCCCTAGGTGTAACACATGGCACTTGTCTTTGTTAAACTGCATCCCATTCTGTTCTACCCACTTCCCCAGCCTGTCCAAATGCACCTGGATTCGCTCCCTGCCCTCTAGTTCATTTACCTCCCCCCATAGTTTGGTGTCATCTGCAAATTTGGACAGAGTGCTTTCTATTCCTTCATCCAAGTCACTAATGAAGGTACTGAACGGTACCGGTCCTAGGACTGAGCCTTGTGGGGACTCCGCTGCCCACATTTGTCCAGGTAGAAATTGACCCATCTACCACCACTCTGTGGGTGAGTTGAGCCAATTTTCCACCCACTGGACTGTATAACAATCTACATTGCAACAGTTTAGTTTATTTATAAGAATTGGGTGTGACACTGTATCAAAGGCCTTTTTAAAATCTAAGTAAATAACATCAACCTCTATTCCTTTATCCAAGCATTTTGTAACCCAGTCGTAAAAAGAAACCAGGTTAGTCAGGCAGGTTCTGCCTTCTATGAACCCATGCTGGTTGCCCTTAGCATTATATTACCCACTGATCCCCCACAAATGTGATCCTTAACAATATTTTCAAACGTTTTGCCAAAGATAGAGGTGAGGCTAACTGGCCTGTAGTACCGTGATTCCTCCTTCCTCCCCTTCTTCAAAATAGGGACCACATTGGCCCTTCTCCAATCCTCTGGGACCTGTCCTGAGTGCCAAAAGTGCTCAAACAGTCATGCCAGCAGTTCTGCTATGACTCCAGCTAATTCCCTAAGTACCCTAGGATGAAGATCATCAGGGCTTGTTAACTTAAATACATCCACCTCCAAGTACCCCTTTACTAGGTCAGCACTAACAGTTGGTGGGTTGGTATCTATCTATCGCATGCTTAGCTAAAGTCCCTTTGGGATGCACAATTGTATTCATGTCCAGGAACACAGATGCAAAGAAATCATTTAGGAGCTCTGCTTTGGTCATCCTATCTGATACTAGTTGCCCTAGTCCATCTTGAAGGGGCCCTAAAATGCAGGCATTGCTGGGATTTGAACCCAGGATCTCCTGTTTACAAGACAGGTGCTTTAACCATCTAAGCCACAATGCCTGCTTGTGAGAAGGCTGGCCAGTGGCTCTGCAATCACATCAGTCAACTTCCCCAAGTGCATCCTGTATGGCTTAGATATGTCCACTTTTTCTAAATAGGCCCTAACCTGTTCTTTTGCCATTGTTGGCCGCTCACCTCCTCCCCAAACTGTGCTGCCGGGTGCAGTAGTCTGGGAGCTGACCTTGGCTGTGAAAACTGAGGTGAAAAAGACATTGAGCACTCCAGCCTTTTCTGCATGTTCTATCACTAGGTTGTCTCTCCCATTTAGTAAAGGACTCACACTGTTCTATATCCTCCTCCTGTTCCTGACATACTTGTAGAAACCCTTCTTGTTACTTCATATTTCTTGCCAGCTGCAACTCCAGCTGTGCTTTGGCCTTCCTGATTTCGTCCCTTCATGCCCAAGCAATGCTCTTATACTCCTCCCTAGTAGTTTGTCCAAGTTTCCACTTCTTATTAGCTTCTTTTTGTGTTTTAGTCACTGAGGTATTCCCTGGTCATCTGCCATACTTGCTACTCTTCCTGAACATCTGGATGGTTTGTTCCAGGACCCTCAATAAGGATTCTTTAAAGTACAACCAACTCTCCTTGACTCCTCTCCCCCTGAGACTGGCCTCCCAGCTCCCAGAGATCCTGCCCCTCAGTTTCCTGAATGAATCAAAGTCTGCTCTTCTGAAGTCCAGGGTCTGAACTCCAGTGCTCTCCTTTTTTTTCCCCACAGGATCCTGAACTCAATCATCTCATGGTCACTGCTGCCCAAGTTATCAACCACTACTACACTCTCCACCAATTCTTCCCTGTCTGTGAGCAGCAGGTCAAGAAAAGCATATGTTTTCATATGACCTAATGAAGATGAATAGCAGTTGTTCATTTATAATTTGTGTCGCTTATCTGGAGTTTAACTAACAGGGCTCACCAGCCCGTAAATGATTTCCTTTGTTCATCTATAGCCTGTTTGGATTACATACAGCACAATTTAATAGGATTCACTAGTATTATCTGAATAAGATAATTTTGTGCCCCCCTTCCACCAGAAGATACACATTTAAAGGTACAAACTCTGCTAAAACTCTCTAAAGAGAGGCATGAAAAAGTGATTATAATGTGGTTAACTATTTCTTATGGGATGTGCTTTTTTTTCATTGTCATTATTTTTGCTTCTTCTTACACACAAAAAATATATAGTTAGCAACTGTCTTTTAAATCAAAGTATTCCCCCAGGCATAATATACAAGTCAAACATTGGCAATTATAGGCATGAATTAGCCTCCAGAGAAATGACAATTAAAATGTGGTTCCTACCATTTCCTGTGTGTCTAGATTATGAATTTCTAGTAATTTCCGAGAGAAAATTATTTGCCACTCAGCAATCTGAAACATTATTTACTGTTGGTAGAAAGCAAAGGACTTAATCAAAGGGCATTCGAGCTTAGCACTTCTTCAGTTGTATGTTTTCAGAGTGTTTGGTGTATTTTGGTGCCATTTCTCTTGTCGTATTTGCCATGGCTTTGAGGCATAGATAAGAATACCCCCCTCACCTTTTCCTCTTTGATCTAGTGTCTTCAGGTTGCTGCCTTTTATCCTTTTCCTAATATGAAAAATAACTATTTCTCTTCATGCCATCTTCTCCTTTTGCTACATATGAGAGTTTAGCATTTATTTGCATATGTCCTGCTTCTGTTGTTGAGTGAATGACCTTTAACAACACTGCATCAAGTTCTAAGACTACTAGGTTTTTAATCCTTAGAGATATCACCCACATGCCTGGTGCAACATGTGGAGAATTGTACCTCTAAATAAGGTACTTCAAGCTATTTTGTCAATAAACTAGATCACCTGCCTGAGGACATAAATGAACAGTGAGACCTGAGGAAGGATATAGTGGTATCCAAAAGCTCATGCATCTCACTTCCAACTATAGTGTTGGTCCAATAAAAGCTATCATCCACAAAAGTCCTTGCCTCATATTTTGCCTGAACCAGACTACAACACTACCTGATAGATGCACGTAAGTTAATTAATCTCTGGTAAGTGTCATGCAATTATGACCATGCATCAGTCTCTATGTATCATCCATGACAAACCTAGGTGCATTGCAGGTAAGCAGTAGCATATAAAATCTTATTATTATGAGTGATTTCAAATGATCATTTGGATAATGCCATCAAACCTGACTGGTTATTTTTTTTCATAGCATTTTATGAAGTGAGCTCAGGCTTACAAAAGCTTATGTATCTCTGATTTAATTAGGCTATAAGGTGAATCTACCCTGCTGTATGCCTGACTTCAGACTCACATGGCTAATTACCTCTCCCTGCTCATGGGCAATATTGGCCAATGTGGCATCAGAATGCATGGCAGCAATGGTCAACTGTACCCAAACACAAGTTGATCATTACAAACATCACCTGGATGCCCCCCATCCAATTTTTAAACATTGGCATTTAATTGATTAGATCATTGTCAAGCAGAAAAACAGTAATGTACTCAGAATCACGGAGTGAATGAGAAAAGCCTGGTGCCAGATGAGCACCTCATCTGTGCAAAGCTCAGTATCTACATGAAACCATCTACAGGAAAAAAATGACTTCTAAAGAAGCTGGAAACTCAACAGACTTAGGACTGACACTATAAAACAAGAGCTATGTAAAGCAAAGAAAAGGCAATTAAATATCACTAATACACCCTCTGGTGACATTGAATCTGACTGGAAGTGCTTCAAGGATGCTGCCTACACAGCTGCTTTGAACACTTTGGGTTCAATAGTCCGGAAACATCAAGACTGGTACAATGAGAAATGCTGCAGATATCAAGAGATTGCTTGATGGGAAACAACTCCTATATTTATCTTGGATGACTGATAAAACAGCAACATCAAAACAAAACAAAAAAAAAACCAACCCTGCCTTTGCATCAGTCTAAATTCAGAACTGAGTGTGATATATGGAGGAGTAAGAAAGCAAATTAGTTACAGTCACACTCTGGAATGATATCGTGGAGCTCTGCGGTGCTCACGCTCTAAGGACCTCATTCAAATAGTTCCACCCCAGTTAGGAATACAGGTGGAAAGACCAAATTCTTGAAATGTGAGCAGACCATTTTAAAATTCAATTTAACAAAAGAACACAGTGTCAGTGATGAAGCTATTGGTCAACTCTTCAGCATCACAGCAATGAAATTCTGGCCATTGAACCAGCCATTTTTTTAAAGTAAAAGTAAAAACAAACAAACAAAACAAAACACCCCAAAATGCCCCTCCCCTCCCCCCCCACAATTGTGTTATAATCAAATAGCAAAACACCTGGCTCTGATACCAGTCCAGCTGAAGTTCATGTATCCAGTGAAGTCTACTTAATCCAGCATTTTATAATGCTTTTACAATGGATACCGTATAAAGAATGAATCCCCAAGAACACACAGATGCTTCTGTTGTCCATATACCATATTTATCCAAATCCAAAATAATTTTGAATTTAAGATGACCTCCCAGTAATTTGATTTTATATATGGAAAATAATACACTTGTAATAATTTGCTTTGCATAGAACCTAATTATTGGAGGGTTGTCTTGAACTAATTTCCCCACTGCTGTGGCAGGGAAAGCAGCAGTAGAAGGCAAGGGGCCAGACCCTGCCCCTTGAACAGCCTTTACCTGCCCATTGCTGCCTGCCCCAGCCTCAGCCCCAGCCTTGGCCCAATCCATCTAGGCAAAATCTGCAGTGGCAACTTCAGGCCTGCCTGGGTTGCAACCAGAGCTGAAGGTAAGCAGTGGGTGCAGGGGCAAGCTGGGCAAGTATAAAGGGGGGCAGGCATAGGATTTCAAGCAGCAGGGGTTTGGCGCCTTAGCCGCTGCTGCTGCTTCCCCTGCCAGAATAATGGGGAGATGAATTTAAGACAACCCTCTAATAATTAGATTTTATGCATGGAAAATTCTCCCCACCCCCTTCAAGCTGCCCCCCCACTCTAAGCTGCACACTTTAAGGCTCCCCTGAGAAGTACCCCCCACCTGCACTGTCCCCCGTTGTTGCTTTTTGTTCTCTATGTTGATTTGGTGCAGTGGGGTGCATCTTAGATTTGAATAAATTCAGTATATAAAAATAATGTTACTTATTTTTCTTGGGTGAGGGGAGGGGGGACCTGGCTTCTGGCCTCTGAGGCTACTTACACATTTTGCATTACATAAGTATTGGATTAAATTAATTGGGACAAGTACCTAGGGTACCTTCTCTCCCTGAAAGAGGTCCCACTTCCCAGGAACACAGAGCCAGATACCATCTTGCCTGCTCTTTTCCATGAATCTTGACCTTTTGGTTGCCTAGTGACCCAGCCCATAGTTGAGTAGTTAAGATACTTTCCTGAGAAGTAGAAGATAGGGGTTTGACCCTTTTTTCTGGTTGAGTGGTCCTGGGCAAATGCTCTTACTGCAAAGCTCCTGGTCAGGAAACAGTGCCTTTTCCCCAACAAATTAGGCCTAAGTAGATCATCATCCTTCCTGTGAATTACCCTGTTTATTGGCCAGTTTGTCACACTATGCATAGGATTAGATTGTAAATTATTTGGGCTAGAGAGCTTCCATCCCTACCTTTGGGTGCTATAAAATAATTTTAAAATAGCATTGATAATAACCACAATTGTAGGGTGCTGTGAGGCTGAATTAATTACTTTTATGTTTATAAATTACTGTAGGCTGCTCAGATGAAAAGTGGCACACAAACGGCCTTCAAAGTATTCTTGCATCTCTGAGAGAGAGTTCCACTTTTGGATAGCTGCACTTTCAAAAATTATGCTATCATCCTGGGACAGCTGTCACTAGGTTTTAAGAAAGCGCTAAATGAGATTATAATTTTCAGTTACCAAAGACTGCACATAGTGAATATCTATAGAATCTATTTTTGTTGTAAGCATCATATTGAAGAGTCAAATGTGTTCAGCGTTAATAAAACATAAATTGCATATAAAAATTAAGCTTGTGATAGTAGATGATTTGTCTGGATACCATATGAACACGCTGTTTTCTGAGCTATCTTTTGAACAATCAGAAGATATCATTCACGATGTGTTACTAATATTATTGCTGACCTCAGTGGACTTGTTTTGAGAGGACCGTACTTTGCAATCATTACTCTTATACTGGGTGCTTCTACATGAGGTGTTTACTATGGAGCTGCCTAATTAGCTCCACAGTAAAGTCTCAACATCTACACATGTCGCTCTATTAGGCTGTAGGAAACTAATTAACTCTGCAGCAGGGTAGTACTTGTAAATGCAAGTATTTACAAGTACTGCCCTGCTGCAGAGTTTCTAACTCTGCAACTCTGCATGTGTAGATGCGATATGATTGGCTGGAGCATGAGGGTGCTTCAGTGCAGGGGCTGCCTGCTGGCTAGCCCTGCACTGAAGCATCCTTGTGGCCCCGCCAGCCCCTCCACAGCATGTTAAGCTGGGTCGGAGCAGACCCAACCTAACGGGCTGACCTCTGGGTTGGCGGGCTGATCCCTGGGTGCCCCTGCTAGCCAGGGCTGCTCCCACCTGGCTCAACATGCTCCTGTCCCAGATGCATGTGAAGATGTGGTGACTGGGAGCAGTAAACTCTAGTGTGATATGCTTCAGAGTTTATTTATTTGCATTCATTTCATGTGTAAATGCATCCACTGAGTACTATCTTACTCTGGAACCAGTCCCACTAAATTTCAAAGGTCATGGAAGCAAACATATAGAGTCAGAAAAATACAATTATATGAAAGTCCATCTTTTATCAGTGAATATAATTTCTTGAAGTTGATTCCTAACACTATATGCTCCTAAGTCTGTACAACTCAGATATTGGTGTTGAGCTGACTTCCCCCAAAAGACTGTTTCCCCTGCAGCATGGTATCTTATTTCATCAGTGTCAAACAGACATAAAAATCAGTTTGGCTCACATTTTAAATCATGTTAAATCCAGTCAGCTAAAACCCACTTTTTAGGGTAGCGTAAAACTTTGGCAATAATTTGGCAATGCTAGTATGAGTACGAGGACCTTGATCTTATACTATCTATAATGTAAAAAGAAAGACACCACTTTAGGACATTGTAGCCTAATGTACAAATGGCTGTTCACATTGTTCTATGAAACAGTGACTGAAACCATTCGGTGCAAATGTGTATTGTTAATCATTGGGCCATTAACCTTAACAATGTCAATGCATTCCCACTATCAGATTCAACTAAATGACTGCCTGAGGTAATAGTTAGGAGAACATTTCACAGAGATGAACATATTAATGCTTTATTTGGTTCTAAATGCAGTGTGAAGGATTTAGGTAGAAGCTAATATACGCTAAGAAAGGGGAAAAAAGGCAAAGAACAATCACAAAGAGAAAGTAAAAACTTGCCGGAAGGAAGCACACTGCTCTTTTTCAGTTACTCAAGTGTATACTGCTTACCCTACTCTTTGCTACCGCCCTTGTGAAAAAGGGATTATTCCACTTAAAGAGGGAATTAGTAGAATCATACAAAAAATGGGTTGGAAAGGACGTCAGGTGATTACATCTGATCCAACCCCATTCTCAGAGCAGGATCATTCTGGTCTCAACCATTGCAGACAAATGTTTGTCTGACCTGCACTTAAAACTTTCACACAGAGATTTCACTTCTCACAGAGTAGGAGTAGTTCAATCCGGGATTGAACCATTCTCACAGTATACATGTTTTTTTCCTTATAACCAACCTATGTTTCCCTTTTTGCCAAATAAGACTGCTATTCCTTTACCCATCTGCTGCAGCCACAGGGAATATGTGTGTGTTGTAAGGCCACTCCTGAAGCCAGGAACTCCTGTGAGTTCACTGGTCTTATTTTCCCTTCTGTAGAAAAGTACGTCCCCTAATTGCCTGGGGCGCATCATTTTTTTCTTTTTTTTGAAGCCTAAGACCTGCATATTGTATACACCGTCTCTTTTCAATGCATGATCTCTTCTTGGTACAATTTCTGGTGTCAGCTTCTGCTGTCTTCCTTGGAGGAATATTCCATAAAATAATACAGTTCACTGCCAAGAATATATTTCTCATATACATCTTAAAAGAGTCTGACCATGCTGACATGTAATACCACCAGGAGTCCTATTTGCTATTGAAAGAAGTTACATTGAATATTGTTTTGCTTTGCAATGACTGAGGAGGATATGGCACCAACTTATAACTATCTGAAGGACATAGCAATAAGTAGAAATAAGAACCTTCTATCAACCCTACAAAGAATAATTCACGGAAGTCTAGGATTGGAAGGGACCTCCTACAATCATCAGGTCTAGCACCCCTGCTCTGAGCAGGAAAGACTGCTGGGGTCACATAACCCTAGCAAATTGCACATCCAGAGAGGGACTTGAACCCTCAATCGCCTGATCCAAGCTCACATACCTTAGCCATTAGGCCATGCAGTCACCTGCAAAATAGCAACCCCCACCAGATGGGACTCAAACCCACAGTCCCTGGCTTTGGAGGCCAGTGCCTTATATGTTAGGCCAGGGGCAGGCAATTATTTGGGGCAGAGGGCCACTTACTGTGTTTTGGCAAGCCATTGAGAGCCACATGGTAGGCCACTAGAGGCAGATAAATATTAATTTTCTAAATATTTTAGGGGCCCTGCAGGCCAGATAGAATGGCCTGGTAGGCTGCACCTGGCCCCCGGGCCGCATTTTGCCCACCCCTGTGTTAGGCCAATAGGGATTACTGGGATTACCTGTTACCGCTCTCTGCTTCACTTCTCATCCACTCTGATATAAAAATATCTGTTTTTAAGAAAGTTTCATATCAGCTCTGTAAGATGTAGAACTTTTGTCATTGCTAGGGTCTTGTGAAGGAGTCATCAGTGGTTAACTATGTCATAGATGGTCATTAGGTTGACAAACACAGCTCTGGTTATTTAGCCTCTTTCAAAACCATCCTCAATATGCTGAGACCAAGTGGTGAAAGTTTTAAGGATCAGGTCATTCATTTTCCCATTTTTAATTCCATCCCATTACTCGTAATTACACTCCTTAGAAGACCTAGACAATTTTTCTGAGTCTTCTCAGTGCTAACAACCTTTGTAGCTTATCATGTCATGCTAGTCATCATTTGGCAACATCATACATAAAATTGCAAAGGGCTTCAAAGATAAAACGTGTCAATTAACAATACCCACAGATGGGGGGCAGGGGGCCTTGTGTATTGCTAAAAAAAAGTTAATAAAATATTGCCTCTATGTCTGATACTTCCCTCCCATGTACCAATATAAAGGAGGAGTGATAGTGTGGAAGGAAATGCAGCTATACCAATATAAACCTAAGAAAAGAACCAAACCCAATTATTTTTCGTTCGGCAGCCATGCTATGTTGTATTCACTTGGAAGGGAACTACTCGATCTTGAATCAGTTTTAAGGAGTTTTAAAATCCTCCTCTCTTAGGATGAAGGTTTCTTCATCTTTTTCTTTTCCTCCTCCTCCTTTTTCTTATCGGTTTCAATGAGACACTTAAAATCTTACTCAATATTTTTGAAATCTCACTTATTCGAACTGTCACCATATGACAGGGCTAGGCTATATGGATTTTTTTTTTTTGAAGCTGAAATGCTTCAAATCTATTCTGGCAAGGGAGAAATGAGTGTCAGGTGAAGTTATTTCTTGAAATCTATAAGTAATTTTCTTAGACACTGTCCAAAGTGGCAGGCAGAGAAAAGTTACTTCTGTAAGCCAAGAAACAAGCTGAAACTCCAGCCCCTTGTTGGTGGGGTGACATTCTTAGATGCCGTGAACTGACACAGCAGTTTCCAGTCATTGTATGTTTAATTTATCTGAAAAGAAGCAGGCAGCAGTCATAAGAATTCAATGATACGAGGCCTGTTTCTAAGGGATTCCAAGTTGCTGCAACTGAAGCTTTTTCTGGGCCTTGCACTATTTAAGCCTTACCCATATAGACTCTCTCAAGGCCCCTTAGATATAACCCATACCCTCTTACACATCTGAATTGGCTCCAGGATGCTAAGAAAAAGGATCAGGATTCAAGGTGGCATGAGTTAATTGTTGAGGGGCTGGAAGAGAGGGCTCAAGCAGGAGAAGCCGCTGGCAGAGTATCCAAGGGTGTTAAAATGGGAGATAGCCTGCATGTAACCTGGAAAAAAAATGGAGCAATATATTATTTGGAGAGTTAATCATAAAAGGAGGAATGAAGCCTAAGTATTCAATGCCAGGGTAAGGCCTGAACTACCTAAGCTAAAAAAGTTAGCTGTTATATAGCCAGCGACTAGAAAAGGACGCATTGCTCTTAGTCTCCATCAGAACAGCCCCCATCAGTTACAGCGCTATAGCCCCTCTTTCTGATCAAGGTCTTGAGAAGATGTGCAGCACAGGAGGACCCCTGAGCCTTCAGCTCTAAATCATAGGCCTCTGCACTTATATGTTTCTGCCATACTTAGCTGGTTTCAGTAGGAGACTGTTACCCTCTACATGAACTATTCACTTGTGCTACACAAGTTCTGCGCTCTGAAAAGAGAGTCTATTGTCTCTCCCAAAGCTTGTTTGGGGCAATTTGTCCTCTTACCACTCCTCATGGAAGGCACTGTGCAAGACCTGCAATCCCCACTCTAACTGGAGCTCCAAAATCATGAGACTATGCAAGCTAATTCTTTATTGACCATACAGGGCCCATTTTCTTCTCTGTCCCTGTGCCATAACATACACAAAGCGACTGTAAAACCTACTTGCATTCTGGAAGGCATCAAACTGGGTAAATGTAGTATTAGTGCCAGGATCAACTGTGCTGTGATGAGAAGCAGCTTGGTTTGTAGTGTTTTCTTTTTCCTCTGTGCTGTTATTTATTCCTCAGTGGGAGCAGGTTGGGCTGCTGCAGTACACCTAAATGTGCAGCAGCCTTGCTGATCCTTACAGGCATATTGTTAGGGCTGGATTCTTGCCGTCGTTTCAGCAATAGTGGAGCCTGTCCTGCCAGTAAATGTGAATCACGTACTACAATCTGAAAAGTAGAATAAGAGACTTAGGCCAGGGGTGCTCAACCCCAAGACGATAGGCCAAACATGGCCTGTGGAGCCATGGCATCTAGCCTGCAGACCTCCCCATGGGTCATGAAATTGGACTGTGAAGAAGCAGTGGCAATTAACACTGCTGCCCTTCCCCAGCTGCCAAATCCCAAACCCATGCAGTAGGTTCAGGACCAGGTCCCTTTTCCCCCATGTGGCCAGATTGGGGCTGGGCCATGCCCTCTTCCTGGCACAGCCATATTGGGGCCAGGGCCTGCTCCTTCCTCTGCACAAAGCTGGATGGGGGGGCGAGGTGGTTGCCCTTGCCCCCTACATGTAGCTGGATTGGGTCCCACTGCAACCACTGAGTCAGGCCTACTGGCAGGATCCAGCCTGCAGACAGGCCAGGCATTGACTGGCCCTTGGGGTGACCCATTATATAAGAGTGGGGGGGGGTCCTCCAAATCTGATTTCTACTGGGCAGGGCTCAAAAGAAATAAAGTGGTGGTTTGATTCTCTTCTCACTGAGGATGCAGTGGTAAAGTCCTATGGATTTCAGAACTCGTGATGTCTGCTCATGTAAGTTCAGCTATTGGTTAGGCTTAGAAACCAAGGTCAAGACAGTTGGTTTCTAGTCTAAGCTCCAGAAGCATATAGCTCCTTGAGTAGGTCATTTGGATACCTGCATGACACTGGATGATGAGTGACTTAATTCAGGAAAGGGAGAATGAAAGGGAAGAGAAAGTCATTTGAGTATAGATCCCAGAGCACTTTTTGTGAGAAAAAATTCCTTTCTTTTTTTCAAAAACATTTTGCTGAGTACTAAGTACTGCCTGCTCCAGCAATTGCTGCATTTCAGTAAAGTTGCACAGATAGAGCACATGAATTAAAATGCTTCAGAATATAAAGAACCAAATGATCACGAACTATTATTTTTACAGGGTTAGATGCTGACCTTTTGGCTTTAAAGCAGCATATCCTAGCTGAGCCATGGAGAATAGGTCCACTGCACTACTGTAAATCTGAGTGGAAAAGCATTGTGAAGGAGCAGACACGGGGCACTGTGCCCCCTTGTTAGAGAAACTTGGATAAGTTTGGGACACCTAAGGTAGTGGGATGCTACCGTGTCCATGCACAGTCCTCCAAGATGTTGATGAGCATCGTGTTCAGAAACACCAGAGCTGGCTAACACGTTACATTTGGGAAGAGCTGTGTTAGCTGGTTACCATTATCCATCTGGGAGAAAGAAAAATGTCTATCTACCTATATACATATTGCATTCACAATTGTGATTTCTTAGTAAATGAAGTCTTCATGGTATGGTTAAGACTGAACTCCAAAAAGTTTTTGCTTTTCTCCCATCTCTGCAAAAGAATGGGGTCTGTATTTTATAATTACAATAATCAAGTCAGATGTTGAGCAAAGGATTTGTCACAAAAAGGGGAGGATCTTCAGTTTGCCTTAATCTGACCTCCTCCCAGCAATTGCTTACCCAAAGCGCATCCCATCTAGGTCAAAAGGAAAAATGTGATCACCCATGGAGCCTGAAGCTGACAGCTTTGGAGATTCAGACCAATGCCAAGACTGGCAAAGGAGGTAAACTGCAAACCAAGGGTGGCAACAGAGCATAAGAATGAGATGCTTAAGGTCCTTTCTCTCAATCGAAACAGGTAACCAAGCAGTTTACAGGGGAAATGACAAACGGGTGGGTCACTGTGGCCAAAGCCCTGTGTAGCAAGGCAAAAAGAGGGGCTTTATCCACTACTGAGGGATCTATTTGTTTAACGTGGAATGACTTTGTGAGCATGACAGTGGGAAGCCACAGATGCCTGTACTTGTATGCAAAATATCTCCTGGATCTAACATTGCTTTTCACATATGGCAGAAGGACAAAATGTGGATCTTTATCTGCTTGAGGATTAAGTCACGTACACGAGTGCAGTAATGTCTGCTTCTACGACACAAAGTTGAGTTGATAAACCGATGTGTAATTGATTAGTTTCAACGATTTGAAACTATCCTAGCTGCAGGATTCATGCCCATCATTAGCTGTTCATTCTCTTTATTTCTTATCTTTGTCGCTCTATGATTCAAACATCTTCCAAAACAATGAAGACTGCAGCCAGAAAAAAGAGTTGATAAATCTGGACATCCTATTGCTATATAACAGTTTCAGATCTTTATACACACTGCACAGCTTGAAAAGTTATGAGCCATGCTGCTATAGGATAACAGTTGCCATGCTCTTTCTTCCCAAATATCTTATCTACCACTACACATACTAGGTCCATTTTCTTTCCATGATAACACATGCAGGAAAATAAAGACATCCAATTGCCTTTTGTGTATGTTAGCACTTTTCTTTCTGAAGTCCATCAAGCGAAGTGGGGGCTGTGAAGTAGGAAATGCTATTTATGCTTGCCTTGCAAAATGGCAAAGCAACTGGTTTAAGACCATAATCATTACAGCTGCTGCTTCCAAGACAGCAGTTTCAGAAAAAGTTAGGTTAGCCAGCCCCAGATAGCTAAATACAAAGCAAGAGGTGTGGGAGGCTTCAGTGAGGGAGGAGGAGTTTCCAATAATTTTATGATGAATCATGTAATAGAAACATTTTATTTCTGTTGTAGAAATGAACAACTTCTCCTAAAAGGATGTAGATGTACTCGCCACCTCTCTCTCTTTTTTTTTAATTTCCTCACATATACATAAATGTCCCATCAAAATTTATGAGGACTCACTTAATGCTGACATGAATGCTTTTTTAATGAAAACTGTTGATGTATTTTTGCCAGCCTCAAAAATGTTGTTTCAGTCAGTGAGAAAATAGAGAACTATTACTTTCTGAAGAAACCCTGCCGTTTTCATGCTTGTTTCTACTGGCATTTTTTGCCCCTGGATACTGATCACCGTATGCCTCATACAGTCTAACAATCCCCTGACAAATGTCAAAGCACTACAGTCAGAAACAGAGATACTGGAATGAAAGAGAACAGAAATAGATTTCTGCCAGTCAGCTTAAATATCCCATTTGCACCAGGGCAGTATTTCAATTTTTAAAGGCATATGTTCACTGATTAGATCACCTGCAAGTGATGTGTTAATTAACAATATTCATAATACAATACAATTACATTAGCAGGGAAAAACTGACAGATCTACTGTACCCCTGTCATTCAAGCATTAATGCGGGGCTGCACTCTGTCTGTTCCTTCAGTGCAAATTTGGAGTAACTCCACTGGGGTTGGGATAGGCACTTGGCCCATTCTATTTTAATTAAAAAATATCTGATAATGAATGTCAAGGAGGTGTTTGATGCACTGATATGGTTTGGCCATTTTGTTTCAGCGGTGTTTTAAGCATTTTGATGCTCAAAACTCCAAATCTGAAACAAAATGGGAGACATGTCAAAACATTCAAAATGAAACGAAACAAGTTGAAACCTTTTGAAGATGTTTTAGTGTTTCGAAGGTGGGCTTGCAGGGAAAAAGAAAGTAAGGAGAGGGAGCCAAAACCAGCTGGGTCAAGGAAGTGAAATGCTTGAGCACCATGGGGATGCTGATGCATCTCTGCAGCCACCACCCCCTTGTCCTTACTCCTCATCCTGGCACCAGCAGGAGCATGCCCAAAGGGAAGTACCTCTCTCTCTCCAAAGCCCTCGTCCTCTCAAAGCAGAGGCAGGCCACCCTGGAACAGTGGAGGAAAGGAGGGCACACAGGGGACTGCGTTCCCAAGGTGAGCGAGGTCACCCAGAGCACTGGGGAGATGCTTGCTGTGGATGGCCAGCCCTTCTCCTTCATTGATCTTCCAGGGTTCAGGTGGCTCATGGTGCTCATGGCCCCATTGTACAAAGTGCCCACATGCACCACCTTCAGCTGAACAGTGGTGCCCTCCCTGTATGAGGCATGCGGGGTGTACTTGAGGGATGAGCTGTGCAAGGTAGGTCTGCAGGTAGCCTTGCACTTCACCTCCAACTTCTGGAGCAGCTAGTGGTAGAGACATCTGGAGGTGGAGATGGTGCCTATCTCTTGCTCACAGGGCACTGGTGCAACCAGTCAGGCCAAAGGTGGGCTCTCCTTCAAGCTGAGGTGATGGATGAGTCCCACATGGCAACCAAAATCATGGGGCCATGAACTGCTTGCTGCAAGGGTGGCTCATTGGGCAGGGTGATCTCACCTGTGGGTTCATGGTCACCAACAATGGGACCAATATATTCAAGGTGGTCAGTGATGCCAATTGTGTTGGCATCTGCTGTGTGGCACATAAGTTCCAGCTCATTGTGAGGGACGCCTTGGAGGGAGACAGGGCTACCCGTGATGGGACCAGCACCACCAGCAAGCTCATTTCCAAATTCATGTGGTGGCTACTTCCACTGGAGCATCAAGGGGGGAAGATGATGCAGGACAAACAGGCAGAGCTGAACATTCCACAGGACATAATCATGCAGGATGTGGTGACTCGGTGGAACTCCACATACCTGATGTTTGAGAGGCTGGTGGAGCAACAGAAGGCCGGCCTTGCTCATGGAGATTGGGATCAGTGGCCCCCTTAACAAAACTGAGTGGGATACCATCTCCTAGAACTTAGTGGTCCTCAAGCCCTTCCTCAAGGCCACCGAGAGTTGCAATGCTGCTGATACCCTCCTTAGCTAGGTGATCCCCATAGTGAGGAAACTTCAGAACCAAATGGACAATTTCCAGGGGGTCAGTATTCCTGGTTGGGGCAAGTCACTGTCACTGCACATGTAGGCATTGGTGAGGGGACTGAAGGAGGGCATGAGGAAATGGCTTGATCCCTTGTGATACAGTACGGTGCACATGATGGTCGCCACATGTGCCCTGAGGGTGAAGGGGAGCATATGCAACCGGAAAACCCTGGATCACTGCACCAAGGTGCTGGTGAAGAGAGTCAGGGAGCCAGAAGGGTGGAGGAAGGGAGACATGGACAAAGGGGATCCACTATCTTGTGCCAGTACACTGTCCACCAGCCAGTCTCCTCCTCCACGACAGGTGCTGCCAATGTGGGCCAAGGGCCTGGCTTCCATGGTGGGGTCCAGAAGCACCAGACCCCACCATCAGTCAGGTACAACTAAGGCCTTGGTGGCTGCCTATCTCGCCTATTTAGAGCAGATCCCAGCAAGGGGTTCAAGAACCTACAGGATTTAGTGGGGTCCATTAGGACCATGACTGAGCTGAAGCTTGAGGGAAGCCTCCCTGTCTATTATCTTTTCCAACAAGGCATAGTGGCAGGTGAGAAAAGAAGGTGCCCACAGGGTGGTCCTGGGATGGTCACAGGGCCCAGGCATATCATGGCCATCTCTAGGGACCTACTCTGTGACATAGTGCAGTTTCCCAAAAAACCCTGCGCTTATCTCCTTGAAACTTGTCAGGCTTCATGGCCTCAGCAGGGGCTACCATGACTGCTGTTTTCACCGTGCTCTGCCTTAACACACATACAAAGACACATTTCACGAGCTTTGCTTGTCAGCACCTCAAGGTGCAGTTTCCCAGAAACCCCTGCACTTATCTCCTTGAAACTTGTCATACTTCATGCCGTCAGAAGGGGGATGTCATTCCTGCAATCTTCATCACAATCAGGCAAGTAATGACAATGTTATAGGCATTTTAGTCATTCCCCATTATAGTCTATGGCCAAAACACTAAAGCAGCATCAAAACAGCTTTGAAACTCAAAACAGTTTGGCCAAAATGAAACAAAACAGTGACCTGAAACACCAAAATGAATT
Organism: Crocodylus porosus; assembly: GCF_001723895.1. Lineage (NCBI taxonomy): Eukaryota > Metazoa > Chordata > Crocodylia > Crocodylidae > Crocodylus > Crocodylus porosus. The sequence continues at coordinate 7,133,965 of NW_017728948.1, read as the reverse complement.
GCTGTCCCATCAAAATGCCAAATCCAAAATCAAAATGAAACACAGGTGTTTCGCACAGCCCTATTTGACTGCTAAGGTAGAGCGGAAGATCTTTCAGTCTGGCTGAGCTACACTACAGGGCCAGAGGTGACTTAAAGGAACAGCATCTTATAGTCAATTTTACATCTCTTCTGCCCTGCCTTTTAATCTGCAATTTATTCTAATTTATGTCTACCTGAATATAATCTCCAGGAGTCATGAGCAGGATACAGGAAGATCCAAACTGTGTTTCTTTCCTCCTGTTCACAGCCCCTGCTCAAAACCAGGGGAGAGCTTGGCATATCACTTTAGGAAACCTCATACTATCAAATCAGTTTGCTCTGCGGTTGCTTTGTTTCATCAGAAGAGCAAAGAGCAGCTAGGAGATTTAATCTGCCCCCCTAACGTTTATATTTCCAGCATCAACACAACTCCCATTGAATTCAATAAAAAAATCTCCCATGGACTGCACTTGCCGCTAGATTAGCCCCCACTGTGTACTGGGTATTCCTTATGCGATGTGCTCCACTGATTCAATACATAAATAATAATAATAGTTAGAATCCTGAATTTCAATCAGGAGTATTAAACAGGCCTGAATAAAACTAAATTTTCTAGTCAGATAATTCTGTTTTCAAATTCTGGTTGACAAGCTTTCAGCAAAGTTACAAACTGACATAAGTAAACTAATGGGCAGGACCAGTGCTTCTGGTCCACTTCTGGGTCTGCCACTGAGTGCACTGGGGAGCCCCCCACATTCCTGTGGGATGCTCTATCCGCCCCACCATCTCAGTGTTCATGAGCCACCTGGTACCTTGAGGTCTGTAGAAGAAACATATAAATCTGTGTCTATGTCCAAATCATCGAATCTCTCTGAATCCCTTTGTATCAATTTGGAGGGTTCTGATTCAATTCAGATAGATTAAAGGGTCTTCTGATTTGATTCGGATTTGGAGATTCAGCTGCTGAATTGTGAGGTCTCACCTTGGAGGATTGTGGGCTTAACTCCAAGACAGTGAGGTGGGTGAGAAACTGGTGTTAGGATAAGACCCAGAGACTTGTAGTGAATGGATCAGTGCCATCCTGGTGAGAAGTGGGCAGAGGTGTCCTGCAGGGTTCAGTGCTTGGTACAGCACTTTTCAACATCCTTATTAATGATTTGGATGTGGGGGTGAAGAGCTCACTGGCCAAGTTCACGGATGACACCAAGTTACGGGGAAGCATGGTCATGCTTGAAGATAGGCTACAGATACAGGCAGACCTAAACAGGCTGTTAGGCGGATCAGAACCTGATGAAGTTCAACATCGAGAAATGTAAAGTGCTCCACCTTGGGACAAGCAACCTCCAACACAACTACAGGCTTGGCAGCACCAAACTGACTAGCACCATAAATGAAAGGGACCTGGGGGTAATAATAGACCACAGTATAAACATGATCCAGCAGTGCGATGCTGTAGCCAGTAGGGCAAATAATACTCCAGCATGCATCAATTGATGCGTCTTTGGCAAAACCGAGGTGGTGATTCTTCCACTCTACTCAGCACTGGTGAGACTGCAGCTGGAGTACTGCATTCAGTTCTGGGCACCACACTTTAACAAGGATGTGGACAAGCTTAAGAGAATCCAAAGAAGAGCCACCTGTATAATCAGAGACTTATACAGCAAGCCATATGAGGAAAGGCTGAGAGATCTGGGACTCTTTAGCCTAAGGAAGAGAAGGCTGAGAGGTGACCTCGTAGCAGCTTACCACTACACTAGGGGAGTATATCAATGGCTCGGTGAGCAACTGTTCACCAGGGCAACTGAGGGGAGAACCAGGAGTAATGGCTACAGATACCTGGAAGACTGATTCAGGCTCAACATTAGGAAAATCTTCACAGTCAGGGTGTCCAGACTGTGGAATAAGCTCCCTCCATCCGTGGTACAATCACCTACCATGGATATCTTAGAGAGAATAGACAGTCACCTTGCTGGGGCTGCCTGATCCCCAGTTATATTTTTTGCTTGGTGCAAGGGGCTGGACCCGATGATCTTTCGAGGTCCCTTCCAGCATTACAATCTATGAATCTATACTGGTCTTCATTAACAGGAGCATCACCAGCAGATCAAGGGAAGTGACTCTTCTCACCTATTCAACATTGGTGAGGCCAGTTTTGGAGTACTGTGTCCACTTTTACTTTTAGGCCCCCCATTGCAGAATAGACACGGATAAATTGGAGAGAGTCCAGCAGAGAGGAACAAAAATGGCTATGGGGCTGTAACACAGAGCTTATGAGGACAGGCTGAAGAATCTGGGTGTATTTGTTTACAAAAGAGAAGACTGAGTGGGGATTTAGCAGCCTTCAACTCCCTGCAGGAGGGTGCGCAAGAGGATGGAGCTGGACTGCTCTCAGTGGTGGCAGGTGACAGAAGAAGGAGCAATGGTCTCATGTTGCAACAAAGTAAGTCTAGGTTAGATATTAAGAAAAAAAAATCTCACTAGGAGGGTAGTGAAACACTGGGACAGGTTACCCAGAGAGGTTGTGGACTCTCCATCCTTGGAGGTTTTTAAGACCTGGCTACAAAGCCTTGGTTGGCATGATCTATTTGGGGACGGTCCTCCTTGGCAAGGGGTTGGACTAGATGATTATCCTGAGGTCCCTTCTGACCCTTTTATTTTATGATTCCATTATTCTAATTCATAATGGATTTTGGTTAGGGATAGGACTTTCTCCAAGTTCAGGAAGCTGACATCACACAGTTACCAGTAGGCTGTGTGCCTCCTGTAGAGCATTAAGGACATTCATAGTTCAGATCCCAGAAACCTACATTCATGTAAGAGCTGCCATCTGAGTCAACAAACTAGGGACAGAACCAGGTCATCCAGGTACAAAAGTATGACCTGCTACTACTATGTTACTTGGGATAAGTACATAAAGAGACACGTAAAACCAACTAGAAAAATTAGAATCCAGGATTTGGAATAATCTCATTGTAAGAGCTTGTCTGCAAAGATAATATTTTTCCAGTGCGTTGTGGGAAGGGGAAATGGATTCTCCCATTATCACTGCAGCTGTCACTGAGGTGAAATATTAGAAGGAAACTGTAAATCAATAAATATGAATTTAATAACAAAATATATCATTTGGAGGTAAGCAAAGTATGAGCCTAGACATACTCAAAAGCAAAGCCATGCTTTGTATAGAGGGGCTGATCCACCTCCCTACCCTCCTTCCCCGACCCCCACTACCACCAGAAGCCTTTTCTAAATTAGTGGTTCTCAACCTTTTTTTGTACCAGGACCCATTAGTAAACATTGATGGCCCATCCAGACAAAAGTGCCCCTCACTCCTGATGCACTGTCTCCCACCCCCAGTGATGTGGAAATTCAGACAGGATCACTGTTTGGCTAACAGAAGCACTTCATTTTGCATGGCCATGGAAGAATAGCAAGGGGCAGCCCATTCTCAACAAAAGCAAAGCACAGACTTCTTTATATACAGATAAATCACATACAGATCGGCCCACCCTGTAACATACTCTTGGCAGTCTGACAGCGATCCATCCTGGTGTCTTGATGAACCAGGCACATTTTCTCAAGCTGTCTCCTGATAAGCTTATCCTGAAGGCCGCCGGGTTGTTTTTGCTCAGCCTTCACCCACACCTCCCATCCTGTCCTGACACGTATACACTTCTTTCAGTACTTTTGCATTCCTCATCACCAGGCTCCAGACCCACAGCGTGTGGGGCAGGGGTTGGGTGCGTGGAAGGTATGGGGGGCCCCCAGCAGCCCCTTGCAGGCTGAAACTCTGCTAGCCTGGAAAGGAAAAGCCACGGTTTCCTATGTTTGTCTCCTTTAAAGGAGAATCCATTTTTAAAGTTTGTCCATGACCCTTTCATATATTCTTGCAACCCACTTTTGGATCGTGATCCATGGGATGAGCAACACAGCTCTCTTTCTGCATCTTTCAGAGTGGCTAATTCTGTGAGCTGAGGCTGTAGTGTGGGAAGAGAGCAACTCTCAGTGTGAAGCTGGGGCCAGAACTGCATGGAGCTCTCTGCAGGAATTGGCCACTAGCAAAATGGCCAGAATGCAGAAGCCAGGCCAAAACTCAGGCCTAGGTTACAACAGGGTATCAGCACCTGCTGATAGAGGGCAGACAAGATCATCGGCCGGATCCATTCTCTTTGTGCCTTATCAGGCCTGTGGGCTGTGAGATGCTCCCTCCTGAGTTAGATCCCAGGAAGGACAAAGTGGTTGAACACACAAGCACAGTAGACAATGTGATGGCAGGAAACTTCATTTTAGTCACACAATATTTGCTTTATAGCTATCATTAAGTAGCATGGAATTATCTAAATGGAGACACATACAGATAGTTAAATACATACCAAAGCCTTGCTCTCAGGAATGAAGAACCTTGTATTGGTGCTGATGCATATCTGGCCAGGTTCACCTCTTCCCATAATTTATAAATAGACAGAACTACCTGCGACTGTATGTATCGCCAAGTGCTGGGTGATGGTTAAATAACCTGGCAGTCTCTAGGATACTGATGTTTTCATGCAGAAGCGCACCTTAGAGGGGCATTTTAGTTTTATCCCTAGTGGAGGAAATGCCACCAAAAAGTTGTGGAACTGAAGACCACCCCATGATAGGGTAGACTGGGCTCGTTAACCTGTTTGGCAGCCAGTCTAAAAGTAGAGTGGCAGTAGATGGACAAATGCATGCTCTCCTTTGCTCCGTCAGCTCCTGGGGCCAAACTGATCCCAAACACACTGGCTTTGCTTTGGATTAAACCAGCAAGGCTGAGAGGGGGTCACTGGTTTGTGGACAGCTCAGTGTATCCATATCCACTGCCTGGGGTTTTGCACCCTGGAGAGGTCACTCCAGCTTCACTTTATCTTTCAAGCGAGGATTACATTCAGCGAGCTGATGTCTCACTACGCAAGTCTATTGTGTCATGAGACAGATTGATGACTACTACTGTCTAAACAGAAGAGAAAGGGGTCACTGAAGGGTGGAGTGTAGAAGGGGAAGGAGTCAGAATAAGGCGAGGAGAAGAGGGGAAGATAACAGGTGTGAAAGTAACATGAAAAGTCTGTGAAGGATAAGGAGACAGTGGGTTTGAATAATTAGCACAAGACAGAGAAAGTTCAGCTGGATACAAAGAAGGTTTGATTGTTTTTTAGCTTGTTCTCCTGGACTCAAGGCTTTGGCCAACTGCTCTTTACAGTTTTTTATTTCCCCCAAGGCCACCGGAGGAAAGGCATGAAAGATGATATATAATGCATGAAACAATTAGAGAGGGGAAAAAACAAGGGCTGGGTGGGGAGGCAGGGATACCATTCTATCCTGCAAATGATAAAAACAATTTGCTCCTCGCATCTACTTCTTTATTTCATTTATACTGTGGTCTCATCCCCCAGCTATATTACTTTCATTCTAGTTGGAAGGGCATGTCTACATTGCAGTCATGGTACAATGACTGCAGCATAATGCTGTTGGCCAATTCTGAGTTAAATTTAATTTCAGCTACATTATTTATAGAGTATAGGTTTTTAGTGAAGCTAAAGACTTAAGCTGAGTTGGAGCCCTAGGCCTGAAATTGTTGAAGCAAGTGCATTAGGGTTTGGAGATGTGGGGAAGTTTAGAACTGATTTGAGATGCCCTTGAAGAATAACACATTTGTTGTTTGTTTTCTTTTTTTCCCCTTTAGGTGCCAAGTTCTCTCCCTTTATCTCCTTTCCTTTTTATTACCAGTGCATATTGATAGACTTAATATGATGGGTGAGGTAGCAGAAATAATAGGAATAAAATGCCATATAAAAAGGGGTGTTACTTTAAAAGTGGAGTCTCCACCTCGACGTGCTATCGGATTGCACTCTTATCTTTTCACTGCTTGAATAGACCTGCATAACTGCTTAATCAATTATATTTTGTTAAGATGAGGCATTACATTTTATGATTTGGTATTCTATGATTTTGCTATAACTGTACAGATATTTTAACTTTTTATGCAAAGTTACCTACCAAAGATTCGCCAAGAGGTTTATTTTACTGTGTTTCCTTTTGGAATTACTGCCTGATGCCTTTCAGGGTTTGAAAATTAATGGTTTAGTCTGGGCCAGTTGTGGCCAAACCCAGTCAGATAGCAACAATATAAATAATTAGAGCTCCAAATGCAGACATGCCTGTGCTAGTTTTAGATCAGTTGGCTCAGGAGCCGGTAGCAGTCTAGGTGCTGCAATATGAAGTTCACTGTGGACTAATTCAATCTCTTGCTCAGGCTGGATTTGCAGCCAGCAAATGAACCCTGGGTTGTCATGGTTAAGATACTATTGATTCTTGAGCTACCTTATTTAAAGATACCCTAGGTATGTCTCCACTGCACTAAAATCACTGTTATACCTGCAATTTGAATATACCCTAAGTGAGGCCAGGCTAAGAACTCCTCGCGTTACGGCTGATGCATTTCAGACCATCCTTTTTTTTTTCCCCTTAAGTCCTCTTACCTTTCATGTGTGTTGCTCCTATGTCTTTTCTAAAATGAACTCCATGGTGCATGTACAGCTCATGAAAGCACAGGGGATATGCCGTGGTTCGGTCTGTTTTCTGAAAGCTGTACTTTTAAATGCAAGCAGCCAGGTAGGAAGCAGCTCAACATAAAAATTAAAAGATAAGCAACACACTGTGCTAAATCTTTCTTATGGAGTTAAAACACACTAGCAATGTTTAACCATTACTGCTAATGGATGTCCATAGAGACCATTATTTATTCTTCATTGTTTTCCTCCATTTAAATTAAACACCACCAAGACTGAAGATGTGTATTTTGCCCATGGAGCATCTAACACAGGGGAAGGCACACGTGGGAGAGCATGGCACGTGAAGGCATTTTGCTTGGTGCACATGCTTCAGGGAAGGGTCCAGGGTTGCGCTGGACCCCAACAAGGATCGGGGCCCTCTTAGCTCCTCTGCCATCTGCCCCCGGCACACCAACATCTTACAAGTCGAGGTTGTGGGTGTTTGGGGTGCTCTACCCAAAACTGTTGCCAAGCCCTGATCTAATGGGACCATAGTGCTAGGTGCATTGAATGAATCTTATGTGAATAACTTCAAAGTGTGCAGAGATATTTGCATCAAAGGTGCATGAGCAAGTAGCCAACAGGTGTGACTGGTCTGCTATCAGATTACTAGTAGTCTCAATTATTCTGTGTTTGCTTGAGCTGCCAAAAGTGACTTGTGTTTTTCCCTTGTGGCAGGTGAATGTCAGGTCTCTGTTATTTGACTGGCATGCCACAATGATCCATATGCAGCTTTGCTGCTGAAGTGATTTTTGAACAGCAATTAAAAAAAAATAAGCCTCTGACTTTGCTTTTCTACACATAGCAAACAACTGGAACCTCTCTGTTATATGTTCCCTGGCTTCACTGGGGGATTCCCTGACATTTTCCATTACTGCAGAGATGCTTTTCTGCCACCAAAGCAGCATACAATTCTCAGCTTGTTTTAGCCTTTTTCTCCTGTTCTTCTTCCAGTTGCCATTTTTGTCATACCCTGCTGATCACATCACTGGTTACCATGACAGTTCTTAGTATTGCAGCTGGGGAAGTGGATTTGCTACTCTCTGAAACTCAGAATACTATCTTCCTTTCTGAATATCAATCTGCACACAGAACTGCATTACCAGAGCCTCTAGAGGACAGATCATGGCATCCTTGGCCCACACTCAAACTTACGTTCTGTAAACAGAAGATCAGCTTGGTCAAAAAGTGGTGGCAATGAAATAAAATCACAGGAATTAGAGATGGGAAAGCCTCAGAGAGATTGAGTCTATTCCTGTTACTGCATGGGTCGCTAGGGAATCGTATCCCTTGCTTCAGCTGGCCCAATGTTAACTAGCTCAAGAAATAGCACTCCTACCCAGGCAGCTGGGAGATTGGTCTAAAGCTTCATTACCAGGATGCTATATTGATATTTCTAATTTCATCCTATCCATTTTAAGGAGTCATCCACCAACTTTCTAAATATCATATTTACTCATATACCACATGCACCTTTCCCCTAAGACTTAGCCCTGCAAACTGGGTGCATGGCTTGAGTGAGAAAGCTGATTTTCCTTCACTGGAATAGAAACAGAAAAGAAAAGAAGCAACGCTAAAATGGCTGCCAAAAGGGATATCGCTTTACCCCAGGACAAGAAGTCAACAATATTGCTATATTACATACTGGCTTCTATCCCATCCAGGAGAGCACAAAACAACTTCAGACTCTCCCTCTGCCTGAAGAAGGGTGTTTGCACCCGGAAGCTTGTAAAGATTTTTCCAACTATTTAGTTGGTCTAATAAACGATATCACATTTACCCAAAGAAACTTGTCTTTGTCCTTAGACCAATAGAGCTACAACCAACACCTTAGAAATAGCACAATTATTTCATTTAACAGAAAAATAAACACCTGATGTACTCAGGTTGCTGTCCTGCTGTTCATTCTGAAGCTGGCTGGGTGTTTGGTACTTTAAGAGTCTACCATCAAACCTTTTTTTACACTGTCTGGATAAAGCAAAGTTTTCCTTGATTGTCAGGTGATTTGTGGGTGAAAAAAATGGCCAAAGCCATCCAAAATGGGTGTGTTATTGGACTCAGGGGAATTATTTTCTATAGTAAGATGCATTAAGTGTGATTCCCTCTAGCAGTGGTGAAAAGAGGCTCAATGGACTGTATCATCAAATTATGGACTTTAGTAAAGGAGCACAATGAACAGTGCAGGAAGAAGTAATGACATAATGACTAGGCTCCGAAGCAACAGCTTGACAACTTTTTAGGGTTTGTTAACCTGCAAAAGCAAGTACATTAGCTATGCTACTTAAATCTATATGCAAATCAGTTCATTCCCATGAACACAAGATACACATATGATTCAAGAGAGAAATGATTCAGTCATTCCAGACTATAGTGAATTATTCAAATTGGTTCTCAATTGTGAAAAGCGTTTAATCAGAAGTTGTGGTTACAGAGCATGGATGTCAACTTCTACATGTTGTTTATACCCTGACAAGTCTGCTCGGTATCTGGACTATCCCGTTCTGCTGTGGTCCAGCTAACCCCTGCTCCTCAACCCTGCCTCATTCACTTTTCAAGTTGCTCACAACAGTGCATTATGTTAAAAGGACAGAGTTAAGGTGGTACAGACACTTGGCTATTTGACAGCCATCACTTTGCAGTATTAAGGTTCATTTAACGTATTTCTGTATGAATATTCTAAAGGGTTTGGAGCGGTTTTTAAAATAAAAAAGTGATGATGCAAAAACACCATTCCATACAGTATGGTTACTAAGGCAGAAGTAGAATACAATGTTATAGATAACGGACACTCTAATCAATCAAATTAGGTGAGGGAATATTCTTTCAGTGTTAGGGTACAGAACAAAAGAATAGCTAAAGGACAGAAAAGGTTACATTCTTCAGCAATATATGGATCATAAAGAGACTCTACAGGCACAATGGGAGTTCATTCCCAATGGTATATTAAAGATATATACTTTTCCCGCCCAATATAGCTTTCTTACAGGAAAGATGCATACACTAGAATTAGTTTTTGACATATTTCTAAATACAATAAAACATCAAGCTCATTTTTAAAACTGTTTCTTAGACATTGTTCAGGTATTTAAAATAACTTGCAGGTTTGGGGCTTTTTGAAAAATACGCACACCCACACATATACATCCAGATCTAGATGTGGATGTGTGCATGACAGACAGACAGATAAATAGATAGATGAACATTTGAATTTACTGAAATTGTCTTTTTAAATTAAAAACAAAGAGTTAATGAAACATTTCTGATTACTCGCAAAGCACTTTCAAATGGCAATGTTATCCTTACACTAGATCAGTTCGGTGCTCAGGACGTAGTAGTATGAAAAGACTTCCATAGGATCCAAGAAAGTAGTTTCTTGCCTACAAAAGCTCATGACTCTGGGCATGCCTAAATGAAAGAGGGGCTTTAAATTGAAGCAGTGTGTTTTTAAAAACATCGTGTCAATTTAGGGCCCTTTGAACCCCCATGTCGTGCACACACCTGAACTTACCTGCCTCTCTGGTGGTGGGGAGGGTGAGCTGCTGGAGGGCGGAGTGGTCCCTGGGCCCCAGTGAGGCTGGTGCTTCCCTCCACAGCAGCAATGGCCCAGCCCCAGGTGGCACCCCCCCACAGGCACCCGGCTTGGGCGGTTCCAGGGGGCACCGCTGCCATGGAGGGAAGCACTGAGGCCCCATGCAGCTCGCATGTAGGCTCCAGGGGAAAAAAAGATCAGGTTCACTGCTTTTCTTGGGCAGAGCCTGCCTTCCTCAGCTGCTGCCAGGCTGCTTGCATGGGCTTCCTGCAGAGCCCTTGGACGAGTTTTAGTTTGCTGCGACCCAAGTCATTTAAGGCGCATTATGCCACTGAATCTGCTACAGCAGCTGGAAATACTGCGCAATACGCCGCTGACGCGTGCAAACACCAACACCATTAAAGCGGTGCAAAAGCATTTAACCCACTGTAAAGTGTTGTGCACACATGCCCCTCATTTCATTTACACGTGGCCTCTTTGAACAAGTGAGTCCCTAGGGCCATGTCCACATGAGCATGGACATTTGTTTCCCTGGGGTCAAGAAGCAGCAACACACCTTGTGCTGCTCCTACTTGTCCCTGGGGAATGCTTGTGCCACACACCCTCTGGCATGTGGCAGGTTACTCCAGGTGGGGTAAGGGAGGCTGGGGCCAGCGCTGGGCTGGGGTCCTAGGAACCTGGGGCCTCCTGAGGCTGCAGCAGTGGTGACCCTACCACTCCCAGTGTGACCAGGAGCCAAAGTGTGGCTCTGTCTGGCCAGGCTCTGGTTTTGGGCAACATGCTCTGCCCCAACATGTGCTGCTCTGCCTTTTTTTCCAGTGTTTTTGGCCCCCAGATCTCCTGGCATCACTCTCCCCCAGTGCTGCTACCTGGCAGTGCAGACAACAGTTGAACATGCAGTATCTGCAGCGCCACATACCACACAGTTGTGCTCATCTGGACACAGCCAAAGGTGCCATCCTGCCCTACCTTCTCTCTCACTTCTGACAACACTGTGGAAAATACTCAGAAACTTCACCTGGTAAGGAACATAGCTTCTTTTTGGGAAACTGGATTTCTTGGAGAAAGTGTATTATACTTCTTCACTATGGCCACGACTGTTTTCCAATTCCTTTTAAAATTTGCTTTCACAGTTAGGTTTTCGTAAGGCTTAAGAGCATTTTATCATTCACTCCAGTGAAAGCAGAGTTAGGCCTGTACTGATGAAAATTCCAGCTTAAAGCTTGAATCCAACCAATATCTGTGCACATACATAATATTATTTTGCATTGTGATCAATCAAGGCATGGATTAAAAGGTAAGTGTGTTTCTAAATAAGTATCACAAAACTAGGGCTTATGATATTAAGCCAATAAGACCATATTTCTCAGAGACTTTGCTCTTATCTATCCAAACAATTCTGTATTTCCTAATATGCATCTTTTATATTACAATTCTCCCATTTCTCAGTATCTTTATTTATCTGAATTGATTTCACATGCACTGCTCCATTCCAGCAACCAAGGTTGCACTTCAGAATTTAAATGTGTGATGTATGAGGACTAATTTCCATATTTTAATATACGCAAGTTTGTTTCTGGGGGGAGAACATATGCACATGCTATTCTTAATAAGATGTTAAGTGCCGATGTTGAAGATGTATACATACTCAGTAGTAAGATAAAAATGGTAGTTGTTTTTGCCCAGTTCCAGGATTTCTCTCCATCAAAACTGTATAGAAAGTCTCAAAATATCTGTTGCTTGCCTTGAAAAGTCATTTCCTGGCATCAGGTGGTTACATGGCAATCTCTGCTTTTGTTTGTTTGTTTTTTAATTAAGTTTCTAGCCCTTTTTGAAGAAGAAAATCTAAGAGAGTCTCACAAATCACAAGGCAAATAAAAAGTGACCTATATCTATATTAAAAATAAAAAACATGCCATGAATTTTTAAGCCAACTTAATTATTTGGGGGAGGAAGGTTGTTTTACTTAGGATTTGGAAATACAGTTCTCATGTTCAGCAAATACTGTCTTCATGCAAGCCTGAATCCTGCAGCCAGCTCTGTCTGAATGAGCCCTGCACAAAGCCAAGCTAAGGTCAATGGGATTCTCTACAGACTGATGCCATTAGCCCGCACTGGATCATTTAGAATAAGTTAAACACAATGCAGGGTTAAGCAGCCGCACTGCTACCAAGGGACTCAGTTTGGACCTCAACCCATAAAAGTCAGGTTCATTTTCTGTTGTGGCTGAGTGAATTCAGGCTCCATTCAATGTAAAGGCAGAACTCTGCTTCAGTACAATGGAGTCAGGCCTTCACCCTTCATTTTCACATTTTTGCAATCCAGATTATAATAATTTATACATTATGGCCTTCACAGAATAGCGTTCTTGGAATGATTGTCTGGCACAGGGGTGCTTGACCTCCAGCCCATGTGCCATGTCCAGCCTGCTGTGCCATGTCATCTGGGTCTGGAAATTTGTCAGTGGGGGAGCAATCCACTGCTCCGCTGCTGCCAAGTCTCTGGACCCATGGGAAGGCCTGAGTCCTGTGTGCCGGATCCAGTGTCTGAACCCAGCATGCAGAGGGGGCAGCACAAGACCCCAGGGCCCAATCCTAGTGTTGGGGGGTGGGTGGGACTGGTCCCCTGGGACCTAATCTAAGTGCAAAGGGGACATGAGGCAGCAATGCCAGGCCCTTAAGGCCCAATCCCAGCATGTATGGAGTGGCAGGGAGCAGTGCTAGGCCCCCATTCAGGGAGTAGAAGAGGTCAGTCCCAGGGTCCAAACCTGGTGCACACGGCAGGCAGAAGGTGGTACCAAGCCCCAGGCCTGAGCCAGTCATCTGACCTGAAAGTCCAAAAGGTTGAGCAGCACTGGCTTAGCATGCACACACATTTTTACACCACTTGGGCTTACAGTGTCATTTTGCTAACTAAGGGAGTCAGATTCCCATGCTTTACCCACCTACTCAGATGATGACTGCAGTAACAAGGAGAGCAGAGCTTCTCACCTAATATTCCCCAGTATGAAAACAGGCCAGGGCTTTGCAATGGTTTGGAAATGGTTGGAGCCAGGTCTCCAGCATCATCACTTACTAGTCAGACTAACTCATGTAAGTTGCTCCAAAAAGGAAAAAAAGAAAAAAAAAAAAAAGAGGGAAGTAACTTAGGTTGGGATACACAAAGGAACTTAAGGACATGTTTACATGTGCTCCCAATGCAGTGGCGGGTGCTTTTAATTAGCAATCCATGCTAATTCAAAGTGCCTGGTGCTGAGTCAGGAGCAGGTGTGTCAGTGGTGCAGTGCACGTCAGCGCTGAGCAAATGGCAGCAGCGAACTTTGAGCTAAGCACGTTGAATGTGTTTTAGTTCAAAGCGCACCGCTGCCATTTTCTCAGCGCTGACGAGCATTGAGCCACTGATACACGTGACGCACGAGGCTGCCAGCGCATGTCAATTTACGTGCTTGAGCAGGCTCGATTAATCAAGTCCGCTCCCACGCGCTCCAGCATGTCGGCGCAGACTCCCCGCATGTGCGTAAGGTCTCAATGTGCTTAACATGAGACTTAGGTAGAAAGTAGGTACTTAAGTCCCCAAAGCAATTCACAGCAACCTGCTTAATGCCCTTTAAACACTCAAGGCCCTTGAGGTAGCTGAAGTTGACTCCAGAAACCTTGCATGGGCACCTACAGTTCAGCAACTGCACATACGCAGAGGTACCGCTATCTTGGTGGAACAGAGTATCCTGGAATGCATCCCTCGTGCCTAAGACCATTGAGAATTTAGTGGAGCCTTGTGCCAAAGTTCCCTAAGGGACTTGATACGGTAGCCTGCAAAAGCCATGCTTAACACCCACTGGCAACTTTGAGTCCTGTGATCAGAAAGGAGTTGAGAGACCTATATTCAAGGCCCAGTTCAAATCTAAAGACGTTCAGATCCATAAGTCCCAACTTAAAAGAGGATGCCCTAACCAGAGGGCATCTTAAGGGCCATACTGAGTCGGACAGTCCAATCCACAATGGTCCATCCTACCCAGTACGTTGTCTCCCATAGTGGCAAGTAGCAGCTGCTTCCAAAGGAGGATGTATGTACTGGGAGTGCCTAGCATAGCCCACCCCTGTCAATGGACCTGTGCCCTGTGAATCTTCCCGACCCCGTTTTTGAACCCGGCTATATTCTCTGCCTCTACAGCCTCCTGTGTCTGTGGATGCTACACGTAAACTATGGGCTACAAGTGGACCATCTATGGGCACGCTCCATCCCACTTTTGAAACCGGCCACTGTGTGGGAGAGGATGCAAGAGTGAAGTGGGCAGAAGAAGAGGAAGCATGACTTTGCTGAGGGCCCGACTCCACTAGATAATGGTTTCAGCCAGCTGTAAACATGGCATCCCTCAAATCCCCTCAGCAGGAGCTGAGAGCATCCGAAACCTCACGGGAAACACTCAGCACCTGGGATTCAGACCCCTGGTTGTCAATATTGCATTTTTACTTGCTCTGTCACAGCCCTCCAACAGTTTCCATGGCAACCCTCACTTGCAGCACCACTTCCTAGCCACTCCAGAAGTGCAACACATGTTTTCTTTGCCTCCTGCTTTTAAATGCCTTATTTACCTATGTATTTTTTTTCCAAAAGCAAAGGCTTTAATAGAGTGAGCTAGCCCTCTGTGCTGCTAGCTACACACTCTGGTAGCTTTTCTACTGTCCATTTGGCTTCTAAATCATATGGTAATTACCTTGCATGCCTTTTCATTCCACTGCTTCCTGAGCTTAATTTATAAGAGGCAGTACTACCAGTACAGCACTTGTGTTTGCACTGCTAAATCTTCATACAAATGAAGGACAATTAGAAAGTACGGCAGTCATGCATGATTTTTTTTTGTATCCCTTTTGGAGCCACTATACAGTATTTATGCTTCTGTACAGCTATCACTAACAAATTAGATGCTCTTTCAACTGTAGCCTCATTGAAAGTCGTGTGCATGAAGGTAAGACTATTTCTTACCGAGTGGCATTAAAAACGACAGCATCAATTCTGCACATCTGATCAGCCCATCCTTCAAATCTTCATGGAATTTATCTGCATGAATACAATCTAACCAGTACCCGGGATGTACTATAAAAGGATGAAAAGAATATCATCAGGCAGCCTGAAGCAACCCACATCTGCTTTTGGACATTTCATATTACTGCTGACATTGCCCACAGGAAATCTGTCCTTTTCTAGCAAGGGGAACTGTATTTCTCTGTTTCCTAACAAGTGTTCATGTAAGGGCAAGAGAAGAGGGGGGAAATGATATGAGCTGGATAAAGAGCTCTTCAAACTGATTGACAAATTACTACTAGAGAATCCTTGGACGGAAAATGCAAAAGCCACGTGTGCGCCACAGAGCTGCTTCTTCCTATATCACATTCAGAGACACACTGTCAAGCAGGACAGACAAAATATTTGTTTAACCTAGTTTGACCTTCTGCATAGTTTCCTGTCCTTCCTTTTCTCATCTCCCTTCCCTCCAGAGTCCAGAAAGTTACAGCCAACATCACCCCCAAAGTTTGCCACACTGACATGATACTGGACTGGGTCAGTGCTGGCTCAAACAAGATGTTCATACATGACCTGAAAGAAGACATCTAATATACCTGTGGCCTAGTGTCCCATCTGTAAATGGAGGTTAGTGCATCCTTCCTGTCTTACTGAGGCTTTATGAGAAACAGCCAGACCATGGGACAATCAGCAGAGCAGAAAATGTTCTTCTTTTGATTAAACCAATTGTGTGGGCATGTGACATCAGACAGATCTGAATGACATTTTGCATGGAAATATTGTTTAAAAAATGTTAGGAAATAACAGAAACATTTTTTTCCAACCCATTTCATGGGTTTTAAAGACTTATTTTTACTATTTATATTTTATTTAACAGCGCGTCAGCAACAGTAGTGGATAGGACCACAGAGGTGCATAGCAGGGTAGCTCCACTCCCGAGCAGTGGTGGTTCGTGGGGAATTGCCAGGTGCTACACTATTGGCGGCGGCAGCATGTCCGACCACCAACTGCAGGGACAGCTATATTTGCACTCTCTCCTCACCCACCAACAGCAGCACCTGGGGCTGCTGCCCTAAATTGCCCATCACCTCATACCACGGAGACAATACCATAAGCATGCCATGTATCAATTAGAGGATCATCTATTTTCAATACGCCAGAAATGTAATTCCAAGCTAATTGAAGGGGACTGAAAAAAGCTGCTCTTCTGATGTGGCATCCTGGGCGTTTATCTTATTCTCGAGATCAAAGTGTCGACTCTTTTCATCACAAGGCAAACAGAAGCAACTTTGATCTATAAAATAAGCGGAGCTATTTTAATTTGTACTTGATCCGCTCGTTTGTGTTCATGTATGTCTCATCTGAAAATACAGGATTTGTTGGATTCAAAATGCTTCACCCCAAATGTCTTGAGTTCAGTGAAGTTCGGATGGATCACAGCACAGTGCCGTGGTATCCCTGTCTGCATCCCTGGAAAGCTGCTGGGGACTCAGAAGTTCCCATAGTCTGTAGCTCCAAGGCAGACAGCCATGCCAGGATTTTCAGGCTCCTTGACACAGTGCCAGTTCTACCCAGGTCTCAGCTCCCAGTGGGGCAGAAGGGAGCGCATAACCTTAGCTTAAACCAGGATTTACAGGGCTTCCAGGCTCTTAGATGCAGAGTTGCAAGCAGAGTCAGTCTGAGCTCATTCTCCCCAGGCTTTTCAGATCCCTGACTCCATGCCAGTGGGGTGAGGTACCAGGTTTGCTGAGGTCTCAATGGTAGGGCTGGCAGGGAGCCAGAAGTCTGGGAATGCTCTGAGCCACAGTGATAACAGAGATCCCCTGGGATCTCCAACTTCCAGGGTGAGAAACCTGGAAGCTCTGGCATGTGGGCTGCTGGAAAGCCACTGGTCTTGAGATGATCTGTCTCCAAAGCCAGAAAGTACGACTGATTGGGCTATCCCAGAAGGACAGATCTTGGAAGCGGAAGAGCTCCCAGCAGCTGGCCACAGACCCAGGCAAGGTTCCATGTGAAAACTGTCTCTGACTTGCCTATAATCAAACCCAAGATGTTTGACCATTTTGGGGTTCAAACTGGCATTAGGCATTAAAATTCTTTTTCTCCAAAAAATTTCCAGTAAGCTACTTCTGATCACAAACTCTGCCCATAGCTCTGCTCCTGCTTATATTCCATGCCCTTATTTCCTCTACCATCTCCTCGTGCACCTGCTACTCTGAAGATTTTCATCTTCTTTCCATCCTCAGAGTTGCATTTCCTTCCACAGCACTGCTTGTGCTCAGAGAGTGATCCCATCAATATTCACTAAGCAGCCTCTGGGGAAGGCATAACCAAGTAGCTGGTGCCTTTTGTTGTGACCCCTGAATACATCTCTGCACAATGAAATGCTGTGCAGAGATACCTGAGCTAGTTTGGGTATCTGAAGCAGCAGAGCTGCATTAACACAGTATTCAGCTCAGGCTAATATATTCTTCTCAACAGAGCTTATTAGCTTAGGTGGACTGCTGGACTAATACAGCTGGACTGCTTCTGGTGTCTGACCTATCTCTGCGTGGCAATACATTGTGCCATGAAAACGCACTCTGTGAGCACAAGTTTGCCCCAATAAGAAAAAAAACAGTAAAGGGAAGATCCATTGAGACATCACTTTATCCGTAGATAGACTGGAAGAAGCCATAAAACCAGACAGTCTACTGATTCAGAAGGTCTGAAGTTCATACCAAAAAGAATGACCTTCACAGGTGCTTCTTTTGCATGGGGTAAATGTGTGGTGGAGAAGGAAGGAAAAAAGTTCTCTAAATATCAAGAGCCAACAATGGCATGATAAAGGACATAGAAAGGAAAGGCTGAAGCAGCACTAAAGAGTGTTAGAGGTGCCCTAGGGAATTTGGCTAAGACCCTGAAAGGCTCTCTCATTGACTTGGGCATGTCCATCAACAACCACTGTCTCCACATCACCCTTGAGGCTACTGCTGGAAAATAAGGCTTGCCCACCTGGATCTGCTCTGATGCTTCAGACCTGGAGGGGCAGCAGTGAGGTATCTCTGGGGACACCCTCCTGCAGCTAGGCTCCCACATGCCGGAGACAGAGCTCTCCAGAGCGGTGTGCAGGGGGAGGACATCTCTGGAGCATGTTTACTTGGGGAACTTAATGTAATGGGTGTTGTTCTAGGAATGGATCTGCTCAGTGATACCACGCCAAGCTGAACTAGAGACCTGATCTAGCTTGAGCTAGGGCTTTACAGCATCTTTTTTCCCCTTGTATACAGTACACAGTTTTCTTTGCTGCTGGAGAGCTAGTCTCGGACCCTGCAGCAGAAATGGGCATTGACAAACAAACCCCATCGCCAAAGCTGTGACAATGACACCAACCAAGCCAGGGGAAGGCAACCCCTCTTGACTTTTGTTGTGAGGAAAAGCAAGGGCGAGAGTGTCTTTGCCAAATGGAAAAAGACCAAATGTTGTGGAAAGATCTTTCACTATTAAGGAAGAACATTAGAGGGAACAGCGATTGCCAAAGAAAAGCAAAGGAAAGCACTGCGTGTTCCTTCAGTTCTCATTATTAATAAAGGCCTGACTCATAGCAAAGGATGTACTCGGGAATTTAATGTACTTTACACAGGAAATAAAACAAAGATCTATTTTAAAGATAAAATATACCCATTGATATATTGATATGAAAAGCCTTTATTGTATCTGCCTTTTTAACTGTAGAAATCATTGTGTGGTGCATGGCTTAGTGACTGAGGTGTGGGAATAAAACAAGCTCTTTATTACAGGAAGAATAGCTGCAAGACACGAGCCAACCCAAAATCATTAAAAAAAAAATCATAGTAAATGTTCATATTTTTCAAAAAGTCATTTACTGGTGCCTGGAAGAAGAATGAAAATACCTCTAAACTTTTTTCTATCCAAGTTATAGTTTCTCTTCCTTCCACTCAGGCCTTCCTTGGGGTACATTAAGCAAGTGAATGCCCACCAGTACATTGCTTCCTCCCATTCCTGTGTCCAGCTTTTCTCTGGAACATCAACTCCGGAGCAAGGTTTCCATTCCCAAGGATTTCAGTGAATTGAACCCCAGATACCCAAGTAATTGCCTTAAGCTTCAGGATGACCATGGACAACTTTGCTCCTCTGATGAACCAAAACTTGGTGTCACAAAAGTAAACCTTATCCATGCAGGAGAGAAAGATTTTTCAGGAGCATACTCAAGATCAGACTTAATGTACATAGGAGCAATATACCACTTTAATCCTGATGCCTTTTTCTCCCTCAATACCAGGGAGAGCTTTGTTGAGCTGCCTTTTCTAACATAAAATTAGATTTTTCCAGTTAAAAAATTAGAGTAATATTAAAAAGAGACTTTTTTGAAACCAAAACCTTACTCAAGAAAACTCCCCACTAAATACACATTCGTCCTTTGGAGAAACAATAAAATCCCACCTAGGATGATTGTTAGTCATGTCACTTAACACTTTGCTACAAGGACAATTATGACAGGATAAGCCCTGAGGTAGAAGAAAAACCTACTCCAAGCTTTCGCTTGCCCCCAGTGTGGATTTAATATTCAACAGAGAAGAATATGGTGGCTTTGCACTTATTTACTTTCACTCAAGATGTGTAGCAGGATCAGAATAAAGATCTTATTATTTTCCCTAAAGTCTGAAGAACACATATGAAACAAATGAGACAAGATGGGTACTCTGCTATTGTGTTACAGCCTCACTTAAAAGGAAGAAGCTGATACTGGAGACTGATAATGGGGTACACAGCCTTCCAGCACTTTCCAACATGAAATTTTGCAGATGACACCAGGCTGGGGGCAGTAGTAGATACGCTAGGAATCAGAGTGAGCAAGACAAATTGGAGGATTGGGCCAAAAGAAATCTCACAAGGTTCAACAAGGACAAGGGCAAAGTCCTTCACTTAGCATGGAACAATCCCCTGCACCGGTGCAGGCTGGGGGCTGGCTGGCTGGGCAGCAGCTGTGCAGAAAAGGACCTGGGGGATGGCAGTGGACAAGAAGCTGAATATGAGCTGGCAGTGTGCCCTTATTGCCAAGAAGGCTAATGGTATCCTAGGCTGCATTGGTAATTGCGTTGCCAGAAGGTCAAGGAAAGTGATTATTTACCTCTACTCAGCACTGGTGAAGCCACATCTGGAGTACTGTGTTCAATTATAGCTTCTCCCTCATTCCAGAACAGATGTGGACAAATTGGACAGTCCAGAGGAAGACAACAAAAAATGGTTCAGGGGCTGGGGCACATGACTTCTGAGGAGAGGTTGAGGAACCTGGGTTTATTTAGTCTGGAGAGGACTGAGAAGGGATTTCACAGCAGCTTTCAACTCCCTTCAGGGTGGATCCAAAGAGGATGGAGCTGGACTGTTCTCAGTGGGGGCAGATGACAGAACAAGGAGCAATGGGCTCAAGTTGCAGCAAGGAAAGTTTAGTTTAGAGAAGAATGTTTTCACTAGGAGGGTAGTAAAACTCTGGATCAGGTTACCCAGAGAGGCTTTGGACTCTCCATCCTTGGAGTCTTTTAAGACTTGGAGAGACAAAGCCTTGGCTGAGATTATGTAGTTGGGGATGGTCCTGCTTTGAACAGGGAGTTGGACTAGATGATTTCCTGAGTTCCCTTCCAACCCTAATTTTCTATTATTCTATTGTTACCACCTCTTGACAGACAACTCCACAAAACCAGAAGGAACTAAACACACCTGTATTGAAGCTACCTCTGGAAACACAGGAGAGAATTACTGCTCCACCTCCCAGGAATTTAGGCCAGGCAACTTTTACTTACTACCCAAGATCCACAAACCTGGCAACCCAGGATGCCTCATTGTCTCTGGCATTGGCACCATCACAGAGGCAGTTTCTAGCTATGTTGACTCTATCCTATCTCCATATGCCACTGGAGGTGCCAGCTATTTGAAAGACACCACAGATTTCTTAAACTGCTATACACTGAGAAGCTTCCCGCAAACACCATATTAGCTACCATGGATGTCCGTGCATTATCATCCCTCGTGAGGATGGATTACAAGCCATAAAGAACTTTATTGCTGACAACAAAACAGCTTTTGTCTCCATTAAACACTTTTGCTTTGTCCTCACACGCAACTATTTCAAGTCTGGAGATTCCCTAGATCTACAATTGAATGACACTGCCACAGGCACAGATATGGCCCTCCGGTATGCCAGCGTATTTATTCAGGCTGTGTGAAATTTCAATGGCTGTTTTGATTCGACACAGTTTCAACTCATTTCAAGCTCAAAACAATTAAATTGAATTGAAACAAAGGGCTTTGAAACAGCCTTGAAACAAAATGAGCCTAGTCGAAATGTTTCGAAAATTTCAAAATGTTTCAAGTTTCGAAGCAGCCAGCAGCCAGCAGCCAGCAGCCAGCAGCCAGGTGGTGGGAGTCTGGGCTCAGCTCCCCTTCCCAGCTCTGTGATAGGGATAGGGAAGGCAACTCAGCTCGATCACTCAGTTCCCCTCCCCAGTGCTATGATCGGGCTGGGAAAAAGAACTCAGCCCAGTTTTTTTTTTCCCAAGCCTGATCTAGCGCTGGGGAGGCGAACTGAGTGATAGGGCTCAGTTCCCTTCCCCAGCTCCCCGGTCCCAGGCGGTAGCACCCAGCTTCCCTCCCTCATCTGGCAGGCAGATCGGGGGCCCACAGCCCTGGAAGAACTGGCACAGCGCCTGCAGCCCTCCCGGCATTGTGGGCCCCCATCTGCCTGCCAGATGAGAGAGGCTGTTTCGAGCTTCCCCATTATTATTATAGCGTATGGGTAAAACGGCGAAACAGCGTCGAAACAGCGCCCCTGTTTTGACGAAGCAAAATTCGAAATGAAACACTGTTCCATAAAAACCTTCGAACTCAAGGTGAAATGGAACTGTGCCATTTCACACAGCCCAAATGTTTATGACAAACCTTGAAATTTGTTTCCTCGACAGCTGCCCTCTCATCCCCCTGGTTTAGCTCAGGTACATTAATGACGTCTTCATAATATGGACACAAGGGAAGGAATCTCTAGCGAAATTTCACCAAGACTTTAACAACTTCCTCCCCTTGTTCAAACTAACTTTTGAATACGCCATATAGCAGATTCATTTCCTCGACTAACACTGAAGATTGCAGTGGCTATATTATCACCACGTTGTATTGGAAACCCACCAACCGCCACAGTTACTTTCGTGCCATCAGCTTTCTTTCTAAGCACACCGCTAGATCCGCTGTCAACAGCAAAGCTCTACATCCCAACCCGGTGTGCTCTGATTCCACTGACTGAGATTGAATACCATAAGGATCTAGATCAGGGATTCCTACATTTACAACACAATCCGAAAACTGTAGCCACTCAGATCAACAAAGCCAGACTCAGACCTCACTCCAGCTTAGTATAACAACCCTGGGACACGAACAACAGAATCCCTCTGGCTGTCACCTACATCCTCCAGCTTGAACACTTAAGGTACAGCATTAATGACTGGCAACCTCTCCTACAGAAGGATAACCATCTCAAGGCAGCTTTTAGGGACAAAAGTGTCCTGCCCAGTCTCAAACATCTCTCAAACAGCAGGCTAATGAACTCCTATCCTCGCTGGGGCACTAGGCCTTCCAATGGACCCAAATGCCTGCTGTGTCATCATCACTAGACCTAAAAACAAGGAGTAAAACATCCAAGGTTCATTCACCTGCAACCCTACTAACATATATGCCATCACCTACTTATAATGACCCTCTGCTGTCTACTTCCAATGACAGGGTGACCTCTGTGTGTAAGAATGAACGAACACCAAGCTAACACTAGCTGCAGAAAGATGCAAAACCCTATGACACCACATTTCAAACTCCTTGGACCCTCCATCACTGACTTCAGGATTGCTGTTCTCAGGCAGAAAAGTTTTAAAATCAGTTTGAATGACAAATTTCAGCACAAAAAATCATCCCCCACTGCACTGTGTTCAGTATGGTTTAAACAGGGACTATGGAGTCTTATCTCATTACCTGGGTTAGCTTCTCCTATGGCTTTATTGCTTGTTTGCGTCTCTCTCCTACTATTACTCTCCTTCTCTCTTTCCACATTTTGTCTTCTGTATGTTAATTGTTCTCTCCTCCTTAATGCTCAGCCTTCTGAATGTCCTTTCACAGCATCTGATGAAGTGTGTTAGTCTATAAAGGTGCATATCTACCTTGCTTTCTGAAGGAAATAAATGGCCAGAGATACTGTGAAACTCCTGAACTGCTCTCACTTCCAAGATTACTTCCCCCAGGATCAGGACTGAAGCCCTGAGCAGCAGGGCAATGAGAAGGCAGTTTGACTGCAAATCCTGTTTCCCCAATACAACAGGTTTGAACAAGGAAACCATCTGACTACTATTTAAGTGACAATTCTTAGGTGGTGCTTAATGTCCTGCATCTTTTATCAAGTCAACACAAGATGCACTTTGCTCCATATTTTTGCAATAATCACCAAAAGATCAATATAAGGTTATACAAATGAATATTCTACCCCCAATGAAAATTCTGATGCTGTCTATTAACTGCTAATTGCCATTTTATTAAATAATCTATGGATTTATTTATAGGCCTCTTAGAATTCTCCTTTCTTTCTAAGTACCTATTTATCTACCCTCCCTAAATTGAGCATTTCACAATTGTCCACTAGATTATAGTTTCAGGAAACTGAATTGCAGAGAGATTGCCATGACTCTCCAAGTCTCCAGTAGCTAACATGTACACCGAAGGCATGAAATCTTCATCACCTGCAAAAAAACAAACACCAGTTGCTGTTTGGATTTCCTGAGGCAAGTGGCTAATGCATTCAATTATCACACTGCTGAGTTTTCAACAATAGGTGGCTATACATTTGTTTCTTCCTTAAGTTAGATAGTGTGGTTTTTGCAGATGAGCTGGAAGATTTTTAAATGCTAGAGGATAAAAAGGGTTTTGCCCAAGGATAAAATATAGGAATTATTTAAGAACTGAAAGGCACTGTAAATTTAATAACAATCATGAATAAGTAATAGCAACATAATTAAAAAGTAATAAACCAAAAGGTACTGTAATAAAATCCTGACATTGAAAGGTGTGTGGGTTGTATGGAAGCATTTAACCTCTGCTGTGCCAGTGCTTGCCATATGGACCCTACCCAAACCGACTACTTTGAGAACTGAGACCATTACTCGGATTCCTTCTGAAGGAAGGATATATGGGAGAAAGACAGTCTCCGGGTGAAGAGTTCTACCTCTATGCAAACTGAGTGCTAAACAGATGTGTTTCATAACACTACCTTTCTGTTACAGTCAGGCATCCATACCCAGAAACGATACTAATAAAAATACTCTTGTCTGTGAGAACTAGATGCTCACTAGGGCACTGAAAAAGCCAATCGAGACTGTTGAAATGTGGTGCTTTAAAAGACCTCTACACATACCTTACACTACACACACAACAAATGAATCTGTGAAAGATCAAATCAGACAAGAAGTGGGAAAATATGAACTCTTACTGGAAATCATAAGGAGAGGAAAGATGCAGTGGTTTGGACATGTAATAAAAAGACCCGGCACCCTTACCAACATCATCTTCTAGGGTGATCTGGACAGACAAAGAGGAGGAGGAAGACCTAGGACAAGCTGGATCACCAACATTAAAGACTGGATGGGATTACAACTGGACTGAGTGTAGAAGGATTGAAAAAACCTGGGAAGAATGGAGGAAAGTTATTGCTCCATCCAAGTTTCCCCAACGGTCAGTGCAGCCTCAGGACTGCCTGCCTGCCTGAATAAAAATACAGTGTAACTGCAGCTGCAGTGTGTGTCTGGTAAGGAAGCTGAAAAATAAGACTTAAAATTCATACACAACCATTCTAATTGGTCACTTTGTGGTTAGGAGACCTAACAACATTAAACAGCTAGAATGTCCATATTGTGCTTTGTTACCCCATCCCCTTATACTAGAAGTCTTAAGCTTCAGAGGCTCTGGTTTGGTTTCATATACAGACACCAGTGATGGTTCAGAATAGCACTTCGCTCAGAAGAAAGGAAAAGAAATGCACCTGGAATATCTATGGAGAATCTAAAGTGGTGTATAGATAGAGAGGATTTTCACAGTTTGAGAAAATTACACTGTTCAATCAGGATGAAGTTGGATGGGTAAAAAATATCGCAGAAGCATAGCTCATCTTAAGAAAATGAAGTTTTGGAGGAAGGGGAATTTTTTCAATGATTTACAAGTACAGGGGTGGCTTCTGCTATATGGCATTCATGTTCTTATATGAAACTCATCCTTTTAGGAAGCTTCTAATGACAGCTGAAGGCACCACTCCATTTCCTTGGAGATAGGATGGAGAAGCAGGAAGGTCTTCTAGTTTGGGCCCTACATACTTAAGGGATTGACTTCTCCCATCACGGTCCCTAAGGCCAGCTGAGAGCAACCTCCTGAAAGTGCCTATTGTCCATCAAGTCTGCTTGGTGAAAAGGCATGGAAGGTCATCCTCAACCATTGCCTGAGCCTGGCCATCTCTTGGAAGCCCTTTAAGACTTTCCTATTTGGACAGAAAGCTAGGCTGACGTAGTGCTTACGGACCTCTCTGTTTAAATCTCTTATTATAAGCTGCCCTGAACCTTTGTTGGGAAGGGCAACATATAAATCAGGTAAGTAAACAAATAAATAAAGTATTTTATATACCAATGTCCACAGCCTCAAGGGGATCTCTACGATCTAGGTTTGGTGGTGAGTGGAGTGCAATGTGTAAATCACAGCAAAGAGAACTGCCTTACTATGTTTCTGGAAATTAGAAGATGGTGATAGACTGCTCTGTCCCCTTTGGCCACAGAGAAGTAATGGTCTTCAGTTCCAACACTGGAAATTATGGTTGTATATTAGGGAAAAAAAACTTTCTAATTCTGATGTTGCTTAAGCATTGCATTAGGTCAGCTAGAGAGGACTGTGCAGTCTCTGTCTCTGGGACGTTTGAACAGCAGGTTAGATAAATGCTTGGCTGCGATATTTTATACAGGGATGTTCTTGTCTTGAGGAGGGGGCTGGACTAGATCAAGCTCTGATTTTTCTATGATTCTATGCAATTCATAGAGAAATGGAACCATCAAAAAGGAGGGCCCAAAAGAAGGGGCGTCCAGTGGTCCAACCCCCTTCTTGAGGCAGGATCCAAACCATGCTACACAAATCCTTGTCTAACCTATTACTAAAAGGACACTATCACCCCTGTTGCACAACTAGGCATAGCTCCCTAACCTGCCACAGGGCAAGCAAGTAGACAATGCTGGACAACGTCCTTGCTGCTGCAAGAGCTGTTAAAATGCGTTTGAGAGATCCAAGGAAAAGGGCCAAGCCCTCTGCTACAAAGAAAGGCAAAAAAAAAAATTAAAAAACAACCCCTCCACAGTACGTACCAATTTAACCATGGAATAAATTGTCTTCATGATCCCACATGTGCCAATTAATCTGACCCTGAGCAAAAAGGGAAGACCCTTTAGCCAGCAACTTCTGAGTTTTACTCCTAGCAAGACCATTGGTACCCCCCAGACAAAATCCCTAGCCTTGGCTGTAGTCAACAGTCAATTTTCTGTGGAAAGTTGGGGATGGGGAGGGGACACCTTATTTCCCCTGACACCTGTAGCCATATTAAGCTGGGGAAAACCTCTTCCACACCTTGAGTGGCAATCAGCTAGGCCCAAAAGCATGGGGAATACCAAACAGCTTCCATTTTGTTCTGTAACCTGGAGACAGCAAGCGGTACTCCACATGTCATCTGCCATGGAGCTCTGCTTCGTTCTCCAGCCACCAGGTATAGTCATCTCCAATATCCACCTGCCTCTTTATCTCCCAGAAAGCCATGTCTATGATGGTAACGGGGCTCTTCTGAACTTCTGACTGTTGCTTTTTACAGAGCTGCTCCTAAATCATCTCTGATCAATGCTGCTCTTCTTGAAAATCCCCAGCGATGGAGAGGCCACAACTTCCCCAGCCAATCTATTCCACTGCCTTGCTGTTCTGACGGTGAAGAAGTTTTGTATTGTTTTTTTCTCCTGATATCCGTCTAAACCTGCTTTGCTGCAACTTCAAGCCATTGGTCTGTATACTGCTCTCTTCAGCAAGGCAGAAAAGGTGTTTCCCCACTTCTTTGTGGCAGCCCTTCAGCTATTCCCAGGGCTGTGTGATTTGAAACGTTCTGCAACTGTGCAATTAAAGAATGTGGGCCGATGGAAATCAACCTAACTCCTCTGATGCCTACGGAGCGATGCCTGTTTCTACCACCTGAAGATCTAGCTGTCTGTCTGTCACACTTTAATACAGGGGAGCTAAATGCAAGGTACACAAGTTTCTTCCTTTTAGCAGTTTCTGACTTTTCAGCACGTCACTTTGCAGCCAGTTTGCCTCGTTTCTTTTCTCTTCCCTTTTCTTTAGAATTAGGAAAGATATTTTTTAAGGATACTGTAAAATGTCGTGAAACTTGGTGGAGGAACTGAACAAATAGTTGTTGGTAAGCGATTTTAATTCCCTATATTTCCTTCTTCCTTGTGCTATCAAGAAAGAGAAAAAAAAGCTCAGAAATATTTTTGTGCAGGGGCTAAGAATATTTTATGCATTGTAAACCTGTGCTCTTGGCATAGCAGGGGGAGGAGAGATTATGCCACTCATGAATAATATTTGCGTATGCTGCCTGCTCCACCAAATTACAAGTAAACATGTTATACATATGGCATCAAGAAGTGAAATATTCTTAATCTGATAATTTTGTTAGGGTGAGTAGGCTGCTTTATGAAGCTATTCCCTTTCTTCATATCTGTTCCCACTGAGGTTTGCTCATATAGCCTCTTATGCCACAGTTGCTATTTTTCAAAGTAAAAACAACTTTTTAAATGGGGAAACTTATTCACCAGCAGCTCCTTCTGCAGCTCAAATTCCTTTCAACTTCAGTATAACTATTCATGCAAGACACAGAAACTTTGCCTCTCAGCTTCAGCCTGCTCATGTATTTTAACATCTATTTGCTAGCAAAAAAAAAAGAAGGTATTAAAATGATTTTGTTGTGATCATTTCAGCACTGATTACTTTCTAATGCCCAATTATTTAGAACCTCTCTCATTCCTTCCTATATCCATGCCTGTAGCCTCACTATATTGGAGTTAGCAGACAAGATACCTTGCACTATTATGTTAGTCAGAGAAAGGGAAGATTGTCAGGGAGTGAGCTAAAGGTCACCGACACATTTTACAGTATCAGGCCCTGACAGAAGATCAAAGCAACCTTGGAGCTAAGTTAAGTCTCATGGCTACAGTCCCCAACCCTGAGGGGACTTTTCCCAGTGAAAGCATTTCCACTTGGAAAATTCCTCCTACTGGCCCCAGTGGGCTGATTCGTATCATTATCTTTGTTGCCTTAAATCATGTCTACACCGCAATACTTCTGACACTGCCACCAGAAAAATAAAGGCCAGCCCACCCGTACCCACACCTCCTATTCTAAAGACATGCGTGGGCTGGCGGGGATGCTGTAAGGATACTTTCCCACCATCACTCTCAAGCACACTAGAGGTAGGTCATAATTCAGGTGGGACCGGGGCATCCAGAGGATGTCTTCATCACCTCATTTCCAGGCTTGGAGCAGTTGGAGGGGCTTAGATGTTTTGGCAGCTGTGTAAACAGTGCTATGGGACCAGTTTAGCTATTCTCTCGGCATTGCAAAGGGCTGGAAGGGGAACGAAAAAGAGGTCCTTTCTTTTAAGGATTTCTTTCTTTTGTTTTAGCATTTGCTGATATTTTTCTCATTGCCTATTAATGCCATACACATTGATGAGCATGAAATGCATTTGCAATGGGATTATACTATCTTTCCTCCAGTGTTATTTAGCACCACTTTTTTTTCCTAGTGTAGATGGACTTGCTTGCCCAAGTGCAGGAAAAAAAATCTTTCCATCCTCTTCCTCTCCCCCTGCCTTAAATGTTGGAGGTCAAGCAGATGCATCTTAGGGGAAGAAGGAGGTTTTTAAGACCCAGCTAGACAAAGCCTTGGTTGGGATGATATGGCTGGAGATGGTCCTGCTTTGAGGACTAGATGACTCCCTGAGGTCCCTTCCAACCTTAATTCTCTATGATTCTAAATAATGGGCTTATACTGTCCTCAACCTGGCAATACCTGAGCTTCTGGAATTCTACCATCAGTAATTAAACTTAACCAGGAATGCTAAATAAATATGAGTTAAACCTTACAACTTGCCTGTAGCATAGGAAAGTGCTGTTATAGGTATTAGATGCAAAGAAGAAAGTAAGGCACAGAGAGACTCAGGGAGAGATTGCAGAGTCATGATCAATTATGAGCCCAAACAGATCCATTGGTTTTATCTACTCATGTGAGTAAATTCTCACCTGTCTGAAAAGGCCCTCGAAAGTCTAGTGCTATGTGTTTTGGGTTTGTTTGCTTTTTTCTGTGATGAAAATGGGACCAGAAGCCAGGAATATTGACTTCTTTTTAAATATGATTTCATAATTTTGCCCACCACAACAATTGAAATTGGACATGAAGACACGGCAGTAGAAACCTACTAAACCTCTTCAGTTAAACGCCTGTTGGCTTCCTTGATAGCTGAAAAAAAACTATGAGGTTTCTTTTATGACTTGGATGTGGAATCACTCATCTGACAACTTGTTTCATTATAATCTTACATCTGTAATATTAATTCTTGCATAAATTCCAGAGAAACAAAGAGATGTTACACAGTACAGTGTACTATTTGATTTTTTATTTTTTTTATTTTTGTGTACAGTGTACTATATGATATTTTCCAGACAAACTGACAAGAGCCCTAAAGAGTCATATAGTCTACTTCCAGCCCTCTGGTCTGGCCTCCTCCACAACATTTCACTCAGTGATTGTTGCATCCAGCTTGATAGCTAATGGTTCACTAGGTGACCAACCATCCCTGAGTGGGACAGTCCTGGAATGGGAACCTCAAGTCCTGTTTCCAGACAGCATGACTCCAGACAGCATTTGTCCCAGATTTGCAGCATCACTCATGGATCTGTGGGAAATGGCAAGTCCCGCAAGGGGCTGCTGGGAGTAGGATGCAAGGGGCACCATGTGCATGTGCTCCAGAACACCTGCATGTGGTCAGGAACACAGCCAAGGCAGCCTGGAGATCAGCTCCCTGCAAGAAAGTCTATAGGGAGGTGGAAGGAGGCACAAATCAAAGTTCCCACGGTGAGGGAGGGAGTAGGGCAGGAGCTAGTGCATTTCCCAGCCAGGGTGGTGCATGGGACCAGTGAATGGAGGGGGATGGAGCCACAGGCAGCTCATCCGGGGCGGGGGGTGCGGAACACGTGCCCTCCCAGATTTGTGTGCATGGGACAGATGAGGGATGCCCACTGTGGGGTTGCCCCTGCCTGACCTGCTGCCCT
Organism: Crocodylus porosus; assembly: GCF_001723895.1. NCBI lineage: Eukaryota > Metazoa > Chordata > Crocodylia > Crocodylidae > Crocodylus > Crocodylus porosus. The sequence goes on along the minus strand of NW_017728948.1, from coordinate 7,103,400 downwards.
GGCCCAGGGACCCTGAGCTAGCTGTGCTGCCATGGTGAGGCATCCCCTGCCTGGCCAGCAGCAGCGGGAGTGGCAGCAGCACAGAGTTGTGCCCCTGGCTGCTGCGAGGTGAGCAAGGGGTGCATGGCTGGTGCAGGGCTCCTGAGGGAAAGGAAGCAGGGTGGGGAGCCCTGAGCCTGCAGGTCACAGCCTGCATCTGCCCTCACCCCACTCAGCTCTGCTCCGCCTCTGCCACTCCCAGCGGCAGCAGTGGGGGGGGGAAGGCAGTGACATACAGTAAGTCCTTCTGGACTCCTCCTGGAGTGTCCAGGAAAGTTTGGTATCCCATAAGCCTCTGAGTGAGGTCAACAGGAACTTCTGGGGGGGCAGAACAGGAAGGGGCCACCCACAAGATCCTTGCAAAGGCAGAAGCAAAACTGTTACCTCTATACCATAAATAGTTGTATATTAGTTTTTGTATAATAAAGAGGGTTTTTTTCCTACATTACAAGCCTCAAGATACTACAGATGGAAACTAAAGTCAGCATAAATGAAACTGAAAATAACATGGAAATATTGATGAGTGCAGTTGACCATTAGAATAGATTACTAAGAAAGGCAACAAATTCTTTACCTTTTGGAGTCTTTAAATCATGATTTGGGCATATTTCTGAAAGAGTGGTTTTAGTTCAACCACTAGGGTGGCCACTTTTCAAAAGGGGAAGGTTCATAGATTTCATAGATTTCATAGACATTAGGGCTGGAAGGGACCTCGGGAGATCATTGAGTCCAGCCCCCTGCCCAAAGGGCAGGATGTTCCAGACCTTGGGGGCTTGGACAGTAAAGAA
>NW_017728948.1:7086183-7102473 GCF_001723895.1 Crocodylus porosus | reverse complement strand
GACTGTTCCAGACCTTGGGGGCTCGGACAGTAAAGAAATTCTTCCTTATGTCCAGCCTGAAACGGTCTCGCAGGAGTTTGTGACCGTTCGACCTCGTCATCCATTTATACATCAAAATTTGGGTTCTGGTATCCAAGCTATAAAATTGGTGTTGAAAGAACAGTTCAGAGAAAATATACAAAAATGGTTTGTGTTCTGAAAAACTTACTATGTTGTGAGAGATGAAAGTAAACTGACCTAGTAAAGGTACTTGGATGCAAAAAGAAATTGTTCACCTCAGGCCCCATCAGTGAGCCATGGTAGAGATAATCCTCGAATCAAGGGATTGCTGACAATGAAAAGCAGCACACCTAGAGCTCAAGCTCTATTGAAATGCTTTGCAGTCTCATCTGAAGTATCAGCAAATGAATGATGTATAGACATGGGCCTAAGGATATGTATATACATTGCAGTGAATGGTGTAACTGCAGCTTGTGTAGTCACACCCAACACAGCTTTAAACGATGTAGCTAGTTTGGGCACTACTAGCTTAATTCAAGCTATTTACTGGGTAATCTGAAGCTCTTGGGTAGATTTTTTAAAGCTTATGTTGAACTATTAGTATTGTCAGTACAGAGTTTAAAGCTAGTTCAGGTATATCTTCATGAGCTCCAGTTATACCTTGAATTGCAATATAAACAGAACCTTAACCAGAAAGCATCTCTGGTTCCTGATATATAAACACAGCAGAAAATAGACCCCAGGACACCTCCTTCTGCCAGAGGAAGGCGATAACCACAAGGCTACAGAAATAGAATCCATTTTGCTTGTTCTCCTTCCAGTCTCATGAATCTTGCCCTCTTGGCTATCCAATAGCCCACCTTCAGATCACTATTGGTCCTCATTAACTCCGTTCTATAGCAAGGTGACTAAACCACTCCCTTGGGAAGTGAGCCATGGGTTTCAACCTGACTTAAGATAAGGAGAGACTAAAATCCAGGTCTCCTACTTCCTGCCTAAGTCCTCTAGCCGCTAAACTATTGGACAAATTGTTGATGCTATTATGGGTGCCTATCTTCAGAAACTGTTAGATAGAAGCAGGATTGGCTGATGTGAGATTCAAGGAAGCAAGACTGAGTGACACAAATTACAAACTGTTGGGTAACATGAGTCAGGTACCTAAGCTCTTACGGGAGGCAGGAATTGTGACATACCTCTGTGCTTAGACTTGCCTGTGACCTGCCTCTGCGTATCTCTGGGCTTGCTAAATCACCCTTTGGAGGCACCTGCTGCTCTCCATTTTCTTTGTAGAGTACCTATGCACCTAACCGTGAATAAGTCTTGGGCATGTCTAAAGTCTCTTCATTGACTACAAAGAGATCCTGGGTGCCCAGCCTAGTCAAACTGAATTGCCCCCTGGAGAGAAGCCTAATGTATAGGCATTGCAACACCTAAGTGTAGCTGCCTATTAAACCATTTTGCATGCTGCCTCTTTTTTTTTCTTTAAGTATACATGGTGATTTATAACTTGAACTTGTTGACAGGATTTGTGTATGGAGATAAATTAAACAGTTTTGCAAAGAAATCCTTGTCCTGCTTGTAATTTCTATTTTGCACATGTGGGTATTTATAGATATTATGTTCATTAACTGGTCACACCTTAAGAAACTTTTGTTGAAAGGGAGCAGTTCTTTTACTATGCTTTATTGTATAGCATGACTTTTGGGGGCATGCCCAGATGAGCGCACATGTGTACTTTGCAGCACCTCAAGGGCTTTTCAGGTGCCACAAAATGCACGCAGTGCACATGAAAGGGTTCTCTGCACTGCCGTGTGGGGGCAAAATTAGGTACCTGGAAGTCCTGGTATCTACAATAATGTGGCCAAAAAAAGTGAAGCGGTGCATACGGTTGCAGTATGCACAACCTGAAACTGGAGTTTTTTGCATCACCAGGAATAGCAAAAAGCAGCAGAACATATTAATGTGTCTGACCAGAGATGAGCTGAATTGTTACATTTTGAGCTTAGTGCATGGCCCCTCCCCATCCTTGCTGAGGTAAGTTCAGGGTAAGCCCATGAAAACCAAACACCACCGGTCTAGCTCTCAGGACATCTGGGGTCTCCTCTTTGCTTTGCTACTGGTTTGTTCAGTGAGCTTGGGAAAGTCACTTAACTACCTATACCTCAGTTTTAGCATCAGTAAAATAGTGTATACATAGCACACACACACGGTATGGTTACATGTATATTTGGAGCTGTTTTAAAAGAGCATCCAATTGTTATGTGTGGACAATAGGGCTGTGTGAAATTTTTCCGGGTGTTTCGTTTCAACACTGTTCTGGCTGTTCTGACTTGTTTCGAGCTCAAAATAGTGAGATCAAAATGAAACAAAGGGCTTCAAAACAGCCTTGAAACAAAACGAGGGCAGTCGAAACATTTTGAAAGTTTCAAAATGTTTTGAGCTTCAAAGCTCAAGCTGGGCTTGCCTGCAGAGTAACAGAAAGCAAGGAGAGGGAGGGGGAAGAAGGGAGAAGGACTGCTCTCATATTGACTGTGTAGCTGGCCAGAGACTGGCATCCTTCCCTGAGGTCCTTTCCAGACAATCCCAGTGCTCTGGGGGAGGGATGCAAAACACACACACAGTCACACGTCATGAGTTTTGCTTGTCAGCAGCCTGAGGTGGCCTCCGCAGGGGCCAGCTTGCCTGCAGTTTTCACTCTGCTGTGCCTTAACACACACACGTGACATGAGTTTTGCTTTCAAGACTTTGAGGTCCAGCTTCCCAGAAACCCCTGCACCTATCTCCTTGAAGCTTGGTAGGCTTCATGGCCTCGCAAGGGGCTATCATCCCTGCATATTTGATTTAAATCAGGAAAGAAATGACAAATGTATAGGCAGTTCCGTGCTTCTCCATTACTGCCCATGGGCAAAACAGCAAAACAGGTTTGATGAAACAAAACAGAACAGCAGCTTCAAAATGAAGCAAACTCAAACTGAAACACTGTCCCATTGAAACAGAAGTTGAAACGAAATGGTGCTGTTTCGCTCAGCCCTAGTGCACAATCCAGGATCAAGAAGAACGTAGGAGAACTACTCCAACCTTTAATACTGCTTCATCTGATGTTACAGCTGGAGCAATTTTGCTACATTTGTATTGCTCTCAGCTTCTCCCCATATAACAATTACAATATAACAGCTGCTACCCTTTTGAAATGGCTCCATATGAACACGTGTCCCTACAAACATCTGAGCTCATGGACCTGATTCTGAACAATGCTGAGATCTGTGTTTGAGAAGTGTCAGGTAAGAGCTGGATATCATTTAAGTGACACCAGAACAAGAAGTGTACTAGCTTTGTTATTATGTACCTAGTTGTATTCTGGGTGTCTCTTCTATATAATGAACAATAGCTATACATAAAGTTTAAAAGAAAAAAAAAAACACTCTGGTGCTAAGAGGCAATCAGGAAACAATGCCATCACGTTTATAGGAGCTGCTGTATAATGCTCAGTTTTAGATGTATTTCCTGTAAAATGCTGTGCTTAATTTAAAATGTGCAAATAACTTCTGCAATCACTGTATACCCTAAGGAATCAATCCTGCTTAACGCTACACTGCTATAAGTCACCTCTAGATGTGCCAAATTACCAATAAGGGACACAACATATACCAGAAAAATCATTTAAATCCTGAGGAAATTGCAGGGAATGGAGACAATTATTCATTCTTTTTATTTGATTGCCGTTCTTTAAGCTTCTTTTCCAAACACAGGGATCACCCCACTGTTAGCCAAATCAAAGGCTTTATATATCCCAAAGGTAGCTAGATTGGGTCTTGCCCACAAGTGTACACAAATTGATTCATTAGCATCTTATTTATTTCAGCTAAAGAAAATAATGGAGGAGGAACTCAGGAATTTGTATATAGTATTGAATTGTGTTGGACATGTGATCTCTGTACAACCTCCCCTACCTCCCACCCTCGAGCATGATTTAGTAGCATAATGGTAACTAGGCAGCATTAAAGTTATTGACTTTTTAATACTATATTGGTTTTGTATTTGTAATCGGCGTCAGGAGACCAAGAATCAGCAAAGCAAACAACAGTAATTAAAATCTTTCATAAAGAAAGTAACAGTCTCGTGCAGAAATGCCAAATAATTTCCATTTAGGGCTTATATAATATTGTGCCTTTGGGCCAAGTAGTTAGCCAGTATTTGGGGCCTTGCAGGGCTATTTCTATTTGAATGAGAACTTGATGATGCAAGTCAGGTCTATACTTGTATGCTTGGTGTAATCATGTATATTTAAAATTTTAAAAGAAATGCGTGCAGAGTTCCATTTCCCTGCGGGCGACAGACCCATACAGCAGCACGTGATTTATTTGCTCATGTCTGCTACTCCAGCAAGACACAGCGCCCTGGAAGAGCTGCTGTTTTCCTTCTTTTGGCTTCTTGCTCATAATTCTAGTTCCAATCTCAAACTTCTATACTCAAAACCCTAGACCCCTGCATCTGCAAGACAGAAAATCTTAGCACTGTGTTGCTATGTTGGCTAGCACCCCAGGCAGTAACCCCAGCTGTCTCTGACTATTCTTACCGGCCGCTTGTTTGTACCTGCAATTGAATTAGACAGAACGGGCACTTTTGCGCATGCTCCGACACATTCTGAATGCCGATTAATCGAGTCTGCTGGAGTGGTCTAAGCACTGAATGGTGGTTGGAACATTTTAACTACAGCTTGTTTAACAAGCTTTCATTACAGGGCCCCCACTGCCATTTTGAAACACAAGCTGTTGAATGAAGGTGTGCCTCGATTTATGCGGGTTCTGTATATGCGAATTCACTCTTTTGCGATGACCCTTTTTATACCCAAAATTCATTTTATGCAAGGTAAATTCACTCTTATGCGATCGGCATAGGTGCCTTACCCAGCGGGTAGGGGAAAAGGCCATGGCGCCAGGTCCCCACTCACCCCAGCCCCTGCTGCAACTGCTCTGGGAGCAGCCAACACCAGCTGTCTGCAGCCTCTGGGCTGCACCTTGCCCTGGATCCCCGGGGCTCTGCTTGTCCCTGTGGCAGAAAGCCACCTTGGTTTCTCCCCAAATTCTCTGCCCTGTGACAATAAGATTAAAATAGGCCCAGCACAGAGGATTCACACCTCAGCCTGTCTCTTTAGATAACCCGAGCTGGCTGCATTCCTGAGGGAGGGGGGAAACCTGCTCCCTTTGCCTATGGGACTGGTATCAGCTACCTGGGTGAGGGGCATCTACCTGGTGGGCTGGAGTCTGCCCGGTAACTGGTGATGTATTTCAAATTGGATGGTGGACAGCCAACAGGAGCTGACCTCCACTGGACCAGGTGAATGAGGTCACAGGGGCTATATAAATTAGGACTGCCCAGGAGGAGGGGGCAGCAGCCATGCAGGGGACACAGAGGAGCATGACCACCTAAAATTGGCTCTCTCCCCCAAACTCACAAGCTAGAAACCGCCTTCCTCCAAAGGGAAACTTCACCAGCCTTTGGAAGATGCTTGTGAGTAAGCTACTTGAGATCTGGTTAGGTATCTAGCTGGCAGTAACTCAGATGCGTGATCAAAAGGCTACCTCAGCCAGACTGTTTGCTCTTTAGGATTTCTAGGATATTGCTCAATCTTGTACCCTATTTTCACTCTATCCCTGTAATCAATAAAGTCCCCCTGTGTGACCGGTGTGGGAGACTTATTGAGGGGTGGGTCTAAATTATGCCTAAGAGACCCCTTAGGTCTGCAGACTAAGGGAGACTCTACTTTTTCCCCCTGACTTGGGGAAGTGCCCCAAGTGCCTGTACTGGGTCGAGTACCCATCGGACATTAGGCCTGTGTTTCCCCAAAGACACAGGGCCGAGAGTGAGTCCATTCTTGGGGTGGTGGCAGCTACATTACCCCCAGGCTAGCAAATGTGCTCCGGAAAGGGGGTCGGCTGGACGTAAGGCGCCCCTAGGGAGGCATTCGGAGCCTGGGGGGTGGGCGGGCGCAGGGAGGTGGGCGGCTCAACGCAGGAGCGCCCCCTACTGGCCCGCCACAATCCCCTCTCACCCCAGTCCCTGGGTTGCGCTGTGCCATGGTACAAGCAGATGGTGTTGGCTGCTCCTAGGTCTGCGGCAGCAGGAGCTGGGGTGAGTGGGACAAGTGAATCCCCGGGGCGTTCGGGGCCTGGCGCGGCTCAGTGGCTACAGAGAGCTAGCGCTGGCTGCTTTTGGAGCCACTGCAGCAGGGGCTCGAGTGAGTAAGGATAAGCTATGCCATGCCCCGGGGCTCTACTTGTCCCCACTCACCCTCTGCTGTAGCAGACCCAGGAGCAGCCAACACCATCTGCCTGCACCATGGCATGGTGCAGCCCAGGGGTGGATGTGAGTGGGGACAAGGAGAGCCCCAGGGGGCTCGGGGCATGGTGCAGCCCAGTGGCTACAGGCAGCGGCGTCAGCTGCTCCTGTGGCTGCTGTAGCAGGGGCTTGGGTGAGTGGGGAGAAGCAAAGGCCCGGGCCTGCAGCAGGGAGCAATGCAGAGGGAACTATAAGTGGGTGCAGGGTGTGTGTGGGGGGGGCAGCTCTTGCTGCTAGGCACACCCCAGAAGGGCTGCAGGCTAGAGGGCTGTACCGAGTTCTTCCTGGGGTGCGCATGTCCCCGGATCTGCACATGGGATGAGAGCAGGCTGCCGCTGCAGGCTGGGGTCAGCGGTGGCACTGGGCTCTTTCTGGTGCTCAGCAGTGGTGCTGGATGGGTAGGTTGGGCAGCTACAGTGAATTTTAGGGTGGCAGCAGCCCCCCTCCCAGCACCACCACCTGCCCTGAGTACTGGGAAGAGCCCGGAGCCATTGCTGGCCCCAGCCTGCAGCAGCAGGTTGCTCTCATTCCACGCACAGATCCAGGGGCAAGAGCTCCCCCATGAAGAGCCCAAAGCAGCCCCCCACCTGCAGCCTTCCAGAGAGTGAACAGAAGCAAGAGCCATGCCTGCGCCCCACACCCACTGGCAGTTTCCTCCGCTTTGCTTCCTGGTGCAGCACCCAGAGCCACTGACAGGGTATGCCACCCCTCCCCCTGCCCCTTCCTTGGTCCCAGTCCCAGCCTTACTCCCTCCCTCATCACCGCAGGAATGTATCCCTATTTCTTACATTGTAAACTGGGTTCCATTTACGCAAATTTGATCTATGCGCAGTTTTCTGGGAACACATTCACCGCATACAGCAAGGGAAACCTGTAAATGAGATGCTGAGGATGTTCTAATTAGAGCAACTCCCAGGAGCTGCTCTAATTAAAACGTCCCCCTCCCATAGACACACACCCCTCCGCCGGAGCAAGTGTATGTACAGATGCCCAAAATATTTGGAGCATTAATTAGCCTTAAAGTCTGTGATGGTCTTTAGAAGCCTCTTTGATAAAGAAAAGTACTACATATTAACACAACGTAGTACAGAAATGTATCTTCTGTGGTCTCTAATTATTGCTAGGTGGGAGGGGGAGTTACCTTTCCACAAAGGGTGAGGTTCATTCCAGCGAAGGGAATCACCATTTCTGTATTTAACTTCACTTCCATTTCAGTTCTGTTCTTAGGGCTTAAGTAGTGCAGGTCAGCACCCTGCTGCTATATTGATCCTAAGGGACTGTGGCTATCGTAAAGAGTGTCATCTGAATACATGGTATGGAAAAGTGTCCCCAAGGGAAATTACTGGTAAGTGGTATTGCTTTTACAAGATCTTGCTGTATGCAAGTGTTGACTGTTCTAGCTTTGGTTATACTCTTCTCCTCCTGGGGGAAAATTAGAGTAAGAAAACAAAACTCGTCCAGTTCCACGTTTCACTGTGATCTCAAAATGCAGTCCAGACATGTATGAGTTCACTAAAAACACTTAGATATAGTTTGACAGTCCCCGACCAATTGAAAGTTTAATGTTACTGTGGTTTTGCAAACCTTTGATGTAAAATCATCTAAAATTCGTGGTTTTATCTGAGTTTGGTGGGTTTGTATGCGTTTAAGGTTAGTAAAAAAACAGAGCTTAGCGTGAAACTCAAGGGATGAAACATTTATAGAGGAAAGATACACACAGTTTCTGCACAGTTAAACTGAGAGCCCTCTCTCTTGATTTAGCTCCTAAAGTTTCTGCAGGTGGCAATTGTTTCCTTGTTCTGTGGCCTTACAGTTCCCGGAAGAATGCAATCCTGGTCAATGCATGGGGCCTTTAGGCACTAACATAATACAATTAAGCAAAATATCATGAGTTGCTAATAATTATTAATAGATTAGAGCAGTCATAAGACAGGAAAGCAAATTTCTCCACTAGTCCAGAGCTGAACTGGTCAGCAGATGCATTTCTTCCCTGCCCCAGAAATTTATGATCGTGCTGCTAATGGTCCAGGGTCTAACACGTTCTGGTAGCATCGCTGGTCAGCATTTGGAGTTACACTTCTACTTCATTGGTAACAAGGATCGTTGTTTACCACATTACTTAAGAGAGAAACCACTATCTATCACTGGGTGCATCTCTTTCTCTCTCTCACACACACACGCACACGAGTGTGCATGCACACTCACATACATGTGGGACTGTGTGTGCGGGGCCTGATCGTGGCAGGTGGAGACAGTGCAAGGTGCCAGGGCCCACACTCCTGGCACGTGAGGTCCAATCTGGCCCTCCACTGGCTTGCGGGGCCAAAAGGTTGAGCACTCCTGGGACAGAACGTACAAAGCTGGCTAGAATCGGCACCTTAAAGTGTTGTGAGACATTAAACATCAAAGTTAGACTGCTGCTGGAAGTGCCCAACACGAGGAAGGGAAAAAGCACACAATAGAGAAAGGAATCTAATGGTATATTGTTAAGAAAAGAAAAAGGAGCTTTCTTTAAAGCTATTTGTATCATTTTACACAATGACATCTATTAAAGGATATTGTCTACATGCACTAGACATGAGCATTACCAAAAACAAAACCAAACCTGACACACATTATTATTGGCCGCCTGGGTAAATCATCTACAATAAAAGTTGGCTTCCCCTTTCCTTATAAGCTTTCCCCTCTCTCCCGTTCCCCCCGCCCCCCCACTAAAATGCATAAAAATGCATTAAAAATGCAATTTCTTCCATTCAAGAAGAAACTGTCTGCACCAGATGCCTGCTCTGGACTGAATGTTTCTGGAAAGTTGCAGGTTGTATTTTTGGAATGGTTTATCTGTTTCCAAGGACTTGGTTCAAGGAAAAAATATATATAGTAATATGTTAATTTGTCTACAACCCTTTCCTGTTTCCCTGACTGTCCTGGTTTAAAAAAAAGGTCCCTTGCTAAGAAAACACACACACAAAAGAGAGAGGTCTACAAGGCTTATTCATTTGCTAGAAGGCAGAGTATATTTTTACTTTTATAAAGTAAATCATAGCTATATAGTATAAACTTTTGTAAGCAGGAGATTTACTTCACTGAAGACTTTGAAGTAAGTCTCTGCTTTTGAAATTAGTCTATAAAGGTCCGAAACTACCTTGCCTGATTTCAGACTATTAGGGCTAACTACCTCTATTAATTTGTTTCCATACTTCCCCTGACTCACACAACTTTCATGATTATGGCTCTGAGGAAGAAGAAACCTCGGCACTGTCACCCTTTTTTTTTTCCTTTCCAGTGATACAATCTATTCACAGAAATAATTTATATAATTTAAAAATCCAATTTTTCATAATTGCTAAAGATGTCATAAGACCAGATGCTGCAGGTTGTGTTGTCATTCTGCTTGTCTTAGATTTTATTGGCTCATTCCTTTAGTCTCTTCTCTAGTATTTCTATTCCTCTTCTTTTGTCTCACATGATCTCCACATTGCCCTTACTCCTGCTGTTGCTACTGCTGTTGTAGGAAGAACCCTGGTTTTCTATGCCGCTGCCCAGCAAAATCCAAAGCAGAAGCCGAGCCCATATCCTTAATCAAAGAGCTCAGACAGTCAGTACTGAATAACAGCAGCACAGAAGAGCAAGCTGATGGAGCGAGCGCCCACGTGAATTTGACCCTCAGTCTTGGGGTTAGTTTTCTTCCCTGTGGACAGTTAAACTCAGCCTATCCTCCAGCCTATCTTCCCAAGGTGACTAGCTGTTATTTATTAACTTTCTAAAGGACAGACATAAGGGATCCTGGAGGGAGCTGCACTCTGCACTCAGTGATGCCTTTTATGTCCTATCTACTCAAAGGGTTTAATGTGTTCAGGATGGAAAGACCAGATAATCTTCATCCCCAGATACTGATAGAACTGAAATTGTAACAGCCAGAGTTTGTAATAAATCTGTCAAATTGGAGGTGGTAATGCATGACTGGAAAAAAAGCAAACACAGAGCCAATAGTTTTTAATAAAAGGGAGAAATTGTCATTTGGGCCATTGCAGGCTTTTTATGCTGACATTAATAATATGGGTGGTGTTCAGAAATCACTCAGACTCAAGAATTTTGACGTAGACCTGTTTCATACAATGTCTACATTGTAACTGGTTGGCATTGCGTAGAACTCTGGATGCACTATCCATGCCCATGAGTTCCAGTGGACTCATCAAATGTTTCTTAAAGGTCATTCCCCACATCTCACCTTTTCCAGCCACACATAAACAGCAGCATCAACAATATTAATATGATACCAACATTAGATTCCCTAAAATGTCCTCTCTCAGAGCAATGCCTACTACGCCTGTGCAAAGCAGCCAGTATTTGCTTTGGATTCGGATTCAACCAATTCGGGGGACAGTGATTCAATTTGGTGATTCGAATCACTGTCCTGAACTGATTCAGCCAAATCCGATTCGGTAATTTGGCTTCTGCTGAATCAGATGAATCACACAGGCCCCATCCCCCACCCGCTGTCCCAGCCCAGCAATGGCCGCCCCACCTGCCCCAGCTCCCAGCACTTTGAAAAAAAATGCCCTCAATCACTGGCTTCTGCCCAGCAAGGGGGCAATCTTCACTGCCCCCCACTACTCCATGCTTCATGGGGGGCTCTTTCATGAGCCCCCTGAACCCACCCCAACTCCCCCCGTCCCCCTACTTGGCTGCCCTGCCCCAGCTCCGGCCCTTTAAGAAAAACACAAAAGCCCCAGACTCACCAGTTCCTGCCTGGTGGGGGTGGTAATCCCCACTCCTCCCACTGCTTGCACTGCATGGGGGGGCTCTGCATGAGCCCCTGGAAGCCCCAAGGTCACTACAGGACCTGGTGAGTCAGGGGGGTGGGTTTTTTTTTCTTAAAGGGCCAGAGCTAGGGCAGGTGGGGCAGCCCTCAGGTAGGCTGGGGAGTGGGGTGGGTGTTGTGGGGACTCATAGCAGAGCTCCCTATGCTGCATGTGGCAGTGGAGGGCAGCAGGGATGCCCCCCCCAAGCAGCACCCAGTGAGTAGGAGCTTTTCTTTAAAGGGCTGGAAGCTGAGGCAGGTGGGGCAGCCATGCAGGGGGCTGGGAGAGTGGGCAGGGGTCAGATGGGCTAAGGGAGCAGGCAGGGGTTCCCCTATGGCTCTTTCCTCATCCCCCATCTCCTCCTCCCCCACCCCCTACTTACCAGCTCCGAGTCTGGCTCTAGCAACCTGCTGCAGCGGGCAAGGACTTCCTGAATCAGCGAAGCTCCCTGAATTGTTGCCAAATTGATTCAGAGAGCTTCAAATTGATCCCAACCTTTTTACTGGTCCCCTGCTTCAATTTGGATTTGGCGATTCGGCCACCGAATTGGGCTGAATCTCCTGCAAATCAAATCAGCACCCAAGGCTTTGCACAGCCCTAATACTTACTCTGCATAAGCTTCAGGCTGGACTTGGGGAGTGGGGAAGGGGAGAATCTCCATTTGTTTGCAATTAAACTCTTCTAAGGTTTCACCGTTTTGTACTCTCTTTGTAAGACATTTCCTCATACGTTTCTTTTGTACATACAGAACACTATTCCTAAAGTATAAATGGCACTTGTACTGCCTCAGTTGCTTCATCTTCAGTATCTTCTGGCTAGTTATTCTGAAATGATTAGCTCAGCTCCCAGAAGTAACTCCTTCTAAGTGATTTTTCAAGACTACCAACACCATACGGGAACTATTTAAAAGATGTTATAAATCATCAGCTTTTGTAAATCCAAACTGGTATCCAAATAGGTTCAGGCTAAGCTGGTTATGTTTTAGAAAGCCTCTTGAAAGACAGCTTGTTCTAACCAGTCATCCATAGCCCATGTAAAGATCACTGGGATATTTCCATGTGTGGACTCAAAACACCCCACCCAAGTTCTATGGGTTTTGACTAGTTTAATTTCTATTGTATGCCACGCCTTAATGGCCCCAGTTAAACACGAGGGGTGTTTATACACATGCTCGAGAAGTGGGGGGTTAATTAGAGTAGATCCAAGAGCCACTCTAATTAAAGTGCCCGCAGCATCTTGTGTATCAGTGTCCCTGTGCTTCAACATGTCAGCAGGGGGTTTTTATCTCAAGCCCATTCAATGAGCTTTAGATAAAGCAGCCTCACTGCCATTTTGAAGTGAGGGGACACTGATACATGAGACATGGAAGGCTTGCTGGAGCACAGTAATTGCCACACTCCAGCAGACTCAATTAATTGAGTCTACTCTGATGCACTGGAATTACAACATGTCCTAGCAGCCTCCTTGCTCATGTATAGACACCCAAATACTTTGGGCTTTTTGATTTTCCTTCTAGTTTCCTCTTATGGTTTTAAGCTATTCACCAATCTTGCTCTTTGCCAAAAAAATAGCGGGGGTTGGTCAACATAATCAAACACTTTTGCAGATGCTTAACTATGGTTTTAAAGAACCCTTTTTCACAGAGAATTTTAAATTCTCGAGGGTCTTTTGAACTAGTCCTAACTTGACTATATCCAAATGTAGGAGTAATTATTTCACTGGGTTTAAAGTAGTTCTCGGAAAGGTATCACCCCTGACTTGCATATTTGCAAAGAAAAGTGTAAAATTATTTAATTTAACTGGCAGCTGAGAAGATAACATTAGGGCACCTTATGAATTGAAGCACATTCATCTGATTAAAGTGATAATGTTAAAACAACAAACTGGTTCAGATTCAAAACTTACGTGCTTTGCAGTGGATTGGGAATTCGCATGTTATCACCTTCATTTCATGTTAAAAGCAATTTAGGAATGAGGAAACATTAGTTGAGCCCTAGGGACACTTGCATATATATTAAGAGCTGAAAAGATGCAGAAGGCTAAAGCAATAATGAATGCATAGAGAGGCACATCTTTTTTTAAAGCAGTACCTAGCAAATTTGCACTGAGAACTATTCACCACTTTGGGAAGGGAACCCTAAAAATTCACTTTGAGATTAATTAAGCAGGTCCAACACAGTGCTCTGACTTGCATACAAAGCAATCAGAAGCCTACCTACTGACATCAATTTTATACCATCCAACCTGAATCTAAAAGTACTTGCAAAAATAGGAAGTGGAAAACATCTGTAGACTAGAGTATTATTTTATCTATAGTAATTGCCACATAGCTGACAGTCAAACCGAAGATGGTTAAAGCACTAGAAATCTATATCCTTTCCTTCAGCCTCTGCTCCATGGTACTCTCAGAAGCCAATTATAAATTTTTAAGGCTATACAGGATTGGGAAGCACACCACAGCTTTCATCCATGCAGTGATACATGGGCTAGTGGAAGATATCAGATTCAGTTTTGCAGTTTGGTCACGGCCCCTTTTACAGCCAGCGGGTAGAGCTGAAACCCTGACTAATGAGTCCAAAAAAAAAGAAAGAAAGAAAGAAACACTTTCAGTTAAATCACAATTTTTGTTCTGTATTCTGCCAGAGTGCAGTCTTCTTTTGGAGTCTCATGTTTGTATTGTGCCTGAGACTCATCTCTTGTGGCAACCCAAGGACAGACATGCTCCCTGAATATCTGCCCCTTTGCCTTGCCCCGTATGTCAGCATTGAGCAATGTGAGAATGAGGAAACCTGCATTTCCCAACAACCTGATTCACTTTCCCCATAATACCTGCCTGTCACCACACATGCTGCAGGATACTCAGCCTATATGGGCTTAAATGCCAGTGTATTTGTCCTTCTAATGGAAGAAAAAGCAATGACCTATTAACAATTTCTGGCATGCAAACAAAAATTTGAGTGGAAGCCAGTTTAAACCCTGTTGTGACCAATTACAGAGCGACCAAAGTTTCTGCCTTATCTTGTAAATTAGCTATTGGTTTATGCCAGAAAGCATTATGGTGGGGGGAAAAAAAGTTTTTTAAAAAAACAGACAAACATATGACCGGTCATCAGCATAACAGATCTAATCATACAGGACCAAATCCAGGTGTCTTCAGTCTTCCTAGTGGTCCTGCTAGGATTACTGGAGCTATCTGCAGAATTTGTCTCACGTATTTTAAAATCTTCATGCTCCAGACAACGTTGCTTATTTGTACATCGAGTGCCCCAGACATTCTTCTGTTATTATATAAATAGCACATAAATAAATCATGGCACACAAGGAAGAGACTCAGTGGCAAAGACATCTCATTTTGATCCATGAGGTGTGAATTTGATCCTGGGTGAAGACTCCTCCAGGGGACTCAATCATTAATTTTGGCTGGTGGCAGGGCCAGAAGTAAGAGACTTTGAAAGTCAGTCCTACTGCTTCCTTGTAGAGCTATCAGTGACAAAAGCTGGTGTGCCTTTTCTGGACTAGCCCAATTTTACTTCTGTTGGTTCGTGGCTGATTGAATGCTTGCAAAATGGGCAGAAACTGCCATTTACACCAAAACCAAAGGGCACTGTTTGCTAAGTGAGGCATTACTCACTGTGAGAAAAGAGCATTAAATATTGGTCTTCATTAAAAAGCAAAAAGTTTTTTTTTTCATATTTGGAGGGCATGGTGTGGTTGGATGTTATTATATCCAGTTCCTCTATAATTTATCTGTTCAAGCTTTGTCAGTCTTCCCTACACCACCAAAATAATTCTATGTAAGCATTCATTCAAGTGATAACACTGCTGTCTAGGAAACAATAGCACTGAGGATATTCAATCTATAGGCATATGGATGGATGTGTTTTTATTAAATAAATAGTATGATTTTAGTGAGTGACTATGTAAGTTCTGTGGAGTGGAGCAAATAAAAATGGGAGGAAGTGTGGCTACTCTAATGACTCAGGCACAACTGTCGTGAATCACAGACTATGAACCATTGCGTGGTCTGACGGCTCTAAAGGGACAGAGCACATGGAAGACCACATGGGGGCTACAAATTGTACCATGGTGAAGGCAGGGGAAAGGTATGCCTTATAGGTAGTATCAGATTATGGACCTTATACAGATGTAATCTGTAATTGCAGTGACAAGACATGAGAAACAGAAACAGAGCAAATACGTATCAAAGTCCCACGTGAGATTTATGTGGGTATATTTTGCAGTTTTGTTTTACAAAATAATCTCCCTTGTTCACTTATGAATGCTTTCCTATCTCTGTTGCTAAGCATTGTTTACTGGAAAGACCTTTAAAATCTGCCTTGCAACTCTAAAGATGCTCGCTGTGGTTAGAGCATAAATTCTTCTTTTGCTCTAAACCTTTTTTACAGTGAAAACCAAAGCCAGGACATTGGAGAAATCAAGATTTGAGCGACAGAGGTTAAAGTCTGGGCCCTAATGAAGTCAAAGAAAAACTCCTATTGATTGAAGTGGGGTCAGGAAAACACCCACAGATTTTAAACTAGATGCAGTCATTATCATAGTCTGCTGTTATTTTCTGCCTAACACAGATCACAGAATTACTGCTTCAAGCCAGTAACTTTTCACTGAGTTAAAACATCTCTTTTAAAGACACCTAATCTTCACTTAAAGACTTTCAGCAACAGAGAATCCATCACATTCTTTTCTCAGCAGTTGCAATGGTGTATTACTGTGGCAGGACGGTCCCTAGGGGGGCCGTGACCTCCCTTAGCACCCTTGCCTACCGTGCCAAGTCTGGGTCCTGAACACACCCTCTATCTCACCCGCCACATCTTTGATCTTATATTATCAATGGGAAGCTGCCTTCTTGCCCCCTTTGGCACGGGACCGGTCTTGCTATACCACAATTCTGGGGCTACTCCCTGTGCCGACCCTTGCCGGCCTGTTTCTGTGGCTGTTCTAAGTAGCCCGCTCTCCCTTCGGGCTTCCTAGTAGACTCGCCCTTCTCTCCGGGGCCTTCCACTGGGCTTGCCCCCTTCCGGGGCTTCCCCTTCACTGGGCCTGCCCAATGTCCAATACACGCGCCCTCTCCCGGGGCCTGCCCAATGTCCAATACACGCGCCCTCTCCCGGGGCCTGCCCAATGTCCAATA
>NW_017728948.1:7042325-7085968 GCF_001723895.1 Crocodylus porosus | reverse complement strand
GCCTGCTCAATGTCCAATATACGCGCCCTCTCCCGGGGCCTGCTCAATGTCCAATATAGGCGCCCTCTCCCAGGGCCTGCTCAATGTCCAATATAGGCGCCCTCTCCCGGGGCCTGCTCAATGTCCAATATACGCGCCCTCTCCCAGGGCCTGCTCAATGTCCAATATACGCGCCCTCTCCCGGGGCCTGCTCAATGTCCAATATACGCGCCCTCTCCCGGGGCCTGCTCCAAGATACTTACGCTTCTCGCGCTCTCCGCCCCCACCGGGGCCCTTGCTCGCGCTTCTCATGCTCTCCGCCCCCACCGGGGCCCGCCCGCACTGGGGCCCTCTATGCCCGACTCGGGCTTCCCTGGATTGGGGCTCAGGCAACCTTAGCCTTACTTGGCCCCCGGATCCCTCTTTGGATCCTGCGCCAGACTCAGGCTTCTTAGGATTGGGGCTCAGGTGGCCTTAGCCTCACCTGACCCCCCAGACCCACCTCTTCGGGCCCATGCCCCACTGGGGCTTCTGCCTACCGAGCTCTTCCCGAAGCTGCCCCCACTGGGCTGGGGTTGGGACACCCCCAAAACACGGCACCTCCAGTGGTGCCAGGAACACCCCCACTTTACTGGGGAGCTCCTAATGAGGCCTCCTCCACCCCTACAGCCTCGCCCAGTCCTCCGGTGTAATAATCACAACAACCAAACCAAACAGAAACACAAGGGCCCTAGGCCATAACACAAATCTTAGGCCAACCTGGCTATCCTTCTCTCATCCCTGTCAGGGTCCTCTCCACCCTGTATCCACATGCTGCTGCACAACACCACCCTGCTCACTCTAGCAGAGCTCTTACTCCTTAGGCTGCCAGAGGGAAACTGGCTCTGGCCTTAGCCTCCTCTGTTTATAAAGGCCAGGCCCTGCCCCCTGGCAGTCAGCTGACCCAATTAGTTGCTTTGGCAACTCACAGCTGTGCTGCCCTGTTGAGTGGCAGCTAGGCCTATATCACTACTATCAGTAGCAAGCTCCTTAGTGCCCTGCTACACACCATTATCTAGTACAATTACCTTCAGTGGTAAAGTATATAATTTTTTTGTGAATTTGTACAGCTTCAACTTCCAGGCACCAAATCTTGTTATTTCTTTGTCTATTAGAGGGATGTCATATATAGGGCCCACAGAGCCAAGCCATCTGACCTGCAGCCTTGCTGGGTGAGATGGTCCTATGGCTGCAGTCAAGAGTCCAGGAGAAAGCTGCAGTGCTGGAGCCCTAGCAGCACTGAGGGCAGAAGCCCAGTGCTGTAGCAGCAGCTAAGTACCTGGGATGCTGCGCCTCTTCCTGAGAGGTCCCCAGGCTTAACCTCGCCCGTGCAGCCAGTGCACCAGTCATCCAGCCTGCAGAGCAATCCTACACCACTTATCTGGCTCCAGAGGCCAGACAAGTTTGATATCCCTCATCTATTAAATTAAAAAGCCATCTAACATGAGATAGTTGGCATTGGATCACTTCTACCTCCCTCACTGGAATTGATTATTGCCCTCTGCTTTTGACAAGAATGATGTTACAGATTTGGTTGATCTTCTCCCATCTAGACACTCAGACTGCTCCATTAGCTTCCAATCCACGGGACTTTCAACTGCCTTGGATCTTGGCAGGCTCTAGTGCTTTTTCTCTTTTGGTATCCCTGGCCTTTTTCCATGCAAGTCTTCCCTGCAATATGAAAACAGTCCCCCGCTAATACCACTTCCTTAGGCCTCCAGAACCAATGCTGACCCTCCAAATATCCCTCCAACTTTGATGCACCTGCTCAAAGAACTCCAAGCGTTTGGATATTTTAGGGTTTCCAAATGCAGTTCAAAGGTACATAATAGGATTGAAGAGATGCACACTCAGACTTACTGCACAGGAGTATAAGCAGCATTGCCCTTTACTTCATAGCGTTAAAAAATGCCTGTCTTGACAAAAATAGTAAACCAGACATCCATGTATCTGCCTCAATTACTCCACTGGTTTGGAATGTTCTTTGAGTTGTCCAGGTTGCTTTTTCGGCAACTCAAGGTTCATCTTTTGAACCAGGGAGTTTTCCCAGGACAGAGCTCCTCCTCTGGCTCTGGTTGGTCTTGTAACTAAACCAGACTTCATCATGTCATGGAAACCTCTCTCCCTTTTCCCCTCTTCTGCCCAAGAATTTTCCATGCTATTCTTCAAGTTCTTTTTAAATACCTCCTTTGTCACCTCTTTTCCCCCTTAGTTCTGTTAGAAAACTTCTCCCCTGTAGAACGGTAATACAGAAGTCTTTTTTCTCTGCTCCAGCTAATCCCTTATCTCAGATCTCCTACCTCAATAAATGGACCTAAATTGAAAGGGTCATAATGGCAACTCCATAAACGTTGGCCAGAATTCCTAACATGTTCATAGATAAAATACTCAAATCTTCACATAACTTAGCTATCATATTTGTTTTGCTTTGGAGTATTATTTTTGCTATAAGCTCATCTCTTCTTTCAGCATTGCCTTTTGGATTAAGACTTCTGCTTATTCAAAAGCCGGCATATAGTTTATGAAAGTTTGGTGTACATTATTTGTTGTGAAATCATCCCAATGAACAGTGATCATCTCTTTAACCACAGGAAAAGCTCGGCATTGATACCAGCCATGTGCCTGCATCCCAAAGGGCGCAAGAAAGCTATTTAGAATTTAGCCCTGCACAACTGAAGTCAATAGGAAGTGTGGAGCTGATTTCAGTATGAAGCCATTAGTCTTCACAGTTCCTATGCTGAGACAGTTGACAGTGTTTCAATGTTGGTAACTGTTATTTTGATCAAGGTACCTGCCTATTATGCGACAGATCTGCCACCAAACTGATATTACATGGGATGCTAAAAATCAGATGAAGAGTTTGATTACTGTATGATCAATACAAGACAAAGTAAGAGTAAATATATTTCCAGTCCACAGGTTTAGGCTTAGCAGGGATAAGGAAAAAGAATTAAGGTTATTTTTTAAATGCTGAGCATGTTGTGTTACACTAGTATAGTGGTATACAGCTTCTCAGGAAAGTCCTGGTGACACTGTTTCATCAGGAGGCACTGGATGGCTGAATCAGGAATGTTTCAATTAAAAAAAAAAACCCAAACCCTTCAGTGTTACCTCTCAGCTCCATGTTCTTGGGGAACCCTGGACAAGATGCAGCCTGTCTGACTCAGAAAGAACTCTTCCCATCCCCGCCTCCGCCTGAACAAGAACTGATTAGAGGTAGGACTTACAGAAGACAAATAAGATGCAGTGGGAGGTGAACTGAAAGTCCTCCAGACAAGGGTGACAAGAGTGAAGCAACTCCCCTGGTTTCACTGGCATCCAAGATGGAACCGGATGACGACTCTTCTACATGGGAGATGGGGCAGGAAAGCACCTTCATTAGTGTTCAGGATGGAGAAAAGGGATTCCAAGACAAAGACTGCACTGAATTCTGGGACCAGAAAAGCAGGGGAGCACTGCATGATGGGGAATCCTTGGTACAAATGCTAATCAACCCACATCTGCACTAGGCCTGTGCGAGTCGGCAGCGACCCAATCCGGCTTTGGATCTGGCCACTTTGGATGGCCACAACCCAATCCAGAGCTCCGGACTGGGTTTCCTCCTCAATCTGGCCGAAGCTTCGGAGCCACCTGGGAGATCTGGCCATAGGACTTAATGGGGAATCAATGAAATATCTATAACTTTGGTTTTTTGTTGTCCAATTTGGATGAAACCTGCAGGTATAGTAGCCTCTGCTGAGAGCATGAAGCCTGCCATGCTTCAAGGAGATCGGTGTAGGGGTTTGGGGGGAACTATACCCAAAATTCTTGAAAGCCAAACTCATGTCACGGCTGTGTGTTACACCACAGTGGGGTGAAAACTGCAGGCATGGTAGCTTACTGAAGCCACAAAACCTGCCAAGTTTCAAGGAGATAGGTGCAGAGGTTTGGGGGGAACTGCCCCTCAAGCTGCGGACAAGCAAAACTCATGCCATGGGTGACACCACATGTGTTAAGGCACAGCCAGGTGACAGCAGCAGGGATGGTGGCCCCTGCTGTGACGCCTGCCAGCTGTGGAGGAGATTGATGCAGGGGGGGTCTGGGGCCCGGCATCCCTAGCTGCTGACGGGCAAAACTCATGCCAAGACTGTCTGTCTTGTGGCAGTTGATTTTCTGCATTGATTCTTTCTTCTCCTTCACCTGGTTTTGTAGGTGCTGATTGCTGCTCATTAAGTCGTTATGTGATGTCCTGCGTATTGAGCTGGGCCCTGAGTCCCTGGTCCCTGAGTGAATCATGATTGATTGATTGGTAACTGGTAACACAGCAGCTTCACAGCCCGGCCTGCAGCAGTGTCCCCCCCTCCCCACCCCAAGACAGACACAGTCAGTCCCACAGCACCCATGGCATGAGTTTTGCTTGTCCGCAGCTTGAGGGACAGTTCCCCCCAAACCCCTGCTCTGATTTTCTTGAAACTTATCAGACTTTATGGCCTCAGTAAGAACTACCACCCCTGAAATCTTCACCCCAATCCAAGCTCAAGTTTCTGTCCTGGTGCCTGGATCCAAAACTGCACCAGCTCCACTCCTTTTCTGCGTGCAGTCCCTCCATTGATCATGCTGAGGGCTCTGCCTATCTGCAAGCTCCAGCAGCATCTGGGAACCTCGACTGGTTCAAGCTTTGGGGAGTGTACTCTCTCTCTCTCTCTCTCTCTCTCTCTCTCTGGCTGCAGGAACCTGACTTTTATTTTCTTACTCCAGGCACAGCTTTCTAAATTTGACTTTTGCTAATCAAACCCAAGCTAGACTTCCCCAAAACCCTAATTGAAACGATGTACATACGCTTTCTTCTCCTTGACCTCCTCATTTGCTCTGTAGCAACGCTTCTTTTACTTAAGCCAAAGATCCCTGTAATGCCCAATACTACAGTGGGGTCTGCTCATCAAGCAGGTTACTACTAGGACAGTTAGGGCAAAAGATTGGGATGTGCTGAGTTTGAGACACATAAGGCAATCAGCTTGTACAGGCCGAGTGACCCAGTTTGGCTCAGACATGCCCAAATGAGCCTCATGCTGGCTCATGAGGGTGTCAGATGGACACCCAGCTGGATTCAGAAGTCTTCTGTTTACCTGTGTGCTTGTGTCTGACTGCATTTTATTGTTACCTTAATGAACTGATTCCTGGCATATGAGGGTGTCAGCCTGTCCATGCTGATCAACCCAGCTGGGTCAGGCGTATCACGTTAGTGTGTGTGTGTGTGGGGGGGGGTGTAGCTCTGAGCTACAGGGTTTATCCCACACCCAAAGGTACCTTGGAAGCTCTGAATCTTCAGTCCTAGAGCAGCCTGGCTTCAGGATTTGACTCAGACTGGGGAGGGTTCTGGTACCCTTAAATACTTTGCCCTGGGGAAGTCCACTGCTGATCGGCCCCAAGTCAGGGACAATGGAAGTGTGAAATCCCTGGCCCCAGGGCAGTCCATATATCTTGAAATAAAGAAGTGTTCGGTGTCCAAGAACAGAGCACCCCTGCCCCAGAACAAAGAATCATAGAAGCTCTAGGTCCCTTCATGCTAAGCTGTCCGCAGGTTCATCTGCCCTGGAGGCAGTAAAGTTTGTGTATATTTTGACAGAGAACCCAGTATATTATATATTTTTCCAAACAATGTCAAGCTGAATTTGCAGAACAAAGATTTCTGCCCAACATACTGTTTGAGGACCTCCTCTAACCCCTAAAATTATATTTTTTTTTTAAATGACATCCTATATAGGCCTCTATTTTCATGTTTAGCTTAATGCCAGAGATTTCTTCTAACTTAGAATTAATAACGTTCAGTCCCAATTGCTCTATTTTCAGAAGCTTATATAACCCTTACGACAAATAGCCAACATTTTCCAATTCAGTGAATGCCACGGCTTTGAAAACATTAAAATGTTAATTGCTAGAATATATGACAAGACATAGACCTTAAATATGTAATTTCATTGAATCAAAATGTAGGTATCGCCATTAATAGAGACTAGAAACACAAAATGCATGTAATATATATCCAGACACAATAAATGGAAAGCAGCATTTTTTTCATAGACTCATAGATTATAAGATCAGAGGGGACCAATATCATAATCTCTTCTAACCTACTGCATAATTTAGGCTATAAAAAAATTCACCTACAGATTCTCACACTGAACACAGAAATTTGTGGTAAAGTCGAGTTAGAGCCTAGTGACTAGGGCATAGCTTTTAGAAGGCTTCAACTGATGCCAGGTGATAGATTCTCCAAGCTCCAATATTTAATTATCTTCACTGTCAAAAAAGAAAGCTGTCTTCTTCAAAATTACAAGTTGTTGAGCTTAAACTTCCATCTTTAAGTCTAGAATCTTTCTGCCTAGAAGGAAACCATAAAATGAGACCTACGGAGCCCTTTCCAGTACAAAAAACCCAAAAGTATATTAAAAACTACAAATGTTTCAGTTCAAAGCAAAAGAATACTAAAAAGTGTTTTGATTTTTTTTCTTTCCTAAGCAGAATGCCGAATAGTTCTCATTTCAGGTCTTCTGAAATGTTTCAAGGATCTTTAAGCAAAAAAATAAAAAACAAAAAAATTCACAGAGCTGATGAGGTAATGGTAGTACTGATTGTCTTCCCCTAACCCCCAAAGAGTTCAGTAGTTAGGCATATACTCAGATTGTGGAAGGCCAAAATTAAATTCTGTCTTCTGCCTACATGACCTTAAACCCATATTTCTTAGCTTCAAGGAAATTCCTTTCATAACATACTAAAGTGGTATTTTGAAGAGCATATTTCCTATAGCATTGTGGAACGGTTACTCTCCTGGGAAGGGAGGAAAATTAGTTCAATGCCCTTCATAAAGAACAAACAGACAAATGTGGGTCTCCTAAACCTTGGGTGAATGCCCTAACCACCGGGCTATGGACTAAAAACATCCAATTCTTTCTAACTCTAGCTCAAAAACACTTTCAAGACAAAAGTATTCATCAAAGATAACCAAAAAACATTTACTTACAGATATTTTAAAGTTATTTCTATTAGAGCTATGCAAACCATCACAATGAAACCAAGACAACTGTTTCTATGCAGCTTTGAAATTCTAAGCAGATTTTCCAAGAAGTTCACTAGGATATAATAAACTTTAAAGCTAGCCTGAGAAGCTTTATTCTCTTAGGCCAGGTGCAGACATGGTCTTACCAGTGTAAAAGATTGGAAACTGACCTATACGAATAACAGAAGAGAAGTTTGGCACACAAAGACTTGTTTAAAAATGGCAGACCCCATTATAAGATTTGCACCGCCCACCCCGCCCCCACCTCCACCAAAGGGCAAATGTGTGTTCTGTTCGCTACCGATTTAAACTAAGCCAGTTACAGAAAACCTCATAACTTAGATCAATTCTACTTCTGGCTTTTTGAATGTCTATACCTAGCCTTATTCTGCAATCATATGAGATTAATAGTTCACCAACAAAGAAAATGAAACTCATCAGTGAGATTCTGGGGGCCTGACTCACTATTATGCTGGCTTACATTTATAGCAGTATCAACTGCAGTCAGATCCAACTCCATTATTTTATGTTCATCAATTTAAATCCTTGTGCATATTCATGAGTGTCCTGGAGGCATTTAGATAAAAGAGCCCCTAACTGCACCCTGGGGGATCCGGGGACCAGGGCCATGTAGAAAAAAAGAAAAAAAAAACCCAAGAAAACTACTCACCTGCAAAGGACACCTGACGCTGCAGGAACGAAGAGTAGAGCCCACATGGATTACAAGCCGCACCTTTATACAGCTGAAGCAGGCCGGTGATGTCACGTGCAATCACCAGCCGGCGGAAATAAGAAGGATCGCAGCAGGAAGAGTGGGAGGAGCAGGAAACCTGGCGGAGGCTCTATACACTGCTGGTGGCTGGTGCCTGTATGGTGAGAGAAGATTTGGGCAAGGACCAGCAGCAGAGATGGCAGGTTCTCTGCTCGGATAACAGCGAACTCACGCCCCGAGGACTGAGAGACATTGGGGGCATGACACCGCAGGCACAACTGAGGGAGAGCCAGCTCAGAAGAAGTGGCCATAGTAGAACCAGGGGAGATGATGGGTCATCTCCCCAAATACTTCCAGGTACTGGTTACAGAAGATGGGTTGGCAGAGGTGACGAAACTCCCAAGGAAGGACAATGAGGAGATCCCGTTGAATCCTGACAGCAGGGCTGGTGGAACAGCCCAATAGTCTACCCAGACCCTTATTTTGTCTCATGAGTTTTTTTCTTTTTCCCCTTTTGGAGGGTGGAGGGCAGTGACGAGGCATGCACGCCTCATGAATTAAGTCTCATAACCTTGAAGGGACCTCAGCACAGGGAAGTGAGTGAGGCTGAGGAACACTGGAGTTGCGGCTTCCTCCTTTTTTTTGTTTTACTTTCTTTCCTTTTGTTTCTCCCTTCTTCGGTTGTCCCAGAGCAGGTAAAAACCTAGTCTAAGGAACTAGTAGGCCTTTGGGCCACTGCAGGCTTAAAATGCCCAGGACAAAAACCTGATGGAGGCATCAAGATCAAGGGCACATCTACACTGGAGGACGGCTGCCTCAAGACCTTGTGTCCCACTGGAGGTTGGCATGAGGCTGGGATGTAGGGGAGGTGGAGCCCCATGGATGTCCATCAAGCAGAGTACCCACCACTGAGGGACCCCCTCACTGGTAATACATTCAAAATCATGGCAGGCATGTTTGGACTTGGCCACTGAGGTGATATAGACCTACCTTGGAGCCACACGAAGCATCGGTACATCCATCAGTGGCCATTCGGGCCAAGGCACCACATGAAAGGCTATTTGAGGCCAGGCGGGCACAATGACTTAGCATATTCAGGTTGTACACCTGTATTCATTCTTCTATCCTTCATTTAAATAGAGAAATCAAAATAAAATGTAGTGGAATGAAACAACTTCTAAGCAATTCCTGTGATGTGAAACATCTAATTTTTACACTACTTTAATTTATATCAAGAAGGAGTCAGAGTACAAATGTGCCTTATAGACTAATTAAATCAGAGATGCATTAACTTTCATGAATGCCAGCTCATTTCATCAGATGTTAAATGACATGCACAGAGCAATCTGTCAAATAAAGAGAGAGATATGAATACAAAAGATAGGGAAAGGAGGGAGGAAGGTGACAGCAATGAAGGAGGACAGAGCTGGGAGAACCAAGCAAGTAATAAACCCATAGTGACAGAGGAATCACAAAAACTAATCCAGGTAATGGGATAAGAATTCATAGTCCCTGTGCACTGCTTAGCCCCCAGCCTGGGCCGGTGCATGCGATTGTTCAGTCCTAAGTGCAGGATTGTGTACTTTTCCTTATTGAACCTCATGAGATTTCTTTAGGTTCACTCCTTCAACTTCTCTAGGTCTCTCTGAATTGTACCACTTATATAAGTTATTCAAAAACTTAACGCAAGCATTCCCCATACAAAATGAATGAGCTTTCAGCCTCAAAGCATGCAAAAAGAATACGTAAACAGGGAGCAGTTCAAAGTTAGATAAAAGCAAGGTGAAATATCTGTGACCTAGCCAAACACATTGGATGACTAAGCTTTTGAAAACTTTC
The DNA here is from genome assembly GCF_001723895.1 of Crocodylus porosus. Classification (NCBI taxonomy): domain Eukaryota; kingdom Metazoa; phylum Chordata; order Crocodylia; family Crocodylidae; genus Crocodylus; species Crocodylus porosus. Next base: position 7,076,363 of record NW_017728948.1, on the reverse strand, counting down.
ATTTGCCACTTAAACAAATGTAGGGAGAATTCTTGCTGAATATAATGGAACTGAATTTAGGGATTTTATTTTAATGAGTCTATACAATTTAAGAGAGAATTATCTCCCTGCTATAGGAATGGGAAGGGTGCTTCAAAACATGTTGAATGAATATATCATACTCTCTTATTTTTAAAATAAAGTTTATGGTATCCTTGTAGATTCTAAGTGCAGGATAGCTTTTTCATCCCTATTAAATTCTGTTGGGCTTTGCTAGACTGAGAGAAAAACAGCAACCAAAAATAAAAGCAAATGCACTAAAGATTATTATGTGCTTCAAATATGAACTTTTCTTAACAGAAAAGAGTCATATAATCATAGAAATTAAGGACTGGAAGGGACCTCAAAAGAGCATTGAGTCCAACCCCCTGCTCTGGGCAGGAATACTGCTGAGATCAAATGAGTCCAGCAAGGTGTCTGTCCAGTCTCCTCTTGAAGACTTCCAAGGTTAGGGACTGTACCACCTCCTTGGGAAGTCCTTTTCCAGATACTGGTTATCCTTACTGTAAATAAGTTGTTTCTTACATACAACCTGAAATCATCCTCTAACAGTTTATGACCATGGCTCCTTGTCCACCCCGGGGCATCCTAGTGAATAGTTTTTCTCCAAGCTCCTGATATTCACCCTTTACATACTTATAGACATAGGCGATGTGTAGCGGGGGCACAGAGGGACATGTGCCAGGCCTAGGGTCAGGGAAGATTGTCGGGGTTTAGATCGCTATCGCCTCCCCACGTCGGGCCCACTTACCGGTCGCCAAGGAGTGGCTCAACTGTGGTTGGGCGTTTCACATGCGCTTACCTTTCCTGCCATGACTTTGATGGTAATACCAATTGGTTCAGATGGTCCGGCGCGTGTCGTCCAAATATGAGACTCCTGAGTGGCCCGCGGGTCCCGCGTCGATGAGGGCTCCGCCATCCCTACACCCTCGCCCGTTCCACCGGGTGGTGACCGTCTATCTGGACAGGTCACGTATCCTTATATAACTCAAGTTGTCTGGTAAGGAAAATACAAAGGGAAACACAAAGGTTATGGCCAGGGATTCTCAGGCTCGGGGTTCCTGCTTCAACGGTCAGCAGACAACCTGAAATTCCCCTGTCTGCCACGGGTTGAAACCCTTCTCTGACTCTCCTCAAGCTCTTCTGATACCGCTAGGTCTCCTGATGGCCGCTCTGCTCCATATTACAGGAGCTATGGTTCGCACCGACCGTGAATGTCCTTATATTAGGATATATACAGTACCTGGCTCCCGCCAGGTTCTAGCCACTCCTGTGCGGCACCAACAGTATGCAGCCTTGCTAGGCTTGCTGCCCGGGCTCAAAAGCCCCGCTGGGGCTTACCCGTCTCCAGAAGGCCCTGCCCCGTCTGAGGACGGCTCGCATCTGTTGGAGAGTGCTCCGGCTGGTTTCAGCTCCTCTGCTGCCTTCTTCCGGTTCTGCCACCGCTGCACTGGCCTGCGCTGGCGTCTCTTTTATGCCGGCCCTGTCCGTGTCGGCTCCTCCCCCCTCCGTGAACCTGGAAGAGGTAAGTTCCTGCCCAGCGTCTTGGGCTTGTAGGCGCGTGACCAGTGTGCCCGCACCTGTGCGGGGAGCCTCGGAGCCTGCCGGTTCCTTCTCTCCCTCACAAAGACCAAGTTAGGGAACTTCTGGAGGGGCTGGCCATGTTCAAATCATCAGGGACAGACGCTATCCACCCCAGGGTTCTGAGGAAATTGGCAGGGGTTATCGAGGAGCCCCTGGAATAGCTTTACGAGCAGTCATGGTGCTCTGGCCAGGTGCCAGATGACTGGAAGAAGGCCAATGTTGTCCCCATTTTCAAAAAAGGGAGGAGGGAGGACCCAGGCAACTATAGGCCCATTAGTCTTACTCTGATCCTGGGGAAGCTCTAAGAAAATTATCCAGGAGCACATCTGGGAAGGACCAGCAGGAGGGGGATGAAGATCAGGGGCAACCAGCATGGGTTTATTAGGGGTAGGTACTGTCAGACTAACTTGATTGCCCTCTATGATCAGGTCACAAAAACACTGGACGCAGGTGTCGTGGTGGATGTATTCCTTCTGGACTTCAGAGAGGCCTTTGAGACTATCTGCCACCCCATTCTCATTAAAACGCTAGGTGACTGTGGGAAAGATGCCTATACAGTCAGATGGGTCACAAATTGGCTGAGGGGCCATACCCAGAGTGTGGTGGTGGACGGGTCATATTCAACCTGGAGGGATATAGGCAGTGGAGTCCCCCAGGGCTCGGTCCTCGGGCCCGCACTGTTCAATTTCTTTATTAGCAACTTGGATGAAGGGGTGAAAAGCACCCTGTTCAAATTTGCTGACAACACCAAGATTTGGGGCGAGGTGGGCACACTAGAAGGGTGGAACAGAATACAGCTGAACCTGGACAGGTTACAGGAGTGGGCAAATGAGAACAGGATGGGATTCAATAGTGACAAGTGCAGGGTACTAGAAGTAAGAACCAACAGCATACCTATAGGCTGAGGAACTCTTTTCTCAAAATCACAGTGGCAGAAAGAGATCTGGGAGTCATTATTGATTCCAAAATGAACATGGGCTGCCAATGTGAGGATGCAGTCAGGAAGGCCAACCACACCTAGTCATGCATCCACAGATGCCTCACAAGCAGGGCAAAGGAGGTGATCCTCCCCCTCTATGCGACACTGGTATCAGGTTGCAGTTGGAGTATTGTGTCCAGTTCTGGATTCCACGCTTTAAGAGGGATGTGGCCAGTATCAAGAGGGTCCAGAGGAGGGCCACTTGCATGATCTGGGGACAGCAGGGCAAGCCCTACGAGGAGAGGCTACAGGACCTGAACCTGTTCAGTCTTCACAAGAGAAGGCTGAGAGGGGACCTGGTGGCCATCTATAAGCAGGAATGATGCATGCCCCTGGAGACTGGGGGGGACACAGTGACTGTGTACAGGTGGTGGTTTTGGTGGTGGGGGAGTGGCGGTGGCTAGCGGAGATTGCCCAGAGGCAGCTGCAGTGACGACACCGGCAAGGGCAGGCTGAGCGGGTACCACCTGCAGGCAGCCATGGCAGTGTTGGTGATGGTGGGGCATGGTGGGCAGTGAGCAGGGACTGCTCTCAGCTGCCATCAACACTGTCAGCAGTGGTGAGCAGCAAGCAGGGACTCAGAGTCTCTCCTGAGTCCATCCTGAATCTCAGTGGGGGAGTCCCGGTCCCTGCACAAAAAAAATGGAGGCAAAGTAATTGTTAAAAAGGTCTGTCTTTCCCTCTGGTGCAACCACCAGATTGCCTAACATATCCTGCAGGGGCCCCACGTTACCCAGTGTCTGATTGTATGTCGGCTTGGATTGTATGTCTGTTTGTATGACTGATGTATCCAAGCTTATGTGTTTTCTTCATGTAATCAATAATCATGCCATTTTGTCTTATCCCCCTTTATAAGGTCTTGCTCTTGATTTGAGCAACTGGCAATTTAAAGTAACACAAGATCCCTTAGTCTTTCCTCATAAGGTTTGTCCTCCAGGCCCTTATTCTTTCTTGTGGCCCTTCTCGGGACCCTTTCAAGATTCTCCATGTCTTTTTTGTAAGTGTGGGACCCAGAACTGGACACTGTACTCCAGCTGGGGCCTCACCAGTGCTGAGGAGAAAGGAAGTATCACTTCCTTCGCCGTGATCATGACACATCAGCTAATGCATCCCATTATGCTATTAGCTCTGTTGACTGCAGCATCACACTGGCAGTGCATATTCATCCTGTGATCAACCATAACCCCAAGGTCCATCTCAGCCAGTGTGCTGGCCAGGACATATCTTCCTAACCTATATTCATGCTGCTGGTTACTTCTCCCTAGATGAAGAACTCTGCATTTCTCCTTATTGAACTGCATCTGGTTCCGTTCTGCCCACCTTTCCACCTTGTCCAGGTCTGCTTGGATCCTCATCCTATCTTCTAGCATGACCTCTTTTCCCCATAACTTAGTATCATCTGCAAACTTGACCACCGTGCTTTCCGCATCCTTATATAAATCATCGGTAAAGATGTTAAACAGCATGGGCCCAAGAACTGAACCCTGTGGGACACCACTGGCCACCTCCAACCATGACACTATAGACCTGTTCATTAACACTCTCTGGGTTGGACCCTTTAACCAATTCCCAACCCAACAGACCATGGACTCTGTCAGCCTACAATCACCCAGTTTCTTTTTTTTTATAAGAGCATCATGGGAGACCATATCAAAGGCTTTTTTAAAATCTAAGTATGTGATATCAACTGCATCTCTCACATCTATGTGGTTCATTACTTGAACTATCTACACCAGTTCGGATCATAGATGGAGACAAGGTTGGTCAAACATGACTGGTCCACAATGAAATCATGTTGTCTATCTTTCAGCATCATGCCTTCTACCAGTCTCTCACACAAAGACTTCTTGAGATCTTCACTAATCATCCCTCAGTGGCTCCAGCTAATTAGTTCAACACTCTTGGGTGTAGTCCATCCAATCCTGCCAATTTGAAGCCATTCAGCTACTCTAAGTGCTCCCTTACCAGTTCAACACTGACCACTGGCTGTCAATCCCTCTCCCCCCACCTCCTTGCATCCATCTGGTACCTGATCAGGCAAGTGACCACCATTTGTATGGAGGAACACCAACATAAAGTATTCATTAAAGAGTTCAACTTTCTCCTGACTGAGGAGCTGTCCCGTTATCAGTTGTCCCGTCCCATTCTGTAAGGGCCACACATTCCCCTTTCTCTCCCTCCTGCTCTCTATACACCTAAAGAAGGATTCATTATTGTCCTTGATTTTGGTCGCCAACATAATCTCAGTCACTGCCCTTGCCTTCCTTATCCTCTGCCTACAAATACAGGCTATATTTGTGTATTCCTCCTTGCTGACTACCCCTTGTTTCAAATGAAATGAGGGCATTTGTATCCATCTTTTTTTCTTTTTTCCCCCACTAAATACAACATGTATGGCACCATAATAAGGAATGGAGATAACCTCATGTGAAACCCAATATAAGCTATAACTAGGGACATTTTTTTCCAGTGATATTTATGGCTAACTTCCTTGAACACTTGGCATCTGAAAGCCAACACATTTACAAGTCTTGGGACTTTTTTTCATAGCCTAATGACACTACAGTAATAGGGGAATTTGTTTAATACATATAACTTTTCTAAACCTTAGTCCATGTCTAGAGATGAATTCAAATTCAGAGAAATCATTTTATATTCTATATTTCCAAGAGAAACAAGAGAATTTGGATCAGAATTCCAAGTGCCACAACAAAAATATTATTTTTAGTATTTCTGCTTCTGAAATGTGAATGAAATTCTGAATGGTGAATGAATGGTTATTAAGCCAGATATATTTTCACAACAGATATAATAAGTGGTGTAGATAGTTCAAGATATTTAACCACTACTAGATACAGGGGAATACCCGCAGAGATCAGCTTTCCTGCAAAGCACAGGCATGCACATAAACATTCATAATAAATCACAGAACAAACAGAACTGTTTGCAGAAATCTGACTTTAATAGCTTGCATGAACCTCAGCCAACCACAAGCTTCATAAAAACCTCTTTTCACAAACTAGAGGACTTTACACTATATGCAGGGGTGATGGAAAGAGAAAATTCAAGCCTCTCACACAGCACAAGGTATTGAACCATGCACTGAAAAATTACAGAGACACAGCAAAAGAAATTTCCTACCTCATTGTAACTTCCCCTTGGCAGCTACTGTGTTCTTGCTTGTGATGGAAATGTGCAGTAGATCACTTTAGTTGTAGCAACACTGAGTAGAGAGCTGAACAATGGTTAATATTGCTCAAAGCAAGTCTATGCCTAACAGTGTTGTCATTGCTTGTACACAATTGGGAATAATCTTGCAGGTGGAAAGAAAATTACTAACCAGGGGATGCAGATTTCCTAGCCCTACACTACACAGTCTATATTTTCCTGACATAACACTCAATGCACCTGGTTACTTAGTGCAGTCAGCCTATATCTGACAGTATTTAATACGTTTATTGTAAGTAAAATTATCTCAGGATAGAGAGTCCAACAAGCACACTTTATTTCACCATCAATACACCCTCAATTAACTCCTCTACAAACTATTTATGTTATAAATTAATATATTAATCGTGACATTAAATAAATTAACCTTACCTTTTTTCGTCTAAAGTTAAACTCACTACTAACTTAGTGATACTTGTTATAAGCAAGAGGTAATAACAATACTTACTATACCAATACATTCCCCAATTAATTCCTCTACAGACAACCTCATCTCGGATTATACAGTTTTAAACTCAGTCCTAGAGAAAAACATACAAGATACAAAAACACAGTCACTGCCATAGCAGGATATCAGTTGAAACTCATTGGGAAGTAAGGTGGGCGGGGGGCATGATTTGAGAAAGAGACCAATTTTGTTTCTAATTTGTAGGACTCAGTTATGACTTATTTTATATAAAGCTGTTTTTAATTTAAATTAAAAAGTTTATCAAGAATGTTACTGAAAGCTTTCTAGCAACAAAAAGAGATAAAAATTCTTACAACTCTCTCCCACATAAGCTTGACAAAAATGTTGATAAATAATGCAATGAAAATTTTTTAAAAAGAATGATGGAGCATGTTGCATGAAGGCCACAATTTCATTTGAAAATATTCAACCAGTTCTCTTTGCTGTTACCTAGTTTGGATCCATCAAGCATCTGCAAAGGCCATTCCCAAATCACTCCATGACTTTTGTAGATATGTGCATCAAACATTTCAAATGGTGGCTGCTTGCCTACAGGAGGTTGAGCTGTTGCAAGCCACAGACTCAGGCAATTGGCTGTCCGGTACTGAGCAAGGTGCACATGACTGGGCTAAGCCACGCCCCCTGCTGCCCAGGCCGGGCTGGGTGAGTGGGGTCAGAGTCCGGGTGGCTTGTTCAGGAGGCGGGGGGGTGGGGCAGGGAGCAGGGCAGGAGGGTGTGGGGGTGGCACAAGGGGCAGGGCAGTGGTTGGGGATGAGGTGGGGTGATCCTGGGGTGGCCTTTACTTGCAAAAAGTGAACTTCACTATAAAAAGGCTGGAGACCACTATCGTAAAGCAATGAAACAAGTCGCTTACAGGAGCTGTGGAATCTCCTTTCTCCTTCCTTTCTCCTTCAAGGGGTGATTTAGGAATAGCAAATCCAGGGGTCCCTTCCAACCCCATGATTTTATGAATGTGGTGCTCAGAAGATTGGTAACTGTCTTCATCAGGTTTTTTTTTCAGTTTCCACTACTCTCCTCTCCCGTGTTGTCCTGCGTAAGAGTATCAGAGTGAAGCTCCCACAGAAATGCTGAAAAGTCTCTTTCCTTATTCAGAAAAACAACCTGGCCCTGCACAACCCTGGGGTCACAGTCCAGACACACGAGCATAGGCATCCTCAGGGGAACTTGAGCATAAATTCTGTACAAAGCCTCTCGCCCTTAGACCACAAGGCAGCACCAACAGTGACGTTCATTGATTGCTTGTTTTAGTCTCTGACTCTTCACAGGTACAGGTATAATCCCCTCCATTGCCTTTTCAGTGCTACCTAAGATTCTTGGAAACAAGCAAAATTCCCTGTCAGCTTCAGGGACTTCTCTCTTCTAGAAAGCTTTTCAAAATCTCTCCAAGCTAATTCAGGGAGGTGTGCTGGGAATGATGAGAGAGTAGCCTGAGATGCAATGGGAGTTCATGGTAGGCATGCAAATACAAAACCTCAGCTCAACAGGTGGTAAGAGTGAGTGTACTCCTTCATTGGTAATTGCCTAACTGAAACAGCTTTATATAACCCATTCTCAAATCACTTAATTAATTTGGCAAGTAAAAGTATTGCCTGGAAGAACACTTGGAGGCCAATTACAAGACTCAGGGAAGTGCATTTTCTTTGTGAAGTGCTGAATAAAGTTGTTATCCCACAACAGTACGGAAGTACAAACTGGATGATACGGAGTTAAGGTGAGGAAGCTGCACACAACCGTAAAGCAGCAGAAAATGTCTTGGCCGAGGCGATTGAGATGCGAGGCAGAAACCATCCAGCAAATTGGAAATTGCAAATCATTAATGATCCACATTGTTCCATTTACAAATTAAATTAATTGTGTTAAAAGTTCACGGTTGCAAAGTCCAGTAATTTTTCAGAGTATGCAGCGTATTTAGAACCATTAAGGAATTTCTATGGATGGAAACCCTTTTTGTAAGCGAGCCGCTATTTGATAATTATGTCTCTTTCCTAAGAACCTAACATTAAATTTTTTAAATGTCAGGCAAATTACCCGTGTGTGCATTTAAAACCTTTTATGGATGTTATTTCTTCATCTTGTAAGACCCACTATGACCGAATATACAGTATTGTACAGCATTGGGCCTTTCAGGCATTAAAAGCTCCGACAACTACTTCAGAGGATAAAAAAGTCATTATGAGGTGTATTTTAAAATTAATCCAATAAATTAGGCAAAGGCTTATTCAATTCAATTTACATTTACATGTTTCCCTTGTCCACAGCCCTGAAAGGGAAGGAAAAAAACTCAAACATAGCATTGGTTTTGTTGCCTGTTCATTAACTACTGCACTGAAATTGCCTATATGACAAGTATGTAACTTATTCTCTTAACAGCTTTATTTCTTTCCAGGCATTAATTTGGTTTTTTATAGCTATTTATTTTTCCGAACGGGTACAAAGGGAATGTATTCTTTGAACGGTTTAATGCTCTACTCGTGTATTTTCATTTTCTGTGTGCAGGAAATATAATGCAGGATAAAAGAGCTCACTTGAGGGAGATGCAGTTTGGTTTGTTGTTGTCTGCACTACATTTCACTCTCCAGGCTTGGCTGCCGCCACTCCTTTTGGCCGATGCAATGATTTTTGTTCAACGTGCGGTTTTTCATTCAGTAGTTTGAAAAAATCATTCTCTCTCAAAGCCCGTCATCTTATTTCTGCTGATGTGATAATATGAGCTTGTATTAATCCCTTCTGTGGTGGTATTCAGAGGGAGAATACCTACTGGGGACAGTTTAGCAAGAAAAATCAGGCCTGCGATACATGGGATGCCCCAAGAGAGCGCTCTTCTAACCTTAGAGTTGCCTGGGGTGTCTTCATTGTAGGTGCAACACCAAGTTTTCCTGGTTTGGTGTTTTGTTATACGCTCCAAGCCCTACTCGTGGTGGAGCTCTCGATAGTGTCTTTTCTGCTGTTAGACACCACTGACAACTAACATTACAGTATCTCACGAGGGGTCACACTTGTGACAGGGGAAGAGCAAGACAAACTGTCTAGATAGTTACAGATGACAGTGATTGAAATCCATATTCAGGGCTTACGAATGGGATTATTTAGTGTGAATAGTCCCTTAGCACTTGCCATTAGGCCCCTGGCAGATGTTAAAATAATAGCACGGTTGGGATCTGAGGAATTTTGTGCCCCACGCCGCAATGGGTGGCTGTGTCTCAGACACAGAGCTACCCTGGGCCCTATCCCTAATGCTCAATTGAGTGTTGGCATAATAAAATGGGGCAGCCCCGAGTCTAAAAACTGCATGTGCAGCCCAGCTGAGTGTCATGCATGGTTTTTAAAAGCCTAGGGTGCCAGGAACCTGAGACCGGAGAGTAGTTCTCCAGTCTCAGGCTCCCAGAGCCGCAGGCTTTTAAACACATCAATTTTGCCATAAATGTAGTATTGGTTAGGGTCATAAGAATGGTGTTGCAGACTAGTTCTAAAATCAGTTGAGCTGTACTGTATTTAAAAGTGTTTAGAAAAGTAGACAAACCCAAAGTGACTTCACTAAGGTCGCTCGGTTACCCAGACTACTTAAGCTATCTGGGCCTTCCTTCTCCAATGTGGCACTGACTCTGCAGGTCGCATCCAGAATATGTTCTACCAGCTTCCTATTTTGCCTGCTTTCATTTCACAGGGAATTATTGGGCTTGTGATTTTAAATATTAATCTGTCAAATGGAAGAATCTATCCGCATAGCATCACAGACCCAAGTTCGACTCCAAGGCATGTCAGTTATACTGAAGAACACAGCCAGAACAGGCAGGCGATGAAAGTTTGTCTTTACTCGGCCACAGCTACACGGTGCATCTTATTCTAAATAGAACTGCCACAATCATGAGGCCATTTCCAAATGGAAGTTTAAGCCTAAGGTGCTTTTAAACACATTCCAGGAACCGTTTATGCCAAAAGGCGTACTGTGATAAAACATGGGGGTATAGCAATTGCTGCATGAATAGGGTGCTGAGAGTGCTATTTCTGATTCAGTGTGTCAAGTCGAAGAGACAGCTAGTGAGCTAATGATCAATTCCACGCTGAAGCACACCCATTCTTTACTCTCTGTGGATGGCATATTCATGCTTTATAGATCTCTTAGATCTGAAGGGAGGGTTTTTCTTATTTCATTTTTTATTTTCCCATGTCTGTCTGAAGTAATTACTAAAGGAAAGGACAAAACATGGAGACAATTACCTTTTATTTTCCCTCTGAAAGGATTGATTTATACAGCAGGAAGACACACACAGGCAGATTCTGGCTGTGAAAATTTTCAAGAACTATAATAATGCTAGATGTCTCTGGACTGCATGAGGGATTCCAGGTACTTTGCATTTTAATGCAGCTCAGCTTTTTGTTTCCCCAAGTGTTCTCACTGATAATACTTTTCCCACCACAGCCTTTATTTATTCATAGTAAATGTAGCATCAGACACAGATGGTATTGCACAGAGGTCAGTCAGTGTCAAACAGATAATTGGTACTTCTGTTCTGAAGGGCTAATAAGGGGAAGGCACCAGCAAGGACAAACAAGATGGATTTATATAGACTACTGCATAGGCAGAGGAGCTGCAACATATCCTGGAAATAGTGTGCTTTTTAAAGGACGAGATGGAAGTATCTTGTTCTGTATAGAGAAATCACTGGAGTTACATTTATGCCCACCAGCTAAGGGTTTCTCCCGTTAACTCTATTAGGTTGTTAATCATTAACATCTGGTTTCTACCTATTCTTCTACAAACAGCCCTTAAGTCAAAGGTAGGCAACCTCCTGGCAGGAGTGCCAGAGTATGGTATATGAAGGCATTTTTCTTGGCACATGTGCCTCTTACAAGTTGAGGTTGTGGGTATTTTTGCCCAAAAACAATGCCAACCCCTGCCTTAAGTAGAGTTTATTGAAGTTAAATAGGGGCAAGGGTTGAACCGTTTCCTAAATCACCATTGACACACTGCTGCCTATGTTGTGCCAAGCTTTTATTGCAATATATTTAGTTCTTTAAAAGAAGTTATTGTGTCCAAACTGGAAGGAGAACGCATTGCTTAGCTTCCAATTAGAAAATAATCCAGCTTCTCTTTCCCTTCTTGGCTTCGCCCTGTAAGTCTCTTGGGCCTGTTCATATTCCTCCAATAGTTCTCTGACAGTTTCAGATGAATGTTGGGTACTCCTAAAATCTAAATCAATTCCTGAGTGTGTCTTCAAGAAATAAACCCTGCTGCAAATTAGCAGACTAGATAACTCACACCAGCCCTAAGCACATTCCCCAGATCTGTGTGCAGGCTTTCCATCTCAGGGCTCCTCTGACCTGCTGAGTCCCCCTTCTGAAACACCCGCTCTGTCTAATTTGCAGGCCTGAGCATGTGCAGAGTGGGTGTGAGTCAGTGGAGTTTATATCAAAGGGATATAGGGACTACCACTAAAATGCGTAAAAGAGTTAGACACCTAAATACATTTGAGGATCTGGCTGCTAGTGCTGATTTTCAAAGCAATTAATGGAACACACAACAGCTACATCAAAGAGTGAATTTTCATTTGAGCCTCCAGGACTGCTCGGCCTCTCTGGGACAAAGTAAATGAAAACAGGATGAAGTACGTGAGAGCTGAGGACGGACCATTCCCTGTCAAGGGAATCTGGCTCTGAAATGGTTTCCCGGAGGAGATGAGCAAATCCGGTCTGATTACCTTAGGAAACACTACAAAAAAGTTCTCTTCAAAGAGGCCTTTCCACCATAGCAAGAATAACATTCAGAACATCAACTACCTAAACCTACCCATTTAAAAAAAAAAGGGGGAACAGGCCCAAACCACCCAAACAAGATGAACAAACTGAAAAGAAAGGAAAGATGCCAGACTATGACTTAGGAGACCCAGATACTACTTTCTATGCCACCACAGATTTCAAATATAACCCTGGATAAGTCACACAGCCAAATCCAGACTGGTCACCTTGTTGCTTCCACTTGTTTGGCATCCTTTAGTCTGTGAGAGCCAGTGGCTATTGCAGCCTATGGCATAGATAGTTTGCAGTGTCTCATGCAACTGAATAGTCCAATCCAAGATTTGCATGATGTGAGGCAGTGGTTACAAGTGTGTGTGTCATGATTGGGTGGTTAGGGAGCTGCTTGCTTCCTGCAGACTCTTTTCTCTTTAAGCTGTTGGAGCCAATTCCTGTTGTTGACTTTAATGCCCAGGAGGAGACAGTGGTACCACTTATTCCTATCACTTGCCAAGGTTGCGCATTGATCAGGATCAATTCCAAATGCCTTCATATCTCAATTGCATGCGTCTTCGTAGGGAAGCTTGGGATGTCTTGTTGTTCTTGTTCCCTCCGATAGTTCTCTGTATAGCGTGTCCTTGGGTACATGTCCATCAGATGGTCATCTCTGTTTGAATAAGGCCGTCGCACTTGGTAAATTCGCTCTTTGAAGAACCTGCGTGTTGGTAACTTTATTTTGCCATTTGATGTTGAGTATGCAGCCTAAACAGCACAGGTGGAAGCTGTTTAATCTTTTCTCTTGATGTGCATAAGTTGTCCATGTTTCCCCATCATACATGAAAGTGCTGAGTATGGAAGCTTTGTACTTTAGCATTTGGTCTTGATGGTAAGCTTTGAGTTGTTCCATGCTCTTTGAGTTAGTTTGCTGAAGGTGGTGGCAGCCTTTTCGATGCGAATATTAAGTTCCTCATCTGGTGAGAGGTTGGTGGTCACTGTGGAGCCTAGGTAGCTGAATTTTTGGACTAGTTCTAGCTGGTTCTCATTAAGAATGATTGATGGATCTGGTGGAACTCCCTGTCCTAGCACAGCTTTTTTCTTTACGCTGATGGTGGGAACAAATGCCTGGCAAGCTCTTGAGAAGTGATCCATGAGTTCCTGTAGCAGGTCTTTGTCATGGGCTATAAGGGAAGCATCATCAGTGAATAAAAGCTCCCTGATAAGCAGCTTTATAACTTTAGTCTTTGTCTTAAATTGTGACAGATTGAAGAGTTTCCCATCTGGTTTTGTGTGGAGGTACACTCCGCCTTGCATATCTTTAAATGTGCAATTTGGGATTACCAAGAAGAAGATTCCAAAGAGTGTGGGGGCAAGAAGGCATCCTTGCTTCGCTCTGCTTTTCCTCTCAAAGCTATCTGAAGTGGACCCATCAAACCAGATGGTTGCTTTCATTGGTGGGCATCCCATCTTTTCTAGGACTGGAAATCGACCTGGTATCTTGACCGTGTCAAATGCTTTGGTTAGATCCATGAAGGTGATGTACAATGGTCAGTTTTGCTCTCTGAACTTTGCTAGAAGTTGCTGCAGGGACAATATCATGTTTATGGTTGATCTTCCAGCCCTGAATTCACACTGAGATTTAGGGTAGACACAACTCACAAGCTGTTGTAGGCACACCCAAAATGAATAAGGTGGGGGACATCATTCAGGTGGCACTGAGTGATGCTCCCCACACCCACATATACATGCTCTGAAGGGAGATCCTGGATTCCAATCTAGCCTGCCTTCATTTCCCCACCTGTAAAACAGAGATGCCTTCCTCACAAAGCACTGAGAGATGTTCAAGTCTATGGTGATGGGAGCCATAGCACTAACTTCCATCCATTTTTGCTCCACAAATGAAGACCAGCCAGAGATTTCATTAGTCTACACAAGACTTCTCTATTGCTTACTCATGTTACATGTAAGGTTAGCCCATGGAGATGGCTAAGAGCATTAAAACACAAGGTCATCTGTTTTTTATATCACTTTGGGTACATTGCATAATTACTGTATTTTCAGGAACATACCTTAAGGCTTTTCCAAAGTCATTGAGAGTTGGGAGAATGTGCTGAATTAAGGTATAACACCTAATGTGTCCTTTTTTGCATTGCATACCAGCCACACATGCAGAGTCCACAAGGACTGTAGGGAAAACAGTCTACTCCTTTTCAAAACAAACCATGTGGTTACAGCAAACAGAAGTTCTAAGATGAAGAAAGGATTTCTATAGTTATGAATGCACAGAAATAGAAAAGAAGTAATTAGCAGCATCCAGTGACTGGTCTTTCTGCACTGATACTGTGATGCAGGCAGTCTGCATATTAAAACATCTCTTTTTTGTCAAATAATACATTCACCAAAAATGGAGATTGGGAGGGAATCATTTTTAAATGGAGCTTTTCAACTTTATATTTCAAAACATTTTTTTCCCATTTAAAATTGGCCATTAAAAAAAAAAAAAGAAAATATTTAAAGGGTCGAGCAACGCAGGAAGTTGCAATATTTTGCAACAGGCAGAATTAAACTCTTTCAGATTGACTTGAATGAATTTTCGGTTTTGATTCTTTGACAAATCCCCTTCGAAAATTTCCCCCCTTCCACTCCCCCAACTATTTTTTTCAGCTCAGCCAGCAAGCCAACAACTTGTATTCATTCCACATATGTGACATTTTCTCAGCTCCTAAAATGGCAAATATCCCTCTTCACTGCAAATCTTGCTGGAAACTTGGAAGTGGAGTGCAATGGTGTTTTTCTTTTTCTTTTTCTTCTTCTTTTTGTTTTGTTTTTACTTTTTGAACCAGAAGGTGCTCCGTTCAATGGACTAAGGATCTTTTGTTAAAGTTGTACAAGATGGAGAGGTTTTTCTGTTAAACTTCACTTAATGCAAAAATACTATTAAGAAAATTAAAGCTGCTAATGAAGCCTCTTCATTCCTTTGTGAAATAAGGCTCTGCTGGAGTCCTGTCAAAATTGAGAATCCCTTTTTCATATTGTGTGTATGAGTTTATCCAGTCGGACAGATGCAAGGGAAAATACTGTTTTCTGGGGCCAAAGGGCCAGGTGTCATCTGGTGTAAAAATCAATATAGCACCATGGAGAATCAGGCCTACACTAAGTACAATAGCAGAAATGAAATCCTCTCTCTCATCTCAAAAAAAAGGATAGTCAAAGAAAAAACAAGTGCTTTTATCATAGACAGGGGCTACAGAAACATCCAGGGTTACAATAGGAAGGATTATACAAGTGTTTGAACACACATGTGCACCCCCCTAAGCCTTGGACTATATAAAGGGAGATGTTCATGTTTCATAAGCCAACCTCTAACAGGAGAGATAGGAAGAAACCTTCCCACAGGACTTTTGCAGTTTTTCACATCATCCTAAAGCAGCTGGTACTGGCCGCTGCTGGAGAATAAAGGTAGAATTTTAAAAGGTGTCTAAGGGTCCCCTACACATACAGGTAAAGGCACAATGGGAACTAATGCAAGATCGACAAAACCGTGCCTCCTGTCACGGTCACAGTTGAGGGGCTCCCAGCCACAGAGGTGCCCCATTCATCCTCCTGGCTGGGAGATACAGCTGCTGCAATCTCCCAGCCCCAGGGGCTTCACACATTCCTGGGGCTGGGAGATTGTGGCTGCCCCCTGCAAGTCCCAAGCATCCTTAGCTGCAGGACCCAGAGTCAGCAATTGCTGGGGCTGGGAGTCCCCTTAATTGTAGGACTCCTAGCCCTGGCTGAGCATGATGCATCCATGTGATTGGGAGTCCTGTCAACTGGGGGTTCCTAGCCACAGAGGACATCTGGCTACACATACAAATGAAAGATCGATAGCAACCAGCTACAAAGTCAGTCCTAATTTTTGAGGTCTAACTTTACAACTGGTTAGAGTTTTTTATGGCATGATAAGTACTTTGCATGTGTAGCTGCTCTCAAGGTAATTGCAGAAATAATCACTTAATTGCGTGGTACCTGTAACAGGTAGAGGGGGTCTGACTGACATACAGGGAATGCCTATAGTGTAGTATCATGTTCTGAAAAGGATGACCCTGAGCATGTCCTGCCCACCTGATCTACTGTCTTGCTCCAAAGTGAGGTTACTTTAGAGGCAACCAGAAAGCCAAAAGTTACAGAAAGTTGTAAGCTAGAAGGCTAATTGTGTGTGCATTCTAGCACTTTCTGAGAACAGAAATGCTTCTTTATTTTTGTTAAGTTTACACTGCTCACATATTAGTAAGTCCTCCATTATTTTGTTGTTTCTGTTAGTTCAAATATATGCATTTTTTGCATAGGCAGATACACACTTTATATTTTTCCATATGCATTTTCTTAAAAATACTAATTTTGCTAAACTGTGATCAATAAATATTTCATGAACATTTAAAAATAAACATTCCATTAAAAACACACTTCCTAAACATGAAAGGGCAATTCTATATATAAATGTATTCATGAAATTTTATAAAAATATTCATGAAATATTTAATGAAATACTCATGAAATACCCCCTGAAATCTTCATGAGAAGAATCATACGAAGAAGGCATAATGAAAATCTCACAAACAAATGTAATAAAATGTTTAAATCACATAAATCAACTCCTATAAAACACTTGGACAATATTTCATTAAGTTGCATAGAATATTCATGAAATATTTAGGCACCATACATTATAGAATGCATGAATTGTTAAACAAAGCATAAAGATGACAGCACCATCATAAGTTCAATAAAATCAGACATGAAAGTCACCCTCCTACACTTAACAAACGCTCTAAGGTGCTATGCCTCAGAAACAGGAAAGCACAGTTCATGTAGTGCATATATAAAAATATTTGCTATGCTTCATAAAAAGTATGAAACATGTCTGACATTTCATGAACTATTATACATAGCACAAGACAAAACATCGCAATCACAATCTCAATACAATGCATGTTTAAAATCACCAAAATCAGACCATATCTTCAAACATGGAACACAAGTATTTTTTGAGCATGTGCCTCTGGTCATTGTAATTTTGGAGGCTGCATCTCCAAGGCTACTCCCAGTAGTCTGAACACCTCTAACTTGCCTCCTCCTAACCACTGGTAAAACTCCCTCCCTTGATCCATCAAATATTGTGCAGCATGCATTTACATTATAAGGCAGGTATTATTTAGAAGTATTAAACCTAGTCACAAGGATGAGAATAAACATTACAATTAGACCATGTTAAGAGCACTTAAAACTTGAATGATTGCACATTAAGTTTCATTAACAAATGTTACTGCCCTCTAGGGGTGCATCTACACCAGGGGTGAGCAAAATACAGCCCATGGGCTGTATTTAGAGGGGCTTTAAATAACCTGCAGCAGGTCCCCTGGTCATGCCTGGTCCAGCCACTGTCTGCCCATGGCATGTCCTGCTGCTCCCTGGGCACAGAAATAATGAAAAATGGCAGCAGCCACTGCAGTAGACTTCAAGTGCTCTCTTGAAGGTGATCTGTCCCTCATAGAGATCATTTATTGTAAATCCAATTCACTACCTTGGTCTTCACTGCCTGGTGGCAACATCCAGCCCAAAGGCTTTTCACTGACCTCCCTCCCCCCTGCCCCCAACACTCATTCCATCAATATGAGCACTTGCCAATCAGCTGTTGCCCCTTCTTGGCCCCAGGCTCTCTTCCCAAGGGGTCAGAAGTCCTGGGGTCCTGAGGCAGATAAAGCAATATCTGCTTTACCTACAAGCCAGTTCCCAAAAGCAAATCTCTAAATATCATTTGCTAGCAGAACCTTCCCAGGATACCTTATGCCAATGTTGAGTAACCTGCCACAGTGCTCAACTAGGCCTTGAAGTAAAACAGAGAATATATCCTTTATCCTTTCTGTTTAGGAACTGAGGGGCCTCCATGGGAGGCAAAGAATAAGAATATGGATTTTATTAATTGCCCCAGTGCAGTTAGGGAATGCCATACATATGACATCATCAACAACCTCTGGGGACTACAAGCCTTGCAATCTCTCCCTACAATACTTTCTTAATACCAATCCACATCTCCATCACAAAGGCCCCAGCAGTCAATATGCCCATACATAATTGCTTAGCTACTGTCTGATAGCTCTGACTATTGATAATGTGACAAACTTCCTGAAGGAATTCACCAGATGTTTCTTAGTAAATAAGGAAGCTGTCATATTGGTGTGCTGCTGTTTCAATTAGGGGTAAGATCTGCACATAACTACAGAAAAAAAAGATGGCTTTTGTCAACTATAGCTGCCTTGGGCTCTTCCAGGTCTGCTGCATTATCCTTTTTCACTACTCAGCACTTCTATCACAATACCAGAAGTGGTACTGCCCCAAGGAAAACAAAGTTCCCATATAATGTCTTCCACATCTTCGCCTGCTGATAATAGCAGGGAAGATTACTGCTTCTCCCAAAACTGTTGTAACATCTCCTCAGTAGCACACAAGTTAACTTGCAAATGTGAAGCCACTTAGTGGCAAGATGTCTGAACTACCTCCTCAAGTCCTTGTATGCTGCATATCTATCATAAGGTTGCCAACTGCCCATAAAATTATTTTAAAAGGCTAAAAAATGCTTACTGTAAAGTCCATAAAAATGCAGTTGTCCATAAAAAACGAAGGAACTGTAAGCTTGCTTGAAATCCCACGTGCAAGTGTTGATGGACAGGCAGAGCACAGCCATACCGCCTTGTTCTGAGTGGGAGCACAGCACCCTGAAGGGAGGGCTCCCTCATGATTTTGTGGCCAGCTGGAGTCACCACATCCCTCCCTATACCACTCCTCCCAGCCACATGATGCTGTTTCATCCCAGCTGTCACCTACCTGTAATGGCTGCTTACCTCAAAGATAGGCAGAGGTGCACATTCCCAGGAACTCTAAGGCATTGGGAAGGACAAGGAAGTGGTTGGTACAGCCAGTACGGAGCTGTGAGCCTGGGAGAGGGGACAGGTAGTAGTGGAGCAGTCCATGCCAGGGCAGAGGGAGCAGGGCTAGTGATAGTCAGGTTGGAGGCTGGGCTGGGGTGGAAGCAGCATGGTGCAGGCTGCTATGAGTGGTATCAGGGTGGGGGGGGGTAAGTTGGGGGACCCCAGGGATAGAGGCAGCTCAATGCAAAACAATTGCTTTAGTCAAGTAAGGCCATGTTAAAAGTTGGAGTTAAAACTCCTATATTTAAACCAAACGATAGTTATTGCTGTCCAGGGTTTGGCAAAAGAATTACAGCTACAGATGTCAGTAAAAACATATGTCAGTAAAATAGAAGTTTGGTTATCAGTAAAAAAAGTGTTCAGATTCTCAGTAAAAAACAATTCCCTGGGTTGAGAACCTTGGTCCACCATCACAGTGTAGGCTACTATTTTAGCTGTGTTGATGGATAATAATTTGAAATTGGCACTGGCCAATAAGAAGAACTCACGGGAATGGTCATTCCTAAAGGGAGTGATCCTATGGGCACAGGAGACAATCCCATTGAACAGGAAAGAGAGAAAAGGGACCAAGAAACCCTCTTTACTGAACAGGAAAATCCAGGAAAGCTTAGGGGCAAAAAAAGAGGCATATAGGCTGTGGAAGCAGGGAGTAGCTGCCAAGGTGGAATATACCTTCTTGGCCTGCACTTCCAGTTAGAAAGGTCAAAGCAGAAAAGGAACTTCGGCTGGCAACAAAAATTAAGGACAACAAGAAGTCCTTTTTCAGGTATATAGGGAGTAAAAAGAAGGTGCAGGGTAACATAGGACGCCTACAGGACAAATTAGGGCAATTAGTGACAGATAGGGGGACAAGGCTAAGCTGTTTGATGAGTTTTTTGCTTCCGTATTCCTCAATACAGACCAGGACAAATCTCCCAATGAGATCATAGACAGGCACAAAAAGGGCACCAGCCCACCAACCATTATTGCCAACTTGGTGAAGAGACACTTGGAAGGACTGGATGCATTTCAAGGCAATCAGGACTCATAGTAGAAATGATATCTTTTATTAGACCAACAAGCTTTTGCAAAAAAAAATCTTTAATTGCAGGCTTTGGGGCACAAACACCCTTCATCAGGCATTGGAGAAAAGATTGTAAAAGTTCTCGTGGGTAGAAATGAAAGTTCGTATTTCACAGGATTTCAAAGAGGAGTCAACAGATGGCAAACTCCTCTGGGCAGTCAGTTCACAGCTGGTATGGAGCCTCTCACCTCTTGAGGATCTGTGATTATGCAAATTACCTTGAAACAAAGGCAGGAGCAGGATCTCAGGTTTCAGGTGGTCAGAGATGCTTCCTGCTTGGGAAAATATGAAAATACTTTTCAAGGTAATTTTCATCATTGGGTCTTTAAGAGAAGGCTGGACATACGCATGGATGGGGTCATATGGCCCCAGAACTCTTTCCTGCCCAGGGCAGCAGGTTGGACTCAATGATCTACTGAGGTCCCTTCCGACCCAAACATCTATGAATCTATAAATTTAATTGGACGTGATAGAAATCCAGTTTTCTCTTTCTGGCTTCTGCTATGCCTCCCAAAGTATACAGTAGAACAACCCTACATTATAGAGGATAGCATTGAAACAAAGCACCAAGGAAACATCCAAAAGACTACATACTTTCTGTAAAGAATATCCCCATCCAATGGACACAATGATTAGGACTGTGGTGCGGTTGTAGCTGGCTCTATCATAGCTCTCTCGAACCAGATAATCCACAACAGACAGTACTTCCTAGTTCATTGTGAAATAAGTTTCCTGTGTAGAAAGTTCTATTTTAAAATAAAGTAATTTAGACATGTACCAGATCAGTCCCTTCAAAAGTATGTTTTTTTTTCCAAATTGACTATCTGTGTAAATTCAGTTTTAAAGAAAAAGATCCCTTCAAAAGTCAATGAAACTTCAGACTATAGAATTCAAGTCATTACAGAAAATGCTTAGACATTGCCCTGATGCATCCTACCAGTGCTCCACCTATTATTGATATTTACCATATTTACTATTTCAGCACTTAAAAATCAGCCATAGTATGGCCATGTTCTACTCAGCCCTGTAGAAACAGGTGTTAGATATGAAACTATGACCTGTCAGGCCTCTAGCTATCGCCATGGTAAACATGGCAAATAACAATAATACATAGGCTGCTAACCTATACAACAAGTCAATTCTTTAAGGGAAGCTAAAGGTCACTTTTTAAACCTTACAACCTTTTCTTTTCCTTTTGCACTGTTCAAAGCTCTGAGAAAGTTACTCCCCTAACAACAGGAAAAGGTGAAAAACACCGTCCGCAAAACATTGTGTTGTTGGAAATAAAATACAATCATACAAGGATTTGTGAGTGAGACCTGAATGGTAAGATATCTCCTTTGAAAACAAGAGGTACAGGAGATGTTTGTATGGTAGAAAGAGAAAGGAACGTGGTCTTTATGCACTGATTCACTTCTGGGCAGCTATAACTTCCTGTAATTTTCTTCCCACGGCAAACAGAGAGAGTGCTATGATAAATGAAACACCATGGGGAAAATATCCTGGACACCAGCAATCAAAGTCCCTGAAACCAAAGAAACCAAAGGAAAGGGTAATTGCATAGCTGTTGCAAAACCAAGCTCAGGGCAACCATTATTTAAACAATGCTGCCTTTTGGCCATGCCTCCAGCTATAAAACACAACAAGGGACTTCCTTTCTCTTACTTGCATCAAATAAGCTTGCCAAAGATCAAAACATTTGGTACAAAAATGCATTTTTATTAAACGTGAATATTGTACTTGTTCAGTTGGTTAAGAGGGGGTGCAAAGGCTTGTGAATAAGAAGCACAATCCAGAATCGTTGCTCATTATTAGAAACAAATCTGCAGCAAATGTCTGAAAGGTCAGAAAATTCTTCAGGTAAATATCCATGTTCCTGGTTACTATTTCATTGCCACCCTCCCCTCCCATCCCAACCCCTGATTTACCTGCTATGGTAGATCTGTAAAGCTGATAGTATTGAGAGAGACAAATTTCTGGCCTGCCTTTCCCATTTATTCTCTTCTAGGACCATACCTCTATTCCAAATCATCAGGAAGAGGCCATGCAGAGCATCTACCAAACCACCATCTCGTGATGACTTCTAGGAGGAACTTAACAGGTCTTCTCTAAGCAAACAAACACAATAATGGATATTACCCCATTGAGAAGGAAGTGTGCACGAGGAAAAACCGGTCTGTAGGGTAAGAGAAAACAGAAGCGTGTGTGATTGGTTGGCATAGTTTTTAGATGAGTCATTTAGGTTAATGCAGACAAAGAATGTAAATTGGCAGAAGAGGTGGAGGAAATCAAATCTGTACCCCAAATTCAAGCTCAAGGGGTGCTACTACTCCCATCTGTAAGCTGCAATACCAGCTACAGCCTCTCTGTGACATCTGGTGGTAAGGCCTCAATATCTATGTAGGGAGGGGTTGCATGGCTGAAGAAAGATGCGTGTTGAGTAAAGAGCAGAAAGTGAGAAGTCCTACTTTTTCAACCCCCAACATAATAAGTGGCAGTGGCAGTGGCCATTGGGTAAGATTTTAAGCAATGCAAAAACTTCTGCACACTACTTCTCGTTGCTAAATCCCCCCCACCGCTTTGATTGCTGATGCATGTTAGTATATGTGTCTCATTTGCTAGGTTTCACATGCTGTAGGATGCTTTTTGTCTCATCAAACAGAGTCAATATTTGAAAGATAGGCCATACACTGATCATTTCTAATCCTCACATAATTGCTGAATTCCTCTCTTTCTCTCAGACACAGATGTTTGCTTGTTATAGGTCTTTAATGTGCATCCATTCTTTGAAAACTTTTCACCCATTTGAGGAGGGACTGAACTTCTCCTTCTAACCCCATGCAAAGGGCTACACAGCACAACACCACCTTCCTCCTGTGTTCTAGTAGGGTGCTCAATCTACTCTTGGATTAGATCAATACCAAATGACAGGCCCTTTCTCTTTGTCCCGTGCCTTGGGAAAACAGTCCATTCCCTACCCTTTGCCTACATGCGTTGGCCACTGTGTTCTCCAACACCAAAGACTAAACTGGAAGAAACAGCATGAGCCTTCTGAGTTAAACAGCCAACTACTGCACATGACTGAAGTAACAAATCAATAGGAATAAGGCACATCACCTGCTTAGGTAAACCATGGATTCTCCCCAGTACATATCTACATTGTTAGACATATAAGTACATTGTCAGTATGGTCCAAAGAGACTAGTGGGATATTCTTGCATCCTCTGCTCTCCTGTGCCTACAGTGAAGGAACGGGAAGCTGTAGAGGGTGATCCTATGTGTAGCCTAACTTAGGATAATAGGAAAGTAGGTCTGGAAGGGACCTCACAAGGCCATCTAGTCCAGCCCCCTGCTCAAGGCAGGATCATCCCTGACTAAGCCATCCTAGCCCAGTGTCTGTCTAACCTGCTCTTCAAAACTTCCAGGGATATAGATTCCACAGTTTCTCCAGGTAGCCTGTTACAATGTTGGACTGCCCTCATAGTCAGAAAGTTCCTCCTAATCTCCAGATTAAATTTCATCTGTTGCACCTTGAGATCATTGCTCCTAGTCCTGCCCCTTATCGCCATAGAGAAAATCCCATCTCCATCAGCTCTATAATCACCTTTCAGGTGTTAAAAAACTGTTATCAAACACCACTGAATCTTCTCTTTTCCAGAGAAAAAACGTTAATTCTTTCAGCCTTTTCTCATAGCTTGTTTCTCAGGCCTCTAATCATTTTTGTTGCTCCCCTTGGGACTCTCTCTAATCTGTTCACATCTTTCTTGAAGTATGTGGCCTCAAACTGGCCACTGCACTCTAGTTGAGGCCTCACCAATGGTGAATAGAATAGAAAAAAATCACTTTCTTTCATTTGCAAGTGAAACTCCTGTTAATAAAACCCAGCATGCTATTGTTTGGGGGGTTTTTTTCTTCTTTTTTTTTCTTTTGTGCAACAAGAGCACACTGTTGGCTCATATGCAGGTGATGGTCTATTGAAATCTATAGGTCCTTTTCTGCAGTATTTAAGCCTAGCCAGCCATTCCTCAATCTGCACTTGTGTATGTGGTTATTCCATCCCAAGTTCAGGATTTTGCACTTGTCATTGTTGATCTCATTTGATTGGTTGTGGGCCATTTCTCCAGGCTATTCAGGTCATTCTACATCCTAGCCATGCCAACCAACATGTCTTTAACTCTACCAAACTTGGTGTCACCCAGAAATTTTCTAAGCATGTATTAAATCCTATTACCCAAATAATTAAGATGTTTAACAATACCAGACTTTGGACAGATTCTTGGGGAGTCTCAGTTGATACCTTCTCCCAGCTAGACACTGAGCCATTCAGGTCTACTTATTGAGTGTGATGACCCAACCAGTTATGTATACACCTTAAAGTGTTTTTGTATAGTTGGTATTTTCTTAGCTTGTTAATGAGAATGTCGTGGGAGAAAATGTCAAAAGCCTTGCTAAAGTCACGGTATATCACATCCACCGATTTTCACCCATCCTCAGAGCCTATCACCTTATCATAGAAGTAAATCCAGCTGGTCAGGCATGACTTGCTCTTGTTGAATCCATGCTGGCTCTTCCTGAACTTCTGCTATAGTGGCATCAGTTAAAAAATAAAACTTTCTGACTGTTGTTGCTTCCATTAATCATCAGAAAAGCATAGCAAATGGTGAAGAATAGAGTCTGTAAATGTTTATTTAAAATTTGAAACAAATTTGATCAGAATGTATTTACTCTTCCTCCTTTCACTTTTGGTTCCCAGGATTATTCTAGAAGAGAAATTAATCAGCAAAAGTGACCACAAGTACAGGGGATTTTAAGTGAACTCCAGAGAATAGCCACACAAAGTAGATTATGAATTCATAAATATATATAAATTTATAGTGCTACTTGTTGCACTTAGAAAGCGGGTTTCTAAACCTAGTGCCAAAGAATTGACACAACACCAGGCAGATGAATAGTAGAAAGGCTTGTTTAAAAACTTCCAACAAGCTACAAAACTAAATAATAGAAAAAGACTCTTTCCCAATATAAAACAACCTATTAGTTCTTAGTATTATCTTAGCTGCACAGAGATCTTGACCTAATGCAGACAGGAAGCAGTTCTCAAAGTGCGGCCTCAAAGTGCAGCTCCTTCACTTGTTGGGTGGGTGGCAGGATGACTTCTTGGACTGCACACAACTTTGCTGGCAAATCTGCTTAGTTTTTATACTGTTTAATTGTATAGCTTCAAAGCATTTTTACTTGATGTTTGGCCAATTTAGAGTCCAAACAAAAAGGGAGGAAAAGGTTGATCGTCATATCATAACTGTTCATTGCCTGGCTCCTGTTCTTGGATCATCCAGGTGTCAAAGTTTGGTGCATTGTCTGGAGCCCCTGAAGTGAACAGTTCATTTACAGGTGATGGGCCTTGAGTGGTCATACAGGATGCTTAGAGGTGTCACCAAACCTATTTTGGGTTATTTGGGTGTATATCAAGGAGGCAAATTTGCAGTAGCTTGTACAGGTGATGGTCTGTTTCCCAAACTCCCAACATTTGTAACCCAATACGTTAAATGCTTTTTGGGAGAAATGTGAGCACGGTGTATTTGTCACATACAGGGCATATTTCCTGCATCTTTTACAAATTTCTCTTGAGATGCTGTGACAGTGCGGGGTCCTAGGGGTGGCCGTGAACTCCTCTAGCGCCCCCTACCATGCTTTAAGTTGGTGTCAAAGCACCCTCACCATCTCGCCCGCCACGTCTTTGATGTTAATAATGTTTAAGGGAGGGTGCCCTTTTGTCCTCTCTGACACAGTGCCCTGATGTATCCCAGTCTGTGTTCTGTCTTGGGTGACTTGATGTACTCCAGCCTTAAGGGCTATGCATGGCTCCAATCACCCCTGTACCATGCCCCAAGCCTCGCAGATGTACCGGACGTTGTTTGGTCAATCCCTTTCCGTGCCCTCACGGGCACTCCCTGTCTTGTCCCACAATTGCCCGCGCCCTCACAGGCGCTCCCTGGCTTGTCCCAAAACTGCCCACACTGGGGCGTCTCACACCTGCCCGCACTGGGGCATCTCGCACCCTCCCGCACTGGGGCTGGGGTCAATGCACCCCTGAATGCTGTGCCCCCTCTGGCACCAGGGTCCCCACGCTACCGTGGAGCCCCTATGAGGCCTCCTCCAACCCCCAATAGCCTCACCTTGTCCTCTGGTGTAACAACAACAACAAAAGCAATAGCGGAAGCCAGTCGGCTATAACTCAAATCTAAGCCTCCTAGCTAACGCGTTCTCCAAAGCATGCAACATCTCTCACCCATATAACTAGTGGTTTGTACATCCAAGGCCTTTCCCTTTTCCCCTTTCAGGGCCGAGCTCTTTCCAATGGTCAAACAGTGCTCCTTCTGTCTGGCTGCCAGTTGGGAGAGGGAGAGGGAGAGGGAGCACCCACAGCCTCCTGTCTGGGTCTTACAGTGGTCAGCCCGGCCCCCTCCGGTCAGCTGACTCACCAGGTGTTGGCCCTTAGCTCCTCCTGGTTGCCCCTAGCAACCAGCACCTGAGCCCATGCTGCTGCTCTTCAGCAGCAGGCACCTTAGTGCCCTGCTACAGATGCATATTTAGTCTTTTGTTTTCTTCCCCTGCTAGATCAATTGAAGTGCATATGTAGTTACTGGCTCAGCCTTTCCTTTGGCTATCTTAGCTTGTAAATACATATGTAATGAGCATGTCAGGACTCTGCCAGTACTTTAAACCATCACTTCTCAGGTGTGGTAGAAGGGTGAGGACTGTTACTATCTTATGGCATGGGTGTGGTATTGGGTACCACAAGCGCTCCATTGTCTCGACACCTACTGGGTCGCAAGCCATTAACGGAGTTTGATTTTCTTGTGGCAGTCTTGTTACCACAATCCAGTCATGCCCCAGCCACTGTCCTGCACCACCGTACAAGAAACACTGTCCAAGCTTTCTCAGTTTTCCTATGCAGCACTACTGGCTCTAAAAAAAACTAACTTGACTTCAATGCAACTTAAGCTTATATTGAAAGATATCTTCAACAGAGAAGATATCCTAATTTGGGGCTTTTTGACCTGCTCCCATAGGCTTCTGTATACAAGCAGATGTTTCAGTCCACACAAAACACAGTGAAATTAATAGAAACCCATGCTATCGCCTCATATACAGTCAAATGTGTCATACAATGAAGGACTTAAATTCACTTTTTGAACACTAGTCACAGAAACTGAAGTTAGGTTTAAAGCATAAGTAATGAATTAGGGTTTTTTTATGTGCTAAAGACAGCTTTGGTGAGTTTAGAAACAGAAGCTGATTGTTTTTCAAGGTTAACACCTGCACTTAACAAGGCTTACTGTGAGGGAAAACGTATTTTCTCTTCTTTCTCCTGTTTTATGAAGGACGATTTAGCCTTGGCATTAATGGGTCTCATTTTCATTACACTTACATATGCTTTCTACTGTTTTAACTCCAGAGAGTTTGATGAAATTATGTCCTGATATACTACTCCACAAGCACAAGGAGAATGATTTTTAATGTATTTAGTTTTCTGTAAGCAATGATTTCCTTAGCTGGACTTCAGTGGAATTACTTTATTTTGCACGTGCCTGAGATCACATGAAAGGAATATATAAGAAAATTATAATATTCTGATTTGAATTAAACGACTTCACAATTCATAATTCTTTGGCGTCTCAGACCAGCAGAAACACCCTCTGCCTGACAAAGGGTGACTGTACCCAAAAGCTTGCTAAGAACTTTTTTCCAACTACTCAGCTGGTCTAATAAAAGATCTCACCTCTACCCAAAGAACCTTGCCTGCTTATGTCCTTAGACCAAAAAGGCTACAACCAAAAACCCAACTACTTCATAATGCAATTTGTAACATCTGTTTTTACCAAGTTACAGGAACTGCCTATTAATTAAACCAACTATTGTATAATACATTATAAAATCCCAAAGAAAATCACTTAAATTTTGTCTTAGCATTCTCAATTGATTATTGAATGCACTTGAGCTGATTTATGTATAAAACAAACAAATGAATATAATCATTAGAAATGTATTTAAAATACTAAAGGTTTTAAATTTAATTAAATCATAAAATATCTGTGAAAATTCACTTGAAAATAAGACATTTCTAGGAAATTAAGAGAATTCCAGGAAAGCTTATACTGACATTGTTAATAATACTCATGCCTTCTGCCTGGAAAAAGCTAACACAGCAGATAACATGACTGAGATCTCATTCTGGTTTTACAATACTGTAATGTAATTAACTGCAATAGAATCATAATAAAATAGAACGGAAGAGACCTTAGGAGGTCATCTAATCCAAATCCCAGCTCAAGGCAAGACATCTCTATGTAAGCCATTCCAGAAAAAATATATATATTTATCTAACATGCACTTAAAAATGTCTAAGGATGGAGATTCCACACCTCTTTTACATAATCTACTTCAACGTTTAACATACGACATTGAAAATTATTTTAGTAACAGACCTAACTTCCCCTTGATTCAATATAAGCTTCTCACTTCTTCCCCTGTGCTCTTTGGAAGTAGGGAACAATTGATCACCCTCCTCTTGATATAACAACCCTTTTATAGCTGAACACTATTATCAAATATCTCCCATCAGCTTATCTCTTTTCCAAAATAAATAATTACAATTTTTGACACTTGCACATTCTATAAACTTCTAATGTAGATAGATAGATAGATAGATAGATAGATAGATAGATAGATAGATCGATCTATATCTCTTGATATCTATAGATATATCTATATATAAAATCTACTTGAAACACTTTTCAGTTTTTCCAGGTCTTTCTGGAAGTGTGTTCCTCAAGGTGGATAGTGTCAGGCCTGCACCTTGAACCTAGAATTTTGGCTTGATCAGCACAGCTTAGTGCCCCAAAATGACACCCCAAAGCTATTTCCAGAGACTGGAAGGGACTTGTCTAAAGGCTCCAACAGTGCCTGAAACTCTGTTCATTCCCCTATGCCTGAGTGACTGGCTATTATAACCTGACCCTTCCCTCCTCCTTTTCCTCCTATTTGGACAGGGCCCATTCTGATCTAAGGCTGTACCTCTGGTAACTGCCTGCTCCTGACCCAACTCACTAGACTTTGCTTAACTCTTGACCTCTCGTTTCTTGGCTCCATTTGCTTTGGACTCTGTGTTCCTTCTATGAATCTCTTTTGTACCCAGATACCTTGATCCCCACCAGTTGGTCTCTAGGACTGGTCGCCCATATGCAGGCACTTACAGATACAATACTGAAAGTGAGGCCTCACCATTCCTAATAGTGTGAAATAATTCCTTCCAATGATTTACATATGACACATCTGTTAATACTAATGATATTACTTTTTTGTAACAATGTTTTATTGTTGATTCATTTTTAGCTTGCGATCCACTATACCCTCTATAGTTCTTTCTTGAAGTATTACACCCTGATTAGTCAGTCCTTGTTTTATATTTCGATTTCATAGATTTCATAGACATTAGGGCTAGAAGGGACCTTG
Source organism: Crocodylus porosus (assembly GCF_001723895.1). Lineage (NCBI taxonomy): Eukaryota > Metazoa > Chordata > Crocodylia > Crocodylidae > Crocodylus > Crocodylus porosus. Next base: position 7,046,784 of record NW_017728948.1, on the reverse strand, counting down.
GAAGATCATCGAGTTCAGCTCCCTGCCCAAAGGGCAGGAAGTCATCTGGAATCATAGGATCCCAGCAAGATAAGCATCCAATTTACTCTTGAAGGTGTTCAGTGTAGGTGCTTGAACCACCTCCGCTGGCAGACTGGACAGTAAAGAAATTCTTCCTTATGTCCAGCCTGAAACGGTCTCGCAGGAGTTTGTGACCATTCGACCTCGTCATCCCTTGGAGCGCTCTGGTGAACAAACGTTCCCCCTGATCTTGGTGTTCACCCCTAATAAACTTATAGGTGGCCATCAGATGACCCCTGAGCCTGCACTTTTCCAGGGTAAAGAGCCCCATGGCTCTCAGCCTGTCATCGTAAGGTCTGTTTTCCTGACCTCTGATCATGTGCGTGGCTCTCCTCTGGACTCTCTCAAGCTTCTCCACATCCTTTTTGAATTGTGGGGCCCAAAACCGGACACAGCACTCCAGCTGCGGCCTCACCAAGGCCGAGTACAAGGGGAAAATGACGCCCTGGGATTTGCTTGGGAAGCATCTATGGATGCAAGCCAGCATTTTGATCACTTTAGTAGCCGCAGCATCGCATTGCAGGCTCATGTTCATTTTGTGGTCAATGATGACTCCCAAGTCTCTTTCCTGATGACCCCCAAGTCTCTTTCTAGGTGTTGTACTTTGAAATTGTCCTTACTGAATCTCATCCAACTTGTTTCAGAACACGTTTCCAATTTATCAAGGTCATTTTGAATTTTAGTCCTGTCCTCAAAGATGGTTACTATCCCACCAAGGTCTCATCCACAGGTTTGCTAAGTGTACACTCAACCCTCCACGCCATTAATAAAGACATTGAAAAATACAAGACCTAGGTCAGATCCCTAGGAAACCCTACCTGATACCTGCTTCCAGTTTGACGTTGAGCTGTAGATGGCTGCTCTTTGCCCACAAGAATCCAACCAGCTATGCACCAATATATAGACCATGTTACTTACGATCACCACAACAGTTACTCTTGTGCAAATCAGAAATATAGGTGATCTGAATAAGGCACATGTGTTAACTGAAAATGCAGAATTCATGGGGCTTGTAAAAGAGCGAGCAAGATTCAATTACCTTCTGTTTAGAATGCTTGTATGTGTGGGGGCAACAGGGAGTGCAAGAAGGGGAGGAGCCGGGGTTCTACTGGTTGCTCCCAGGATTATTAATCCAATGGCATTTTTTTTTGTGAAATACGTTATCATTCCTGAGACTACAATTGGAAAGATTGGCCCTCCTATATGTCTTCCCCAACCACCAAGCTGTGGAGTCCTGCTCCTTCTTGCACTTTCTTTTGTGAATTCAAAAGTGGGTGGTATACAGTGTCACAAGTTCAGCAGGAATGTTGGAAAATGACTCTGACCTGTAGCCTCCTGATTAAGTATTCTTCTGGAAGGTATGTCATGTGAACTTGAATCCATTCAGACAGAAAAAGGCATGGAAACCAGGTCTTCCACTTTCTGAGTGAATGATCTGACTACTATATACGAAGGTGTTTCAGAAACTAATGGCAATTTCAAAATAAGATCATTTTGTTTACATTGATCATTGACTCAACCACATCACATTTTTAAATAGTCGTAAGTGATGGTTGTAAAAGATAAATCATAAATAGTCATAAATGATCGGAATAAATTATAATACCACCATTAGTGTTCCCTGCTGATGTGTAGTTCCCACTTTGTCATAGACTTACAGCATAGGCAGCCATTTTGTTGTTAGTTTTTCAAATGTTCATATGAAAGGTTACCATCTCCCAAAACATCATCTAAGGAGATGTAGATTCAAATCCCCCCTAGGTAAGGGGAATCTAGAACCTGTCTTCCACTGCCTGAAAAAGCACCCTAACCGCTGGGCTAAATGAGAGGATGCCATTCATATTTTGAGACTTATATAGCCCTGAGAGCAAAAACCATGTGAAGAGTCCATAAAACCACTTAAATCTATATGTATATACTGTATAGCCTATATAGCTAGTTAATCATATAAGTGATATTTAGCCTTCTAAAGATAGAGTGAAGTCTAAGCCCATGCATACATATAAAAGACTTGGCCTTGCAAGACATCATCATCTTAACTATTAAGGATGAGGCATAAAAAGGCAAGGAGGAGGAAGATCCACCCATCTGTTTTTCAGGTACTTGAACAAGGTGGAATAGTATCACCCTTAGGTGCCTAAATCAACTTATGCACACAATGGACATGTCTGCATGAGATGCTGACTGCTCAGAAGCCCATAACTATGGCGCAGTTGCATTACATGGTAGAAAGAATGACATGATGCTACTGCATAGGAGTCTCAGGCTACTGCATAGTTGGCATCACGGGAAAGCCATTCAGTGGCACTAGTGCACAGTGACTCTGGTTACTGTGCATTCATTTAGTACTTATATAATTACTACACTGTATAAACAAGTACTAAAAGTTTGCACAGTAATGACTGCGCAGTCAGCATCTTGTGTAGGTGCAGCCAATATGTGAGTAGAATCTGGCCTTTAGAAATCAATGGAAGAACTTGAAATGAACCCAGAGATCCCAAACCCCCATTCTCTAAAAACTGGAATGCCGTCTTTCTTTTATGCTATGATGAACTTAAAATTACATAATTATTTCACTGGGCACAATCAAGAAAAATGAAGTTCACATGTTATTTTTTTAGGCCGCGTGCATGTAAAAACCTGTTTAATAAGGGGTCTAAGCATTGTAATTAAAATAATTGGCCTAAAGTAAGAAGATGCAAAGGAACAATTTGAAAAATATATGTTCAGAATGAGTGAATATAAAAATAAATAACGTTAGAGTCCCCTAGGAAGAAAAAAAAATCTACAGGGTAAATTTGACTGCATCAAGAAGAACTGGTGAGACAACTTAGTTGAAGTGAAATTCTCTCATACAGAAAAGTTAATATATTTCCAACTAGAATGAAACAATCATTTTTTTAAAAAAGGTTTTTATGTTATTTAGCAGGATTTTGCTCATAAGACTGTATAACTTACAAATGGATCAGGCTACATGTAGCTACAAGCAAACAAGAAATGGAAAGTACTATCTGCTTAAAAGGGAAGCTCAGTTTGAAATATTTAAACGGGCTAGACAAGATTTGGTTACCTAATTCCCCTAACAAATCCATACGAAAATCCACTTAACATGTCAGCTATTTACTCTCTTCCCAAGCAAAGCCACCATATTGCTTCAAGGCAGTGTTAAAAAAATACATTATGTGAAGAAAAGAAATCATTTGTCCTGAGATAACCTCCTTGTACCGTGTGGTTAGTACTACAGCATTAACAGTAGATGAGAGCATTTACAAGTAAAGTAGTAATCTCAGAATTAATGTGAATGCTAATCTGAGCTACATATCTTGTTTGAAATGATACTGTTGTTTACAGGTGAAAGGAGGAAGGACATAGGCATTGTAAACTAATGTACTGGTATGTTAGGAATATTATATGATCATAAAATGATAAGAAAATAGGTCTGGAAGGGACCTCATGAGATTATCTAATCCAACACCTTTCTAAGGGCAAGTGACATACCTATTAATAAAAGGCAATCAGGACTCATAGAAGAGATGATATCTTTTATGAGGCAACAAGATTTTTGCAAAAAATACATTCTTTAATTGCAAGCTTTTGGGCACAAACACCCTTCATCAGGGTGCCCAAAAGCTTGCAATTAAAGAATTTATTTTTTGCAAAAATCTTGTTGCCTCATAAAAGATATCATCTCTACTATGAGTCCTGATTGCCTTCTCCTCTAGTCCAATAAGGCTACAACCAGGTAATAGGCTGATACCTATTAATACAAACATGTATGTTGTTTTTTTGCAGCAAGTACACACAGTTCGCTCATATTCAGCTCATAGTTTTGCTTATTTATGCTGTGATACCACCAAGTGTAGTCATGGATTAGGATACCATCATGCTAGGTGGTGGAAAAAAAAACCAGAACGCATCCAAATCATTGATGAAGCTACAGATGTTAAATAGCATTGGACCAAGCACCGACCCCTGTGGGACATCACTGGCCAGTTCTCACCAGGATGACACAGATCCATTCATTAGGACTCTGTGGTTGCATCCACATGAGCATGCACATGCCTCTTGCCCAACCTCAAACCCCTTTGAAGTGGGGCAACAGCATGTTGGGGAACAAAAAAATGGATATCCAGAGGTCTAAAAAAAGTGAAGTGTAAAAACTTGCCCTGAGGCAACCTGTGGCTGGGTCCTCCACAGAGATGCTCTGGCTGCCAGAGCATCTCTATGGTTGCCCCTCACCCTGATGCTGAAACACATGGCCAGGCAGGCCACATGTTTCAGCACCAGGGCTCTGCTGCCAGTGATTAAGGGGTGAGGGGAGCTGGAGGAGTGGGGAAGGGTCTGTGGGGAGGAATCCTGATGGCCCTGCCCATTCCTCCATCCCCCCCAACCCTCACCA
>NW_017728948.1:7038829-7041490 GCF_001723895.1 Crocodylus porosus | reverse complement strand
TTTGGGATTTTTTTTTTATCAGGGATTTTTCAGTTTTCCAATAAGGAACACCAGAATTCCTTTTAGGGAGGCCAGTGGCAGGACCCTGCCTGCTCAGAGCTGGCACCTTGGACCCATCTGGCTGTGGCTGACCTCCTGGCCAAATGGGGTCAGGAGGACTTGCTTTGAAGAGTTTTGCATGTCAGCAGCTAGAGGTGCAGGGCCCCAGAACCCAGAAGCCCCTTAACACACACGGTGTCACCCATGGCACTAGTTTTGCTTCTCCACAACTTGTGGTACAGTTTCCCCCAAACCCCTAAAACCTATCCCTTTGAAACTTGGCAGGCTCTGTGGCCTAACTGGGGGTACCATCCCTGCAGTTTTCACTCCATTATGGCTTAATGCACATGCGTGACATGAGTTTTGGTTTCTGGAATTTAAGGTGCAGTTTCCCAGAAACCCCCGCACCTGTCACCTTGAAGCTTGGCATGTGTCATGCTCTCAGAGGCTACCATCCACGCATGTTTTATCTGAATCAGACAAAAGGCAACAAAGTTATAGATATTTCATTGATTCCTGATTATAAGCTATAGTCGAATCTCCAAATCTTGCTCCAACTCTTCCAAAGCGATTCAGAAAAATGATTCAGATCTCTGAATCAAATCCCTGGCATCCAAAATGACCAAATCTGAATCTGAATTGAATAGTTCCTAGTAGCACAGGCCTACTGCTGACATATATACATCCAGCTTCTTTAATTGATCATACACTAGTTCCACAACAATAGTAGGGAGGCAGTCATTGGAACCCTCCTCATTCTATACCCTAGCTGGCATGATTTTCCCCTTGGCCTGCTGAAAGACAAGGAGCAATGGTTGCAGCAAAGGAAGTTTAGGATAGATGTTAGGAAAAACTCTCTCATAAAGAGGGTAGTAAAACACTGGAACAGGTTACCCAGAGAGGTAACCTTGGAGGTTTTTATGACCCCACTAGTGAAATCCTCGGCTGGGATAATGTATGTGGGGATGGTACTGCTCTCTGGAAGGGGTTGAACTATATGACCACCTGAGGTCCCTTCCACCCCTAATTGTCTTTGCTTCTATGACCTTCCTTCCTGTATATGGACCAACAGTTACTTGTGAGCACTGTATATTGTGGGTGCTATCATTTTTCAGTTTACCCTTACAGTTTTCTTGAATATTTGATGTCCATTAGTGTTTTTTATCCATTCCTGATTGTAGCCACTGCATGCAAAATCCCTTTTATTTTTTATACTTTGTAGTATATTTAATTGTTTATAAACAGACAATAGAAACAGGGGGAAGGAATGAGATTTTTCACAGGTCATGATGGTTTTCAGAGAAAGGTGCCTCACCCACCACATCTCAAATTTCTTTTGGAGCCTTTATCAGGCATAATACCCGAGTGCCTTAACTCATTGCTTCAACTCTCAGAACATCTTTGCATGGGAGGTAAGCATTACACCTTATTTCCAGGTGTGAAACTGAGACACGGGGTAGATTAAGTGCCTTGCTCAAGATCACAAAAAAAGACTGTGACTGAATTGGGATGAGAATGCGTGTCCACTGAGCTTCTAACTCATGTAATATCCTTTAGACAATACTGCCTTCAACTATAACACATGTCTTCATTTCACAGGCTGCAGCTGGTGCTCATGATGTGTGAGAAGATCCTGAAGATTTTTTTTTTTTTAATTCTTCCCTCTCTGTATCTCCAGTAATTTCCTTCTTTTGTATGATTTCCTGGTTTAGTTGCTAGGGGTTTTTTTTATGTATAAAATTTAAGCAGCTCTAAAATATGTTCAAGAGCCCTAAAGAGAAATGTGCTTTTATGTTATAATCATTCTTCTGAACACCTGTGAATTGTTGAGTTTAATTGGGTTACAGCTGGCACTGACTCTGTGTGCGTGGGGAGGAAAAAGTGTGTGGGGGGTATATAATGACTGATTTGCCTTGTATTTACAATGTGCTGCCTTGGTTGTTTCCAGCCACTCCTCCCTCCTCCAGCTTCCGCTTCCCTTGTAGTAGATTAGAGGGGAATGTCTGTTGGAGTCACAGTGACCCCATTTGCAAACTGCAGTGCCACCTATGATAAAGGCTTTCAGCTCTATTTCCAACTTTTAAAAGAATGAGTTAGTCCTACATGGCTAGTTTCTGGTGTTCTAGAAAGGCAACAAAAACAGTTTCACTTGCCAGTACCAGCATAGGATATACTCAAATAGCATAGGTTGGCTTCCTAACGGAAACTTCAGGATACAAGACAGAACAGGGTATCCTTTTGTTCCATCAAGCTACCCCATAGTGTATTTTAGACCAGTGGTTTTCAAACTTTTTTCACCACATAACCCGTTACCCCTTACACCTGACACATCTCTTCATGTTCATTCTTTATGAAAAGCTCAACGCTAACATCGATGGGTTGCAATGACATTGCTCACCACACGTTGACCAATCAGAAGCTCCACCACCATTATTAAAATTTAGGCACATGGCACAAATAGTCATTGGTAAAGTGCCATGTGTCCCCAAGTGTCATAGAATCATAGAAGTAGGGTCAGAAAGGACCTTGTAGATCTTTAAGTCCAACCCCCCACCTGGGCGGGAGAAAAAAAATGGGATCAAATGAGTCCAGCCAGGTAGGCATCAAGCCTCTTCTTAAAGA
>NW_017728948.1:7032462-7038160 GCF_001723895.1 Crocodylus porosus | reverse complement strand
CTGACTGTGTAGGCATCAATGCTACAGTCGCCTAGTTTTTTAATGAGGATGGGGTGGGAGACGGTGTCAAAGGCCTTGCTGAAGTCTAGAAAGACTACGTCCATGGTGACACCTGCATCCAATGCCTTTGTGACCTGATCATAAAAGGCAATCAGGTTGGTCTGACATGACCTGCCCCTAATGAAACCACGCTGGTTGCCCTTGAGCATCATCCCTGAAGCTGGCCCATCACAGTTGTGCTCCTTGAGGATCTTCTCAAAGAGTTTCCCTAAGATTGAGGTAAGACTGATGGGCCTATAGTTGTCTGGGTCCTCTCTCTTCCCTTTTTTGAAGGTGGGACCACGTTAGCTATCTTCCAATCATCTGGCATCTGACCCGAGCAACCACAAAGTGGTGTACATGTACCCCAGTGTGTAAACCACTGTAGTAGACTTCGATCAAATGACCAAAAGGAGTTAATGGTAGATTGAGGAGCCTTTTGTACTCACAACATCCAAATGTATGCTGAGTGTCACTCAGAAGGATGTAAGCATCAGTCATTAACTTCAGACCCTGCAATTAACTAATGATGCATTTGCCTAAGCATGTGGCTTCCTAGATCTAAGGAAATCTGTGATTTTGGTGAAGCCTTGTCCAGAAACTGGTATTTTTTTCTAATGTGCATGAACTATTTGCTACTCTCTTAAACAAGCAACTACTGAGTCTATCCACTATTCTCTTAGATCTACAAATAAACATATTTATGTATTTGCTGATGGAATTATCAAGTAAAAATGTATTAGGCACAGACATATCATAGTATCACAAAAAAACTAGGGCTAGAAGGGACCTCAGGAGGTCACCTAGACCAACCCCTTGCTAAGGCAGGATTTGTCTCTCTAAACCATTCTACAGAGGAAAGTTGTTAGCTGTGTCAGTATCAGATGAAGCAAGCCATTGCTTACAAAAGCTTATGCTCCTCTGATTTAGTTAGCCTGCAAGGTTCAAATTCTTCCCTGCCTTCTGTCTGAACCACAGCCAACTGTTGATCCATCCTGCTCTTAAAACACTTCCAAGGATGTCTCATAGGCATAAAAAGCAATGGCTGTTCTCTGGGCAGAAGCAGCAACTGGGATGGCAGCAGAGGCTGTGTTGGGTGAAGTGGCTGCCATTCTTGTGTCCCCTCTAAGTGGGCTCCCTAGTCACCCACCCTTCATTATGCTACCGGGTGCCATGCAGGAAGTCAAAATAGATCTTCATAACAGTCTCTTTTTCTAATGCTTAAAGTGTTCCACGTATTTGGCCCTCCATATATGGGAGGTCATTTTGCTGTACTACCATGATTCCCTGCAGTTGCAACATTCATCAAAGGTAGGGAGGCTACCACAGGAAAAAAAAAAAAGTTTCAGAACTGGGGTCGAGACTTTCAGAGGAGCTGGACCTGTGCAATGGAACTCATTGCTGAAGGAGAAAAGAACAACTATGCGTCTCACTGCTTTCAGAACAAAGTAAAAAACTGCCTTCTTTGATTTAGCTTCCCATTGATTTCTTCACACATACATGCAATAAACCCACTCAAAAACACAGCTATAAACAAACCAAGAGGAGTTTATAAACTTAGCATGCCACTTTTTCTACATGTTGGGAAGGAGAGAGATAGACAGACAGACAGACAGAAAGAAAGCTGTTGAAGATATTTCTATTTTTAAATACTTAGGAATTGCTCAGATGCTGCAGAGAAAGCAAAAATATACACACAGAGGAAGGATCCCTCCCCGCCCAAAACATAGTAGGTCCTATCTCATCTGTAAGAAATAACAGCATTGTTCATGTTCTTCAAAGGTAAACTGTACTGCGAGGCTGTGCAAAATTTCACTGGCTTGTTTCATTTTGATGATGTTTTGACTCATTTTGAGCTTGAAACAGAGAAACTGAAACAAAATGAAGGGCTTCAAAACAGCCTCAAAATGAAATGAGGGCAGTTGAAACGTTTAAAAAGTTTGGAAACGTTTCGGGTTTCAAAGTTGAAGCTGGGCTTGCCTGCAGGGAAACAGAAAGTAAGGAGAGGGAAGGGGAAGATTGGGGAAGGACACAGTGAGAGTGTGCCTTAACACATGCATTGGAGAAGAAGCTCCTGTAGGAGAGGAAAGAAAGGCTCTGTCACAGTTTGGCTGCCTGAGATGCTGCTGGTGCTACTCTGCTTCTGCTCACTAAGTTATTATTTTACCTGTTATTGAAAGTGGTGGACCAGAGTGAGGTCAAAGGGGAGGAGGAGGCCTCATTTGGGGCACACTACCGTGTCATGTAGAGGCATGCCTTAACACATATACACACACGGTCTCACATGCCATGAGTTTTGCTTGTCAGCAGCCTGAGGTCAGTTTCCCAGAAACCCCTTCACCTATCTCCTTGAAACTTGGCAGGATTTGTGGCCTTATAAGGTGCTACCATGTCTACTGTTTTCACCCTGCTGTGCCTTCACACTTAGAAGTGACATGAGTTTTGCTTTCAAGAATTTGAGGTGCAGTTTCCCAGAAATCCCTGCACCTGTATCTTTGAAACTTGGAAGGCTTTGTGGTCTCAGCAGGTGCTACCATGTCTACTGTTTTCACCCTGCTGTGCCTTCACACTTAGAAGTGACATGAGTTTTGCTTTCAAGAATTTGAGGTGCAGTTTCCCAGAAACCCCTGCACCTATCTCCTTGAAAGGTGGCAAACTTTATGGCCTCAGCAGGGGATAAAGGCCTGAAGCTTTCACCTTGCTGCACCTTAACACGCACAGTGTCACCCATGTCATGAGTTTTGCTTGTACCACAACTTGGGGTACAGTTTCTGCCAAACCCCTGAACCAATCTCAGTTCCTTTATTCCAGAATTATTCCAATGTAACAAAAAACAGTCTCAGAGAAACTATGGGATGCCTAGGTGGAGTTCCATTGTCTTTGTTTACCTATGCGTCAAACTGGATGATCTAATGATTTCTGACCCCTACTTCAGGATGGAACTATCTTTTTGTTCTATGTACAGAACACAGAATAAGGTGTTCCTGGTAAGCATCCATGACTTCTACTTGTTTCTACAACAAAAACACAAAAAAAGTATATTACTACTGATTAGATCCTTAAAACCTATGTATCAATATTAAGAAAAACCTCACAAAACAGAAATCAGAGTAAAAAGTATTCACTTTCACCTATGTAACCCCCCCCCCCCAAAAAAACCCAACACATTACTGAGGTAGAGACTTCCTAGAGGTGGCATTAGTAATTTCCCATGTGTATGACAACTTCATATTTCTAATAATTAGATGGGTCATTTTTCTCCTTTATAAGCATAGGGAAGAATGGAAAGAAGAAAGGAAAATGGTAGATGACCATATCATTTTGGATGAAACATCCGATTGTTTGAATTTCTTGAAGCTTATAATGCCAGGGCCAGGTAGAACATAGCCTGGATAGAGAGACTTCATTCACCATTTTCCAGGTGTGCTCTGCCCCAAATATTTAGATTCTGTGTGTGTAAATCAAACTCACACTGTAAACAGAGAAATGGCAGAAAAGACCGAGTAAGGCCCTCTCTGCACATTACATTTATACCATTATTAACATGTTAATTGTGGCATAAATGGCAGGGGTGCTACATATCCACCCAATTTAAGGCACCATACAAACCAGCCTTATAATGCAGAACATTATATTGAATAAATAGCAGTTCCAGGACCAGGGCCAACAATCAAGTGATTGTCAGTGTCCTGGGAAGGGATGTGCAAAAGATAACAAGCACTTACCCACAGCAGGAGGCACAATGCAGCAGAGGTGGAAGGAAGAGTCCGCACGGCTCATCAACCACTTATTTATTCAATTAAGGCCAGCCGGTGATGTCAGCCATGAGCACAGGCTGGTGGCCGATGCTGTGGAAGAGAGCAGAGAGGGAGGCAGGGAAAAAGGACCCCAGCTGGCCCAGGCAAGGGAGGAGACCCCTGCCATGGGTCTTACAGAACCTAGCGAACTGGGAGGGGACTGGAGCAGCATTGAGCAGGGCGGCCCGCCAAGATCCAGGGATGGGAGGCCATCAGGCGGCAGTAACCCCAGACCGGAACAAGGACCCAGGAATGAACTGAACACTCAGCAGGATCCCAGGTGGGAGTGTTAGAGTGGCCAGGGTGAAAGGGGAACCACAGTGGAGGGAGGGACCCAGAGGGAAGTCCTGGAGTGATCATAATCAGGGCCGATATTGCCGCCATTTTTGGCCAGGTCAGTGGCAGAGTGGGAAGAAATCCCAGGGATGACTGATGACAGGAGGAACATCCCCACGCTAGAGCAGGGGTGGAGAGAAGTGTAGAAGTGGGGTGTGGTCACACCAAGGAGTGGCCCTGCATTTAAGTTTTCATTAATAAGTTGTCTTTCTGTTTCCCTGTGTGAAGGGGTTGAAGAGGGGATGACCGTTTGAGTGTCCCCAAGTATCAGGGCCGAGGGGAGAGCCTCGGAGATTTTCTTTATGTTTCCCTGGGAGAAGGGGCTGGAGGGAAGGAGGAAGGCAGAGTAGGGTCAGAGCTGAAAGAACAGGCCCCGCGTTGGCCAACAGTCAAAGGCAGCGGCTGGCAGAAGGGCGCAACTCCACAGAAGGGGCCGAGGCCAATGGGGAAACAACGCACACGAGGTAGAGTGAGGCTGGGGTGTAGGGGTGGCGGAGCCCCGTGAATGACTGCCAGATGAACTGCTGGCCACCAAGTGAACCAGACGACCGACCCCATCCACTGAAGAACCAAAAAGTCCTGGCAGGTGCAAGAGGGGATGGTGAGTCATGGAGGAGACACCTGCTTGGCCAAAGATGCGAGCCCAAAGAATGCCTGATGCCCACCACCCGGGTGAAGGCCGCTCGAGAACAGATACTCAAAGCCCGACAGTCACAGTCAGCTCCAGCCCTGGACCTACCAGCACTGATCCCAAAGTCATGTCTCCTGCCATGCACGTGTTGCATTGCAGGCAGGGCAATTGTTGGGACTAGGGATGTCACAGGGGCCCAAAACCTAATTTATTTTGAAATGCAGCTGGTAACCAAAGGACTGAAGAGAAAACTCTTGCAATCTGCCTATGATTATACAGGGGCTGAATTTTGTCTCTGCAATGCTCAAACTTATAAAAAGAGCAGACTTGGTTTGCCAGGAAAAACAAGTCTCTTTTTGGTGGGCTCAGATTTCAGTCCAAGAGCTATTAATCCAGTCATGAGAACTAACTCATCATCCTGTCCCTTTCTGTATGAAGTCCTGCCTACAATTCTGATAACATCTAAATAAGGTGTCAATTCATCTCATGCCCTTTTTATGAAAAAGGAAATATTTCAAGGCTAACAGTTTCAGTTATGTTCACAGATCTATTCTTAGCTGAACTGATGATGATAACACCTTGGCAAGCTCCCCCACTGTGGCATGATGCAGACGGCACTCATGACATTTTTTAAGACTCTAAGGAATCAAGTTGAACTTTTTCCCAATAGGAAGGGGTTTAGACAGTACCAGAGTAGATTAGTACAAAGCAGGCACTATTTGAAGATAAAATACATCATTTACAAAGAAAATAGCAGATGGTGACATTAATTGCTAGACTCTGATATGTGTATTAAAAGTTGAATGAGAGATCCTGATTAATATATTTTATAACAATGGAAGGTAGCTTGTGAAGAGAGGGGTTTGACCTGGTTTTTAAAATGTATTTAGGATTG
>NW_017728948.1:7026568-7032362 GCF_001723895.1 Crocodylus porosus | reverse complement strand
TGACAGGACCATTTTGCTCCTTTTTGGGTGGAATTATGGAAAAAGTGCCACCCAGATGGGATCAGTGGACCAACCCTTATGTCTAAATGACAACCCAGAAATCCAAAAAACAGTGATATATACATTTATATACATATATATAAAACAAAATGAACAACACTATAAGATGAAGCAAAAATAGCCTTCCTAACTCTAGTTTTCCCTTCATATCCTGAAGCATAGGGGTTTTTTACCATCATTACCATTAAGGTTATTATTCATTTTAATATTTTGCAATGATCAAAAATACTGAAGACCACTGTGAATCACCTTGTACAGTATTATCTCATAGTTTCTTTCTCTTTTGCCACTGATGAATATATACCTATTACCTGCCTTTTATCTTATATGTATATAGAATTCAAGCTTTGTGGGGCTTTGTTCTAAATTACACCACCACCAATATAACAAGATTTGGGTCCGCCACTGAGTGATGCCACAGTATAAATAGTTTCCAGGCCACACTGCATCAGCTGCTCACTGGCTGCATTACAGTAGGGCACCTATATATGTTCCCAACACCACCCCCAATGCATTCTAATTAAAACACATGAGAGCAGACTCAATTAATTGAGAGCCACTCTAAATAAAATGTGCCCCCACCCCAGAGCATGTATAAAGATGCCCATACTGCCTAAGACCCCAAACTTCTGAGATACACTAGTTCTTTTAAAGAGAGAACTTCAGTCCAAACATCAGAATTGACAGCAGGCATGGACATGAGCTAGGGGATCAGCATTTCGTAATAGGATAGTACCAGATTGCTTGAGGCTTTTTTCTTAAATGATGAGGGACAGGACCAGGTGATTGAGAAGGTCCCTTTCACACTCATTCTCCTACTTCCATGGCTAGCGTAGCCCGTTTTAAGTTGAGCTTGTAGAGCCTTCAGGTACTTTGAACAATTAACATTTGAGAAATAGGGAGGGCTGAAATAGGAAGTGTGTCCATGAGCAGATATTTCTTTGACGTACTAGTGTCTGCTTGCAAAAAGGTGGGAAGCAAGTAAGATTATGTTGATGATAAGTTCTGCAACAGAAAATCAGAATTGTCCTTCAAGGGTGATCTAAAACCCATTAAACTTAGTGGGAGTCAAAAATAAAGATTTTATTCTTTTGTCTAATAAAAAAAAGTCCTTTGAAATTGAGAGGGGAAGAAATCAGTGAAATGCAGAATGTCTCCCCTATTTCTTAAGAAATCATAAAAAAAAGCCACAGAATCAGCAGATGGCATTTTACTTTTCAAACTAATTATTGAGGGTGGGAGGAGGCAAGATATCTTTTGAAACCGATATGTTAAAAATAGTGTCTATTTTTTAAATCTTTTTTAAGCAAATTGATCCACTGTACCTGTGGATGTAAATTACTTAGATGGTAGTGTTTTGACACTGTATGTGTTCCATACAAAGTTGTTCCGACACTGACATTTTTCTATGCAAATAGTCCTAACACTTTCTGACTTGCAGAAAGTCTTTGGAGGCATTTTCTACACCTGTTATTTTTTTTCCTGTCTGAAAGGGTTATCTGCATATTTGCATAGAGATTTTTTTTTTAATGTAATGAGGTGTAAGATAATTGTAAAACATTTACCACTGAATTCATTTTACAGGACATGTCTATTTGTCCTTTTCATTTCTAATTGTAACTTAGCTCTGTTTATGAAAATATGTCAGGCAGGCTAAAACAAAATGATCATCTGTGAAGGTTTGTCATTTCTCAAATAGAATTGTTTACACACCTAAAACACCGGGTTTTGGATGTTTCCATAGCAAAATTATCATTTTGGTGATTCATTCATCTTCCTACATACCCAAGACATTTTTAAAGGGAGCCAGTAGGGCTGCTGATATGATTGCATAGCCCCACAAGGATTAATCTCTATGCCTAGATTTCTTTCCATTCCTGTTCTCAAGCCCATTAAGCAGGATGAGCAAGTGATAGAAAATTAGAGAACATTGGGCACATCTACACATGCATTTATGCCAGCTTAAATTTACTGTACAATAAATTACTGAACAATAAGCAGAAATAGGCCAGTGTCTATGCACGCAGGCATTAAAGTGCATTAACGCCTTGTGTGGACAGACTTGGGACTAAAATCAGTCTGCACACACAGTGTTACTGTGCAGAGGCATCTACACAAGTGCTATTGCCCTGGCAGCAAGCAGCTCCGACCCCCTGGCTGTCCAGCTGCCCAGGGACCAATCCACTCCTCCCCCCATAAATTTGCTCCTAGTAGGCCATCTACACATTCTGTACTGCACAATACTTACTCATCAATTAATTTGCCATTTGTATTTTCAAGTAGAAAATTAGCTACTGAGTAGAGGAAATTATTGTGCAGTAGGGGTTAGCTTTTCTGGATGGTGATGCTTACTATGCAGTAGTTTCATAGTTTCTAGGGTCGTAAGGGACCTGAGGAGATCATTCAGTCCAACCCCCTGCCACGGCAGGAAAGAGTACTGGGGTCAAACGGCCCCAGCAAGGTGTTCGTCTAACCTCCTCTTAAAGACCCCCAGGGTAGGAGCCAGCACCATTTCTCTTGGAAGTTGGTTCCAGATCCTAGCCGTCCTGACCGTGATGTTGCGCCTCCTGATATCTAGCCTAAATCTACCCTCTGCCAGCTTGTGACTGTTATTCCTGGTCATTCCTGGCATCCCCATGCTGCCGGCCCATGCTCATCTTGGAGTCAACGATGACTCCAAGATCCTTTTCCGCCTCTGTACTGACGAGAAGGGAGTTCCCCAACCCCTGTGGAACTCCACTACCCACATCCCTCCAGGTTGAAAATTACCCGTCCACCACCACTCTCTGGGTGCGGCCCTCCAGCCAGTTGGAGACCCAATTGACTGCCTGGGTGTCGACACCACAGTCCTCCAGTTTCTTAATGAGAACAGGGTGAGAGACAGTGTCGAAGGCCTTCCGAAAGTCCAGGAAGACCACTGCTACCCCTGCATCCAATGATTTGGTGATCTGATCATAGAAGACCACCAGGTTGGTCTGGCAGGACCTGCCACTAGCAAACCCGTGTTGGTTGCCCCTAAGCATGACCTCCCCTTCTGGCCCCTTGTGGATATGTGCCAGAATAATTTTCTCAAACAGCTTACCTAGGATTGAGATAAGACTAACTGGCCTATAGTTTCCCGGGTCCTCCTTCTTCCCCTTTTTGAAGGTGGGAACCATGTGGGCCCTCTTCCAGTCCTCTGGCACCACACCAGAGCACCATGAATGCTCATAAAGCCATGCCAGGGGTCCTGCAATGACCTCAGTCAATTCCTTTAGTACTCTAGAGTGGAGTTCGTCCAGACCGGCTGATGTGAATACATCCAGTCCCTCCAGAAGTTCCCTAACTAGTTCCTCACTAACTCTTGGCCTAGGTGTGCCTCCCCTGGGGCCTGAGGGGGGCCCAGCGGGGGAGTGACTATTCTGATCCCTGCTTAGGAAAATGGAGGCAAAGAAATTGTTAAGCATGTTGGCTTTGTCATCTGGTGTGATGACCAAATTTCCTAACATGTCCTGCAGGGGCCCCACATTACCCAGAACCTTCTTTTTACCCCCTATGTATTTAAAGAAGGACTTCTTATTGTCCTTAATCTGGGAAGCTAGTCCAGTTCCATCTCTGCCTTGGCCTTCCTGACTGGTCCCCTACATCCCCAAGCAACTGCAATATAGTCATCCCTTGTGATGTCCCCTCCTTTCCATTGGGTATACACCTCCCTTTTAGCTAGAAGACATTCCCAGATGCTTTTGGTGAGCCATGGGGGCTTGTGTGCCCTCCTGCTCCCTTTGATCCACGTTGGGATTACCTCCTCTTGGGCTTGGAAGATTGTATCCTTAAAGAGCAACCACTCTCCTTGGACACCTGGCTCCCCTCTCCTCTGGGACCTCAGTGCTTCCCTGACTATTCTCCTTAGCTCATTGAAGTTTGGCCTCCTGAAATCTAGGGCTGCTGCCTTGCTGCAGGCCTTTGCCACCTTGCGCTGGATGGTGAATTCCAGCAGTTGTTAATCACTGTCACCCAGGTGGTCGAGCACCCACAGGCCCCTCATCAGGTCATCTCCCATGGTCAGCACCAGGTCCAACAAGGCGTCTCCCCTGGTGGGGCTGTGCACCTCCTGGGTTAGATGGAAGTCCTGCATTCTGGCTAAGAACCTATGTGAGTGGTTAGACCTGGCTGACTGCTCTTCCCAGCAGATGTCTGGGAAGTTCAGGTCCCCCATGACTACCACATCCTTAGCCTTCACTACCTCCATGAGCTGACCAGGAATTCCTGGTCTAGATCTTCCCTTTGTTGTGTGGTCTGTAGTAGACTCCCACTGTTAAGTCTCTTTCCCCTCAACTGCCTTGTATTCTAACCCAAAGCACTTCAGAATGCCCTTCCTCTGATTCTTTGTTAATTGATGAGGGTGGGTATTCCTCCTTAATGTAGAGTGCCACGCCCCCACCTTTCCTTCCTATCCTCTCCCACCTGTACAGCCTATAGCCTTTGATATTCACTGCCCAATCATGAGTTGAGTCCCACCACATTTCAGTGATCCCCACTATGTCCAGGTTGGTGTCAGCTAGCAGGAGCGTGAGTTCCTCTTGCTTGTTTCCCATACTACAAGCATTTGTGTAGAGGCATTTGAGGCCTCCTGTGGATGTGTGTACTGGCCCCCAAATCACAGCATTGCCCTGGCCCAGTAGTTAGCTCTACTGTGTAGTAAAGCATCTTGTGTAGATGTTCCTGATACTTAGGTATCACAATGCATTTTTACACAAGATGCTAACTGTTCAAATAATACTGTGCAGTTGTGTGTCACAACACAAACAGTGTTAATATGCTACTGTGCAGTATTATTAGGCTAGTGTGCAGTAGTATCAGTAAAAAGACATTTGCTGGTACAGTTGCAGAGTAACTCTGGCTACTGCACATTTATTTACTACTTGACTATACAAGTACTAAATAAATACACAGCTACCACTGCATAGCAGCATCTCGTAGATACACCTATAGAGAAGTAAAATCTAGCCCACAGTGTTAGTTGCCCCATCCATTGTTAACACCATGTGCCAAGTCAGTCCTGGTCAGTAAGAAATAATAATGTTGGAGAACTACTATCAAGAATGCTCTTGATTGACTGGTTAGTCATCATTAGTTTAGGAGCTGAAATACGTATTCATGAAGCATTTGATGACTAAATATTTCAACGGACATCTAAACATTTAGCTGTAACATTTAGCTATCAAGATTTGACAGCTAAATTGCTAGAAACATAGACTGATATTTGACCAGTTTTCAGTGGCATTGCGATTTCTTCACTAATTCCCACTTTGGGGGTGATTAGGATTGCCATATCCAAGCCCCCTGGGTGGATTTCAGGTGTTATCATGTGGCCAGTATTTTTTATGTTTGGGTTGAAGTTCCAAAGCTTTCTGTGAAATTTTTGAGCCTCATGTTTCAGACTAATGGAAACTAAGCACCAGTTAGCTGGGACACATCTTTGAAAAACACAGGCTTGATGGTCCAAACCATGGCATTGTTTTATGACTAATTTAACAACTTTAATTTAAAGTTACAGATATTCTAACTGTGAACTGACTGCCATGTTTGCTTCCAGCATTACAATCCTCCACCCATTCCTCTTAGTTAGCACTAAGTGTCTGTGCCCGTCTCCGTTTGATGATCCATTCATAGTTTCATAGTAGCTAGAGTCGGAAGGGACCTAGGTAGATCATCTAGTCCGACCCCCTGCCTTGGCAGGAAAGAGCACCGGGGT
>NW_017728948.1:7019708-7026557 GCF_001723895.1 Crocodylus porosus | reverse complement strand
ACGAGCCTAGTTTAAAGCCCGCCGAAGGAGGTTCACCAACCTGGAAGAGAACACATGCTTACCTTTAGCCACCTTGGTGATGGTGATTTAGTGGATGGTCCATCCACTAAATCTCGCGCCACCTTGGCATGGTCTTGCGTGCCAAGTAGCCTTGTGTAAACTCAAAAGAGCTCCTCGATCACCTTTGGATTGGGCCCCAAACTCACTTGCCATGACTTCAGATGGATCTTCAGTGGAGGGGGTTTCCGTTGAGGATGCCTCCAGAGTTTTCATGTCCCTTGGTGCATGTCTATGGCACTCCAACCTCCCCTACACCCCAGCCATATGCCAACCTTCGAAACGGGCCTCAGGATCTTTTGTGGCCAGCCCTTGGATGTTGTCTTCCTCAGTATCCATGCTTCCTCCTTTGTGGAAGGGCATCTGGGACTCCAAATGAATCCAGGCAGGTCAAGACATCTTGTCTTCAGAGACATCCCCACTGATGTTCTGGATATTCCTAGAAGGATGCTGCTGCTAGCCACCGCACGCAGTGTGGTTCCCTCCTGGCATGGAGAACCCTTGCAGCCCCTCCTCCCCATGCTGGTGCTTCAGCTCCTTGCTGGGGCTGGAAGCCCTGGCACGGAAATCCCCCATTGCTTCTCCTGTTCCTGGTGTGGTCCTTCCCACACTTCCAGGGCCAGCTTTTGTTCTCACTGGGCACCGTCTCCCGTTGATGTCACCTGGCCTCACCTGTAAATGGGCATGGCTGATGAACCGCATAGATGTCTCTCCCCAGTGTCCTGCAAGACGTGAGCTTTTTCCTTTTCAGTTTGACTGGAGTTTGTCTGTTGGGCATGGTTTTCTGCTCGCCTATTCTTACGTCCCTGGGACACAACCCCCCTTTAAGATGCCTTGGAGTGCTTTGTTTTTCAGCCTTTAGTCCCTACCTGGCAGGCCAGTGGTCTCCTTAGTTTAGTACTCCGGACCGCAGTCCTGGGTCTCATCTCTGCATCTGGATAGGAAATCTGCCATCACATTAAGTTTTCCTGGTCCGTATACTATATGGAATTTAAATGGTTGTAGCACCAAAGCCCACCTTGTAATCTGAACGTTGTCGGTCTTGGCTGTACTGAGCCATCTGAAAGGGTCGTGGTCTGTTACTAGTTTAAATTCTCTACCCATCAGGTAATACCTGAAATGGTCCACCATCCACTAAATCACCAGGCACTTTCATTCTATTTTTGCATACCTTGTCTCTGCCGGTAGCAGTCTGCAACTGGCATAGGCAACTGGTCTCTCTGTCCTGCTGTCCTCCTGGGTTAGGACTGCTCTGATTGCTGTCTCCAAGGCATCTGTCTGTAAGACAAAAGGTTTTCATAAGTCAGGCATGTGTATTATGTTGTCCTCACCTAAGGCCTTTTTTAGCGGTTCAAAATTTTGTGACATTTCTTCCGTTCATCTTATGGCCCCTGTTTTTCATCCCTTAAGGGCTTCAGACAGGGGTGCTGCCAGTTCCAAAAAATGGGCTTCAAACTGTCGATAATAATTGGCTAGTCCTAGGAAGAACCTGAGTTGTTGGCAGTTTTAGGGGGGGGGGGGGTCGGGCGAAGTTGCATATTGTCTCCACCTTGTCAGATAAGGGTCTGATCATGCCTCTTCTGACCAAAATCCCCAAATATTTAGTCTTTTTCTGGGTGAGGGTGCATTTCTGGGGGTTAGCTGTCAGCCCCCCTTTTCTTAACTCTGACAGTATGGCTCTGATAGCCCTTCTGTGTTGCACCAATGTTTGCGAGAACATGGATGATATTGTCTATATATATTGTGGCATATCCAGCGTGTGGCGCTAAGATCCAATCCATTAGATGTTGGAACATTGCAGCTGCCCCATGGAGCCTGGATGGCACTCTCACATACTCGTAGAGCCCCCAAGGGGTCCTGAACATTGTCTTCGGCCAGTCTTCTCTGGTCACAGGGATCTGCTAGTACCCCTTCACGAGGTCTAGGGTTGTGATGTACTGGGTGTTCCTGATGCGTTCCACCAATTCAGCCATGTAAGGCATAGGGAACACAAAGACCACCATGGCATTCAAATGCCTATAGTTGATGCATAGCTACAGGGACCCATCTGGTTCTTGTACCAGAACCAGAGGACTCCTCCACGGCCTCCTATAATGCCTTGCTCCAGCATTGTATTTATCTCTGTGCAAACTACTTCCAGGAGGTGGTGGGGTACTGGTCACCACCTCTACCGCACTATGGACCCCGGTGGAGTCTTTATAGTGTGAAAGGTGTTCCAAATCCACCCAGGTTCCTCACAGAACACATCCCAAAATTCCTTCACCAGGGCTTGGAGTTCCTGCCTTTGGTATGTTGATAGTTCTTCCCCTATTCTGATCTGGCTTTCAACTTTAACTGTTTCATCTTCCTTAGCTGTCCCTTGGGGTCCAATGTCTTTGATGTCCATGTCTGTGAAGGTGGCCCACCCCTCAAGTTCCTGCCATTCCCGTAGGAGGTTCACGTGGTAGATTTGTCTCTCTTGTAGATGACCTGGCTGGTGGAACTTGTAGTCTACTGGTCTGACCCTCTGGGTTATTTTGAACAACCCTTGCCACTGAGTCAAGAGTTAACTCGTGGTAGTGAGAAGAAGCACCAACACCTTCTGCCCAGGATCAAATTTCCTCTCCTTGGCACTACTTTTGCTGGTAGGTAGCCAATTCTCTCGCATGTCCTGCATGCTGTTCCCACTTTTCCTTCAGGGTTTGAAGGAGGCCTCTTGGGCAATGACCTAACACTAATTCAAGCAGAGAATACTTTGTTGAATCTTGAGGGGTGTCTCTGAGAGTAAACAACACTAGCAGTAGAAGGAAGTCCCATTTCCAGGGATTCCCTTGTATGCAGTGCCATAGGATTCACATTATCATTCCTTTAAGGCATTCCACAAGGCCATTGGTCTGGTGGTGGTACATGGAGATACGGAGATGTTTTATCCGGAGTGTATGACATACCACCCTCAGCACCCCAGACATAAAATTTCATCCTTGGTTGGTTAGTATTTCTTTTGGTATCCCCATCCTAGCTATCCATTTGACCAGCTCTTCAGCTATATGTGGGGTGGTCACTGCTCGCAGAGGTACTGCCTCTGGGTATCGTGTAGCATAGTCCATGAATACCAATATATACTGGTGCTCAGTGCTATTGCGGGGAAGGGGCCTTACCATGTCCATGGCTATCCGTGAAAAAGGCACATCTATGATAGGCATGGGTTGGAGGGGAGCCCACATGGGGCAGTCTTCCCTTATCTTCTGACACTCGGGGCAGGCTGCACATTGACGGGTGATATCCTCCCCCAACCTGAGCCAAAAAAAACATCTAGTCACCCTTGCAATGGTTTTGTCTCACCCCAGGTACCCCCCTGCAGGCTTGGAATGAGCCAGCTGCCATATGATTTGACTGAACCATGGGGGGGGGGGGTACCACCAGCTGTGTGTTTTCAGTTCCACCCTGTTTATTCCCTTGCATGTGGTATAAAAGTTGGTTTCTTACCTCGAACCATGGGGTCTCGATGGTTGACAGAGTCTCATCGTCCCTGCTGTCATAAGCCTGCACCCATAGTATCTGAAGCTCCTCGTCTTCTTGTGCCTCTTGGAACTGCAGGCTACTTGCAATATCGCAAAGATCTATATCGTCTGACTCACTGGCAGATCCACCACTCTCCTCCACTTCACCTAGCCACCCTTCGCGGTTCCGGATCTTCCTACTTTCTATCTCTGCATCATGTACTCTGTCCAGAGTGTCATATAGCAGCATCCAGTCCCATCCCAGCAGAATATCTCAGGCCAGTTGGGGTACTACGTCCACCAGGAGTTCTCCTTGATGTTCCATCACATGGAGGTGTATCGATTGGTGGTTGACCCATTTCATTTCCCCATGGAGGCACGCCACTTTCACCAGGTTGGCTTTCCGGTTACTCTGGGGCATCACCAGGTCAGCTCTCGCCAAGGACTGAGCACATCCTGAATCCAATGTGGCCTGTATGGGGCAGCCCTCAACCCAGGCTTTGATGACAGGTGTTTTCCAGATGGCTTCTTCCCTGGCCACATAGCTACAATCCATAGGTTCACTTGTTTCAGGTTCTCTTTGCCCTTTGACTTGTGTTCTTGACCCATTATGTGGGAGCTATCATTGTGTGGGGTTGCTAGGACAGTCCCACAAGAAATGCCTGTTCCTCCCACACCAGAAGCATATGGTATCCTTAGTCGCTCCCCTGTTGGGCAGATGCCTCCACTCAGGTTCTCTCAGTTACGATGCTGGACATCCCAGGTTTCACCTTTCCTGAAGGGTAGCTGACCTCGGATGTCGCAAAGGCTTCTACCAGCTTCAGGGCCTCATCACACATGGATGGGGAATGCTGGTGGACCCAGCACTGTGTACGTTCATCTAGATTGTTTGAAATTGCTCCAGAAGGATCTGGTCCACTACAGCATCTCTATCATTCACTGTCGGGTTCATGCACTTGTTTAGGAGGTCTCATAACAACTATAATAACACCCTGGGCCACCTCTCATCAGGTCCTTTCTTCACTCAGAACAGTTTGTGATAATGTTCCGGGTTAATTTCTAGCCTGTACAGAAGCCTTCACTCATTCATAAGCATGGGTGAAGAGCTTGGTATGCTGCCTGGGCCTTGCCTACTACTAGCGCACCTAGTTGACTGGCCCAATACCCTTTGTTGAGCCCAGTCATTACGGCGTGATGTTCAAACACCTTGATGTAGGCTTCCAGGTCATTGTCCCTGGTCATCTACAGCATTTTGAAGGAAGTCTGGCTATGTCGTAGCCAATCCTGCTGTCAGTCCATCATCTGCTGTTGGGTGTCCAGGATCTGGGTTAGGGCCTGTAGGTTCTATCCAAGGATATCCAGAGGTTTCATGGCTGCAGGTTGCATGTTGATGTACTCATCCAAGTCTGGGTCTTCCTGGTTCCAGCCAATGCACCACTTTGTACCCATCTCCGCTCAATGATCCATTATTGCGCCACCTTGGCATGGGCGGGTGGTCCTGTGCACCAAGTAGCCTCATGTAAATCCCAGAGAGCTCTTTGATCACCTTCGGAATGGCCCCAAACTCACCTGCCATGACTTCAGATGGATCTTCAGTGGAGGCGGTCTCCGTTGAAGATCCCTCCAGAGTTGTCACACTCCTTGGCGGATGTCCACGGGGCTCCAACCTTCAAAACAGGCCTCAAGATCTTTTGTGGCCAGCCCTTGGATAATGTCTTCCTCAGTACCCATGCTTCCTCCTTCGTGGAAGGGTGTGTGGACTCCAACTGGATACAGGAGGTTTGAGACACCTTGTTTTCAGAGACATCCCCACTAATGTTCTGGATGGTCCCAGAAGGATGCTGCCAATCACTGCCACATTCACGTATTGCCTGTAACCTCCCATCAGGGCCTTTGTTACCCTAAAACCCAGCAAGGGAGAGATGGTAAGCCCATACTGGGTGAGCAAAGAAAATAGGATGGGAGAGAAGAACAAACAAAACCACTCCCACTACACAAGATGAACACACAAAGGGAGGAAATGGATCGGGGAAGAAAAAAGAAAAGAAAAGAAAAGGAAGAAAAGGGTCCGGGTGACCATAAAGCCATAGGCTATCAGCTTCCCCCTCTTTAAGTGCCCTAGGCAACCACATCCCTTGGGCTGGGACCCACACTTCTACCCCAGTCGAGGTCTTCTTCATCTCCTGCTAGAGCCCCCTTGAGCTCAGTGTCTCAATGCCGTCCAATGCTGATACAGGCTCCCACGGTGGCTCCTTCTGCCACCTCTGGTGGTCTCTCAGCTTGTTGTTCTGACCTGCTCTGGTCCTGGTCACTCCTGGCACAGAGGATTTTTGCAACCCTTGCTGCCACGACCACTCGTCTCCATGGTGGCTCTTTGGATCCTTGCTGGTGCTGTTCCCTCCCAGCATGGAGAACCCTTGCAGCCCCTGCTGCTGCAGCCATTCCTCCCCACACGGGCTCTTCAGCTCCTTGCTGAGGCCAGAAGCCTCCAGCATGGCGATCCTCTGCTGCTTCTACTGCTCCTGGTATGGTCCTTCCCATGCTCCTGGGACCAGTTTTTGTTCTCTCTGAGCTGCATCTCTTGTCTACATCACCCAGGCTCAGCTGCAGATGGGCGCGCCTGATGAACTGTGCGGGCATCTCTCCCCAGTGTCCTGCAAGACATGAGTTTTTTCCTTTCCAGTTTGACTGGAGTTTGTCTGTGGGTGAAGTTTCCTGCTCACTTGTTCTTATGTCCCTGGGACAGTGTCCTACTTAATATACTCCTTTTCTTCCTCCGTAGCAAACCTAAATGCATAAACTTTCCCTGATGCCATTAAAATAACTATGTAATGGTGTAAATAGAATATTTTATTTTTATATTATGTGACTGAAATGTAAGGTCTATTTTCTCTTTTAAATAAGTAAAGAAAATTTATAGAAACAGAGGGAAGAAGCCACATCTATTTTCAAAGGAATGAATCATGGATATGAAACAGGATTTTCATTCTTGCTGTAAAATTTGACCACTTCATATGGTTTCATGAAGAAAAATCCAGCTGTTTAACACATGGAAATGGTGAAATGATGCAGCCATCATATATTCATGGTAGATTGCACAATAATCTGTTCTCGCACCTCTCACTTTATCCCATGAACTGTTGTATAGTGTCCATCACTAGATGAGCAGAGGATGATTTTGTCCTCAACAGCTTTTATATAATAGTATATAAAAATAAACAATGACAGATAATTTCATAGATTTCATAGACATTAGGGCTGGAAGGGACTTCGGGAGATCAAGTCCAGCCCCCTGCCCAAAGGGCAGGAAGTC
>NW_017728948.1:6961484-7019697 GCF_001723895.1 Crocodylus porosus | reverse complement strand
AGGTCAGCCAGCCTGGCTGAGAAGAGCCTCCTCCCCAGGGGAGAGAGGTGGAGGCCATCTCTTCCCAGCAGCTCGCTGCCTCTCTCGCCAAAGAGCGGGCTGTGGTCATGGAAGCCAAAGTAAATGGCAACCTACACCCCATCAGTAATGGGTAAAGCAGCTCCTGAATAGAGTTGGGGAAGACATAAGAACTTAAGAACTGTCATTACTGGATCAGGCCATAGGTCCATCTTGCCTATATGTGGAAAGGAAGAGTGAATTGTGTATGACTAGGGTTTCTTTCCCTATTCTCTCACTTGTAACCGCTAGCATTTAAGGTCTGATTCACGGGTAGTATACCTAACTCTCATGCTCAATAGCTACTGATGCTTCTTTCCTCCAAGAATTGTCCGATCCCTTCTTGAATCTGACTAAACTGTCACATAAGATACATTTATACCACCTTCCTATCTAACCCAGAGGCTGCCTGACAGAACCAGCCCTGACTACTTGCTATCAATCTATGCATGACCCATACTAATAATTAGGGAACTTAGAAAGCTCCAAGTACATTTTCACCGCTGGTTTTTGTCTCCGGACAGCCTGAAAGCAGGGTTGTGGTGCACATACACTGATAGTCTTGGATGCTTATACAACAATAGTATGTGAATGGGATTTGTTTCACAACCACAATCACAGGCCTATCAAGGAGATGATACAGACATGACCAAAGAACTCATGTTGAAGTCCATGAATGAAAGTGAGGATACAACACAAAATTGCTCCTTTCAATGCCTACTGTGTCTTATTTCCATTGCTTATTAAGTATTTTTTTTTAGCTTCCAAAAGTTCATGGACTCCAATTATTTACTAGCAAAGTGCCCATGAAGAAGGACGGGAGGGTGGTGGGCACAGAGTGCCACCATCCACTGTCCTGCACTGCCACTACTCCACATCTGGCCACAAGCACCATCCCATTCCTCATCTCTATGTCCAGTCCCATGCGCTCCCCCCACACACCTCAGACACACACCCAGCCCCAGCCACATGCCACACCCACCCAACCATACCCCCCAGCCACATGTCCATCACACACCCACCAACCCAGCCACACACTACCCAGCCACACCCCACACACACACCCATCCACCCACATGCCTTACACACACCTGAAAACCCACCCACACCCCACACCCCCACTGACACCCCACTACCAATAGGCATGTGATGCATTCAGTGGGTGCAGCAATTGCACTCTGAAGCCATGCCCCTCCGGCACAGGGCATGCTCCCCGTTGCACCCCACAGCAATTGCACCCTGCATCTTCCTTCATGGCACCCTGCAGCCATACACCTGGGTCAGCGATCCCCATGTAGGGGGGGTGTGGCCACAGGGGGCCATGCAGGGAGTGGACATGGCAGCATGGCTGATCCTGCAGCCATGTGCTGCAGCTGGCAGGAGCTGCCTGAGCCCCCTGCCTGCTCCCCTTGTGGCACTGCATCACTAGACGTCATGCACTGGGAGCACCACCAGCTGCCTGTAGCATGCAGCCCACCGCCTGTAGAGCCCACTGCCTGTAGCACATAGGCTGGGGTATGTGCCCCATGCCCACTCCTTGCATGGTGCCCAGTGGCCATGCACCACACCCCTCCTGTGTTTTAGTGCTCCCTAAGTGGGGTGGGGGCATGGCCGTAGGCAGCCTCAAGGGGAGTGGGCAGAAGGACATGCCCTGTCCCATAGCCACATGCTGCATTTGCAGGCACTGCTCACGCCCTTTGCCTGCTCCCCTTGCAGCACCCTGTAGTGCCACATCATGCCTCCCCTACAAAGCTATGCACCGTGCCCCCCATGGCAGCAAGCCATGTCCCCCATGGCAGCAAGCCATGCCCCCACCTCCCCACCACACCCCCACCTCTGTCTGTCCACCTGTCTGTCCTAAGGCTCCAGGCTGCACATGCACAGTTGTCCCAGTGTGTTACAGACAGGTGGAAGTGGTAAGGAATTTCTGATATTAGAATGCGTATATCCTTCCCTATTCAGTAATGCTCAGCATGGCTTACAATAAATAACAATCTACAGTAAAGAAATGCTACTGTGAAGTAGGCATTTCACAACATAAGGATGAAAGTCAAACTCAACCATTGGGACATTTGATGAAATAACTACTGGTTCTCATTGCGCTTCCTACATGTTACTGATTTTGTAACAGCAGCATATGAACACTTATGAACTGAAATCATCAATGCTGAAGCTACCCAGACAATGTGGTAACCTTTTTAGACTGGCTTAACATCCCATAGACATTATGTTATCTTAGTGAATATATCTGAAGATAACAGACAAGAATTTCAAATGATTAACAACCTTTAGGTACTTAAATTAAAACAACCTAAAAAAAAGTTATCTTCAAGAAATATTGAGCATCTGTCCTCCAGAAATATCAACCTCCTTAGAACCACAGAAATGTAGGGCTGGAAAGATTGCAGGATGTCATCTAGTCCAACCCCTTGCTCAAGACGGCATCATCACTATCCAACCATCCCATGCAAGGTTGTGCCTAGCCTATATAGTTATATACCTGTTTTTCACAGTGTACATTCCCCCATGCTTCCTATACACCTGCAAAAATCTCTCAGACCAAGCAAATTAGAAACTTGGTGGGATCAGGAGGAGTCTGTAGCCACTGATTCATTATAAACCCATTTCTATCTTTTAGAGTGAACTCTGAAAAAAACAGTTGATCAGCACTTCATTTAAACCTGAGCCCTGCGTTAACAGTGGGGAGCATATAATTATGATACTGCCATCTGCAAGGACAAACAATTGGAAAACCCATTGTATGGGAAATTTAAAAATAGATCACAGAAAGCATCTAAGAGTGATACTGTAGAGATGGATGGGAATGGAATAGATGATCTAAAAATACTTTTCCATCCTTGGCGTCTATAGTTCTATCATCCTCTGATAAGCAGAGAAGTGACTATAAGTGACCCCTTTTATTAGAACAAAGATGTCCGTGTTTTATGTACAAATCATGATTTGGATGTTTCATCCTCTTTCTAAACAGGGAGTAGGACAATTAAAGGGAATTATGCTAATGAGGAACATTTGAAAACAAAAATAGGTATCCATATTTTCCTCCCCTTCAATTAGAGGCAATATTCTTCTGCACATCCATCTCTAAAACCCCTCTATCATCAGTGGTTTGTATGTTGTACCCAACTTGGATCTGCTCTTCCACATGTGGGGTGAAGTTTATAATCAAATCTGGAAATAGTTTTGAGATAAAGATGCTTTATGACTGTGCAATTATCATTATTATTACACTAACTCTGAATGGCTTGGTGATAATCCTGCAGAATGGCATCAGAGAGAAAAAAGAACTCAGCTTTAAATTATTCATTAACTGTGTCCCTCTTAAACTCCTCTGCCAAGTAACCACAGAAGCTAAGGTCACCGAGAAGCCAAGCTTCAAGCTGATGTGTTAACATAGCCTTTCCCATCTTTGTAGTACATGTTTTAATTAAAGGGTAACATCAAGCACTTCAACATCTGGATCAGATTTAGTTCATGATTCCTAATTTTCATTTTATAACACCTTCAACTCTGAGGTGGTTGAAACAACCTCACCTAATTATCTCCTCTTTTTTTGCTCTTCTGTAGATGCATTATAAATACACCTTTCATTTTTTAACATGCAGCACTGTATACAGGCAAAGTGCCTTAAGTGTTCAGATTCCACAGCTAACAAAGAGTCCTTCAGGACAGGAAAAGGTCATATGTATTAAAATGATACATTTAACATTCATTGTAACATCTCATAATATCAAACTTTCAGTGCCCATTTATGATTGCTAACAGAACTATCTGATGAAAAGCAGCAGTATACATATAGTAGAATGGATAACAGTGGGAACATATACACATGTATTAATGCACTGTAACTATGGTGCATTAAGTTTAGCACCTGTAATAATAGGTATTAACTTAATGTGCCATAATTGACACTACTATGCAGTAGCATCAGCACATGACTTTAAAGTGATGCTAATGTGCAATAGCCTAATTCTATGGTGCATTAGCATAGCTTTGGCTGTCGTGTGCTAATGTGTAGTAGGAATTAGTATACTGTGCTTCTAGTGTCTTGTGTAGATGCACCCAGCAAGTATTTGGTGAGGTTGCAAAGTGATATACATTGCAAAATGTTAGCTCTTTAAAGTCAGGACTGTCCTTTGTTCTATGTTTATATAGTGCAGTGCTCCTCAATCTCTTTAGACTCAACGTCCCCCTAGACCAGGGGTGGGCAATTACTTGGGCCCACAGGCAACACAGGCAGTTCTGGGGAGCTGCTGTGGGCCAGTCAGCATCCCTTCCCCTGCAACATCCAGGAGCCCAT
The DNA here is from genome assembly GCF_001723895.1 of Crocodylus porosus. Taxonomy (NCBI): domain Eukaryota; kingdom Metazoa; phylum Chordata; order Crocodylia; family Crocodylidae; genus Crocodylus; species Crocodylus porosus. The sequence goes on along the minus strand of NW_017728948.1, from coordinate 7,015,322 downwards.
GTACCCTACAGCTCCTCCCTGCCACTGCCAACAGTGCACATCCCCAGCCTCCCCTGCACCTGTTCCAGACTCACCCTGGCCAGAGCAGACCAGCTGGAGCCCCTGCACACAACCCTGACCCCAGCTCACCCTGTGCCTGCTCTGGGCCACCTGCCGATGCTGAGCAGCAGCAGTCACCAGGCAGCAGCTGTTGCTTGGCATGGGGGAAAAGCAGCTCTCCCTGTCACCCCACTGTGCCTTTTTTGCTGCAGTTGTCTGGAGCCCATGCCCAGACTGCTCTATGGCTATTCTCCAGTGCTATCACCGACACCTCCAGGCCACCCAGTGGAGCAGTGGTGGCAGTGCAGAGGAGCCATAGGGCAGCCCAGGCCCAGGATGTAGGTGGCTGCAGCAAGATGGGTGAAGTGGTGAGGCCACTTTTCCCCTGCACCAAGCAGCATCTTCTCCTTGGCTGCTGCTGCAGTTACAGAGAGTATGGATCAGGTTTGGGGTGGGCCTAGGTTGGGACTGTGGGCATGGGTTTTGGCTGGTCCAGATCTAGTCTGCTCTTCCAGGCCAAGTCCAGAGTGGGAACGGAGTAAGCTGGAGTCAGGGCTGTGCGCATGGGTCCCCACCAGTATCACGGGGCTGTGGCCAGTGGTGGCAGCAGCCAGAAGGAGCTGCAGACACCTGAGCTGCCTAGAAAGGCAGTCCAGCTGCAGAGCTCCCCCTTCCTTGCTGTGTGCCCAAGGACAACAGGACGTACCATGGGCCAGGTGGGAATGAGGGTCCAAAAAGTTCCTCTGGCAGCCAGATGTGGCCCACGGGCTATATTTTGCCCATCACTGTTCTAGACAATCTTAGGGTACCCCTTAATAAACTCAAGGTACCCCTCAAAAATGGTAGCTTATAGTTTTCACTGGATTTTTGACTACAGAAAAATAGTAAAGAAATTCTTCTGAGTTCAGAAAGTACACAGTAGGTTAGAATGAACACTATGGATTCTTATTTGAAATTTCTGGGACTATCTTGTGAATAACATTTGCACACCTAACAGTCCTAACATTGAGTGACACCCCATGGTTTCCTGGGGCACCTTGGTTAAGAATCACTGATATAGAGTTGTGATAATTATGTGTTGTTTGTTTTAATGCTCCACTTTGAAGTGCTTTTTTTTCCCAATGGATGATTTTTGTTTGTTTGTTTTGCTGAGGAATGTGTCAATGGTTCAAATGTAGAGGGGTTGGGGGATAGACTGACAGAAAATAAGGTGACTATATAAAGCCCCTCCTATGGAGAAAGTTTCTGGAGAACTGGATTGGGTCATTCCATACCCTCCCCCCACCTAAACTCCCAGATGTTTCTGGAAGGGACTGTTTCCTGAGAATGCAGACTCCTTCTAGAAATGGAGGGGAGGAGTTATAAGGAAGGGAGCCTGGAAGGTCAGAGAGTGCATGGGTCTGTCTGCCAGCCTGTGGCTCCACTGAAGCCTGCTGGTTTAAAGCCAAAGAGACTGTGTCCAGATGAGTACAGATGTTTGTTTCCCTGGGGGCAAGTAGCAGCAGTACACCTTGTGCTACTGCTACTTGTCCCCAGGGAATGCCTGTGCCTCTGGCATGCAGCAGGTAGGAGATGCTGGGGCCAGCAGCTGTGCTGGGGCCAGCCACCTTACCTGGGGTTCTGGGGTCCTCCCAGGCTGAAACCATGGCAGGAAGTCTGGCAGGCAGGTGGAGCATGGGTACAGCTGGTCAGGCTCTGGTTTTGGGTGGCACACACTACTGCTGTGTGTGCCACCATGCTTTTCTTTGGCCTGTTTTTTTTTTTTTTTTACCCCAGTATCTCCCAGGGTCAAAAAAAGCCCCTGTACTACAAAGTAGCAGTGCGGGGAATGACTGTACATGTGGTGTGTGCAGCGCCATCCATGCTTATCTGGACACAGCCGGAGAATGGCATCTGAGGGAGCCTTCCATTTGGGAATTGCAGCTAAAAAGTTGGAACTGTGGGCCAGAGGCAACCCTGTTGAGGTTGAGGAGAGAAGCCAAGACCTCCATAGATGATGGGGAAGTTTCAGCTCAGAGACAGCAATGACCCCTCCCTGCCAGGGACCCAGAGGAATGCCAGGAGGGGACTAGGGAATAGTCCACCTAATCTAGGAATGGTCTTCCACTGAAACCAGCTGCAGAAAACACTGGTTAGGCTGGGGGAAGTGATAGGAAGTAGTGTGTTTTCAACTTTTATTTTCTATGTTCTTCCCCTATTATTTTGTAGCATTTCCCCTAATTATTAAATCTTTTACCTCTAACATTTATCTGTCCTTTTAATTGGGTTATCTCCCCTCAGTGAATGTTTGCATGTTCACAGACTTGGCTGGCTTGGGGTCCCATCACAAGTGTCTAGCACATGATCAACGCTAGGATCTTAAGTATTGTTGCAACGCTAATAATAATAGTAATGATAAAAAATGCCACCAATGTAGTGAAGTTATAACTACACCTTTCTGTAGAATCATAGAAAAATAGTGCTTAAAGGGACAGCGGTAAGTCATCTAGTCCTCAAGGCAGTACCATCCCTGTCTCAGCTATCCTAGTAAAGCATTTATCAAATACATATTCTGAAAGCTTCCAGTGTTAGAGATCCCACAGGTTCTCCAGGTAAGCCACTATACTCAGTGTAGCGAATCTGATTATGGATTTTTTTAAAGAGAGCATTACAAACAAATTGTCTTTCTGATTTGGTCATTACCTGGGTTAACAAGGACCACGCTCAAGTCTGAGGAGGAGGTAACATTTCACAGGTGTGAGGTTTCCCCACATGGTGTACAGTAGAGGCTGGGGCCATTAAATGAGGGGCCATTGTGCTGCATCTCCTATATCAATCTTAAAGTCTGTCTCACAGAATGCACCTCAGGACAAGGTCCCTCGCTTGAGTTAAGTTTTCTGAGAGAGAGCCCCACTCAAGTGCCACCTTAGGGAACGAACCAAAGAAGATGGAAAGCGTGGAAGATATTCTGAACAAACAGACCTGTGAGTTTTCCTCAAGTCTGCTTGAATTCAGCAGGAATATCCTTTCTGATGCTAAACTAGAAAATAACAAAAGGTGAATTATTGAATCACGCCAAAGGCAAAACTGTGTAAGTTGGAACAAACCCTCATGCGAATCATTACAGCCTGAAAATCTGCTCAACTGTGAAAGCCCAAAAAATAATTACCCACTGTGTCCAAGCCACAGCATAAGGAATTAAAAAAAAAAAAGAAAAAAAGAAAAAAAAGGGTCACATTTTTCTTATTGTTATATGAAAGGATCAGTCCAAAGACTAGATTTGGAATAATACATTGACCACCAACCAGAAGATATCTGAAAATGGGAGAGCCCACTTAACACTGAGAATGCAGAATGTCAAAATTTGCCACACAGGTACCATCTGTGAGCACACTAGACACTGTGCTCTAACAAGTGTGTAGGTTGACAGGGGAAAGAACATTAAATTCAAAAGAGGTAGTAGTTACCAATAAGACATCCTGAGTGGAAAGCAAGACTTAAGAAGATCATCAAGTTAAACAATAGTAAGAAAAATGGAGATCCATCAATCATGATATCCCACAATGTCTATACCAGCAGCAAAGATGACTCCAAAAAATCAGGTTACAGCCTGAAAGTCACCATATCCGCCATTAGTACAAATTCATCAAGCAGAAGATGCAATATTGCTAAATTAACACAGACCAAATAAAAACTTCTCTCTCAAGTTCTGTCAGGTCCTGAAAATGGAGAATGCAAAGGGACACTCACAGGACCCTGGAAACCCATTGCCTCTTAGAATAGCAGGTCAACATAGGCCAGTCATAGAATCAAAGAAAATGAGGGTTGACAGGACCTCAGGAGGCCATATAGCCCAACCCCCTATTCAAAGCAGGACCATGCCCAACTAAATCATCCCAGCCAAGGCTTTGTCTAGCTGGGTCTTCAAAATGTCCAAAGATGGCAATTCTACAACCTCCTTGGGTGGTTTGAACATATGTCCCAGATTTTGGAGGCTGGTCCCAGGCTGAGGATGCACTGTCTCTCACCTTCCAGGTCACTGATAAAGTCTTTGAACAAAAACAGCTTCAGGACTGACCCCTGGTGTACTCCACTTGAAACTGGCTGCCAACTAGACATCAAGCCATTGTTCTCTTTGAGAACAATAATCCAGCCACTTTTCTACCCATCTTATAGTCCATTCATTCAACCCTGCATGAGGAGACTGACAAGTATATCTAAAATGAAAAAGTCCACAAGGCAAAACTTCCCACCATGGAAAAGCCATTCACACTTAGAAGGAAATGAGGTTGCTTCATGAAGGTATGGAGGATATCACAGAAACTGAATCAAAGCTGCAAAACATAAAAGCCTAAGCTGGGGACAGGTTCACCACTACCAGTAGAAACCATGGATGTATATGCATCCTGGGCTGGTTTAACACTACCAAGGAGTTCTGGAAGAAAAACAAATGGTGCTCAAATTTATGACAGCAGAGATCACATTTATGAGCCAAATTCACCAGACATATTATTGGTCTGGAGTCCTTCAGAATAAATGGGTCTGTCTACTATGAACACTTTCAGTGCCTTCTTAGACAAAAAGAATCATAATTTAAGAACTGACACTGTCTGGACACTGACACAAAATGCATGCAGCTAATACTCAACAGGATTTAAGGAAATCCTGTTAAACAACAGCATAATTTCAAATCAACTTTACTGTCACCTCCCTGCACTACTTGAAGGTACCAGATTCAACCAATTCAAACTGCATAAAAGATTTATAATATTTTTGTTTCTGTTCATGATGGAAGCCTGGTACACAAAGGATACAAGTATAATTAACTTAGCCTATAGGAAGATCTTCCAAAGAAATAACCTGAGCTCACTATGGTTCTGCTTGCTGTTCAATCCTTTCATCAAGACTCTGCAAGAATCTAGCTACAGGTATGAAGCTGGCAAAAAAGCAAATCTGAATCAAATCTTTGTGTTCATTCTATACAGATGGTTTCAAACTGTACACTTCCCATCCAAGTCAATTCCAGAATATGATGGAAAATGTGAACCCTCTCAGTTGTTTCATCTGCATAAGCTTAGGGCTGGACAAGTGTGTCATACCACCCATCCAATGAAGAAGCATAATCAGGCACAAAAACTGGGCATGGAACAGATGCATGTGTGTCTGAGGCTGAACTAACTTATGAAAATTAAACATATCAAGACACAAAATGTTTCTTCAGACCCCACAAATGTGGGTTTTACCTATGCTGTCTTATACCTTGAAATATCAGACCAGTTTTTTATGCTCTGGGTAAAAAGGTATAGACATTGCTTATGAGTTATCATCACATGTACCAAAATCACGGTGTAGAGTGTTAGCAGATTTCATGGGTACTGCCAGGTCCAAGTACCACCAGGTATTACCTGACAGGTTGTGCCATTCTGCTATGGCCCCATACTCAACACCCTGCTTGAAAACAGACTTTTTAAAATCAAACTGGATGGGAAGTGAAGCAAATGGAGGTGGCAGATTAATGGCCTCCCCAAAGGAAGTGTGCTTGCACTGCTGTTATATAACATCTATACAAATGACCAACCAACTGATTTGGAAACAAAAAGATTCATCTGTGCATAAGACGTGTACCTAATAGCCCACAACACTGACTTTCACTGTGTAAAAAAAAATCTCAAAGTGAAGCACTAATTGGCCTAACCTCATACTACACTGAAAACCAATTATGTGCCAACCCACCAAAAACACAAGTATGCTTTCCAGTTAAAAAACCACGAAGCCAACTACCAGCTCAACATTACGTGATCTGGGACCCCAATATCCCATGGCCCAAATCCAGTTTACCTTGGAGTCAACCCTGATTGAACTCTCTCATACATCATGAAGATAAAAGCAAAGGGTGAGCACTCAGAACAACATTTTATATAAGCTACCAACCTGCAATGGTGGGGTTAGCCCCTCACCCATCTGACCCACTGGTCTGATTCTCAGTTTCTCTGCCAAATATGCATGCCCTGTATGGGAGACATCCATACATGCTAAGCACCTTGACCCCATTCTGAATGGTAGTTACCAATGCATCACAGGATATCTGAAGCCTACCAGCCAAAACAGTGTGTACCTGCTGGCTGGCATCACTCCACCTGACATCAGAAGAGCAGTAGCCAGCAGGACAGAATGATCAAGACAAACTGAAGATGTCAGACACCTGCTGCATGACCATCCCACAGCACACACACATCTGAAGTCATGTAGGAGCATCCTTACCAGCATCCAAGCTCTCAATACCACATGCACAGAGACACGACTGACTACAGATGTGGAACGAGAGGCTGAAGAAAATAGCTGACAGTGGAAAAATGGACATTCCAGCAGCTGAGTCCTTACCACCAGGGGATGATGAACTATATCAAAGATGGTGATGTCTCAACCACCTACGTACCAGAGTCGGACATTTCAAGGAACTAATGAAGAAGTGGAGCTATACCATTGGTTCGACTACCTGTGACTGTGGCACAGACTTTCAGACTATGCTTCAGTGCCCACTGCTCAAAGGCACATGTACAATGAAAGATCTTGCAAAGAACAATAAATGAGCACAAGCATGTATAAAGAAATAGTCAAATGCAGGATAGAGACACAAGAAGAGGAATAGCAACTCCATCGAGAGATTGTATATAACTCTTAAGAAAGCCAGAAGAGGCCTGCTGAGTCATTAACGCAGGAGTGGGAAAACCGGCGGATCCAACCAGCAGCTCAACTCCACGTCTCAGCAGACCCTGAGAACTTGTGGCAGTCATAGCATGGTCCAGAGCTGGGGCAGACCTGCGATCTGCAACCTGCATATTCCAGGCAGGGGCATGCAGGCTGCAGAACATAGCTCTGCCCTGGCTCTGGACCACACTGTCACCGCTGCAAGGAGCTGGGCAGAACCATGACCTGCTGCCTAACTTAACCCAGTTCAAAAAGGAATTGGGCCAATTCTTACAGGAAGGTCCATTAGTAGGTAATGAATATGGTATGTAAGGGTGCAGCCTCTGAATCAAAACGTCATAAACCTCTGACTGCTGGAAGCTGCAATGGGAAAAGAGCAGGAGAGGCAAATTCTGAATATGCCTTGCTCATCCTCCCCTATTCACTGCCACTGTGTGAGATGGGATACTGGACTTGATTGACCTATAGCCTCACCCAGTAAATGATATTTCTTATGTTCTCATGCGGTTCTGCATAAGCAATTGGTACAAAATAAAAAGTTGATCAACCCTAACACCCCAGAGTACAAATATAGGCTTCTCTCTATATTGGAAAAATGACAAAACCAACATTTACAGGGCTGCAATGACCAACACAGACTAGCCCATACCATGCAATGAAAGAAACACTCTGCTTGTGGATAAGACAGCCAGGACACCACTATTCATTTAAATGACCATCTCTTAAATGAAAATGTATGATGCTCCATTACAGTGAAGCAAACTGCACTGGAGTTTATCAAGTCACCTTAATGATGCTCTTAGATGCACCCTGTGTTCTGTATAGGAGAAGGTAGGGCAAGGTAGTATACTAGAGATTGGTTTGAGAGGCAAAAACCTGTGTAGGAACAACCTGTTTCATCAGATGCTATGTTTTGAACCTGCATCATCACATCATTAACTTAGCACATTTTATTTGCTGTTAAGCTTGTGCTTTCACTTAAACTTATGACCACCTATAAGTTTATTCAGGGGTGACCACCAGGATCTGGGGGAACGTTTGTTCACGAAAACGCCCCAAGGGATGACGAGGTTGAACGGTTAGAAACTACTGCATGACCATTTCAGGCTGGACATAAGGAAGAATTTCTTTACTGTCTGAGCCCCCAAGGTCTGGAACAGCCTGCCATCGGAGGTGGTTCAAGCACCTACATTGAATACCTTCAAGAGTAAATTGGATGCTTATCTTGCTGGGATCCTATAACCCCAGCTGACAGGGGGCTAGACTCAATGATCTTCCGAGGTCCCTTCCAGCCCTAATGTCTATGAAATCTATGAAATAAACTTTTGTGAAACTTTTCTCTTTGGCGATAATTTTCAGGCCTTCAGAATGTCTCATTTGAGGCAGTCCTGACTGATTCAAGTAAAAACCAGGAGCATCGCAATACTTTACACGTATAACTCTACCAAGCTGCATTGCTGCTCCTAGCCTGTCTAGGTAGCCAGGGAGAGAACAAAGGCTAACAGACTTAGCCCTGGAATGACTGGCATTTAACTTGGATGAGCCATGATTAAGGCCAGTGACACACATTGCATTTAAGAGGCCATTAACCTGTTAATCATACTTTAAATGGTAACCCAGCCACATGTTCAAGTCAATCTGTGGTGCAATAATACAATGAATGATCCATAAAGTTATTCCACATACGGAATAATATAAGGAATACCCTTGTGGCTTGTTTCCATCTTGCCTTAAATTGAACATGTGTCAGGTTGGGCTGTAACATGACAAGTCCTGATGCTCAGCTGATTGTCAAGATCCAGCATGGGGCAGCCCTAGGATCCAGAGCACAGCTGTCCCCTACCCAGCTTGGCTGGGGGAAGAACCAGTTCCTGGCCCCTGAACTTCCACCCAAATTTGGAGGCAGATGATGGGTGTGGGAAGCCTGACATCAGGGAGCATCTCCCTGATCTCAGGCTCGCTTCACTCCAGCTGGGCTGCACACATGCTTTTCTGATATCCCTGGTGCCTGGGAGACCTGGTATCAAGGACCGTCTCCCTGACACCAAGGTGTCCATGAAACAGGGATCTAAGAAAAGCATGTGGGCATCCTGACAATAAGCTGACTGTCAGTTGGGGCTGGGGACTATACTGGAGCCAGTTCCAGACCCCAATCTGGTGCCAGGCCCCTGACAAATCAGCTGATTATGGGCACCCCACTTTCAAATGGTGCAGGAGCTGCCTGAGATCATAATCATCACTATCATCATGATCCCTGGCTCCCCCTACACTGGGAAGTAAGGTGTGATTAAGATCTAATCCCAAATCCCAAAATTGTTTGTCCTGCCATACACGTGTACCATGACAGGAGGCATGATCACTTGGGTAGCAGATCAGATCCCATCAGGCCTTAAACATCTCGCAATGGCCTAACTTACAGATGTACACAGCACTGACCTGGGGAAAAAGTGTTAGCATATCTTATCTTGTGTACTCCAAGGTTGGACTCTTATGTCTGTAGGATCCCATGAAAAAGGCTTCTTCCTAGGCAAATAAGATGTCTGTTTACACCCTAGGAGGTTGCAATTTCCCATGCTTACTTTCCAGGGCATTTCTGAAGAGATGAAACAGGAATGGCAACATCTTTGCTTGCAATTTATCTAAAAGTCTTACAGCCAAAATAGCTGAGGCTTGAATGATGCATGTGTGTGTGGGATAGCCAGTTCTGAAAAGCTAGTACACAGCCTTTTTAGGGAGCAATTGTTTGGGTTAAATTAAATGAGTTTGCTGACTGGTTCGGTTTTAAACTATGGGAAGGTGTGATATATGTGCTTATATTGCTGCGTTCTGCTAGTTTATAACATAGTGAGGCAGATCGCAATTAGCCAAGCTGGAATTTGTCCAGGAGATGTCATGTTGTCTCTGTCCTATCTTGTGGGTCCTTTAGTGTCCACAGGTTGTGTGTGTAAGGGCACATATCAAATACATGTATGGAAATTACTCCGCTAAGGTTATGGCATAATGTTAGTATGGCAACTATTAGCATAAGGAGTGTGTTAAGTCATGAACATGCTTCATATGTTTCCGAAGGACCAAGCAGATATAGACTGAACCAGGGATTTTGCACTTAATAAAAATGAACCTGCCTTCTGTCCTGCCAATCCAGATCATGAAGTGCTTGCTAATCATTACTGGCAGGACCTTGATTTTACACCTCATCTGAAAGATGACACTTCCAAGAGCATTAAAGCGCCTGACTGTCAGCAAAGGCAATGATTGCAGCAATTCAACCTAATTAAATACAGCAAACACAAAGAGACTATATATGGGGAAACATGTCACAGGTTTGTTTTTATTCTAATATAATGGCTCCAGTCCTCTCTGAGCCCCTCACCTGCCTGTTTTACTAGGAAAGAAGCAAGTTTCTTCATTTTCTCTTCGACTCCATGACTCAGCTCACACTCTCCTTGTTTATCAGTTAGTGATTTCCTCAACTAGGTTGTTACAATCAAAAAGTATAGTTATTCTTCAGGAAAGGTACATGACTCGCAGTCAACTACCGGTGTGGGACTAGAGCCACGTGAAATTCTTCAGACGCATATTTCATTAATTTAAAAATATATTCAAATTGACCAATGCTGTTTGTAAATTTATACTGAATTCATCAATTTGTTTGGGCCAATGCCTTTCCCCACCTCAGCCCTGCCCCCCCCATCCCAAAAAAGTAATGTTTCGTTTAAACATTTTATAAAGAAAAAAAATGAGGTTTTTATTTTAAAATGTACTTAATTTAAAAAGTAAATGTTAAATGCACCTGAGAAACCAAAGGCAAACTACATTTTTCACTTGACTCAAATATTTCAAATGATTTTAAATATAGTTTTCATTTCTACACAAAAAAAAAAAACAAAAAAAACCCAAAAAACCCTCTATTTAACAATAACTTTTTTTTTTTCCCTTTGGTTTGATCAGGAACCATGAGTTGATTATTTACTCTCTCTTTCTCTCTCTCATACTTCCAGGGCCCTGTAACTGTACTGTTTGAGACCCCGATGGTATTTAATGCTTTTATTTGCACAGCATTGCAATGCAGCAGAACAGTGCTATTATCCCCATTTTACAGTAAAGGAACCGAGGCAGAGGGCCAGGTGCCTATTAAGAGTCGTCATTATTTATACAACGTAAGGCAATGCCTCATGGCACCCTGGGTGGTGCTGCACAGACCTGCTGTGGAACCAGAAATATAGTTGCATTAGTGTGGTATTAATAGTCCTCTCCTCACTGGTTTCATTAGCCTGGGTATAGTATCCCACTATGCTTCCTGTACAGGACCTTGTGCTTGCCGAGCTATTTCAGGAGTCTCTACACAGCACTGCCTCGTAGACTTTGCTACCCAAACTAACGCACAGCTCTACTCTGGACTATTTATTTACATATGCCCTAGTATCACATCTAGGTGCCTGGCTACTTTTGATGTTCTGGCCCCTGTGAGATACCCAGAGTCAACCAGGAGGGTTGTATTGGAGCTCAGAATGAACCTTGGTCACCCAAGGTATAAACCAGCATCATTATTACTTGGACCATCTTTCTTCTTGGTCTGTATGAGCTGTTCCAACTCAGAGTCAATAGCTTGTGATTTTCAGTGACTCTTTGGTGTTTTTGGCATGCACGTTGAAGCAAGGGGCAGACTCCAAACTATGATAAATAATAAACCCTTTTATTTTCATTATGCGGTGTGGCAGTGTGGGGTCCTAGGGGTGGCCATAATCTCCGCGCCCCCTACCATGCCAAGCTGGTGTTAAAGCACCCTCACAATCTTGCCTGCCACGTCTTTGATGTTTTGTAATTATTGTAGGGAGGCTGCCCTTCGTTCCCTTGGCTACAGTTCTGCTGCTACCCCACGTCTCAGTCCCATAATGAGGTTCCGGGCACCCTAGCCTTATGGGCTACGCGTGGCTCCAACCACCCCTGTACCACACCCCAAGCCTCGCAGATGTACCAGACGTTGCTTGGTCGATTTCTCTCTCCGCACCCCACAGACGCTCTCTGGCTGGTCTCGCAGCCTGCGCCCCCACTGGCACTCTCTGGCTTGTCTCCCTTTTGGGGCTTCTCGCAACTGACCGCACTGGGGCTGCGGTCAATGCACCCCAAATGCTGTGCCTTCTCTGGCACTGGGGTCTCCATGCTACTGTGGAGCCCCTATGAGGCCTCTTCCAACCCCCAATAGCCTCACCCACTCCTCCGGAGTAACAACAACAACAACAAACAATAACACAAGCCCCTGGGCCATAACACAAAGTTAAACCTCCTGGCTAAACGTCCTCCAAACCCCACCACTTCTCCCCCCCGTGTAACTAGAGGCTTATACTTCCAGGCCTTTTTCTCTTTCCTCCATTCAGGGCCGAGCTCTTTCCTCAGTCAAGCAGTACTCCTTCTTTCTGGCTGCCAGTTGAGAGAGAAAGAGAGCGAGCACCCACAGCCTCCTGTCTGGGTCTTATAGTGGTCAGCCCTGCCCGTTCCGGTCAGCTGACTCAGCAGATGTGGACCCCTAGCTCCTCCTAGTTGCCCCTAGCACCTGAGCCCATACTGCTGCTTTTCCAGTATCAGGCACCTTAGTGCCCTGCTACACACCTCCCCGCTTCAAGTTTCAACTCGCCGGGCTGAGTCTTCACTCTTATCTGTGGTACCTTCCTTTGCAGATCTCTCAGGCCCGGTTTCTCGTTCTCTGATTATCTCGACTTGCAGTGGCAAAGGTTTTAAGGCGCCTCCTACCCGCCTTTTACCCAAGGCTCCCCATGTGGGATTTTCTGGGATTTACCCCATTGCGGGCAGTCCCCCCCACACTAGCCGACCTTGGTAGATCACTTTCTTTGATGGTCAAGACCCGGCCTACCCCCTGGGGGTCTTCTCTCTCTCACTCCCTCTTTTCTCTGGGTCGTCCACTTTCCCTTCATGCACCCCTGGGTCTCTTCCTCCGGGCAAATTGTAGGTTCTCCTGTCTCCCTCTGGCTCCTTGGAGGTCTTGGAGCCTTCCTCATATCTCCCACTACCTCCTCAATGCCTTCTGGGCATATTCCTCTATCCAAAACTCAATCTTCCCCTGAATCATGGGTCTTCCTACCGATCCCTTGTAGATCTTAACATGAGCTACTCCTCCAACTTTCTCCTCAATGATGCTTCTTAGTCTCCACCATGTGACCTGCCTAGGGATGTTGTTTATGTAGACCTGAGGTCTTTTCTCAGGCAGGGATCCCCTTCTGGCTCGTAATACCCTCCTCCTTATCTCATGTCCCTGGGTACAATTTATTTTGCTGAGCTCAACTGAACTGATTCCCCTTTTTCCAGACCTACCTTGGGCTCTGGTTGCCCTCAGCATTGGGCTGTTTGTGTGTCATCCTGGCTAATTAAGCGGTAGGTCTCACTTTCTGGGGAAACTTGTTCCTCCTTCCCTGTCGCCTCTACATCTCCCAAGTCTACACCCATTAGTTGCCCCTGACGGGGCCCTGTGCTTCCTCTGTTAACTTTCAGTAGAGACAATTCCCTTAGTTGTTGTCTTAGCTGGCTCATCTCATTCATGTAATGACTCTGCCACTGATTCCATTTCTGGTCCCAGTATTCTAGGACAGCTGGTAGGGTCTCTTTCTGTAAGACCCCTGGTTTCTCCTCTATAGGACTCCCCTCCCTGATACTTCTCCCCAGTTGCCTTGCCCAGCTTCCTCTTTAGGACCTTCTGGACTCCTGACACTGGGAAGCTTCTCAGGCTGTTCTTTCGCTGCTCTTAGCACTGTTTCTTTAGCCAGGCTGTCTTCCTGCAAGGTTTCAAGGGACTGGACTTTTCCTACCAGCTGTTCTTTTTCTCCCTCTACCCTCTATAGCTGGTTACATAACTCACTGTTCTCTCGCAAATCCTCTGAGCCTTGGTCTCTGGGGAACTCAGCTGGCTCTGGATGGTGCAGCCCAGGTAATTTCTAGGAGAATCTCTACTCCCTTCAAAGCCTCCTTCAGTACTTTTAACTCTTGGTATAGCCCCTGGTGTTCTGACTTGGCGGCCACCACATACTCCGCTAGTTGATTCCCATACCTCCAACCTTCCCTGCATTGTATCCATGGTGGTTATGGTTTGAGGTCTCTGTCCTGCTTCTACACAGTTCATTACCTTCTCTTCTGGCCTCTCAATCCTCCTCAGGTCTTGTATCTTTGTAGCCATCTGGCTGTTTCCCTCTCGTAGTATCTTATTTTTGGCTTCCAACCCCTGGATCTCTCTTCGTCTAGTCTGTACTTCAGTCTGTAACTGTTCTTTTCCTGTGTTCATCTCTACTTCCTTAGCCTGGCTATCTTCCGGGAGGATTTTAAAGGATTGTACTTGCTCCTCAAGTTGTATTTTTTCCTCCTTCACATCCTGTAACTGGGTTCGCAGCCGAGTATTCTCACTCTCCCTGAATCTTAGATTCTCTTCGAGGAACAGCCTCTGCTCCTCCCATGTCTTATACTCGGCCATATAGGCTTTCATCTTTTCCAACTCCTTTCAGAACCTTTTATCTGTTCCTACTGCCTAAGTATGGCTCCCCCTTATCCTATATTTCATTTCCTGCACTCGGTCCTCTGCCTGTGCTTTCATAGCTGTGGCTACTTCCAGCTCGCATTCTAACCAGACTATCTCTTCTTCCAGTTCATCTCTCTTTCTTTGCTCGGCAAAGTTGCCGGGTCTCTGACCTCTCCTGTTTCTTGCCTGCATGGTCCTTATCTTGGTCCAACCCTTCCCGGGTCAGCCTCAGTCTTGCTCCTGAGATTCCAGGTAATGGGTATCCTTCCTTCAGCCCAACCTATTGAGCTGTGGCCCCACTGCCTTCCTACCAAAACTGTCCATCTCTATTACAACCCCTGGGTTCGCTCTCACTCCTGGTTCAATGCACAGCCAAGTGTTTCCTGGCCAACGCACCACTTGTGGCAGTGCACGGTCCTAGGGGTGGCTGTGATCTCCCCTAGCACCCCCTACCATGCCAAGCTGGTGTTAAAGCACCCTCACAATCTCGCCTGCCACGTCTTTGATGTTTTGTAATTATTGTAGGGAGGCTGCCCTTCGTTCCCTTGGCTACAGTTCTGCTGCTACCCCGCGTCTCAGTTCCATAATGAGGTTCCGGGCACCCCAGCCTTTTGGGCAATGCATGGCTCCAACCACCCCTGTACCACGCCCCAAGCCTCACAGATGTACCAGACATTGTTTGGTCGATTGCCCTCTCCATGCCCCACAGACGCTCTCTGGCTTGTCTCGCAACCTGTGCCTCCACTGGCGCTCTCTGGCTTGTCAGCACTGGGTTTGGGGTCAATGCACCCCAAATGCTGTGCCTTCTCTGGCACTGGGGTGCCCATGCTGCAGCCCAGCCCCAATGAGGCCTCTTCTAACCCCCAATAGCCTCACCCAATCCTCCAGTATAACAACAATAACAAACAATAACACAAGCCCCTGGGCTATAACACAAAGTTAAACCTCCTGGCTAAACATCCTCCAAACCCCACCACTTCTCCCCCCATGTAACTAGAGGCTTATACATCCAGGCCTTTTTCTCTTTCCTCCATTCAGGGCCGAGCTCTTTCCTCAGTCAAGCAGTACTCCTTCTTTCTGGCTGCCAGTTGGGAGAGAAAGAGAGCGAGCACCCACAGCCTCCTGTTTGGGTCTTATAGTGGTCAGCCCTGCCCCTTCTGGTCAGCTGACTCAGCAGGTGTGGACCCCTAGCTCTTCCTAGTTGCCCCTAGCACCTGAGCCCATACTGCTGCTTTTCCAGTAGCAGGCGCCTTAGTGCCCCACTACACTCAGCAATTTTTTAAATAATTTATCCCCATAGGCAGTCCTAGGTTGATAGCTTTGGAAACTTTTTGTTTTGTTTTTATTTTATGCTGAAAATGTTATACATAATCTATGTTTTTTTTTCAGTTAGTAGCAGCTTGGCTTATTTCCAGGAACCGTATCTGCCAAGGTGCCAATAATATGTCAGTTGACTTACATTAGTTGGCACCACACTTGAAATTAGCCTCCATATCTTTCACTAAAAGCATTGCTGTATCCTAATTCTCATGGTTCAGGTGACAGACTCCCCGTTGCTGCTGCTTCCTTTTATATGTCTAGTTCATATTGTAAGGAACACATTAGAGGCCTTGGCATAAGTGACTCCATCACATATACATCCTGTATTATATAAAGGGTGGAACAAAGTTTGGGTAACCTTGTAAAAAAAACAGGCTTGCTGATGTGAAAAAGAAAGCACTGTCTTAAGTGTTTGACTGTACTCACACAAACAAAACAACTAAACCGAAGAGGAAAAAAAAAATACTATAAGGAATAGCACTCATTTTCAGGAGTTAAAACCTAAATGATAAAAACTGAGGCCAACCTAGTTGAACAGTTGTTAAATATCTGTCATAAATTCTTCACTTCACTAAGGGAGGGGTTCATTTACCACTTTCATTAGCATATAACCAATTAGGTTGTAGATAGTTGTACATCATTAATAACTGCCATACATACGATTGTAACCCTGGAGAAATTGGGGGAATCATGGACCTGAGCTGCTGGAAGAACAGGACGAGAGCTCAGTGTGCCAGGGATCTTGTCTACATCCATCCTCCCAGGCATGAGTATGTTTTTGCATTTCCATCGTCTGATCTGAATGCTAGTTAAACTTATGTTTAGCTTTCCAATAAAGGGATTCCTTTGAGAAAAGACTGGTGTTCTCTGTCTTTATTCCAGGGCCCCATGTGACAGAACAAGCTCCCTTTTTCCTAGTTTGGGGAGAGAGGGTTTCCCTTCACATATAGCCCAAGTCTGGACTGGTCAGCAGTCATTGCACTTTAAATGACCTTTGCTGGGATGTATGAAATGAGCTGTCAGTCTCATCCAGATTCTTCTGGCCAGGTTACCACATACTAGAAAAATCTCTGACAACTCACAGTAACCACAGTTCTCACTGGTGGGATCATCAGCTATGCCAGTAACTGGGGAGCTCCCCTAAATTCCCAATGGTGGGCCATCCAAGAGAATTTGGGGTCGTAGTTGAGAACAATTTATGTCAGTGCTGTTGCTGCTTTTTTTTACAAACCTTGCCCTGCCCTGTAGACTGTACAGGAGACTCTAATCTCCAGGCCTGACAATCTAACAAGACTGCCAAGCACAAATAATTCACTTGAAATCCTTAAGTAAAAGGGTAAAAAAAAAAAATCTATATTCTCAGTCTTTTAAGAGCTCGCTTTTCTCTTGTGTGCTCCCATTGCCTAAGCTACTTTTCAAGCAGGTGGATGTGTCATTTGTCTCTTGACTGTAACTCCCTTTCTCCACCATGCTCCTTTTTTATAATTAGCAAGTACATGTGCTTCATGTCACCCTGTCTCTCCTGAGCCACATTTCTAACACACAATCCCCCACTGACACTCCACGTAACTGGTGCAGCTCCTCTTCTCCTGTCATTTTTCTTATTCTGAAATCACATGTCACTGGCAAAAAATATTTATTGATCTTCCTGGAAACATCAAGTTGTGTCTCTATCTGCCATGCGATTGCCTTGAACAACAACTAGCAACCTGACATGACATGACTAACACAAAAGATCCCCTCTGCTCAATGTGCCACATTATACCTGCTGCAAAATTATACATATTAAAATTTTGCTAAACACTTTTATAAGATGTAGTGCTTTTTGACCCTAACATGAATCTATACCCCAGCGCTCCTTCCTGCCTAGGCAGGGGACCTACCGAGGTCCCTTCTGACCCTAATATCTATGAATCTATGAATTTATGTTTGTCTCCTCACTTCATGGATAATCTGTGTGGTTTAAAACTTTGCCCACTGTGACTTCTAAGAGACAGGGGAGGAAGTACCATATCCCAAAGCTTTAAAGGAAAAAAACAAAACACATGATCTCATCTCACAGATGATCTGCTACTACAGACATATATTAGCATGAGTGTATGGGGGCAGAATGAAGAAGTAGAAGCTTGGACCGATGACTCCTCTGCCAAGGGACTAGGGAGGGGTATAAGAGTATTGCTTGGGCATGCAGGGATGAAGTCAGGAAGGCCAGAGCACAGCTGGAGTGGCAGCTAGTAAGAGATGTGAAAGGTAACAAGAAGGGTTTCTATAGGTATGTCAGCAATAAGAGAAAGATCAGGGAAAGTGCGGGTCCCATACTGAATGGAGAAGCAACCTAATGACAAATGATGCAGAAAAGGCTAAAGAGCACAATGTCTTTTTCATCTCAATCTTCACTGTCTTCAGGTCTGAGACTACTGCATCTGATAGCACAGTGTGGGGAGGAGGTGAGCAGCCAACAGTGGCAGAAGAACAGGTTAGGGACTATTTAGAAAAGCTAGACATATACAAGTCCATGGGGCTGGATACAGTGCACTCAAGGGTGCTGAGGGAATTGGCTGATGTGATCGCAGAGCCACTAGCCATGATTTTTGAAAACTTGTAGCACCTGGGAGAGGTCCCAGATTATTGGAAAAGTGCAAATATAGTATCCATGTTTAGGAGCTACAGACCAATCAGCCTCACCTCAGTCCCTGGAAAAATCATAAAGCAGTCCTCCAGGAATCCATTTCTAAGCACTTGGAGGAGAAGAAGGCGATTAGGGAGAACAATCAGCATGGATTCACCAAGGGCAAGTCATGCCTGACCAACCTGATTGCCTTCTGTGATGAGATGACTGGTCTGTGGCTGCAGGGAGAGCAGCGGACATGATATACTTTAACTTTGGCAAGGCTTTTGATACCATCTCCCACAGCATTATCAAAAGAGAATGAAGGAAATACAGGTTGGATAAATGGGCTATAAATTGGATAAAAAACTGGTGGATCATTGGGCTCAAAGGGTAACAATCAATGGCTCAATGTTTAGTTGGCACCTGGTATCAAGTCGAGTGCTGCAGGGCTTGGTTTTGTTCAATATCTTCAGCAACAACTTGGAAGGTGAGATGGAGTGCACCCTCAGCAAGCTTGCAGATGATACCAAGCTGGGGGGAGTAGTAGATATTTCATAGATTTCATAGACATTAGGGCTGGAAGGGACCTCGGAAGATCATCAAGTCTAGCCCTCCACCCAAAAGGACAGGAAGTCAGCTGGGGTCATAGGATCCCAGCAAGATGAGCATCCAATTTCCTCTTAAAGGTGTTCAATGTAGGTCCTTGAACCACCTCCGCTGGCAGGCTGTTCCAGATCTTGGGGGCTCGGACAGTAAAGAAATACTTCCTTATGTCCAGCCTGAAATGGTCTTGTACTAGATTATAACCATTTGACCTCATCATCACTTGGGTCGTTCTGATGAACAAACGTTCCCCCAGATACTGATGGTCACCCCGATAAACTTATCAGATCACCCCTGAGCCTGCGCTTTTCCAGGCTAAAGAGCCCCATGGCTCTCAGCCTGTTGTCGTAAGGTCTGCTTTCCTGACCTCTGATCATGCATGTGGCTGTTCTCTGGACTCTCTCAAGCATCTCCACATCCTTTTTGAATTGTGGAGCCCAAAACTGGATGCAATACTCCAGCTGCAGCCTCACCAAGGCCGAGTACCAGGGGAGAATGATGTCCTGGGATTTGCTTGAGAAGCATCTATGGATGCAAGCCAGTGTTTTAGTCGCTTTTGTAGCCGCAGCATCACATTGCAGGCTCATGTTCATCTTGTGGTCAATGATGACCCCCAAGTCTCTTTCTTCCATAGTGCTAGCCAGCGCAGCACTGCCGAGCCTATAAGGATGCTGCAGGTTTTTTTCCACAAGGTGGAGAACCTTGCATTTTTTGGTGTTAAACACCATCAGGTCCTCATCTGCCCATTTGCTGAGCCTGTCCACATCAGCCTGGATCAACCGCCTGTCTTCTGGCATGGATGCTTTGCCCCAAAATTTGGTGTCATTGGTGAATTTGGCCAGTTGGCTCCTGGCTCCAATGTCCACATAATTAATGAAGATGTTGAACAATATAAAGGTACAAGGACAGAGCCTTCGGGGACCCCACTGGTCACAGGACACCATGATGAGTGACTGCTATCAATTACAATTCTCTGGGTCTGACCACAGAGCAAATTTCCCAGCCAGCAGATCATGGTGGACCCAAGGCTACAACTGGCCAGTTTGGCCAAGAGGTGATCATGGGATACCAGATCAAAGGCTTTTTTGAAGTCAAGATATATGACATCAATCTCTTCTCCCTTGTCCAGGTGATAGGTCACCTGGTCATAGAAGGAAATGAGATTGGTCAAACAAGACCTACCCGCAACAAACCCGTGCTGGCTATCCCTAAGGATGTTGGCATCGGCCAGTCCATTAAGGATGGCCTCTTTAATACACTTTTCTAAGACCTTCCCCGGGATAGAAGTCAGGCTGATGGGCCTATAGTTAGCCTGATCCACTTTCCTCCTTTTCTTGAAGATAGGCACCACATTGGCCTTCTTCCAATCTTCGGGCACTACACGAGAGCGCCAGGAGTTTTCAAAGATCCGTGCCAGGGGCTGGGCTATGATGTTTGCCAACTTCTTGAGTACCCTGGGGTGTAGTTCTTTAGGGCCGGCTGACTTGAAGGTATCCAGCTTCTCAAGATGTTCCTTCGTGAGGTCAGCATTAATGGAGGTCAGGGGATCTCCATCACCCAGACCTCCCCGTCCCTTAGTGGGCATGGGCGTCCCATGGGACTAATGAAAGACCGAAGTAAAGTACCCATTTAATAGGTTGACTTTTTCCGGGGCATCAGTTGTCAGTTGCCCCATCTGGTTCATCAGGGGTCCAATATTGCCCTTGCTTTTTCTCTGGCTCCCCACATATTGGAAAAAAGGACTTTTTATTGTCCTTGATGCTCAAAGCTAGTTGGAGTTCAGTTGCAGCCTTGGCTTTCCTGGTTTGCTCCCTGCAGGACGGGACCAGTGCAGAATAATCCTCCTTGGAAGTGAATCCCATTCTCCATCCTTTGTAGGCCGTTCTTTTTAGCCTCAGGAGGACTGCTAGATCCCTGGACAGCCAGGAGGGCTGCTGTGCCCTCTTGCTGCCTTTTCTCTGAGATGGAATAGACTTAGCTTGCGCATTGAGGATCGCTCCCTTGAGGAGCAACCACTCTTCTTGAATTCACCTCTCTCTGGGATCATGGTCCCTTAGAGCCTGACTAACAAGCCTCCTGAGCTTGTCAAAGTCAGCTTTGCTGAAGTCAAGGACTTCCATGTTGCTGACTGACTTACCAGCTTTACAGCAGATGGTGAAGGTGATCAGCTTATCCCCAGTAGCCAGTACCAGCTCGAGCAGTGCTTTGCCTCTTGTTGGCCCATAGACTTCTTGAGTCAGGTACAGGTCATCCACACATGTGAGGAAGCTTTGTGACCATTCAGATTTTGCTGAGTGATCCTCCCACGAGATGTCCAGGTAATTGAAGTCACCCGTGACAACCATGGTCCTGGAGTATGCGGCCTCAGCCAGTTCCGAGGCAAACTCCTGGTCAAGCTCAGGACTTTGGGTGGGAGGTCTGTAGTAGACTCCCACCATTGTGTCCCCTGCCTCATGTTCACCACAGATTTTAAACCAGAGAGTCTCCAGTCATCCACCCTGGTCACCTATATTAGCTTGCAGAGACACATAGCTTCCCTTAACACACAGAGCTACACCCCCCGCCCCTTTTATCTACATGATCCCTCCTGTACAGGGGATAGCCATCTATACCTGCGGTCCAGCCATGGGTCGAGTCCCACCAGGTCTCTGTTATCCCTATGACATCATAATTATTTGCACTGAGCAGGAGAATGAGCTTCTCCTGCTTATTCCCCAAGGTCCTGGCATTTGTTTACAGGCAGGCAAGTGTCCCCTTGGGGGCTCTTGCCTTGCCCACAGATTGTGCCAGGGCTGAGGCAGGGGTGGGCTCCCTTAAGTGCCTTGGCCTGCTGGCTTTGCAAGGTTTGCTGAGTGGGCTTAGCTTAAAGCCCGGTGGAGCAGGTCAGCCAGTCTGGCTGAGAAGATCCTCCTCCCCAGGGGAGAGAGGTGGAGGCCATCTCTTCCTAGCAGGCTCTGCTGGAGCAGTAATAGGTGTGCACCTGTTGTTAAGCTCCAGTGGGGCTGGGGCCTTGGTGCGACGGGCCTTAGGGCCCTTGGCCACCTTGGTCCATGCCCCTGACTGGACAGAGTGGGAGGTCCCAGAGTCCTCCTTTGTTCTGGAGGGAGATGGTGGTCTACCCTCCAGCTCCTGGGGGAGAAGAGCCTGGCAGTAGGAGTCAATCTCCTGCTCACAGTCTCTGTTGGCACGCAGTCTCTGGACTGTGGCCTGGAGCTCCTCCAGCTGGCTCACCAGAGACCCAAAAAGGGAGCAGAATGCACACGGGGAGGTGGCCATGCTCCCAGATGCCAGAGCCTGAAAAAGGGACAGACAGCCAGTGGAGCAGAGAGCCAGGGGCTCTGTCTGCATGGAGCCCAGAACCATGGGCTCCATCTGGGTGGTGGTCTCTGAGGTGCCAGAAAGGGAGGCTGCAGAGCCCGAGGGGACCCCAGGGGTGCGACGCATGCCCATTCGTGTCATGGCTCTGGTAGGCTACCTATGCCTGGAACTGTCTACCCTGGGGGGTTCACAGGCAGGGTCTTGGGCCCTCCCGCGCATCATCCTGTGCAAACTCTGTGCTAACTCACGCATCGGCAGGCAAGTGCACCTGTTTTCTCAGCCTGTTTGTGTGGCTCCAATCGCATAGCTCCCTGGGGGGCTGGGTGAAGTAGGGGCTTGGGCGGGGCTTGACCCGGCCCAGCTCCACTGAGTCGCCTCCTCCCACTCAGTGAGGGGTTAACCCCCTCCCACCATGGGCCTCGCTTGCCTCCAGCTGTGCCGGGGGTCAGCGGGGGACTCCACAGCGGTAGGTCTCTGGTGCGGCGGGCTTTCACACGCATGTCTCTCGCCACTCTGAAGCCTAACTGGGATGTTCGAGGGTAGGGCTAGGATTCAGTGAGACCTAGACAAATTGGAGGATTGGACTGAAAGAAATATCATGAGGATCAATAATGACTAATGCAAATTCCTGCACTTAGGAGAGAAGAATCCCTTGCAGCAGTACAGGCTGGGGACTGACTGGCTAAGCAGCAGCTTTGTCAGAAAGGAGTGGAGGGTTAAAGTGGACAATAAGCTAAATATGGGCCACCAATATGCCCCTGTTGCCAAGAAGATTAGTGGCATACTGAGCTGCATTAGTAGGAATGTTGCAATGGTGAGGCCACATCTGGAGTACTGTGTCCAGTTTTGCCCCCCCCCCCCACTACAGAAAGGATGTGGGCAAATTGAAAAGACCCCGGAAGAGGACAGTGAAAATGTTTAGGAGGCTGGGGCACATGACTTGTGAGGAGAGGCTGAGGGAACTGGACTTATTTATTCTAGAGAGGAGAAGACTTAGGGGATTGAATAGCAGCTTTCAGCTTCCTGCAGGGGTGTACCAAAGAGGATGGAGCTGAACTGTTCTCAGCATTGGTGGATGACAGAACAAGAAGCAATGGGCTCAAGTTGCAGCAAGGGAAGTTTAGGTAAGTTATGAGGAAAAACTGTTGCACAAGGAGGGTAGTAAAGCACTGGAGCAGATTATCCGGAGAGGTTGTGGAATCTCTGTCCTTGCAAGTTTTAAAGCCCTGGTTAGATAGAGACTTGGTGGGATGATTTCGTTGGGGATGGTCCTGTTTTGAACAAGGGGTCGGACTAGATCAAGGGTTGACAATGTTCAGCTGAATGCCAAAAACACACCAGTCTCAACCAGTGAGATGTTGGCATGCCAGGGGAGCCACAAGGGGTCCAAACTTTGTTGTGACAGTGCAGCCCTGGCCTCTTTCCCACGTGCACCCTGAGGCACGTATGTATCTGCCATCAGCCACGGAGCCTGGCCAGGACTCTGGACCCCAGTCCAGCTGTTTGCTCCTGCCCACCACCTGCTACCAGCAGCCCAGGTACATGTGCCTCAGGGTGCAGGGTAGGGAAGGGGTCAGGATTGAGCATCCCAGGCTCTGTGTCTGGCAAGAGCTGCCCATAGCCCAGGGTGGCTGTACAAAATGGCCTCGCATGCCATACCCTAGCACACATGCTGGAGATTGCCGACCCCTGGACTAGATGACCTCCTGAGGTCTTCCCTAATTTTCTATGATTGTAAGAAACATTGGATTAGGCAGGAAAATGCCCAGGGATTTGCGTATCATGCTCAGGTTATGTCCCTACCTTCTCCCTGCTGAGGACTGACCACTTGCTGAGAAGAAAGCCCCCGCACACACTTACTACTGTTCAGCACATATCTGAGCCTGCTAGCTACACAGAGCAGGTCACTTAAACGCATCTGAAATGTGCCCCAGCACCATGAGGGCATATGCTCAACACATCTCCTCTGCCTTACTGCCAGACATGGGTACACACAGAAGGGAAGTAAGAGGTTGGATTCTCAGCAGTGCTCTTAGTGTTGGTAGCAAAATGGTACAGACTGAGTTACAATGAGTTTTATGAACATAGGGCCAAGTTAGGGCTTAAGCATAAATCCTATGGAATGATATTACAGAGCTAGGAGCCCCTTGATGAGAATTCCTTACCACTGGCAAGAAATCCTAATTCATCCCATTGCATGATTATCCAAACAGCTACTTTATTTTGCTAACTTGTGTTTGCTGGCATTGCATAACAAACTGTGCTTTTTAAATGTTACCGTATTTAATATTTTTACTGTTAAATCAGCTACAGTTTTACATGATGCATCATGAGTTAGCTTGTAGAAGTCCTTACATGATGCCTAAGCTTCACTTATCTGAACAGATTCAGCAATCCAAATTTTCAGCAGACATTTTCTAAAGTAGTTAAGGTAACACCGTCTGTACAGCATGTGTTTTAAGCATGGGGAAAAAAACAAGCGGTCTAAATTGATGCTAAGGATTTAGTGGTTTCAGACTGAAGGAATCAGACTTGTTAGTAGTTTAGGCCTGTATTGTTGTTCAAGATTGATGTGCAAAGGGAAACATGCATTTATAGGGGTTTTTTTAAATGTTAAATGAAAATTTCCCTGGCTGCCTCAGGAATTCAGGTTTTGTCTGTTTTCTCTAGAAGACTCTTTGAATGACTGAAGAGGTGGTGGGATTATGAAATTACACACACACACACAGAGGAAACTATGCCTGATCAAATGGAAAAGCAGGGGACTTTTATTGAGACTGTTTACATTTCTCTGCTAAGCATCTGTTAGTTAGGAGTTAAAGGAGGGAGAAGGCAAACCATTATAAACTGCACTGTAAGTAATAAAATTACTTGTGGCTTTTTAATTGTATCACAATCTGACAAAGCAAGGCCAATGGCTGGATGGGGGTGTGTTGATAATTTACAGATCATATTTGGTGCTAACCTAACTCAGCAAATTGAAGAGAAGCCAATGGTTGTACTGCCAACACTTTTGCAAGAATTAGGATATAAGGGACAGATCAAAAATGGATTTAGACATCTGAAACAGGACTTAGTCACTCTTCCAATTCTAATCCAAAGGATCCCTGCACAGCAACCATCTAACACTGAAGACAACCACGCTCACTATGTGCTCCATTTTTTTTTTTTTTTTTTTTTTACTAGAAATCCCCTTAAGGTCTGTTTCTGTGCTCAGCTGAGCAGTTCAGCACCTAACATCTGCCTAAGCAATTTGGCCATGCAAGAAAGATGCACATACAATGCCCTGGTCCCCTGAAAGGCCTGATCCAAGGATATGCTCAGAGCATGAATACGTAACACCAACAACAATTTGTTCATCACAAAACTCATTAGCCACGAACACTATAATTCAGAAACGGAGACAGAAGAGGATGTGGTGATGGTCACTGATCTCATGTTTTGGTCAATGGTTGAATGGGGGGTTGTTGGGAAATTTAGAAATATATACAGTACCTTACTAGTTAGAGAACATACCCAGGCAGAGAGAGACCTGTATTCTAGACCTTCCTCAGTCTGAGGGGATTCAAATCCACATCTCTCATGATAGTACTATAGTGCACCCCACCACAGAATATCACCTGTCCTATTGACGATGGGCTAAAAATGAAAAAAAAAAAAAAAAAAAAAAAAGCAAAACCAAAGGTGCAAGAGGATAGCAAACAAGAAGGCTCAATTTGTAATCTAGGGCACTAACAGAAGTGACATTTCCAATGCATCTGCCCCTCCTCTAGCTCAGGCTGGGCAAACCCCTCCTGCAGACAACACTGGAACTGGGTGGGGAGGCTGCAGACAGGCAGCTCCTTGCCCATCAGCTCCAAAGTGGAGCTCGGTCCCCCAGTCCCCAACCCAATGGCAAATGTCTGTTGAGTTGGGGGAGAGGGGTCACTAACTTATGGCACTTTCTGTGAAGTGCCATGAGTTAGAGCAGGGAGCCACTCATCTGTCAGCACTTCTAGTATGTAGGGCAGTAAGCTGGGAGGAGGGAGTACTGGTTCTGGTCCTTCGTACCAGAATTTTTTTTGTAAATCCAATGACTCTTTAATGTTAAATGCTTGAACAGTTGGGAAACTGGAGCCTATATTCCACACATCTTCCCCAGTGGAGTCCCTCTTCCTTGCTTTCCTTCTACCCCATTCCTTTTGTATGCTTAGCTGCCCAGTGCCAGCAGAAGCAGAGTACTTGCTCACCCTAAACACTAGCCACTAGCCTTGTAGGCTGAAGGTTGGAGATGTATCTTAGAAGCTCAGCAAAGATTAGTAGCTAGTATAATAAAGCTTCATCCTCTGAAAACACCAGTGAGCTCTGCTCAGTTCTTTGTAGAACTATATTTTGACCCTTACCCTGAGGGCTGGCTTCTCAAATGGGTGAAGGGTCCTTCACAGCAGATCTCATTCAGATTCTAAAGATCCAGATTGGTAACTGGAAGTAATGATACACCCCGATACTTAGCATTTGTTATTTGCTAGATCTAGGCATCTACATGTTTAATGTGTGAATTCCTTGGCACAGGCTTTCAAATACCAGACTGTGTTCAAGCACTCTATAGGGATCATCGAACTCTGGGTTCTGGATTCCACTCCAGCTTCCAGGCATCTAAAATTGAGCTGTTGCATGGTCTAATTTAGAGGCAAATATACCCTTTACTAAAAAGGCATCAAACTCATTGTGCTCCTTGAGTCAGACCCAGTCTGCAGGGCTTCTTGCTGGTGAGATCCAGACCCTTC
This sequence comes from Crocodylus porosus, assembly GCF_001723895.1. NCBI lineage: Eukaryota > Metazoa > Chordata > Crocodylia > Crocodylidae > Crocodylus > Crocodylus porosus. The sequence continues at coordinate 6,988,456 of NW_017728948.1, read as the reverse complement.
TCTGATGGCAGGACAAGCAGCAGAGACAGCAGGGTAAGCTGCATCGTGGACTTGCAGGGTTTAATGCAGCCATTGCTTGCCCTATTGCTGCCAAAATGCACCCTAAAATTCCCAGCCCCTGCAGGAGCCCTGGCAGCCAGATAATATCTCTCCACGGGCCAGTTTCAGCCTGTGAGCAGCAGGTTTAACGCTCCTGCTTTACTGGATCTGGCCTTTAATCCCAATATCTTGGCCATATGCTAATTTGGATAATTGTATTGCAATAGAATCCTTCTCTCCCTATGTGTAAGAAATGTATGTTTTATGATATAGCGCCTAGCCCAGAAGTGGCTGCATTTCATAAGGCTGCATGGTAATTCTTTTTGGAAAGTATTTCAGGAGCCTTGGCATAAAAGAGGAAATATAAATGGAAGATCCTATTAATATTTTATTATGGCTAATAATATCTGTCTTACTGAATCACTGTTATATCTCAGGCTAGTTTTCAAATAGAGTTTATTACTTTATTTATTTATTTCGGCCCTTCTCTAATTCATACTGTGCCACAATGATCCCTGCTACTTTCTATGTGCTAGTCCTCACTGTTTATCTTGTGTTCTTTTGAATGTATGACAGATAAATTATTGAGCTTGAGGCAGAGGAATAAGAAGCAGAAAAGTCCAAGGTAAAATAATGATTTTGACACTGCGTCCAAAGCACAATCACATCTCACCACGAATTTCAGACTCTATTTGATTATGTGTTCACACAGCTGAAAGCTTGTTTATCCATTTTGACAGTGAGTCTGGGGGATGGGTTCAATGAGTCCTAATTGTGTTAATTTAGATAGATTCAGAAGCTTTTCCTGGATTACATTTCTTGTCAGGTTCCAGCCAGAGCTTTTCACGCTGGTCACTTCATATTTGTATAGGATGGATTCTGCCTCATCAGATCCTCTACCAGTTTTGAGGAGGTGAATAATTACTAAGACTGCTCAGAGAGAATCTAATTGCCTCCGTCCATAAATAAAACAGAAATAAACAAGATTGTGGTAATAGAGGCTTGGGAAGAAAGGGTGGGAGAAAAAACAAAACAAAACTATGACCTCCTGATCCTTTGTGTTTTTTTTCCCCCTCCTGTTATCCTGATTATTTTCATGGCTGGTTTCAGACAGAAGATGGTCCCTTTTGTTTGTAAAGGGGTAAAAGAATATCTGAATAAAAAGGTTTGGTATTTGCTAATCAGAATCAGAGACCACAGGTGTTCATGTTTCCTATTCACAATTAGGGACTGATACTGTTTCCAGGGAAGCCAATGGATATTTTTCAGTTGAAGCAGGAGCCCTGGGCTCTGTACCTCCAAATTCGCCTTGCTATCATTTACTATTTCTTTTCGGTGCTTTGGTATCACTCTGTCATCTGACCCATAAGATTGGGTCACAAATAAGCAGCGAGGACAAGGACTCCCCCACCTTTTGCATAAACGGTTTTCCAGGGATTCAGTCAGAGTAGAATAGGACTGCCTGGCCGTGTCTAGACAAGCATGGCTGTGCACATTCAGATGTTCTCCACGCTGGTCCAAGCCTCTCCTACTGTCCCATCACTTTGAGGCCCAGTGACTCGATACTTCCAGCAAATGGCAGCAGCAGAGGAAGGAGAAGGATTCTGACCCAGGGCTGTGAATCCTACTCCCCCATGCAACCACATGCCCCCATTGCCGAAGAATGTGTGTATCCAGAATTGGGTTCCTCAGTCACTTGAGGACCCGTGAAGCCCGATGGACATCAAGCTCAACTCTGAGGAACTGCCAGCTATGATGATGACGGCCCCGGGGTAACTTGACTAGGCATTTCTCCACTTCATCTCCATGTAGCAGGTAGCCAGCTCACCCAGCTCAAATCAGTCCTCAAGCCCTTCAGTCCAATCCAAGTAACACAGTCTTTCTCCGGACTCAAAACCACACACTGTGATGCCCTGGGTCCCTCTGCTTCCCAGGGCTTAGCTGAAAGCAAAACAGTCTAAATTGTCCCAGCAACACAGGCTTCAAAACCCCAGGGTCAATCTATACCACAGAGTTCAGCTGCTCCTTCTTCATACTTCCTCTTCCTGTTCTTTTATTTCCCATCAGCCAGTCACTTCCCCTCATTATTGCTAATTGCCTGCCAGCTGAGGCTTGTTCCCAGCTGGCTAATTGATGCAGGCTGTCATCCTGCAGCCTGTTACACTCCCCAAAGTGTCTGATTTAGTAGACGTTTCCAGAGCATGCCCAGGACACACACTGACAGGATCAGAGTCTTTTACAAAATGCAGTTTTAGCCACTTTTTTTTTTTTGGAAAGACAGATGGAGGAGGAGGGGCTAGTAGAGGTAGTGTCCACTTTAATATGTATGTTGAAAAGAAGGAGACCCAGGTTTACTTTCCACTTAATCATAAAGGCTTTCAAAGTCTATAGCTTCATCTCTCAGGAGAATGGTCTAGCCCTAAGACTGTAAGTCATCTGGGTAAGAATATGCTTTGTTCCTCCTGTTGAAACTGTGGCACTGTACAGAAGAGAGATGGTGCAGGAGTGAGTATCACTCCACGATCTAGTGGTCTGGGCATAACAGATGTCACCTTTATGCCACCATAAAAATTTTCCCTGCTTGCAGATGTGCCCTGTGCAACAGTGATAACCATGATGGGGAAATCCTCTGCAGTGGATCTCCCTGGTGTGCATCTGCAAGCATGGAGTGGGAAAACTCCTACAGTAGGGTCCCACCTCCGTAGTAACAGCCCATGCCCCATTCTGCTGCCGGAAAAGTGTCTCACATAGTAACTTCTGCTCATGTCTGGGGAGTGTCTGCGAGAAGAAGAGTTTTGCCCACTTGCAGACACTCCCCAAGTGTGTGTGACTACCAGCAATGTTGATAGGTGTCCATGGAGCACAATCAGTTATGCCATGACATATCACAGCACAGCTGATCACGCTTCAGGGACGGCTGTTTCTACTCTTGCCTGTTATACAGGTGGCAAGAGTTATATTCCCTGTTCCCAAGACAGCTTATGAATTTTATCCATTGCCTCCTTTACATAGAATACAGAAACAGGAGGCCCTCAAAGCTATTAGTGCTCAGTAAGCAACATAGCAGGCTTCTCTTGTTTTAGGGGCCCCGAATCTGTTGATGCAATTCCTGGTTCTGACTGCCCGGGATTATAGGAAGAGGATATTGTTAACCGGCCTAATGCCTAAGAGGTAGAATGTCCTTCCCCACGCTTCTCCAGTGTTTCAGGTTTCAGCTGTGTTGGGCCATCTCTCTACCTTGTAATTTCTTTCAAGATTTTATTTTTTAAATAATATTTCAGTAAAAATCAAGAAAACTTAAAAAGCCTGTTTAAGTGAGTGAAATATAGAAACAGTCCTTCAAGTGGGGACTGAAACACAGAGGTCCATCCTCCCATTAGGCTGCAGGAACATACTCATGTTTGTTCTTTCCCTAAGACTCTTTAATTATTCTATGTAAAAGGGAACAGCTTCAACAAGAAGGGTGGAGAGCTACTTAGCCCGAGAGTAGACTATCAAGGTACTAACAGGGGAACAATTTTGAGAGAGAGATGGTGTCAGGTCCCCTTGGAAAGAGCACGGAATATAATCCCAGTCTCTCACAGTGTGGGCAAGTGCTCCCAGTCACTGAGAAATTGTAAAACAAAAGTTGCCAATTCACCACTGTTTTGTGGGGAGCCCAATATATTAGTTATGTTCCAGTCATGCTTACCTATAGACATAGGTGGAAGAATGCCTAGTTTATAAATCCTCACAGGGCTAGGTATGAGATAGGTATGAGACACCAGACTGAGGCACTTTTGGGGCTGCAAAGAAGCAGGACTTTAGGCACCTGGGGAATCTGAGGATTGAGAAGTGATGCCCACCAACTTTGGCCACCCTCAGAGCTAGGCAGTCACTGCGCAAGGGTCTGGAGAATGGCAGTTTTGCACTGAGGGACCTATGGTTAGAGTAAGGTACACTACAGGCACCTAAATCCTTTTGTGGATCTTGCCCAAATGTTGGAAGCTTAGAAATTGAAGCAGGGTCTTCGGCGCCTCAGCTAATTCTTCCTTGTCCAAGGTACTAAAGTTCAAAAAATGCCCATCTATAACAGTAAATTCAATTTAACTTTATTTCCACACTATCAGAGATGCTATAGTTAATCATGTTGCAGACTCAACAGGTGAAGCAACTTCTGGCCAGTGTGTGTTGCTGATTTAAAATGAACACTGTCCCTCAGCAAAAACCACACAAAGAGCCTGCTTGTTCAGCAAAGTTTGCTCTTAAGTGTTATTTAAGCTGACTGCCCTTGTGGGATTAGCACTTTATCATGCGTTCTTTTCTGTGGTTTCAATTTACTCCAATTTCATCACAGGATCAATGAGGTAGAGGCCCATATACCAGCGTGCAGGTGGGATGAGCAATGGAGTTGAGAGTTGGAAAGTTATTTGGCCTAAGGAAACACTTCTGCGACTCAGAAGCCAAAATAGGATCAAACATAAATTGCCATGAAATGTGGCATACCGGGGGAACTTGCTTAAGAAAAATAATACAAATTGTACATTAGCATTTAAAAGCAGCTCAAGATCACCAGGGATTGTCACTGTTAAAAAGCTTTTCACTGGAAAAAAAGGAAATTGTCAGAGTAGGTCTAATGCATAAGAGAAAAAGGATGGTTATAATTTAATCATGTTGTAAAGTCAATATCTAGCTGAAGAGATTTTTCATTTACCATAATTTCCACAAGCCGTTTATTGACTTTTTATTTTTAAATTTAGATTTGCATTGATTTCCTTAAGCATAAAGAGTGTAAACTAAACGCTACAGAGTTGCATGAAAAAAAGCCAAGCTCACTAAATGTAAGCACATGCATATGGATTAAAAAAAAAAAAAAAAAAATGAAAATTTATACTATTCATGAAATTATTCAAGAAAGCAAAAAAAATCTGAACAACAAAAAACAAGCTACAAAATGACAAGTTGAAGTTTCTAGCAAATTATTTTCTGATTTCATTAAGCATGGGTTAAAAAAAATCTGGAACTCTATATTCAACTGGTATGAACTGGTAAAGTCCCACTGAAGTCAGTGAAAACAGTGAGGGAACACACTGGAGAATCCCACCTTTAAGGAAGTAAAAGATTGAGGCCTAAATAGAATACTCTTCCTCCAAGGGGAGTCAGCGATGTCGATCAATGAGGAGCTGCGACAATACAGAGAGAAGCAATTCTATAGTAGTAAAATTGCAAAGCAGTTAGTAAAGGCAAATTGCAAATGCACTGTGTGAGGTTTTGTACTAACTCTAATCCCTTCCCCAAAGAAGGGTGTGAAAAAATGAGAAGGGAAGTGTTATTATGAGGAGTTGAGGAATATGGGGCAGAGCAGATCGGATAGTGTATAGAGACCGTGGGCAGAAGGGATAGTGCATAGAGACCATGTATAGAGCAGAAGGGATAGTGTATAGAGACCATGCAAAGTACATCCATACCGGAGGGGGGCCGTTTCAAGACCAGACATCCCACCAGAAGTTGGCGTAAGGTTGGGGTGTAGGGGAGGTGGCGCACCATGAACATCCCATGAGCAGAGTGGTCCTCCCTGGGGGGAACTTCGAGGCTTAACCTTTGAGGCAGGCGAGTTTGAGGAGATCCAGAAGGTCAACAGGAGTTCATTGCAGGGAACCCAGGAAGTTCCCAAGTTGCTTTGGGTAGCCACTTTCTCTCCTCTGGCACTAGATGCCAAAAGATACATAAAAGGTACTGACAGAACTGACAGTCTGTTGTACAATCAGGCCTCTGAAGCGCTCTACAGTTATGCACTGACAGAAGTACATGGCTTCAAAGTCCTTAAAAAATGTTCTATCACATGACAAACCAAACCCTCTGTCCTGGGGAGAACAAGAAGTGGGACTGGGAAGCCCCGCCCACAGGGATCGGCACAGGAAAAAAATGGAGAGGGAAAAACTGAAATTTACTTACCTGCAGGAGAAGCAATGCTGAAATGCCGAGGGGAAAAGCCCACACATCTCACAAGCCGCACATTTATACAATTAAGGCCGGCAGCCGGCAAGGATAAAATTGATACCAAGGACATACCACCCAGCAAGGATAAAAGCGGATGCTGGCAGTATGGCAGGAAGGGTGAGTGAGGAGGCAGAGGCTCTCCACACTGGGAAGAGGTGGAGCCAGCACAGGCAGGGATCGCTGAGACAGTGAGCAGCAGCAGAGGCTGCAAGGGATCTCCCCACCTGGGGCACTAAAACTGAGCTACGAATGGGGAGGAGCTTTGGGGGTGACGCGCCCCTAAAACTGCTGGGGACACAGGACAGTGAAACTGCCAGACCACAACACGTCGAGCGCGGTGACAGAGGAGCTCTCAGGTACCAGGTCGGGGAACTGGGCTGGGGGCAAGAAGGATAAGGGGACCCTGAGGGACCAGCGTCGGAGGAGCACTGCCAAGCAGGGGCAGGAGGGCTTGCTGAGCAAGCCAGTAGGATGCTGGACTGGAAGGTCTTTTGGAATTTCTCCTGCATTTTCTTTTTTCTTCTTTTCTTCATTTTGTTCCTTTACCTCTGCCCAACAGGGGCATCCCACCGGCTCCAAGAACAGAGCTGACCCACTCAATGGGGGCTCAGATCTAGTACCTGAGGTAACCAGACATCCTTCCTCAAGGAGCAGAAGGGATAGTGTATAGAGACCATGCAAAGTACATCCATACTGGAGGAGGGCCGTTTCAAGACCAGACATCCTGCCAGAGGTTGGCATAAGGTTGGGGTGTAGGGGAGGTGGCGCCCCATGAACATCCCATGAGCAGAGTGGTCCTTCCTGGGGGGAACTTCGAGGCTTAACCTTTGACGCAGGTGAGTTTGACGAGAGCCAGAAGGACAACAGGAGTTCATTGCAGGGAACCCATGAAGCCAGACAATGGACATCCTCTACAGCTTGTGCCAAGGTGGCACATGAGCGGGCCTTTGAGGCAAGGTGGGCGCACCCTCATTATCTGAGGGTTCAGATGAAGGTGCTCCAAATGTTCATTAATATCTGGCAATATCTGCCTCTGGTGCTGTCTTGAGAATGGAGGGAGGAGAAGGAAGGGGAGGAAATTCTGCCTGGCGGTTGCCCAGCCTGCACTGGAGGGTGGGATGGGTGAATTGGAGGAAAAACCCCACGCTGAGCTCCCTCCCATCTCTTGTACCCCTTGCATTCTGAAGACTGTATGGAAGCTAAGAAGCAGGAGGGGCAGGGCTACAGGAGAGTGACTGTAGACACCCAGTCACTCCAAGATGGAGCTCAATCCCCCAACCTCCTCCCCCCCAAAATTAACATCTGTTGGGTCAGGGAAAAAGTTGTAACTCATGGAGCTTCTTTAGATCCAACATAAGCAAGGAAAAAGTGACACAGGTCACAGAAACCATTAGGCTCAGGGTTGATGCAACTAAAAACTAGAACTACAAATAACAAAGTGATATTGAAGACTTATCATTGCCAAATGATAATGACCACTCTAAAAACTCAGGTTTTTGCACAGCAAAAAATTGTCTCCAGAAGGATGGACTTGTTTATCCCAGAACAAGCCTCACAAAAGTCACCTCAATTAATTAGAAATATTTTATTTGTGTTAGGATGTCAGATATGACCTCCATCTCAACTTACTATGTCAAGGAGTTGTCATTTGGAATATGCCTGCCAAATTGGATCAAACCCCCCAATAATACTTTAAAAATCACCTCTGTTGAGAAGAACGGGCCTACTATCTTATTTTCAAAAATAATTCCAAAAAAGGCACAGCCCCTGCAATATCCAGCTTAATTCCCAGCAACTGGAGGTTTCATATATTTGAGCTAACAAATGTGTGGGCCTGAAAGTTAAGTTTTAAAGAACAAATGTTGCTGAGAATAAAAATCTTGTTTTAGGAACTGACACTACTCTGGCCGTTGATTTATGACAACTTCTTTCTGCAATTGTTAGCAGTCAGTCTCACGCATTTTCCTTTTAAGATGTTTTATGATTAGAGCCCCGCGTGTAAATCAGGGACACAGGTGACAACTTTCATGGGCTGGTGACAGTAAATGTAATCGGGATTCTCAATGGTTTGCTACAGATAAATACATAGGTGAGAACACTATTAAACTGTGCCCATTTTCACTATTGTCAACAATTGGACGTGCTTGAAAGCAACTGAAGAGAAATAAAAATGAAAAATCTGTGATGTTCTTCACCATGAGAGTAATTTATATAATACTACACTCTGCAGACTTTTTCCCCATTGTGATTATAATAATACCTAGCTGTTATACAGTAATTTTCATCAGTACATTTGAAAGCACTTTTCAGAAGGAGGTCAATAACATTATCTCTCTTTGTTTTTTGTTTTGTTTTGTTTTTTTAGAGCTGGTCAAAAAAAGTCCAATTAGAATTTGCAAATTCATCAGATCAAGATGATGGTAAAGGCACTTCAATTTTAATGAAATTCCTCTCATAACCAGGTGGGTTTCTGAGAGAAGACACCATGTGACTGCATGCACACTCAGGTTGCCCTAGAATAGTCTTGGGGCTGCCTTAGTCCTGTCCAGCCTTTGTTCCTGCCTTTCTAGGTCTTCTCCTGTTGTCTCACCTACCACACCTCTAATGTTATTAAGGAAGAGCGGAGGCTGTGGCAGAATGCCACCTCCGTCTCTGCACAAAAACTGTGCTGTAGCAATTTGGTTAACATGGGCCCTGCAGACAGCAGACATCCTCTCTCTTTAGGTACCCTGAGTTGCATACATGCCTGAGGGAGGGTGGAAACCTAATCCCTCTGCCAACTTGATTGGTATCATATACCTGGGTGAGGGGCTCGGGCTCCCTGTTGTTCTAGAGACCCTGGCAGTCTGCCCAGCAACCAGTGATGCATTTCAAATTGGTTGGCTGCTAGCCAACAGGTGCTGACCTCCATTGGACCAGGTAAATGAGGTCATTAGTGCTATATAAGATAAGGACTGCCCAGGAGACAGGGCAATGGCCATGATGAAAACTCAGAGAAAGAAGAGTTGGACCATCTGAAACTTGCCCTCTCTCTTGAAACTCATGATCAATGAGCTGCCTGCTTCCAGAGGGAATCTCTACCTGCCTCTGGATGATACTCATGAGTAAGCTGCCTGAGATCTAACTAGATATATAGGTTGCAGTAACTCAGATACGAGATCAAAGGCTACCCAGACACCCTGTTTGTTCCATGAGATTTCTATAATATTGCTCTACCCTGTACGCTATTCCAGACCTACTCCTTGTAATCAATAACGTTCTCCTTTGCATCTAGAGTGGGAGACTTATTGGGAGAGGGGCTAGATTATGCCTTGGAGTCCCCTTAGTTTGGCTGACTTAGGGAGACTGCTACTTGTGCTTCAGTTTGGGGGAAGCACCCTGAGTTCTTGAAGTGGCCCTGTTTCTCAGGGGGCACAGAGCCAGGATCAAGCCAGACCCTGGGTGGTGGCATCAATACCCCTAGGCTAGCAGATAAGCCCTGGAAGGGGGTCAACTAGATGTGAGGTACCCCGAGTGATGCACTCAGAGCCTGGAAGGTGATTGGGTGCAGTGAGGTGGGTGGCTCAGTGCAGGAGCACCGCCTACTGGTGCACCAGACAGATGGACTTTTAGAGGCTAGTGAAATGTAGACATTTTTTCTAGTCCTTTCTTTGCTACTTTATGGGCCCACACAAAGTCTCTCTCTCTCCCTCTCTTTTTCTGCCCCAGAATCACACTGGACCCTCAAGCCCCAACCCTTGTCTGGGCTTCATCCTATTCAGCCTCATCCCCGGGTCCTCTAGCTGAGGTCACTCAGCTCAGGTCTACTAACTTGGGCCCTGGATTTCTGGGCCTCAGCTTTTGCAGCAGGGGCTGCCTGCCCCATACCCCACTCATTGTCTCCTCCACCCTGACAGCCACTCCCATTCCTCCAGTTCCCAACAAACATAAGCAAAGAGAAACCCCAGCACAACAGGAACATAAGCAAACTGCTTTCATCGAATTCTTCCATGCCCAACCACAAACTTTAGTGCTAGGCTCATCCTCACCCTTGGGCATAGCTTGGGTACTCCTATACACTGCATCCTGCAGTCAGCTTCACTGGGGAGCTCCTCTCCCTGCTGCATGCAAAGTCCAATGGCCTGCTCTGGCTCAGGCTCTGGGCTAATATGCCTCAAAGCCCTACCTCCTTTCTGTAATGCTCCCCACCCAGCTGCATACAGAGGTTTTAACCTCTTAAGTAAGGGCCAGCCTGCAGTATTTTCCCTACAGCCCCACATAGCTGGCTTACCCTGCTGCTTTCTTGAAGTCCCGTCTCCTCACCACCACCACCCTGCCCCACATTGGGTCCAAGTAACAGGGTTTGGGTTCCCTCTTACACGGCCATGTAACCACACTGCTACAGTCACTCCTTACAAAAGGATAATCACTTCAGTTTGTTGATCTGTTGTTTGAAAGCGAGCTTCGAATAGGTCCTCTTAATGCCTTGTGAGACTTGCTTAGCCTTTGAGTTACACCATTTATCTTTTATTCACACAAATTCTGTGTTCCTTTGGTAAAAACACTGACTTGCCCACAAGAATCTGTACAATCAATCATTGAAAATATTTGCTCCAGTGGTGGTACTAAAGCAATTAACAAGAGAGAGATGGCTTACATTTAAAGGCACATTAAGACTGCATAAAGATAGCATACTTTGATCTCCTAGAAGCAGCATTATCTCAGGTCTTCAGACAAATCCACTGAACACTGCCAAATCCTTCCATATACAGGAAAATGTTCTAGGTATAGGTTTATCATGCAATTTGACAAATACTGCTACTGCTGTTAAAGTCTGATTTGAAACAGAGATACTAGTAAGAACAGATATGATGAGTGCTTGCAATGATGTCCTCATCTGGTTGCAAATACAAAGGAGTATGATGTGAGAGTAAGAAATAGTTAGGGGTAAAAAAATGAAATGTTATGAAGGAAGAATTTATCTGCTCTAGCTAAGAAAAAAAATGGTAACTTGCTGCACTTTGGGGCACATACAGTTAACAATTTTGAGTTGAGTTTCCAAGAGCAATAAAGAAAGAATTCCTATGTCATACTAATGAGAGGTGCTGTATTGTTAAATTATGCAAAAGGAGAGCTAGATAAATCATTTAGTGGCCTATTATTAACATCTAGATTCTTGATCTGATTTTGAAATATCAGTGTGACAAGAATATTATTCATGCCCACCTAAAGAACTATTAAGTGCTCAGAAAGTACCAAAAACACCATGGCAGATGATATCAACTAGTTCGTTCTTTCTGAAGACAAATACTTCAGTGAAGTTGATAATTGTGTCAGACTTCTGTGGGCGCTTGTACTGACAGTAAATTTTTACTATCTCTAGGCTGCTGTTAAAGTGTAAAGATTCAGCACTTTTCACTACCATGGGGTTTATTTAAAATATATTTGCCCTTCACACAATTAGAATTAATTTCTTATGCCTTTAACATTGCTGAAGTACTGGAGACACACATAAATACCATTGCAATACCTATATATATATATAAAATCATTATTATTATTATTCTAATTATTATCACTATTACTAAATTTCCAGCCACTGAGAAACGTATGTTCCAAAATTCCAGCATATTTAAAAGATCACCTCTTCAGTTCACATAAATCAACTTAATTTATGAAAAAAAAATCAATTACCAGAACTGCTAATTTATGGAATAGATCCTTGGCTCGTTCAATTAGTTCTCATTCATTATATAGAAAATTCATAGTGAATGAAACAATGATTTAAACACGAAGAAAAGCTTATTTTGATCACTGTATATACAAGTTCATGATATTCATTACTTACCATGACAATGCGATTTACACTTGGGCATTTTTTAAATGGCCATGGCATTAAGTCTCTTAGCAAAAGGTGACACATTTCCCAGATTGCCTAGAACCATCCGGGAATCAAGAGGCCAATACTATAGTAATTCACCAAGTGATTAAACTCTAGTAAATTACTGGAGTTACTAGAAAATGTTTGCCCCTAGATCTTAATGTTTTCCTGGCTGGCTCATTTAGAAAAGACTTTCAGCCCTTAAGATCCATATTGATTTTACTATATCTTAAGACTTCATTTTTAAAGAACAGGTTTTGAAATTTAATATAGTTTATATATTACTATATTTTACTAACTTCAGGAAATTGTATGAAGGCATATGTTTTGCATGATTTGTTATGCCTATATCAAGTTCATGCTGTCCCTCAACCTGAATATGAAAAATACGGCCTTCTATCTATTATCTGTCCACCATTTTGTAACGGTTATAGGCTTATTCCTACTCACTAAAAAGCATACGGGCATCCCCTTTTGACACAAAGTGTGCTCAGAATACTGTGTATAATTCCTGCCTAAATTTCTCCACTTTACTGACTTTCAGAAACAAACAACTTGTTCCATCTGGCACATATGTAATAACTATTATGCACTGCAAAATCAAGTTTGCTCACCTTTATTTAAAAAAATAATCCAATCAATTCCATGCTAGTGTTCTTACCCATAGAATATATATATAGCATTAACTTCCTCTGTATAGTAGCCAATTACCCCTCAAATATTAATTAATTATCCTAAACACATTCCTATAAGACACAGAAGGACTTTTCTACCTATTCTACACTTTACAACTGAGAGATTAAATAACTTGCGATGAAGTAACAATGTCACATAACAAATCTCTGGCAACAGAAACTAGCCTTTCAGCTGTCTGGATTTCCAGTCCAATGGTTGAAGTCACTGCTGTGCTAATCAATCAATTACAAAACCCTGTTTTAAGGAGGTGAAAGACTATCTTTCCACAAAGCTCATTCAGTGTCAATTCTTTTTCCAAAGCTGCTGAGAGAAATTATTAGTGCCAGCTATGATGGTTACCTTAGTGTTGAATGCATCCATTCACTGAGAACTGGACTGAGACCAACAAACTCATTCCAGAAATGTCAATGAATAGCCATCACTGTGAAATAATAATTCAAGCACATTGGGCCTGATTCAGCAAGACATCAATTTAATTTCATGTGATGCAAAACTGAAAGAAAGCAGTGGTGAGTCATTCTCTTTATCTTCAACCATATGGAACGCTGTGTCCTGCAGAGTTTCACCAGGGAACCACAGGAAAGTGGGAGATTTCAATTGAGTCCCAATGGTTCAATCTGAGGGCATGAACCTATGCAAATCCAAAACTCCAACACATTTCAGGCATGCATCATAATGAACAAAACTCATTGCCTTGCACCAGCTCAGCTGCAAAAGTAACAATCATTTGGCATTTTCTCCTTGATATATTCTTTGCAGAATCTGCAAACATCGAGATACATAACGTGCATGGAAAGGATAGTGACATTGGCTAGGGACAGAAATGACATGTAAACTGGTATAAGTGATCAGAAATCAGTTCAAATATGTAACACAACAGAAGTTGAGCGAACATAAACTGCCTTCAAAATGGCTGAAACCAGTTTACGATAAACCTGGATGGATGTACAATAAAAGCTCTGGAAACTGGCACCTTACAAGCTGGCATGCTCTATTAACCGGCATACCAGCTTGTAAGGTAAAGTGAAACTGGAAGTGCCTACTGTGGCACTTCCAGTTTCTCCGAGCCCCCACAGCCCAGGGCAAAGTAGCATACGCTGCTGAGCCCCCACAGCCCAGGGCCATGACAGGCTGTGCAGAGCCAGCCTCCCTGTGCCATGGGGCCTGCAGGAGGGGCAGTGATGCTGTGGGAGGGGCAGAAGAAGCGGCAGCCTTAACAGTTCAGGCCGCTCGATTAACTGGCATATTTTGTTATCTGGCATCCCCCATTCCCGGGGGAATGCCGGATAGCAGAGCTTTTACTGTAGTTCAGACTTACCTAATTTGAGTTAAATCGGTTTATTGAACTTCTGTCTCAGATCCCCTCCACATACAAGTTAACTCAGTCTCCCAGCTTAAGTCTCCCTGCAAATCCCCCCTCACAGTGTGAGCGGGCTAGCCTACACCCAAGCAGCCTGCTCCAGTAGAGCAGGGAGTCATGCTCTAGCGCCCCCCAGTTTCCGGCCTGAGCCGCTTCAGGCATGTGGCTGAATTTCCGGAATTAAAAGTGAATGTCTATTCACTCATTTATTGGTTCAATCTTCAGCTTAGACTACCCTGAAAAGACTGAAATCGATTCAGCCTCAGGCTTTTTGACTGTCTGTACTTAGCCATTATGGAAAGAGGGTGGACACAACATATCTTCTAGTATGCAAAGAAATTTAAAAAACTAACACACCACCACCACCACATCAGCATGACAAATACAGTGGGTTATAATCCTGAATTCATTTTGCTGATTGTTTTCTTTCTAAATTAAATTAGTGGTAAAATGCCCAGGATTCTTGCATCGAATTCATACATTTATCAGGCCATGTCTTTGTAATACAGCCTACAGGTATAATTCCCATACCAGTCATGCAGGTGGTGAGTTAAAACCAAATACTAGTACATACTCAGTCAGTATTTCCCTGATGTGTACTGCAGTACTACTGTATTACCTGCAGACTGATGGAATTACAAGGCCCTTTTTTATTCTTCTGAAATATAGCCAGGTCCTAGCCTTAAAGTGGGGCAATAAAAAAGTGGAAGTGTTGGCATGATATCCTGTACACTCAGCCAATTTGTGAACAATAAGTGTGTTTTAGAGTTTGTGTACTTCCTCTCCACATAGTGATAAATCTGGATCTGTTCATGTACTAGCCACCTGACTTTAGAGCTGATATTTTATCTGAAAGATTGTCTTTCCAGCTCACTGCTGAGTCAGCACATTTAACCCATACTATACAGGAAGCATGCTCAAACATAAAAACAAAGACTCTTAGCACTAGAACCTTAGCACAACAACTGTGGCTTGCATGTGAAAATTGTTATACTTTATATGGTAGCTTACATCCATGGATCAGCAAAAAATAGACTTCACCTCTCCTATGGAAATGGCTGTGAAATGTTAACACTATTTTTTAAATGTAGAAACTCAGGAGCAACACTGTCTTGTGGGGGATGTGGCAGAAGCAGTAATATAACCCAGATCTGCCAAGATGTGCTCCTGCTTCCTTCCCTTTGAGAATGTATACGGGATGCTTATATTTAAGCCATGCTTTGCTGCCAAGAGAATAATTGTTATAAGCTTTTATGACAGTAGGTAAAGTTGACATTGCTGAATGCCATTTGGGGCTAGAGATCTCATTCCTAAGAGCAGTCTTTAACCACTCGAGTACTCCTGCCAAAGACACTGGCATTACTAATAGAGGCGGGGGGGTGGGGAGGTCACATTCATTTGATTTGGTAAATGTAGAAAAGACTGCAAGCCACATTTCTTTATGTGAGGATTTGTAATTTCAGCTTGGTGATGAAAATTCAGCATTTTGAATTTTTAAAGACAATTTTAGGTACCAGTGTTCAAACCTGAGCAGACGCACAAAAATAAAAGTACCCGAATTAAAAGGTTTGGAAAAAGAACTGATAAATTATTGTTGATCCATAGATGCTCTCACTAGCCCCAACACCCTACTGAGTAGAGGAAAAAGGGGAAAGAGTTCCACAGAATGAGGAAACCAATGGAAAGGGAGTAGTGATATAGTTGCAATAGTCCAGGGAATATCACAAAGCAAGTGATATCACAAAGCAAGGAGGTGAAAGACTATCTTTCCACAAAGCTCATTCAGTGTCAGCTCATTTTTGGTTATACCTTTTTATGGAAGGGATGTTAGAAAAGCTTCGGGACATGTAAGTTTCTGAGTCCTACAATAGTATCTGTCCCATCTTCACAATGCAAAGAAGTGTTTCCTGCTGAAGATATGGAGGAGAAGATAAATGTAGATGGTGAATCTATTTGATTGACCACTACAAACATTACCTACAGGGAGCCAATGGGAACCTAAGAAATTATATAGTTCTTTTGGCAAGTTGCCTTTCTCCTAAATGTTTATCTCCTTTCTACACTATAAAGAATTGTATTATCCTCTATGCATGCCTTACCCAATATTCCCATTGCCAAGTCTGTAAAACTGAACAAGAAAAGTTTCAGGAAGAGTGAGGGAAAAAACATTATTGGCTCCAGCAGTTGTGGCCTCACAGACACACTGCTTAATACCTAGCCTTGGCAGAGAAGAAAATGAAGGAATATCCAGTGGAAACTGAACAAATATGGGGGTGCGGTGTAGAAGAAAGCTTGCTTCTCCAGGATAGGGACTGCATGGCCTTGATTCATCAAGCTGGTATATCAATCAATCATCCCTTCATAAAACAGATCACATGCAGGGCAAGAGGCACATAACTGAGTGTCATAGAGATACCAATTACATACTATCCCATTTCAAGAAACAATTTCATCAAAAGACTTCACTGAATGGCACAGTACTGATTTACTGACATGAACAAGTAAGATGCTAGGAAGTACATGCCATATTGAACTTCCTATTGATCAGGACCCATTGAAAAAAAGCTTGATTTTTTTTTTATTGTCCTTTTCCAGGAGAAAGAGCTGATATGGATCATGAAAGCCAAAAAGTATTGTTTGACATTTTAAGGACTTTCATCATAGCTCAAGCAATGAGTTCTCATGCACTAAGAAACAAAACAAAAACAAAAAAAATACCAGCGCATTTCAAGGACTTTATTATAAAGTGATTGCCCTTTGTGCCTGCTAAAGACTGTCTAGTGTTTGGAATTCAACTGGTGCTAGTATTGTTTGTGTGCAATTCATAACTCTCTCCTATTTAATTGTATACACTATTTCATAGTGAACAAATGATCTCTCAAAGCAATTCTAAAAAGTAGGATTAGGTCAGTTATCAAGAAGGTGTGTGTCGCTATAAGGGCTGTGCGAAACTTCAGTCTGTGATTAGATTTGGAGAAGATTCAACCCACTTTGGAGGCCGAATCACCAAATCCAAATTGAATCAAGAGAAGACAAAACACTTCTGAATCAATTTGGAGGCTCTGAATCGATTCGGAAAAGATTCAGATAATATTTGGAGATTTGGAAGGCAGTCTTTCAGGGGAACAGAACCTGAGAAGAGGGAGGAGTGTGGGGGTGGGAGAAGACTGACATCTCTAACTGGCCAGTGACTGTGATCTTTCCCTGTGTCCTCTTCCAATCACAGTGCTGTGGGGGAGGGAAGTAGAAACAGCATAAAAGCCTGTGTCTGCAGGCTTTCTGTGCCTTTTGTGAGATGATTCTGCTTGAGCAACAGCATCTGAAAGGTACTGGACTGGCCTGGCTTCTTATCTATTCAGTCTCCTGCTACCTTTTGTTCTTGGAAAGGATTTACTAACTAAAATCCTGCTACTTACCCTTATCCAATCCATTTCTTTCGATTTATATTTGTTCTTGGGGTTTTTTCCCCCTCAACACTTTTTAAAAAGAAAGCTATATTTTCCCTGTCAGTGTGATCCATCACTGGGAAGGGAAGCACTTACATTACACACACGTACATCACAGAAGAAGTCAGACATTCATAGAAGAAGAAGAGATTTTATATAGTTATTAATATCATTAGTTATAGTTACATACAGACTAAAGACAACACAGAAGTCAGCTAGAGCTTCATCTTAACACAACACAGAAGTCAAACATTCAGAGAAGAAGAAATTAGTTTAGTTACACACATACACAGCAGTAAACACAACACAGAAGTCAGAGATTCATGTTAAAACAACACAGAAGTCAGAGAATCATACAAGAAGAAGAGATCAGATTATATATAGTTATTATTATTAGTTATAGTTGCAATCAGACTACAGACAGCACACAAGTCAGATAGAGATTTGGGACACTGATCTGAATCTCCAGACTGAATCACTGACCTCTAAATCAGCCAAATCTGAATCTGAATCGAATACTTCATATTTTTGCACAGGTCTACTCTCTATTAACACCATGAACAAACTAGCTTTTGTGAAAAGAGACTCCACAGTAAACTGGGAGATGAATTATCTACTTCTGCTGAAAACTGGAACTTACTAAATTGCAAAATTCTTGCTTCTTTTACGTAATATAATGACAACACTGTAATCAAAACAGGCACTGGAGCTAATCTCCAATATATCAAGATAATCTTTTGATTTTCAGTCCAGCCCAAATAATATACTGGGTTTATTTGAAATAAGTGTGGCAGAAGCACTTGGATATGATTGAAAAATATCCTTATTAAACAATCTCTCTAGCCCACTGTGGGGAGTATACAAGTGTTAGGAGGATGAAAAATATCACAGATATCTAAGATTTACTATTCAGCATCCTTTTGCTTGTAGTTCACACCTCAATACTATAGGATGAGAGTTATTTTGTTATGCATTTCTAATACCTTCCTTAGTGGAAACTACTAGGCCCCCCAGGTCTAAAGGAACACAAGCAAAGAACACAAGCACTGTTTATGCTACATAAGCGCACATGAGTTCCAACCCCGCTGGTACTCAAAGGCCAGCCCAGACTCTTCAGTTGCACATAAACAGCAAATTCTTGATTTAGTGATAGATTAATATTTCCTGAAAGACCACTTTCTTTCCCTTATATTTTGCTCCTGAAAGACAGAAAAAGAGATACGAGCAGAAAACAGACAAAATTAGGGGTTTTTTTTGGTTTTTTCTTCTCATTTGGCTGGAGAACATTCACAGTCCAATTGAACTACTGCATCTTACATTGGGCTATCACCATCTACCTTCCATGAGGATGGCATAATACCAAGGCTTCCCATGACTGAATTGTTTAAAGCTGAAAGCCTGCTATTAGGTAGGTATATAATCATATTATTATTGCTTTTCCATCTAGACTTAGCCCAGTTACACTGAGAAAACAGCCCTCCTCAACTCCTCATTTAAATTTCATTGATTCTGAAGTGCACCTTCTGCAAAAAAATGCAGCCTTTAGTCAAGGACGCTGTATTTCTCATACTCTTAGTAATTTGTTAGTTTGGGACCTGGAATTCAGTGAATTCTTATTAAGCCAAAAGTAGTAAATTTGCCAGTTGTAGTAAACTGCCTCATTTTATTTTATTATCCTTTCCTCCCTGTTACTTGAAGATATATACTTTGAGTGCTCTGTAGAAAATGTTAGTCAGGATAGTGGGTACTTTAATGGGCACGGGCTTACATTTTAAAACTGGAGCTCTTATTCCACTTCAAATTTGTCGGAGGGGAGGGGGCAGGGGGTGAGGAATCAAGCTGTGGAAGGGGGCTGGATAAAGCTAATGGAAGCCAGGTCAAGTCAGAAGACAATGTAGACTGAGGGGTGCAGCTATACAAGATCCTGACTGCAGTAGCCAAATATTACTGTGCAGTAGTATCTCATGGCAAAAACCATGCCAGAATGCTACTGCACAGTAGTATTAGATAGTACAGTAGCATCACAAAAGAGGCATTCCCTGGTGCTATTGTGCAGTAACTACTGTGCAGTAATGACTCCAAAAAGCTGACATGTACAAACTCTATAGATGAAAGGACAGGCCAAGATTGGTAAATTAGGTAGGGATACCTTGAATTGCTTCTTGGGGCACCCTCAAAATCCAGGGAATCTCTTGATACTTTGGGGATAACTACAGACATTAAAAAAAAAAAACTGAGGTTGAATTGATGCAGTCTTTGCAGGTTAGTCTAAACTGCAGAGATTAAATTGAGACACAAGTAAACAGACATTTACTTTTGTCTCATGCCTGCAGTTGCTTAAGCCAGAAGTTGTAGGGTGTTAGAGCACAGCTCTCTGGCACATAGGCAGCATGGGCTATGCATTTGCTTCCTCTTCCTGCTGCCCCCAAGGCTTCTGGGATTTGCAGTCCAGAATCATAGCAGCAACTCTGAAGTGTTGCTCATTACTTCCTCTTCCTGTTTCCAGATACCTCTGGGATTTGTAGTCCACAGTCACAGCCAGCAATAAGTTTGAGCACAGGAAGGGGTGTTTAATGGCCCTTCCTTGCCCCAGATCCCAGCTGGAGTTTGCTGGGGGTGGGGAGCAGCCCCGTCCTCCCCGCAGACCAGGCAGCATCCCCAGCCCCTTGTCAGCCAGCCCCTCACTGCTTCAGCTAGGGAGCAGAGGGCAGGGCCAACCCTTCTCTGCTGGAGCAGATAATACAGAACAGCCCAGGGCTGCAAAGCATGCTGTAATGCTGGGGGATTGTTTTTTAACTTGAACCTGGAAGGTGTCTGGGACAGAAGTTTCATAAACCAGTTTGACCCAAATCAATTAAGTTGAATAGTACATTCAACCAAGTTTATCTTAAACCAGTGTCAGCCATTTTGGAACTGTTTTATATGCATTGACTTTCTGTTCTGTTACAGGTTAAGACCACTGTGTGATCACATTAACTGGTGTATATGTAACTTCTGTCCCTGGCATTTAAGGAATTCTTGTCCATTCTATCACAAATCATCTTTCCTAGAGCTTCCACAATCTCAGATGCCCTAGAACCCCCAGCTTTGGAATACTCAATATGATGGGGCTGGCCCAAAGCAAGAACTGCAATTCAGTGTTACCAAAAAACAAAACCACCAGGCAAGATGGTAGGAATGAGACCTGCTTTCAATTAAATTCCCAATGAAATTGACAGAGTTGTTTAAACCATTTAGTTTACATGAAACCTTTAAATTACAAAGAATCAGCATGCTCTGGAGGAGCGGGGGTAGCAGTTCTACTCCAGACCGCTTATTCGTTATTGGTTGGCCCAATTCTTATAAGACTTAATAAGCTGTATGATGAAACATAATAAACACACAAAGACTGTAGTCATCAGTGAACTTCAGTGTGGGTACACTCATGGATATAATATGGGCACAGTTAAGGTTACATATAATTTTTTTTTAGGATTGGGGCGTTAATGAGTACTTCCAAAAAACCCCCCAAAATCTGGCCTCCTGTCCCTTGTCTCTCTCGGCCTAAATTCTCATGGCAGAGCACTGAGCAGCAAATGCAGATTTACAGTCCACTGCTTGACCTGTGAGATCATTATGCCTCTCTCTTTTCACTTCTCATACACACTGGCTGCATCTACATGTTCATTCATGTGTCTTTGCTACTGCACATTAAGTTTAGTACATCTAATATGAGGTACTATATAAAAGTGCATGGCCCGTGCTACTGTGCAGTAGCAACAGCGAACATTTTTTTGTAACAATGTGCATTAGACTAATTCTACTGCACATTAGCAGAGTTTTTTCCATGACATGCTAATGTGCAGTAGAATAAGCTATTGTGCATTATGGCATCTCATGTAGATGCCCCCCCAGTGAAGTCCATTCTGGAGAGGACAGGGATAATAATAATCAACCCCAAGGAACATAAACAAGAAGTTTCTACCCCCCCTCCCAAAAAAAAAAAAAAAAACAAACTTGTTTATACAAATGATCTGGTGAAGATAATTTGAAAGAGAAGAAATCAAGAAACCTATTTGTTGTGGACTGCCATTTTATTCATGTGGCAGGATGCACTGGCAACTCTGATTTTGTCACATTCTACTTTTCATTTCTCAAAAGGACACTCACTCTGGGGCTGTCAGATGCGTAAGATATCCAAGTACATGTTGCGTGTTTGATAAAATGTTATCCTGACCATTAATCACACAAGTTGTTAGATTTCCTCTACCAATACAGCAATTCTGCAAGGACAGCAAACTACTGTCAATTACTCAAAATTTCCTTACTTTTAAATATGCTTCACTTTTTAAATATTCCCCAAATGCTGTTACATTCCCCCTGGCTCTCATAGATTGAGATGTTTCACTCTCTCATAGGAGCAATACCATAATACCACTTCAGGCAGAATGAGGAATGACTTTAAATATTATTCCATGACAATATCATTGGCTAGAGCAACAACAAAAAAAAGTCTTCAGGGTTTTGCAGTAATAGGAAAGGTTTTTTTTAAGAAATGCAAGTGTTCTGTTACTATCACCCTGTACCATAAACTTTCAATGCCAATTCACAGTGCTGGCAAAACAAGATGATAAAGGCTAAAACTAAAGCAGGTTTGCAGTGCAGGTATTTCATCTTTTGGGTTCTTGTCTTTGTTTGGAACATAGCTCATAAGAGTCCTGAAGAGCTTCAAAGATCAAGTCTTTTCTAATATACGTTAAATTCAACCTATTTAATCACAAGTGATTAGAACCTACAGGAGGTGATTTATGACAGAAGCAGGCTCTCTGATCTAGCAGATAAAAACATAATGAGATCGAATGGCTAGAAGCTGAAGATGGACAAATTCAGACCAGAAGTTAGGTGCATATTTTTAACAGTGAGGGTAATTAACCATTGGAACATTTACCTAGGGGCACAGAGGATATTTTATCACTTTAAGACTTCAGACCAAGACAATGATTTCCTAAAAGATATACTCCTGTTCAGTTGGAAGTTATTATAAGATTGATACAGAAATTACTCAATGGACTTCAGGAAGAAACGAGGCAGATGTCCAGTATCCCACAGGCCCATCCATAAATACAATATTTTCTACTCATCAAACCTGCTTGTTCCCAAAGTTTTCTGCTTATTTTAGTAACAAAAAAAAGATTGCACTTCTCTGGGCTGTCTTTACAGACACAGCTTATGCAGCCATAGGTGTGAGGCCTGGAGCCTATTTTGCATTGTTCATCATGGGAGCTGTTAATGCCTGTCCCAGTTATAACTGGTTTTGATACACAAAACAGAAGACAGATGGTTCTCTTTGTAGAAGCCAAGTGGAGCTTGCAGGGAGGGTTGTTAGTAAATGGAGCATATCAATTGGGAAACACCAGAATCAATTAATATGGAACCCCGAGATATTCTTGCAGAATCACTCTTCCCAGACCTCCCTTTAATTGGTGAGAAGTTAATTGCCCTTTGAGGGAACGGTAATGTGAAGCTAAATAGCTGTTGGTTGGATAAAGAGGAAAATACATCCTGCAGTTTTAATTACATGAAGCCTTCTGAATAATGGCATTATATACCCTTTTTATTTCCCTCTGTGAAGTTACACATCTAAGAAAACTAATGCAAGCCTAATAAAAAATGTATTTTGACTTTAAAAAATTGACATTTCTACTGTCACTTATTCTGCTGGATCTACATGGAGACATTAACCAATTCACAAGACACTGAATTTTTTTCTTTTGAAGAGTCTGGCACAGTGCCATACACACAAAGGATTTTGTTTCTCCACACACTTAACTTTCGACATTATGGCTAAGTATGGACATTCAAGAAGCCCATGGCAGAAGCACTCGAACTTACAAACTTTGTTCTAAGCACCCCATTTACATGGGGAGGAAGCAGAACACACATTCACCATTGTGGGGTGGGGCTTGGAGCCAATCTGCATGGCCTGAGTGCAGCAGGTAGGGGCACTTTATCACACCTCCCAGCATGCCCCACAAACTCTTCAGGCTGCTGAAGATTCCTGAGTGGAGCCAAATGCCCAGGCTGCCCCTGATTGACTGGCAAGGACATCACGGCCATGCACCTGGACCTCATTGACTCATCATGGCCACAAGCCATCAGCCGGCCATCACTTGCACACCCACCCAGTGCACCCTACACCCGCCAAGTGTGTGTCTGTGTCCCAGATGCCTGGGTTCTCTGTTTGTGTGTATGGGTACTGCGTGTATGCATGTGCTCTTGTGCACGCATGTGCGTGCGCATGTACATGTATGTGTGTGCATGCATGTAAGTGTTCACACTGCCTGGGTTCTCTGTGTGTGCAGATGTGTGCACATGCGTGTGTTTGTGTGTATGCATGCCCCCCCACCCCTGCCTTTCCCCCCACACGCATAGAACCTAAGCATACTGGACACACACACACACACACACACACAAATGCAGGAACACATACACAGAACTCGGGGTGCTGGTTGTAGCTACATTAGTCTAAGGACATAGGCAGACAAGGTACCTACGTCAATAAAAGATATTGGACCAAGTAAAATAGTTGGGAAAATTCGTCTTTGCAAGCTTTCAGGTACAAACACCTTTCTTCAAACAGAGAAAGCATCTAAAGCTGTTTTGAAGAATTAGATAGAAAAGAAGCCAGAAGCCAGTATGCAAGAATGCCAGTCAGTAAAAATGCAAATTGCAGCAGACATTGGGTACCAAACAGGTAGAAGGGTGGGAGGAAAGGGGAATATTTACCTGGCATTCAGCACTTATTCACCTGTACCTACGTCAATATGCCATAAAATAAATTCAGCAATAAGTACTTTTCATTGTATGGGTGGATCTGTGGTACCCAAAGGGAGGAAGTGGGCAGACCACACAAGCTCTGGCCCAGGCTAGACCACAACTCCGGGGGGGTGGGGCTGACCAGTGTGCCACAATGCACCATGGGATGTCGGCAGAATGCAGCCTACCATGAGTCACAATGGGACGTGATACAGATGTTTGTTATGGTTCTCTAACCTGAAGTCCGATACCACATCTATCCAGGATTATTTTAGAGAGGAAACTGCCATTTTGATAGGTCTCTCTACATGCTCCGACTATCTGACCGGTTACAGCACTTTCTACCTGCCTACTGCAGAATAAATGTAACTTCTGTACCTGGCCTCCAGTAGTAAATTAAGTCAGGCTGAAGGTGCTAGAAAGTCCCGTTGCTGATGTGGGAATAGTAGCAAAACAAAAAAAAACCCCACAACTTTCTTTCATAACTGACAGGAATTCATACACAAAAGCTTTAGACACATTTTTGTTATTTAAAGATGCAAAGTTATCAATCAAGAGTAAGAAACTACATTTCCAGTACCTACAACTGTGGGCTCAACTTCAAAGTTATATCATTTGGTTCGTATTATGACAGCTACACATCAAAGGTCTAATCCTTAACTGCAGGTATTGATTCCTTTTCTTATTTTTATGCCTACATGAACCCCACACATTTTAATCACAATGGAAAGGCATTAAGAAGAGACGGTAAAGCTGTACTATTAATTTACTGAGACACAGTGTTCCTGATTTTGTGATATATTCATACAAAAGCCTAAAAATGCCAGAAATATGGGGAAGCCGGCAGCATGCAATGAACATTAAATGACAAGGACCAAAATCAAGATAGAAAGCAAGACTAAGCAATCTTTGTTTTGCTTTGTTTATTGATTAATGATACTTTAATAACTAAAACTGAGACCTACCAATTCTATTAGCTTGGTCTGCATGTATCGTATGTGACATTTCGTGTAACTAGGTAAAAGCCAATCTGTCCATCCAGATTACGTTAATGCTGCTGTACCATTACTGATAACATCTATGCATATTTCACTATTCCATACACTTTATTATTTACTACACAGTAACTCAATGAAGTGTTTTTCACCATTT
Source organism: Crocodylus porosus (assembly GCF_001723895.1). Lineage (NCBI taxonomy): Eukaryota > Metazoa > Chordata > Crocodylia > Crocodylidae > Crocodylus > Crocodylus porosus. The sequence goes on along the minus strand of NW_017728948.1, from coordinate 6,963,129 downwards.
ATGAAGGCAGTCTTTACATATAGCTCGTTGATGTTTATTTCTGGGCTGCTGCCAAAAAGCAGCTGTATACAGTTTGAACAATCAGTTCAGATTCTGGAGTATTTATTGGTTTTCTATTTTATCTCTTTCACACAAAAGACAGGGTCTTTCATCTGTTATAAAGTAGCATACTGTTTTCTTCACTTGATCGGATTACTGCCTTCATAGCTTATTTTCCTAACACACCCTGTCATTTCTGTTCCTGAATCTTTTTAATGTACAAACACACCTTTTAATGTTAATAGAATACAAATATTTTACTGTTTTCTTGACATCTATGTTCTACTAATATTTTAAGCATGTCTGTTTGCATTTAAGTGTCAGGATGAAGACATCTAGCATAATCTCCCCTTCCTGTGAGTGCTGCCTGTTTCTTTTTTTGTCTGCATAATTCTTTCTTCCAAGAACTTCTTTGCAAACTCATGTTCATAACAATACTGGAGATGAAAACAACTCACCTATGGCATTCAAAAGAGGTGAAACCAACAGTGGGTGAATAGCTAGGGAAGTGAGATATGAAAAAAGAAAAGGAGAAATAATGAAACAGTAGGGAAGCCGTGCAGAAGTTCACAGCTGAAATGTAAGATAATGAATTAGAAAGACGATATATTGTTAATTTATAAGTGAGCTTTTTTTGTTCTTGTTTTTTTTAACTAAAGATGCCAGATTGACAGCTGTGAAGATGTAAATCCCCTCTGAAAATCTGATACAGGTAGGAGAAATAAAATGTTCTTCCCACTATCGTGTATCAGCCCTAATAAAAGGAGACCACTGTTTTGGAAAATGGTGTAGTTGATTTTCTATAGCCATTCAATCTTTTATCTATCAGTGATTACCATTTTGCTGTACTAAAAAGTCATCTGGAGTCTCCAATTCATGTCCCATACAGTCAGCCAAGCAGGGCCCAGATTGTAATCATTCACTAATGATAATTCCTTCTTCCCCCTGCTGCACCAGTACCCACGTCTGCTATAAGAGGTAAGCATCTATCTTAAGATGCCTGGTTAAATGCAGTGTTGTGATACACCTCTCAATTTCAGCAAGTCAAGTTTTCACATTTCACTAAGATTATGCAAATCACCATCCAGCCCCAACTTTAAACATTCCTTCAGGCTTTTATAGACAGCGTTTTGATTTAATCATAACAGTTTCAAAGTTTGAATTTTGCCCAGTGATTCCCATATTCCAAAAAAGAATGGCCGCTATACAGAAATCTCATAGAAAGTTGCAGGTGAGGTTATGAGATGTCCCAAATACCAAGTACAAAGATATTTTGTCAATGAATTGTGTGAAAAAAACGTTTTCTATTTTCAAACCTCACTCTTGAACATAAAGCCAGTTACATTAGGTGTATATATCTATACCTGTACAGTTTCCAGTGGACTGGAAAAGGTGGGTTTAAGGAACTTGGGGGAATGAGATGAAGATATATATGAGAGTTTTGTAACAGAGTGTCAAAGACAAGAAAGAGAGATGTTTCATAGATTTCATAGACATTAGGGCTGGAAGGGACCTCGAAAGATCATCGAGTCCAGCCCCCTGCCCAAAGGGCAGGAAGTCAGCTGGGGTCATAGGATCCCAGCAAGATAAGCATCCAATTTGCTCT
>NW_017728948.1:6934858-6961074 GCF_001723895.1 Crocodylus porosus | reverse complement strand
TGATGACCCCCAAGTCTCTTTCTTCTGTAGTGCTATCCAACGTAGCACTGCCGAGCCTATAAGGAGGCTGTAGGGTTTTTTTTTCCCCCCCCCCAAGGTGAAGAACCTTGCATTTTTCAGTGTTAAACACCATCTGGTTCTCATCCGCCCATTTACTGAGCCTGTCCAGGTCAGCCTGGATCGCCCGCCTATCTTCTGGTGTGGATGCTTTGCCCCAAAGTTTGGTGTCATCGGTGAACTTGGCCAGCCTGCTCCTGACTCCAATGTCCACATCATTAATGAAGATGATGAACAGTATGGGTCCAAGGACAGAGCCTTGAGGGACCCTGCTGGTCACAGGGCACCATGATGAGTGACTTCCATCAATTACTACCCTCTGGGTTCTACCACGGAGCCAATTTCCCAGCCAGTGGATCACCGTGTACCCAAGGCCACAATTGGCCAGTTTTGCCAAGAGGTGATCATGGGATACCAGATTGAAGGCTTTTCTGAAGTCAAGATATATGACATCAATCTCTTCTCCCTTGTCCAGGGGATACATCACCTGGTCATAGAAAGAAGTGAGATTGGTCAAGCAAGACCTACCCGCAGTAAACCTGTGCTGGCTATCCCTTTGGATGTTGGTGTCGGCCAGTCCATAAAGGATGGCCTCTTTAATAAACTTTTCTAAGATCTTCCCTGGGATAGAAGTCAGGCTGATGGGCCTATAGTTAGCCGGATCCACTTCCCTCCCTTTCTTGAAGATAGGCACCACATTGGCCTTCTTCCAGTCTTCAGGCACTACACCAGAGCGTTACAGGATTAGAAAAATGTTTTCATGTCTGAATATGGAAGCTCTCCATGGAATTCACCCATTGTTTAGTAGTGAACTTTGGGACCCAAAGCATAATGGTCTAAATTGTTGAAAATATTACTGATTATAACATAGGGCACCTATACATGAGCACTTACTGTACTCCAGCAGCCTCCCATGTGTCATGTATCAGCAGCCCTGCGCTTCAAAATGGCAGCTTGCAATGAACTTTAAATAAAGCCTCTGCCACCATTTTGATGTACAGGGACATTCATACATGAGACACTCTGGGTGCTTTAATTAGAGCAGTTTTAATTAAAGCAACTGCCCCACCCCCCCTGCAACTCCCTGAGCACATGTATAAATGCCCAATGATTTTAACTTAGAGGTTCACTCATGAATTGAGGCGAGTCAGCTTTAGGTGCATAAACTGAGACATTCTAATAGGGCCTGGTTCTAGGAAGGTAGATCTTTTATATTTTCTTGAAATCAGATCCTCTTCAAGATGGTGACTATAGTGACAGATGCAATAATTTAGATATACTCCCTAATATATGAGACTGAGAAAGCTGGAAATTGGACAATGATAGCTGTGCTAGGGAATAGTTGTTAGTTAAAGGGTGAAGTTCAATGTTACACTTTGACCAAACTGAATCTGTATAACATTAAGCGGTGGTAAAGTTAGACTGCATTGTGAGCAGCCACACATTAAGGGTTAATATCTTTTCTTGCCTGCACAGCTCTGACTTATCACTAGAGTGCTGGTGAGCAGGGCCACCGTTAAGAGCCAGGACAACTGGACTCTATCCCTTGTCTGAAATAGCATAACTTTGAGATGCTCAGAGGGCACTTAGCATGAGTTAACAAGCTTTAAAATGTGGGCTGTTGTGTTTTAAGTGCCCTTAATATGGTCTAAGTGTAACATGCGGCCCTTAATATGGTCTTTATATGGTCTAAGGCCCTTAATATGCATCCCTTAATATGGTCTAAGTGTAACATGCAGCTGCCATTTTGAAAGCACTGTATATGTGGTGAATGTCTGTTTGGTTATGGCTATAAAGCACTTTTGAATGCTCATTACATAATAAGTGTAATTTCTGTACCTAGCCAAAGAGCCTGCAGGAGCTTGCTGGTCGTTTGACAATAAAAGCTGTTTACTTTTCACCTGGATGTCTTTCCTGAATCCTATAATCATTGCACTGACTCAGTTTCGTCGATCAGAAATTCAAGCACCCTAAAATCATTGTCTATTCCTTATTTCATCAGTTTGAGCCTCCACCTTTGAATCAGTTCTGTCAACATTATATATAATACTTATTCCTTAGCTGAGAAATGAAGAACCTCAGCAATATTTCTGATTTTCGGTTCTATAAAGTAATTTCTCTACCAAAGAACCATTGTTTAGATGTAGATTTATGTATTTAAATGGTAAAAATATTAATGATATACCACAATAAGTATGCCATGGACATTAGTGGGACACTTTTCTTTAAAATTAAGACAACTTGGTCTCTACACATTAAATTCAGATGAAAAAAGAGCAATATTCTTTTAGTGAGTAAACCTTGAACTTCTGATAATTTGTTACAATTAGGAAATTGAATTATTAGTGGTTGCTTTTTCTTTTATATTTGCTTTATATGTTTTGCTTCTTCAGTCTGTTTTGGTAGAGAAAGAACACAGTTTAATAATGCAAATTAACTCTACATTTACATAAAAACATTGAGCAATGTGATTTTTTAATCCAAGAATTAAATATATCCTAGTATTTCCAAATACAGGAAATATATTTGAGTGTAAATAGGTACTGTATTAATTATGATCAAATTCCTGAACCAAAAGAAATTAGTTGACACTAATAGATCTAGACAGCAGGAGTCTCCAATGCTTTGCATCCTTGTGTAACCTCCACCACTCAGCTGAATTAAGCATATGCCCAAGATGTTCCCTCTCCAGTGTTCAAGCTGGGTGATTTATTAGGGACAAAGTAATTCATAAAAAAAAAAAAAAAAAAAAAAAAAAAAATCAGAATCAGATTCACATTACAAAATAAAACCAATCAATTTGAATTGATTTAGATAAGTCTTTCCCTAACCCTTAATAAACCACAAACCCTGTCTCCTAGCGAATATTCTGCATAATTCATGGGAACAGTCTCTGATACAACCCTGATTAACTGGCTGTTGGACCAAATCTTATTTGTTTTAGGGTCTGATTTCAAAAGATAAGTACCCATAACTCCAATTGATTCAAGGAGATCTCCCAAGGGCATTTTAACAATCCATGCAGGAGCAGTACACTGACAGCCCTCATTCTCCTGCTTCACTTGTGGCAGTTAGGGCGCTTTTGGGGTCTCTGGACAATATGCCTTGTGTGTGACAGCACTGATCATGCATTTTAGGAATAGGTTAAACAAGGACTTGCATGGAATTGAACTAGATGATGTTCAGGGTCCCCTCCAGCACTACTTTTCTAAGAGTCCATAATCCTGCAATTCTATGGATATACCTGGACTTGTAATCAATGTCTTTCTATATTCACAAAAAAACTAGATATTTCTAACAAAGAAAAGGCCAAAGTAAATTTGCCATGGGTAAACAACATTTATTCTGTGCAAAAATTATGAAAATAAAGAGCTAAATCCTGTTTTACATTTATTCATAAAATGGCTACCTAAGTGTCACTTAAGTGCTGGTTAGGCATTATTGCAGAACATTTTTCATTCCCTTTCCATCTGTATATCTGAGTTTTCCCTGCACCACCCTTCTGAGATTGTGTAGGCTCCCAGGTAGAATAGAATTGCCAGGCACATGCATTATTCTGCATAAACCCCTAGCACTAAGTGGAGGAACATTGGTATGAATGGAGGGAGTAGGATTCTCTCACATTTTAGCCCAGCTGTATAATACTTAGGAAGCGCTTGCTTAGGGAGTAGGAAATGCAGTTTCTAGTAGGGGTGCACTGATAGAGATTTTGGGGGCCGATACCAGTTGCTGATATTGAGGCAAATCAGCCGATACAGATCTAATTTCCAATATAGCTGCCTCCAGCTGGTAAGTCCAATGTGATGGAAGGGGACAGGGAAGGAAAGGGGCATAGAGAGTGCAGATTAACACCCCCTCTGGTAAGGGAAGAGGCAGGGGGAGGTGCTGCCCAGATGGGGAAGGGGTGGGGCAGAACCATGGCTCATGGTGGTGGGGAAGGTGGCTCCCACCACTACTTGCACCCTAAGAGGACATGGAGGGCGTGTTCCTCCAGATCTGCATGAGGAGGGGTGTGGCAGGCTGCAGCCTGGGCTGCATGGGGCTCTTCTCAGAGGGGGCTGGGCTTGTAGCAGGCAGTGCTGGGAGGCTGCTTCATGCACCCAGAATTTCACTGCCATTCAGCTCCCAGTGCCTTCTCTGCCTGCCACCCAGCACAGCCCCAGCTCAACACTTTGCCTGCACGCATGCACTGGGAAAAGACAGGGCTGTGCTGTGCAGCTGGTGGCAGCAACACTGGGAGTTGAGCGGTGGTGAAATTTGGGGTGGATGCAGCATCTTCCCAGCACTGCTGGTGCCCACTCTGAGCCCAGCTACCAGCAAGAAGAGCCTTGTGCAGCCCTGGCTGCAGTCACCCCTGCCCCATGCAAATCCAGGGGGCACATGCCCCTCCCCCTGTGCCCTTCTGGGGTACAAGAAGCCACAGGAGCCATTTTCCCACCATCCCTACCTGGACAGCACCTGCCCCCTCCTTAGTTCCATAGTTTCTAGGGTCGGAAGGGACCTGAGCAGATCATCTAGTCCGACCCCCTGCCATGGCAGGAAAGAGTACTGGGGTCAAATGACGTTGAAGTTATTCAGTAGCAGAATCTTGCAATCTGCACATACATATTGTCTTTATCTCGTAATTTCATAGTTTCATAGTTGGTGGGGTGAGAAGGGACCTGAGCAGATCATTGAGTCTGACCCCCTGCCATGGCAGGAAAGAGTACTGGGGTCAAATGACCCCAGCAAGGTGTTCATCTAACCTCCTCTTAAACACCCCCAGGGTAGGAGCCAGCGCCACTTCTCTTGGAAGCTGGTTCCAGACCCTAGCTGCCCTGACTGTGAAGTAGCGCCTCCTGATATCTAACCTAAACCTACCCTCTGCCAGCTTGTGACCGTTGGGGGTCACCATGGGGGGCACTGATCTGCTCCCCACATTCCTTCCCTTCCCCTCCCCTTCCACCACATTGGACTGACCAACTGGAGGCAGCTCTCCATGCTGTCAGCTCTTCTCCTGGCTGCCTGAGTGCTGGACTGCAGCTGTGTGCGGCACAAGCATTTATCCGCCAAATCATCAGCCTCATCGGGCCAATATCCAATACAGCAAATTTTCTTGATATCGGTGCCATTCTGATATTAGACCAATGAATCACTGCACCTTTAGTTCCTAGACCCCCTAAATTCTCCCACCAGGCCACGAGATAAGCAATTCCCAGAGATTCTCCAGTCCTCACCATGAAACCTGTCCTTTAGGCAGTCAAGAGAGGGTGATACATGGGGCCAGAACAAGAAGAGCAAGACAAAAGAGTGTGCTTCTAGCCATGGACCTTGTCTCTAATAGGTCCAATTATCTATTCCTCCAGTAAATATTAAAAACAAAAAACAGAAAAGTCATCGGATCTTGTATGGTCCAGGTTCAAACCCTCACCTGATGTGGGGCCTGAGTCCACAACCTGTTGGTCTGATTCCTAAGAAATAGGCAACTGGACTTTTCAAAGGCTAGTAGAGTTGGACAGCCCTGGGCTAAAACATGGAATATGCCTCCTTCTCCTCCTCCACTACTTTATTTACAGTTACATCATACCTGCACATTCCTGTTCAGGCACAGGTAAAAATAAAAACTGAAGTCTGAATAAGTGACAAAAGTTTTGTTCACACAGCTAAGTAAATGACACTTAGGCATATAAAGGTGAAATATATCACCCCAAATGTCTACCCAGCTCTATATTGCAGACAAGAAATTAATAACTAATTTTTAACATTGAAACTATTTAACCAATAAAACAACTCAGGAATATGGCAGATTCACTGTTAATTCAAGTCTTTCTAAAAGTTTTTCTGTAAATCACCCAGAAATTTTGGGTTTATTGCTGAGTCACTATTTGAAGTTCTTTGGCAAGTGTGGTGTAGAAATTGAAACTAAAAGATCATGTTATTTCCTTCTGGTATTAGATCCGCCATTTTTTAGAAATGTAATGAAGTGACACACCATACAAAAAAAAAGGTTTGTTTCCCCCCCCCCCCCCCGTGACCATACACATCGGTCAAGCCTCTTTGCTTACCAACAAAGTGCATTTAGTAGAAAAAACAAAAAGGAAAACCACATACCCAACAAGTACTAGTCATACCACTCAATCCAGTGTTGAGACATGCTTAAAAAGCATAATGGTGGGTGTCAAACAAAGACTTGCACAGAATACAAAAGCTCTACCCATATGCCACAATTATTGTGCGTCTTTTTGGTAAGCCAAATAACCATGAACCTGAATTAACTGCACACCTGAGCTAGAGATGTTTTACATCATTAAAGTAGCTAAATTATACTGGAAAATGTGACCCATACTTCAGTGATAGATAGATCAGGAACATTCTTGATAGAGTTCCAGATGGAAAGGACAGCTGTTAAGGTACAAAAGAAGGCAGCTGAAGTGTTTTCCACATAAATTCTGTAGTTTACCCACAAATAATTCAGCTCTTCTTCCCTATATTGCTTATCTTTGTTGTTAACTTTAATGATGTTCCTTTAGTGCTTAAAGAAAATAACTAATGACAGCCATATGTGTAATTCTGAAGAATAAACTGCATAATACTGAAGTACTTTGTCAAACCTCTTGGTAATATTTGAATTAAAGACAAGAAAATTAAGAGAGATTGCAATGGCTAAAAGAAATTTGCCATCTGTAAAACCAGAGACTTGTCAAGCTAATCAGATCTGTAAGTTAATTGGATTTTAAAAGAACTGAAATGAAAACATCTGAAACAGACTATGTCCAGACTTAATCAGACTAACATGAATTTTGATCAATTTACCTAATAATTTAGTTGTTCACAAAACATTACATGTGCGCATACAAAAGTGCAATTCCAGAACACTGTATGCCAAGCTCATAGCTTTTAGTTTTATATTTGTTTTATATTTTGCTCAAGATGCATACTTGATTTCTGGGCTTGTTGTTGTTTCTTCTTTTCTGTTTTGTTTGGTTGTTTGAACTATACAGAGAATTGATACAGGACCTCTGGCCAAATGGAAGGGGAATAAAGAATGGTTTTGGTTTGGATTGACATAGACATAGACATTAGGGCTGGAAGGGACCTCGGGAGATCATCGAGTCATAAAACACATTTTCTTTCTATTTTCTCCTTTCCCCCCCAACCCCCCCCCAAAAAACAAACTACAGGAATATTTCTTGCAGGCTGACCTGAAATGTTTTGTCTAAGCTGAAATGAAACATTTTATGGCGTTCCATTTTTTGGTGGTGTGAAAGAGGAAGAAAGAGCCCCACCCCCACACAACTGGCCCCATTACTCACTGCAAGGGAAGTGATGAGTGGCAGCTGCGGCAAGACCCTGAGACAGCAGGCTCAGGCACACTATTTTCAGAGCTGCCTGAGCCTGAGAATTAGTGGTGAAAGGGGGAGGGGCCAGGAAGAAGAGTGGGCCACTGAAAAAGTAGCTGGGAATGCAGCTGGGCTCAGCACGGGGAGGAGAGAGTACAGTAGCAGGGAAACACTGGAGGAAGCCTGGGAAGCACTGCAGAGCCCAACACTGGAGGAGCAGTGCCATGCCTGGGAAACGGTCTGGGAGGAGGGCCCAGCAACATCGCCAAGTGCAGCAAAGCAGCAGCACACCATGGAGGAGCATCGGGAGGAAGCAGGAACCCCACCACAGAACATGGTAAAAAGGCAAGCAAGTGGCATGGAGGCCAAGAGAAGCGGGCTGAGTGCCATGGCAGTGCTGAACTGACCAGAAACCTGTGAAGGAGGGCCAAAGCCTGGGGTTACACTGGGTGGCAAGACAGGCAACACTGTGGGGCCACGGGGCTATGACAGCCTGAAGCCTACCCAGGAGGGAAAGCCATGCAGAGCAGCCAAAGCTGGTGACTACAGCCACATCAGGAGTAGACCAGACAACGCAGCCTCAGGTCAGAGGGGGCTGAGGTGGGCAGGGTTGCCTGGGAGGCTCAGCAGCTACCCGCTGCACCTCCGGTGGTTATCTTTTGAGGCCCTCATCTCCTCATCCTGTCTCTTCAAGCTTTAACAATGTTGAAAATATATATATGGAAAAATAAGACGTAACTAAAGTTGAATTACTTGCAACATTGGATACAGTCATGTTGGGAAACAGAACCCAAGAGCTAATCACAAATTCAGATGCTCAACAGCAAATACATTGTAGTTTCTAAACGGCATGGGAGACTGGGTCTTCCCACAGCCAATATCACTGACCAGGGTGGGATGTCACCCTGCGGCCAATCGCACCAGCCAGGAAACAGCTGCAGCACTCCCACGAGTGGCCATGGCACTCCCGGAAATGGCCACGGAGCTTCATCCAATGCTCCCACTCCCTGGCTGGTGCTTGTAGAGGGGGGGACTGGTGCTCCTGCCTGCCTCCCCGCCCCCCCCCCGCCTGTCATCTAAGTGGGGAGTGTGGTCTGTCAGAGGGTGCACCAGCACTCTCATGGGGTGCACGTGTACCCCCGTGCATCCTGTACGTGTCACCACTGCTAAACTGCTAGGTATTTGCCTAACCACAGGCTGATTTGGGAAATCCATGCCTTAGCCTCCTCAACACTTTAACACAGTATTTTGGTGACATAAAAAGGTCTTATTGAAAAGCAAACAAATTTCTACATGCTCATCCAAACCAAATCAGCATGCTGCACCTAATTTTGCCAGTCCCTAACTACAATTAATGATATGGGTGAGCCTCAAAAGGTTTGGAGATTTCTTGGAATAAGTACTCGAAGCATACCACATCTTAGCTTAACATATTCAGAACAATCTGATCCAGAAATTGAGCTGGGGAATAGCATGCTAAACACGTTTTCTCATGACATTTACAGATTAAATTTGCTAACAGATTTTGGATTTTGCTGTTTAATGTAGTTTACCCACTTAATATTTCAAATGTGTTTGTTCACTAAATTCCTGCCTGAATAAAGAACCTGTAGTTTTTTTATGCAGTAGTTCTCTCTTGATATATACTTAAAGCCATTGTATTCAGACATGTGCAGTATACGTCCAATTGCGGTAAACTGGTAAAGAACAGGAAACTATAAATTTCCTATAAACCTAACCTTCCATGTGGGTAATGCTGTGGATCAACTCAGCTTTGAGTCTTTATCTTCCTATTCAGAACTAGTAAAAATTAAAACCAAAAAAACTGACCAATTTCCATAGAGAGAGAAAAGCAACCAATATGGGCCCGTTTTGTTCTCAGGCATGAGGACATGTATGACCACATTATGTATGACCATTGCCTGTTTTCAGGCAGTCCAGCAAGTTTCCCATTCATTTCAGGATCCAATCAGAATGGCTCCCGTTCTGAGCGCTCTACAGGCTTGTACCAGCCTACCTCAAGACTCCATTTTCTTCTTTTTTTTTTTTCCTCTGCTTACATAGCACCGACCTCTTCCCTATATCTCCACACAAGAGGTCACAGCTGTTGGTCAGTATTCTGTTTCTTCAATGAGTTTTCTCTTTTCATCCACTCCATAGTGCTCTGCAACAGTGTATGTCTCTCTTTGTTATTCACTTCCTTGCTTTAAAACGCATTGAAAAATATTAGACCCCAGGAAAGTCATTCAATGAACTCGATTCTAAATCCAAATGGGACTGTTAGATCATTTAGTCCGATTCTGCTTGCATCAGCAGCATTGAATTTCATCCATTTACTCCGCCGTTTAAACCAATATCGTGTTTGGTCAATAAATACATTCCAGAAAGGAATCCAGCCGTGATCTGAGTTTGCTCTGTTCATTTATTACCCTCACTGTTAGGAAGTTTACCTTATTTCTAATTTGCATTTGTCTGGCTTTAGCTCACAGCCATTGACTCTTGCTTTGCCTTTCTCTGCTAGATTCAAGTGCCCTTTCTATACACTGTAATCACCTCTCAATCTTTTATTTATGTGTTTATTTTTGAAAAGCTAAACAGACTGAGCTCTTTACATTTCTCACTGTAGGACATTTTCTTGACTAACTGATTCAGTTCTGAGACTCTTTTCCAAGCTCTATCTAGTTCTTCAACATCCTTTTAAAATGCGGACATAAGAACCTTAAGAGTATTACAACATCAATCTCTCCAGTGCCATTAACACAGCTAAAATCACTTTCCTGCTCCTAACTCGCTATTCATCCAAGGATGACACATTTTAAAACAGCATTGCACTAAAAGCAACTTGCTTATCCACTATGACTTTCAAATCAGCTTTTACATCATTATAAACAAGGAACAGATAGATCAAATACAGGCCTATAGCAATGTAAATTGCTTAAATCTGTTGGAGAATACCCTGGAAAAAAATAAGAAGTACTCCAGTGCAGGCACTGTATATCTGGGTTTTATCCTATGGTAATATGTTCAAGGTAAACAGGCTCAGCTATAACCTAATGGTAAGGTGCTATAATGTCTACTCTGTGCAGTTCCCCTTGGAAAGCTGCATATCCATCTCCGCTGGATCCCATTTAAATCTACATGGGTGTACAGAGCAGATGCAAGTTATACCAGAAGAAACTCCCCATCCATCCAGGCTCAGGGTAAATTTACGTTTAGACAATACTAAGGACACTTAAAATGCGAGTAACTACACACAAAAGCTCGTTAACTCATGCTAAGGGCCCTCTGAGCATCTGAAAGTTACGCCACTCCCAGCGAAGGTTAATTCTGGGCCATGCTGCCTAGCCTGTGTTAGGATAACTTTATTTCTATGGAGATAAAATAAGCAAAATTTATATATTTCATCCTCTCTCACTGCTTTCTATAGCATTCCCTCTTGCAAGACATATAGAAGCATAGCTTTACCACTGGCTGTGTTAAAATGCATCTAAAGTTACCAAGAGATCTAGGTTGCCATGAAACTCCGTTTTTCTCATCATTAGCAACCATCCCCACCAGTCTTTGATCTTTCACATATTATAGCACACTGATTTTGTATTTAATTCTAGATCACTGATGAAAATGTTGTACAACTGATCCCACTAGAAACACCGCTGTCTAGCAAGTCACATCGTATTACTGAACTTCAGGTTTCTCATCAACCCTTACTTTAGAAAAGTAGTCCTTTGGTGAGTTCTATTTATTGGAATGATGCCTGACACTAAGGTGTCGAGTCTGAGTCCAATCTGGGTCTTCTGTTGCTATTAAAAAATGGCACATCTGTACAGAATAAAAAGAAGTTGGTTCGTTATCTGTCACATTCTCTTCACGGCTAATGTACACTTCCATTCTACATGTGACATACCGCAATTTGAAAACGACTGGTCTAAGAAATTCCTGGGGTATGTGATGCTTTGCCAATGGGTACATACCTAAATTTTAATAATGGTGGTGGGTCATCACTTACCTGATTAGCAGGAGTAGCTGCCAAATCAGGTATGCTGCGAGACGGTGAGGGGAAAGGGAAGGGGAAGGAGAGGGTGTCTGTGGGCCCAATCCAGCCTGCAAAATGGCCCTGCACCACTCATCCAGCCCATGGGGCCAGATGAGTTTGACTTCCCTGCTATATATCTTTATGGTTTTGAATATGATTTATCCAAGGAAATGAGGAGTGCACATTTAAGGACCAGAAAGTAGCCAGAACTGCTAAGTATTGCAATAGTGTTTTGGAGCATGGGCACTTGTGTTATGGACTCTGATCAGGCAGGCCAGCCTGGGCCAAGTACTGGCAGGGACTCTGATCAGACAAGTCATATTTCTGCTGTGGCAATCTTCCTGGTTCCTGCACTCAGATTTTCCTGGTTCCTGTCCCTAGTTTTAGTTTATTTTTGGACTCCGGCTTTGGATTCTGACGTGGATCTATTTCCTGGCCCCCAACCCTGCTTTGACTCTGCTCTTGGACTTCACCCTGTTGAGAATCCCTTGGACTGGTACTTTGCATCTGACCCCTAGATCCTGACCCTGGACTGTGTTTTAGACTCTGTTCCTTGATTTCCCTCTATACGTAATAATATAACCCCCATTCTCCGACCCAGCCTCAGACCCTTGCTTTCCCTCAATGGGCTATTAGGTGAGACCACTTATGACCTGGTCCCTTAAGTTTGACTGGCCTGAAAACCCAGGGCCCCAGCCAAATGGGTAGGCAGCGCTCCCAGCAGCCAACCAAGGTGCTCATTGTTCCTAAACTGGGGCAAAGTTCATTAGCCAAAGCTTACTGCAGATGTGGCTGCTGAGCTACTTGGCCCTGGCTGACCTGCCTGATCAGAGTCCCTGACAAGACTTGGCCCAGGCTGGCTTGCCTTATTAGTGTCCCTGAAAAATTGTCACTCCCGGTCACAAACAGAAGGGGCCACTAGTGGGATGGAGACCCAAGTTATTGCCTGCTTGTAATGGGAAAAAACAACATGAGCACCTATACATGTGACAAAGCTCTGTTCTGACGCATGCTAATTAGCACATACCAGACCAGACACATCTGTTGTGGGTCCGCTGGAGCATGCCAATTAGCATATTCTAGCAGCCTCTGTGTCATGTGTATTCAGTCTCCCTGCATCGCAAAAAGGTGGCGGGGGCACTTTAACAAAAGCTCATCAAACGAGCTTTGAAGTCCTCCTGCCACCATTTTGAAGCATGGGATGCTGAATATACATGACATGGCAGGTGCTTTAATTAGAGCGGCTCTGAGAGCTGCTCTAATTAAAAGTTCCTCTCCATGCCCTACTTCAGAGGACACAGTCTATGGAAAGGGACACCTGAAAATTCTTCCACAACCCAACTGGTTTGTGACCCTTATCACAATCAGAAATACCCTGTAAATACGGTATATGCAAGTCACAGGGAGCGTCTGTCAGCTTTGCATTCACTCACCCTCTACAACCTGCATCATTCACAAGAGAATACAGGCACACCTTAGGGCATCACAGTTCTTGCTGTCAGCTGCATCAGTATTTTTATTAAGAACCCTGATTTTCTTGAGTTTTATTGGTATGTAAAAAATTCAGCAGCCAGGAGGATGCTTACTGGCAAGGTCTAATCCCTGGAACACTTTTATAATCTTTTAAAAAAGAGGAAGGCTTTAAAAGACAGGAGTACCAAACTCTGGTGGTTCACTGGAAGTGGACAAATTCTTAAAGCACCTCCTATAAAATATCCCCCTCAAATTAACACTTGAAGGTGGTAGATGCATTTTTCTTGCTTGCTTGTCTTCCAAGTTGAAATGATTTATCAGTCATTTGTTTTTACGTGGTGCACACCCATGGTACTAAGCTTGACTTGTTTCACTCAGGATTCTTCTGATTTACAGTGGTACTCACTAGAATCCAATCTGGCTTGACCAGGAGGTTTGTCTTCAAAATGGTTAAGGTGACCTCTACACTGGTCTGTAGGACTCAGGGCTCTCAACTGCCTACATTCTGCTAAACCCTTCCCTTAAATCATCCTTCAAAACAGGAATAGGATAACGAAGAGAACCTTCATTTTTGGTTAAGCTCCATTTGAAAGGAAGTCTATTTTTTGAGGCCAGGAAGTGTTTAAAATTTTCCTCCTTTCACTTTCTACCCCTTGATATTTAGGCCAGATGGCATTTTGGCCTCTTTAGTAGTGACAATGATAAGGAATGAGCAAAGCAGTTCTCTTGATCAGCTGCAAATCCCACGTGTAACAACCGTCCCAATAAAATGTACAAGCGACACTTCACACAGTATTTGGACATCTCACCAAACAATGTTCTACTTTGCCTCACAAAATAGGACAGGTTATGCTAAGCCATCTAAATTCCTTAAATGGCAACAATTTAATTTGTCCTGCCACGCGTGTTCAGAAATGATGCAATATTGCTCCTCGCTACATTTATGCTCTGTGTGATTCAACTGTCCCAAATAGAAATACTGCGTGCAACTTAAAAAATTATAGAGGTCCACAACTAGTATTAGTTTGTACAAAACTGAGAGTAGCATGGTGGTGGTACTTATGCTGAAGAGACTAGTGGTTAAGCATATCCCCAGGACATGGTCAAGCAAATTGTAGGCCCCCTCCCCTTAAGAAGATTTAAATGTTGACTTCCCACACCACAAGACAAATGTCTTGCCACAGGCCAAGTAGGACTTAGAAAACCTTGATGCTGAAGCTGAGCACCATAGGAGTAGTAGATAAATATGTTTCATCCCTTCCTTCATTAGCTGAAATTAATATCTTGACAGCACTATTTAGAAAGTCAGGTAATGGCTTCTCATCCTCATTACAGTATTTCTTCATGTAGGTATGGCTTGTTGGGACAGCATGGCCCATATCCCTAACATGAAGGAGTCCATGTCTGTATTTGAAGAGAAGAAAAGGAAGCCCGGTGGACTGGTAGGAGCAAACGTCAAGATTTTGGACGTCACTTTTGGGAGAGTGGGGGTGGAGCCCACACAGATTCTGTCAAGAGATTACTCCTTCTTATTGGATACCAGCTGACTCTCTTCTCTGCTAAAGTACTCCCGAAATCCCTCTTCTCTGACATCTCTCAGTATGCATCCACCTTACACAGGATGTTTTAACAATTGGGGATCACTTTGCTTTCAGTTCATTGAGACCTAACTCTCCTCTCATTCAAACTCATACAGCTCCATTGAGCCAGATTTTATCCCCTCTTACCAAAATATAATTTACGTATCCCAGGTCTTGGGCAAGTGTTCAACGACTAGGATACATACGGTTTGTTAGGGATATTGCAGTTGTCTGTGTACATACCTATCTTCTCAGATCAGATGCCGTGCTAAGGCACGCAAGCCTTGTGACGTTAACAGAAGTCAAATTCCAACCAGAGAAATGAATCTTAGTGGAGGTAAAATTTCCCCAGTTAAAACGAATGGAAAATCATATGCCTCCTGCATAACCAAGGATTCTTGAGGCGTGTAAGTGTTTCCCATTTAAATGACTAGTTCTACAGGTTGAAACAGACTGCACCTCTAGAGAACGCTACCTTTGTGTTAGCTCCCCACTGGAAGTGTAAGAGAACTAAATGGCCACCCAAATCATAACTACACAAGCCATAACTAAATGGTCACGGAAGTGAAATAGCATGTCTCCCTGTCTCTGGTCGCATAAACCAGGATTTTATCAGCAGCTACTCATTACAGATCTAATCAGACAAGTAGTTTTTGGCTCTTGTCTTCTGGGGTTATTCCAAGCAGGTGAGACCCAAGAAATTGAAGTTCATAAAGAGTAGCTCTAGGTCAAGTATTACTGCCTGTGCTGCTCTGGCTAGTAGGAGGGCTATAGACTTTTCCTCTCTAAATACGGGGGACACAGAAAAAGGCTTTTATGAATATGAGAGAGCCATATCTCTTGAGTGCCTTGAAGCAAGATGATTCGGAATATCCCTCCAGGAAACATTTACAAATTCGACCGTTAATAAAGATTGGAGAGTTATCTGATGCAATGACCACGGAGGTAAGGTTGTTCAAAACAGAGGGAGGGCCAACAGCTGAAGTGGAGATAGCTATACTTGAAAATATAGATGTCTTACTTATGGCTGAATATTAAATCTGACATGGCAGAAGGGGCTGGGTTACAGATAAATTAGGGAAGGATTTAAGATGCAGGACTTAATTCTCCATTGCTCTGTTTTTCTTGTGTTGACAGCTGCATCTCTGAACAGTACATGAAATATGATTTAATTCTCACCCCACGCAAGTCTTGATGAACATATTTTGGCCAAAACAATGGGGAAAATCAGATGTATGGATGGGGCTATCTGCTTGAATTAGGTTTTTAATTGGCTTTAGCTAAGCCAAAATTCAAAGCATAGGCAGATTAATGTTGGAAAGCTGAAAACGAAGTATAGTTCTTTTTTTCATGAATACTATAGTTTAGCAAATCAGGGTTGGCAGGGAACAGGGCCCCAAGGTCACGGTGGGCCGAGCGGTTCGGTACGGAACAGGCAGGATTAGTGGCGAGGAGTCTGAACGGTACGGGACACGTGTGGTTTCAAATGATGGGTTTTATTTTACTTACACTTCTGGAGCATAGGCAGAGAAGCTTGCTTCCGTTACAGTTAGATAACGAACGACAAAAGGGGTCTGTTGGTCCATGGGGTTCTCGAGCTGAGCCCTTGCTTTCTAGCCAAAGCTAGGTGCGGCTGCCCAACTCAATAGTCCCAGGGCTGGTCAACAGCTCATTAAATCGGGAGATGAACAACGAACTGTAACGTGAAGAACAGTGTGACGCCAGTTCAAAGTGGATGAAATGGGTGGTCGTTAAGATGCCGAAGTCGATGTGGAGGTTGGAGTTACGATGTCGTAGCCAGTGGTCAAGATGCGGGATTGTGGTCGAAGCTGGAAATTAATTCGTTAGCCAGAGATCAATTCGGAATAATCAGATTAAGATGAATCGAATAAATCGCAAAATCGTAGCTGTGAGGAGACCAGTGGGCCCAAAGCGCTCCTGAGGAGCGGTCCCTGCGGCCGCAGCCTCTGCTCTCAGGATCGGGTCGATCTCTCCCTGCGAGACAGTCTCTGCTAAGGCAGTATCTGTTGAACAGGTCGAGCGTGGTCTCCCCCCCTGAGGAGCAGTCCCTGCAAATAGCAGCCTCTGCTCTCAGGGTCGAATCTCCCCCTGTGAGATGGTCTCTGCAAAGGCAGTATCTGTTCGCAGGTCGAGCGTGGTCTCCCTCCTGAGGAGCAGTCCCTGCATTAGCAATCTCTGCTCTCAGGGTTCGGACAGGAGACCAGTGGGCTTAAAGCCCTCCTGAGGAGCAGTCCCTGTCAGGCCAGCCTCTGCTCTCAGGACCAAAAACTCTCTCTCACTCTCTCTTTGGCTAACCCCCCTTGAGAGGAGCCCGCAAGTCTTTTATGACAACCGGGTAGCCAATCAGGTTGTCTTCTCTAAAGAAATTTCTAGTCCGATTACGTCATGCGGTCTGTAGACTGAGCATGCGTCTGGTCAGATTACTTCATCTGCTGAGCAGAACTGAGCATGCGTGTTGTTACAAAACTAGGTCAGTTGTGACTGACAAGCCACGGGTCGCACAGGGGGCACATGCTGGGCACACTGTGGAATTTTCCATTGGCCTTGCCTGCTTGTCTGCACATGATCAAACTTAACTCTTGTGTTCCCAGCATACATTCAAAATTTAGTCTGGACAAGGGTATGGAGGACTCCAAAGGAGTTTCATTTCCCTTGGTCCAAATTCTTCTCTCACTTGCACTCACTATAACAGGTTTTGAGGGTAATAAAATTATTAAAAAAAAAAAAAATAAGTGGAATCAGTATCAGGCCATTTCACTTGTCTCACAGTAGATCTTTTCTCGAGATCTTACATTTGTTCATCTTGTTTCCTGACTCTACAAGCAGAAGAAAATAAGCAGCCACCAAGCCAAACTCATCACTGGATTATTTTCATTTTATGCCAGTATTCATAGGCACTATACTGGTGTTAAAGAAGAGCAGCATCATTCAGATGTAGGCTTCTGGGAAATTAGCAAGGAAGTATGCAATTCTTTGGGAGACATTTTCTTTTTTGATCTTGGATGTTACATTTCAGCTCAAAGCTTTAGTTTGTTTCTCCATCCCTCTTTTTCCCCCCTTTTTTGTGTCTATGCTATAAAAAGTGATGAATTTAAGGGATTAGAATAGAAAATTTGACAGACCCTTAGCCACCATGACAGCAACAGACAAAAAGGCAGTATTTTTTGGTTTATATCATAATCTGAAATTGGAAACATTTCAGTTCCATTAACAGTATCGACTTCACCATGAAATGGAAGTAATCCAATGACAGTACTGCACATTTCACATTTTTTTTAAATAAAAATGATTTGTCTAATGAGCTACCTGGAAATTGTCACGTTGCTTGAATACAGACATTAAACTTTAAAGTGCTAAATGTTAAAGTAAGCAAGTGTTTAGAATTACAGAAGAATGGTTCTTAAATGAAAATTAAAGTATTGAGAGAGTATGTTGCTTCTCCGCCAGCTCCTTAATTTATTCTCATTACCTAATTTTAACTAAGCAGCTCCACTTCCCAGTCATTACGCATCTCTACTTTTTATTCATTCTACAATACTTCAAGAGCTACAGGTACCAATATATACCTAGCTGAATACATTCAACCTTACCTGTATTTACAGTAGATGTACCATTCTTCAGGAAAGTTTCCAAATTAGAGACTGGTGAAAAATATATGCCAAATTATGCCACACTTTACCCTCACCCTGCACAGAGGCCCAGAGGACCGTTAATGGGCTTGCTTCTAAAGGAAGAGCCTAATTAATATGAATCGGGCCGGGGGCAGGGGTTAGTGGAAGCCAACCCCTCATTGTCCTGATTTTTCAAATGTCTAGAGGCATATCACTATGTTCTGTGTCCTCATGGACTTTCCTGCACTAAGCAAGATCAGGTTTGAGGGAAAGACCTCCAAGAAAAAGCAGCATTGGGCTTTCTAGGAACAGGCATTCATGGTTCAATCGATCACCTCCTGGCTCTACAAGGAATTGAGACAATGCTGAACATGGGAGTAGTGTGTAGTGATGCTAAGGGTGATTTTTTTTTGTATAGACTATTTTACTGAACAGTTGCTTTATTATTTTATTTGTAGAAAACCAGGCCCCTAATCTGGTATACTTCAAAGAATATAGTTCAGTAACTAGAAGCACAGGCCATATAACTTCAGGGGGCTTCCTAGGTCACTGAATTAAACATCCTTCAAATGCAAATAGCTGCATCATATTTCCCCTCTATTATGTTTTAATAAGGATATTAACTTGAGAGTGTAATTTGAAAATAATTTATCCAGTAAATTTAGTTCACGTTTTTTATATACATGAGCTATAGTTTCTTCAGCTGAATTCATTATGGACCCTATTCATCATGCTCCTTAAACATCTGCGTGACTTCCAACACACACTTAGTTTCACTGAAGTCAGTGGTAATATATATATATGGGATTGAATACCATGATGAATCAGGGCCAGGAAGACCAATCCCGCTCCAAAACATCTTTCTGTTACCTGTAATGGATATTGGATTGGATTCCATTTGAATGTATTCTATGATTATCCCTTTCCACCATTTTACACTAGGGACTGATTTTGAATACTTGAGCTTGAACATTTGTTACTCGTCGTGTTTTATTTGAAATCCTTCTTTAAGCCTTCTCTCTTGATTTTTGGAAGAAGGCCTTCCCACAGTAAAGGGATGTCTTACTGTGCAAATTTAAGTTTCACCTTCTGTGGACGCTTACATGTGGGACTTTGAATTTCATTTGCTATGTACACCATTTCAGTAAAAAGTTATGAGTAGAATGTGTACAGAAAGGAAGCAGAAGAATGGTGTGAACAAATGTAAGCCACTGTTTAAAATGTGTTTTGCATTCCCCTCTGTGCCTGATCAACAGAATATATGAATTTGCTACCACAGCTAGCTACAGGATTTAGTTCCAAGATATGTTAGTCACATTGCTTAATGCATTATTGGAAGACACTATGGCTAAGTACTGAGTCAAAAAGCCTGAGGCGGAATCGATCCAATCTTTGCAGGCGTCTCTAAACTGCATAGATTGGACTGATATGCTCACTCCTCCTTTGGGAAAGGCAGAAAGATGCCTGCACTGGCCCAGGTCAAAAGACAGGGAACATTCAAGCATGACTTGGAGCCTGCTGGCCATCGTGAAGCCCAGTCAAGTGGAGGACATCCTGATTGGCTCCCCAGCACCCCCCTCCCCAACCCTCTGTTGTCCTCCGGTATGGGGGGTGAGGTAGAGCCTCCCTCTCCTGGTACAGCCACCCCCCCAGCCCCTGGTTCTATGCATGTACAGGTTTACGCTGGTTTCTAATCACTTATACCATGTCATTTCTGTCCCTAGCCTAGTGATGAAAGTGGCATTAGGGACTATATCAAACAGAATAGCTCAGGGTGTGGAAGCTAACACTTGAGCTCTGAGGATCAGCATTTGAATTCCTAGTGAGAAAAAATAATGGTCACCTCACACACAAACAAATTAAATTTAAGAAAGTGAAAAATATGTTGACTATTTTTGGCTTCATTTGCCCAGCTTTATTTCATATTCATTTTCTGTTCTCAACAGCTGCACTGCATAGTCAAGCCCATTTAAGTAGCTGCCACACTCAACTACAGAGGTGGTTAAATTTCAGTGGCAACAGGAAGTAATTCCTGTTTGTAAAGTGATGCGAGATCGCCTGGGATGAATATAAAATAATTATATTTGATTGGAAGACTAATTGACAAAAAATTAAAATGTTTACAGAGGGAAATTCTCTCTCTAGGACAAGATTATATAGGCTGGAATTTATATTTATCATATCACTTGAATGTTATTTATTGTACATTTCCATAGGAATATTTAACAACGGAAAATAATAAGTAATTTTGTTTTTTATAGATCAACTGATCTATACAATTAGGTTGTGAAAATGCTTGTGTTTACAAACCAGTAGAATATCCTCCTTTTCCATTATAATGGGATAATTACAAAGGTAAATCAAGAGCAAGAATAAAGGGACAGGAACGGGATCAATTACCATTGGAAAAAAAATAATAATATAATTTTGAAAGTCTAACGCAGATTTCATAATGTAACAGGTACATTTTGAATTAACTCTTGTAAATTAACCAGCTCAACTAAACATTGACTAGATCTTATCACCATGATGTACAATAAAGCCTACATTATTAAAATTCCACTAAAGAAAACTTAGTGCAAGATATGGCAGACATGAATGATCATTTAACATTAATCCTGATGACAACCACTTCCACCTTGCTATTGAAATTCTCGTCTTCCTACATTTTCATTTCCAAATACAGTAAGAACAACATGATCTAATCAATCACAGGCATATCCACCATACTTTTTATACCAGACTCAATTACTTAGCTATATCAGCCATCAAAGAACATTTTTCCCTCCCCTTTGCTTTCTAATCTTGGCAGATAAAAGGAAATTGTACAGAAAGGTAAAATGGCACATAAAAGGTAACAAGTAGGAGGTGTTGGTTTAGATATAATTGGTGATACCTGTCCTCACTTGTGCATTCACAATAAATCCAGTTATGCTGAATACATGTAAATAGGAAATACATGACAGTCCTTTGGCTAGATGGTGAATATATGGAGACTGGTGCTTGTTTTAGTAAAACCAACTGTCGCAAATGTAATATTCTGTCTCATTTCTTTTTGTCCACTTGACATCACTTGTCATACTCTTCAATTACAGTGTCTGCTCCAAAGGTGTCATCCCTTGATTGTTTGTACACATAGTACAATGAAGCCCTGGGTTTTACCATAATAAAAAGCATAGCAGAGGAGAGAGAAAAACCATGGGCTAAACTGGACAGGAATAGAAATAAAAGTGACAGTTGTGTCCAAGTTTAATACAAGGAACGGAAGGAAATATCCATCTATTAATCTGTTTCAAGAAGAGTATCAAAGACAGCTGGTAACCAACTATCATAATCACTGGTTGCTGACTCTAATTGTATCAGAGTGGACCCCCCCCCCTTCAAAAAAAATAAATAAATAAAAAAACTAAGTGGCCTGATCCTGAAATCCTTTCCTACATGACCATAGTATAAATAAGTAAAGATACCTGAGTATAAGACAGACAACCATACATATTGAGCAAAAGCACTAACCAGGTGACAGATATCACCAATTCCAATATTAAAAAAAAGACTACACTATAGTTCCCTGAATATGAAAAGGAACCACTTAACAAGTGTACCACCAAGAGTGGCGATTCATTGTACTCAGTAGATTGATCTCATCTGTTTGCACCTCATTACGTCTGATCTTCTTGTCACTCAAAATATTTTGCTTCTAACAGACCCATCAGATGTTCAGATAAAACCATGATAGGATCTGATGTGTAATCCATATAATTGCACCTCCTGACATGTCGCACATGCAGGGGAAGCACAGGATTGTTATTGAATCAAACGCTTCCCTGCAAACGCAAGAAGCAGGTTCCCATGCCGGGGAGCCCATAATTGACAAGGCTTGCAACCACGGGGTACCCCATGCAATCCTCCCACTGGGAATCTGCAGCTGACAGGGCTCACAGCCATAGGGCCACATGTTCATTTTATGCCATAAATTGAACAAGTCACAAAAGTTATTACACAATTTTTGTGGATTGACTTTGTGGTTCATTTCTCATTTTATCATGCCATTAATTGATTGAACATGTGACCAGGTCACAACTTAAGACACGATTCATTGGTTAATGGTGTCAGTGTAACCTGTGGCAGGGGCCATAGAAGCGTTGAAATTGACAGAACCTAGTCAGTTCCAGGGCTGCAAATAGCACAACCCTGACAGCAACCGAGATGGGCTGGAAGGATTAATTGCTCACTGCGCATGCTGGGTCATTTCACAATTGCCAAACAATTTCACTGTGTGCGACTTAGGCTTCAATTCTCACTCAATGGAACGTGTTGTTTCGCTGATATTACTGGTATTTCTGACAGTAAGTGGTTGGGTTCCTTGATGTTAGATCAAAGCCTACAAGGATCCCAACTCCTTTTTATGGAGAAATGGGATCTCTGGCCACAGTTTCTCAAGGCTAAAACACCAAAAGGCAGACAACTCAATTTATATTTGAACATACACCTACCTGGTCTAGATTTTAGAGGTGGTGTCAATGAGCTAGGGGTGCATCATACCTCTACATAAAGACTGAAGAATTTTCTCCTAATGCCAGAAATGTGTGTTCATAGCAACAGAAAAGTGTAGGGAAACCGTTAAGCTTTTTATTTCCATATTCTTTATGATTCTTCGCTCAGAATGACTTCCTGTCTTAGCTCCTATAAATGACATCAGGGCACCAAATAGAGAAATTCAGTTGTACAAATATGCTGTAGCTTAACCTATGGCAAAATATGCTGGTATCCTTGAGAGCATGAAATAGGCCAGTCCAGTAAAAATTGTTTCTCTTCTTCCCCAAAAATCTTACCCACAGATCTGAACAATATTCCTGGAATTGTATTTTGCTTAAGAACTTAATTGCTAAAAGTATATGATTACTCTCCTTTTTTTTTTTTAAATCTGGCAAGTCTATATATGGCACATTCAATAATTTTCTAAACAAAGAAAGCATGGCATTGATTCATTATGACAATCTGTAACTAAACGTTTCAGAAGTAGGAACCACTTAAAAGGAGATAAAACATTTAAAAAAAAGAAAGAAAGCCTGAGACAAAGGATTATATATGTGCCATAAAAATTAAGCTCATGTAACAATCGCTTTAGGATAGAAACATGGGACTGAATAGTACAGTGAAAAGAAGCATGAGAAGATGCAACTGCTACACATGCAACTAGGAAAACAAGTGTCCAATCAATGCAGGTAGATGTAAAATCACTAAGTTTAACGTGTAGAACAATATTACCCAAACTACAGGGTGCACAAAAGTTTCCTATGGAAGGCATGCTTAAGGACATGCTTAAAATGTATGAAAGCTGAGCATGTGCAAAAGCTGAAGGTGTGGGGAAGAGGGCATGAGAGTGGCTGATTTTACAAACTACAATTGACCAATAGCAATGTATTAAGTTACCGATTTCTTTTTTACTTCCCTTCCTAGATCTACGCTCATAAAAAGATCAGTTCAAAAGATCTCTTTTTCTCATGTTTCCTATTTTGTTCTCTCAGACCCCTTAAGACCCTGCTCCTTGCATTCCCCCCCCCCCCGTCTCCCTTTTGTGTTATACCCAAGGTACATCTTCAGTATACAGCCAGGCAAGAGTTTTCCAACAAAACCATTTCATAGGAACAAACTAGTTTCAATGAGACCATATAGAAAAATTTCTTCTATTTCTGTATAGAACGATTTCATTTTCCAAGACAAAATCTTCCAAGATAAACCAGTGACTGACCCAAAAATCACCAACAGTGTGGTGGTTGGCACACTTACTAGAGGGGTGGAGCATCCCCAGATCAAATCATGCACTCCCAGGTGAGTGTCCTAACCACTAAACTTACGGTTATTCTGGGAGTAACACTCACCATCTGTTTTTTTTTAGGGGGGGGAAAAAGTGTAGGAAGGTCTTAGTTTCATCCCTATACAGAATGCGAACATTTCAGTAATGTCCTAAATTTTCATGGGACAGAAGATCAGTGTCCTACCCAGCTCAGCTTTGTTATAGCATGTTAGCAGCCAGCCTCTGAGCCTTTTACCTTCAAGTCTCATCTGTGCCCCTTTCAGACATTGTTTCATTTTTACCTTGTTATTCCTCATTATTATTTTCCAGATCTGAGGCATCAGTGAGGAGCATTGTATAAATGGAATTTATGCTAGCAAATGTTTTAACCCAGCACCTGAAAGGGCCAGAAAATAGGAATACGAGTGAAAACTTGGTGGGGGAGAGGCTAGATTGACAGGATTGGATGACAATGAAGTTGACTGGTTTGCAGAAATAGAAATCCAAAGAAAGCAATAAAAGTATGGTTTTCAAGTTAGCGTGAAAGCCCATGAAAAAGAACTGCAGTTATCAACAAGAACTAGCTATTTCTGGTGTGCCTGCAGCTCCTAGGCTTCCAGTGAGTATAACTATCTGATATACTTCTGCCATCATGGCAGGGTTGACCAAGCTAAAATTAACCACAGAGTAAATGAGCTGAAGTCACAGAAGCAAAGCACCACATTTTCTCATATACAACCCATGTCAGAATATAATATGTGACTTGTTTTTTGAAAGCCAGAACAAAAGAAAAAAAAAAATGTCTGAACTTGTGGCTCCAAAGAGCAAGGGCAGAGCCTAATTTTGAGATGAATCCCCATTTTCCTGCTTAAACTGTGGAATAATAGGAGAGAGATCAGAAGCAGATAGCGGACAGTAAAGCTGTCCTGGGGAAGGTTAGCTTCATTAACAGAACATCAAGATCATTAAAAAGACAGGCAGTGGTTAACACTCCTGGAGTGGAGCACAATAAGCCATTAAGTCAACTGACTCCATCATCTGCCCAAAATGTAATACCACAAAAGCTGCCCCGAGGAGCAGAAATGAGGGCAGGGTGCTTCTATCCTGGACAGAAAATCAGTTTGCCTGCTTAACACATGAACCCCAATTTTAGCAGGCTGATTTTGGAGGAAGAGGCATATGTGCACAAATATGGTAACTCTAAACTGCATTTTCTTCAGGCCTGGTTTTGGTTTTGGGCACTCGGGATTTCAGTGAGTCTATGCACACATTCAGGAGGACTCCATGTAAGCAGACCTTGATGCAGAATAGGAACTTAGCTTGGAAGTGTCTGAGGGAAGGGGACATGTCACTGCATGAGTTTACACATGCCCTGCCCAGTAGGGTCCCAACTCCCTGTGGTACCATCAATATTTAGGACCAGTCTTGCATTTGAGGTAATGCAGATCTATTTAGAAGGAACTTATATCTTCAAACAAGGATGCACAAGCAAAGATTACAGGTATTTCTCCAGCTCCACAATGATCCTAAGTGATTATATCCAACTTAATCTCTCAGGGCCTTGATATACAGATCCATACACTGGAATAACAATAGTTTACCACACTGCAGTATTGAGATTTAAAGTGTACGTGCTTTGAAATCCTCATTTAAAAAGCATCAAAACCCCATAAATTAGTTTTATACCAGGCAATAATTTTAAAAGAAATGCATTCAAACTCCCAGAGACCATTCTGACTACTACAATTCATATCTCCACACATACAAAAAAGTTATAATCAAGTAAAGATAGAAATATAATCTCCATCAATAGCAGTTTCACTCCTCATTTTTCAATTTTAGCAATGAAGGGTCCCCACATAGAAAAAGAATTTCTTTAATCAACCTCGTGATGAATAGGTAGCTCTCCAGCTAGTTATATGCTAATCATTCGTCTCCACCAAACAGATTTTGTTGATGTATGTTTTCACATTGTTTTGATATCAGCATGCAGAGACAGAATTAAACAAAACATGCTGTTCTTCTCACTGTTCTCCTTTAATCACCTCTCCGTGGGTGTTTTTCTAGGGCTGGGCTGAAGGTTTGGGAAAAAAAAAAAACAAAAAAAAAAAAAACCAAACACACACATGAAAAGGCTGTTCTTCTTACTGGAGATACAAGAAAAGGAATCCAGGCATCTGGATTTAATGTCCAGTTCTATCCCAAACTAGCTGCATTCCTGGGGGCAGTGCCTTAAACCATAGGCAGACAAAGTTTTTTGGGTAAATCTGATATCTTTTATTAGACCAAGTCATATAGCTGCAGGGGGAAAAAAAAAAAAAAAAA
>NW_017728948.1:6912323-6934847 GCF_001723895.1 Crocodylus porosus | reverse complement strand
AAAAAAAAAAAAAATAGTCTTCTGTACAAACTTTCAGGTCCAAATATCCTCTGTCAGGCTGATGAAGCATTTGCAGTTGGTTATGCTCTTCCGAATGGAATGAATGGTAAATTAGCCAGGCAACAGGTGCGTGCGCCTGAAAGCTTGCAAAGGATAATTTTTTTCTAACTATTTGAGTTAGTCTAATAAAAGATACAAGATTTACCCAAAGAACCTTGTCTGCCTATGCCAACATGGCTACAACCTATACCCCTGATGCCTTAGACTACCATTTTATTTTTTTTTTTTAAACAACCTCAGTATTCACAAGTTTGTAAAAGAACTCAGCCACCTGGATGCTGAAGTTTGGAGCTCTGAGCCTGAGCTTTTCCAAAATGTTGGTCTTCAGAGCTCAGTTCCAGAAACTGCCAAGCCTATTCCATTTCCACTGAAGTCAGTGGGAGTTGAGGGCCTTTAGCCCTGTGCCAGATTGTGTTCTTAACTTCTGAACCGCAGCCGGTGCCATCTGTAAGGTGGAGTAAAGGAAATGCACTTCTCTCAGGTAGGTTGTGAGGGTGAATTCATCAATGCTATAAAGATTATAAGAAGCCCAGACTGAGGACAGCATAAAGGTATTATACTCCAAAGCACACCAATTCAGGTGCATACTGAAGCCAAACAAATAATTTTTTTTCAGGTCTTTTAAATTAGGCTAGACATTTTACAGAGAGTTGTTTTCCCCAAAACTCCCAGCACACATTGCATCTGGTGAAGTCAAGAACACCCCCCCCTTTTTTTTTTTTTTTTATTAGTTCATCACTTATGCATCTTTTATATGCACTTCTAGTTTCTGTCTAGCACATTAGGAGGATGCTAGGATGCTCTCATACTGTTCACTCTGCAGTGTGAGGGAAGGTCATTTTTGCCTCCTGAACAAGGCAACAGATTGAAATTGCTTCCCAACATTTCCTTCCTCCTTGTAGCTACAAACAGTCTTGGTCATTCCTCTCTGGATTTTATGCTCTTTAGGGTGTTGTTACCTGGTAATTTTGGGCAGCTCCCAGAGCTCTTAACCCCCGAGTTATCCACACATTAACACCGGAAACTGGTTTTAAGCACTCAGCCTGAGGCTCAAAGTGGCACTGCCCTGCGACAGGATCATCTCAGATCTGTGGTACCCAGCTCACGTTAGACTAAGGTGTAGCCACTCTAGGCTACACCTTAGTGTAAAACACTCCACTACCCCTCCTCCACTGCTGACCCAGATCAGGCCCACTGCCCCCCTCCTGCCTAGCACCCCAGATCCCCACTTACTGCCTTCCCCACGGTCTCAGGGGAGTAGTCAGGGAAGGACTGAACTGCCTGCTTGGCCACTAGTGCTGCTGCCAGATGAGCAGCAGCAGCCACTGCCAGTTTAGCCCTTCCCTGCCTGTTCCCTTGGGACAGACAGGGAAAGTAGCCACAAGTAAGTAATGCCCCTGGGGTGGAGGGAGGCAAGAGACAGGGAGGAAGCCTGGGAGTGGGGGGAGGGGAGCCTCAGGGGCAATTGTTACCTTTCAGTCCTCCAGGCCCTTTCTAGCCTGAACGTGTGACTTGCTCCAGACATGAGGCAGCACTAACACCCATAGCATGCATGCACCTCACAGTGTAACATGCAACAAGTTTACTCTGAACTGTAGGAGTGGTGCCCATCTATTGAGATCCACGCCTTGTTGAAGCTGTTCCAAAGACATCGAGGCAAAGGGGAAGTCATGGACAAACATATTTCAGATGCTTCAAAACAGAAGGGGGAAGCTGGGGGAAGCTGCTGAGAAGCATCTACTACACCGTGAGTGATCCTGTAGCAAGCTAAAACTTCTTAACCTTGATAGTGGATAACTGCAGAACAAGGTTGAAGTCGGAGCAGTCTTTCTACACCTGTACCGCTAATGAGTCATGCAGCTATAACAGCTGCATTGTAGCAGCTTGAATCGGTGTCCTTGGATAGCAATGCAATTACTACATCTGCCCATGCCTAGAGAGCATACGTATAAATTTGTAGCTGGTGGTTCAGAGCACTCACATGACAGGTGGGAGCTACGGGTTCCTGTGCCCGCAGGCAGAGCAAGTCATTGGAACCAAGCTGTCCTGTATCTCCTGAGTTTGCTCTTAACACCAAACTGTTGAATTAAAAAAAACAAAACAAAAACCACCACAAAAAAACCCAACAAAACTGGGGCCAACACACCCAGCTGTTGTTTTATGTAGCAGGGGTATTCTGAGAACGTACTAGACTTAGTACTAGAGGCTGAGAGGTGAAGGAGCACCTGACTCTGATCCTGATAGGGCTTAAGTATAACACCTGGCTTCTCAGCATGTTCAGACTTAGGCACATCTGCAAACATTAAAACTTTAGGCACCAAGGAAATGTTAGTGTTGGAAATGTAGGTACCCTCTGGCCTAGGCAACAGATTTTGTGGATTTATGTTTTAGACTTTAACATGTCAAGGAGTCGTCGATAATAGGGTTACCACATTTCCAGGATCAAAAAAGAGAACACCTGCAGGGAGCAGCAGTGGGGAGGGAGGCAGTGATATGCCTGTGCCCTGCCTCTGCCCCTCACTCCTAAGCCCCTGATCCCACAGCCCTGCAAGTTTCACTCACTCCTGACCCACAACCCCCTGCCCCCCACTCCCAAGCTGCTGTCCCCTGCCCCCCAAGCCCTGCTACCCATGCAGCTGCTGCATGTACACACGCGCGCGTGCACACACTCACACTTTCAGAGGCCCCACACGCAGAGCATGTGACCCCACAACAGCCAATCACCTTGCCTGTCCCTCCCAGCACCAAGCAGCCAGCCCAGCAAAAAAAGGCAAAGCAAAAACCCGGACATTTGCTGGCATTTTAGAAACCCACCCAGGCAGGAGGACAGGGCCAAAAAAGAGGACATGTCTGGGAACACCCGGACATGTGGTAACCTTAGTAACATCTTTTTAAGCTAAATGCCATTGTGAATCTGGGGCAGGGCCTTTGGAAATGCCTTGTTATCTGGTCAGGAAGGCAGGAAAGCAAGCAGTTAGTGTGGCAGGGCTGTCTTTGATTGTCTGCACATTAATAGTTCATGCAGCAGGTACAATTAGCAAACATTCTCCTCTGTTGTTCCTCCACCTCCTTTCCCAAGTAAAGCTTTACAAGACAGGCTATAAAACAGATAGAAGAGTATGTATGTTTGAGGGGGGTAGAAAAGAGTATTAAGGACACCACTGGCATTCTCCTTTTTGCCTAGCAATTTATTTCACTTTCCTTACAAATGCTCAGGCTAGGAGGCTAATGAGCCACAGCTGCTTCCAGTCTTGTCAATTAATCCATGTCTCACCAGCTAGGAGACCTGTGTCATTCTCAGTTGGGCAGACCTGTTTACCAGACCAGGCTCCCGATGGCCATGGTATTTCATCAGCAAGAGTAAATCGTTGCCCTACGTTTATGAACGTTTTAGTTAAAAATGTTGTGGGGAGGAACAGTGGGAATTGCCCCAGCCTTCAGAATTTAAGCTATTGTTTAGCAACAATCAATGGCACTTAAAATAAAGACAGCTAAAGAATAATATGCACATGAAGTGAGGATATCATCATCCATCTACATGTCTAAATGTAATTGTTTTCCTGCTAATCCCTTTACCTCAATGCTGTCTTGAGGCAATGAGTTCCTCTGCTTAATTATTTGTTTCCTTTCAGCCCCACTGCACATCTACAAATTTCTGTATCTCAAAAATAAATAAATAAATAAATAAATAAATAAATAAAAAAAGAGAGTACACAGCAGCTCCAATTTACCCTATGAGCTCCTATAAAATGATATTGGAGCTTCAGCCACAAACTTGCTTCAGCTTTATCACTACACCACACACCACTTATTTGGAACCTCTCAGCCATAGCAAGGATAGAAAACTGATATTCTTGTTGCAAAAGCTCAACTGATAGAGAAACATCATTAATACTTAGCAGCATCGGCCCTACGCTGGTTTGCAATGGTTTTGACAGAATCCAATAGCAGACCACAGTTCACATGTATACTAGCCTGCAAGTTGGAATACATTTGTACAATGCTGGAATTCTTTTGGACACTAACTAGATGATTCCCATTTCTCTTGAGCAAAATGTGATTTTATATACCCAATAACCTGCTGGGTAGCAGTTTAGATCCTTCAATAATTGTCCAAGTGTAGTATACAAGTCAGAGCGGCTTGTTCTAGAAAGCCTTTTTACTGTGAATCAGTAGATTCCTTGCTGTGAAAAAGGCCCTTAAAACAGTCTTTTCAGAGAGAGCTAAATTCCTCTAAATCAGCAATGCAATGTAAATGTTGTATTGTTCACTGAACCCAAACACAATGGGGGGGGGGGAGGTGTAGGGGGCATTCTTTTAATAAAACATCCTGGTGCAGGTTTGAATGCTACGCAAGGAAAATTAACCTTGCCCTCCTCCTACCCCCCACTTTTCTATTTACTGATCTCTAAAGATAATATGTTCAGTTTGTTGTGATGTTTACTACTAAAATTAGAACTATTGGCGTTTTTTTTTCCCCATCCCTCATGCAGTTTACTATTTTTCCAAACTTCAGTATTGAGCATGCTAAGACTAGACTGACGGGTCATGAAATGATCCTAATGGAATGCACAGTATTGCCAAGCCCACCGTGTCAAAAATCAAGAGATTTGGGATGTAAATCACGAGATGCTATTTTGAAGTGTGTGCGCGCAGCAGGGGAAAGGCAGCAGGGTGCAGAGCCCCAGCCTGAAGCGGGCAGCCTGCCTCTACCCCACACACATCTGTGGGGCACATGCCCCCTATGCCTTCCTTAGCCCCATTCACCCCAGCCCCTACCCCACTCCCTCCCTCATCATGGGGGCCTTGACCTGCCCCCTGGCCCCTTCCCTCTCCCCCACCCCTGCCCCTTCCCCTCCACAGACTTACCAGCATGGCACTCTCTACATGTGCCAAAACAAAAAAACATCAGCACACACCAAGATTTGAGCTCTCTATCAAGAGATCATGAGTCAGAGTTAATTTGACTTGGAAATCAGGAGTCTCATGATTTTGCCATGACAGCTGGCATTACTGAATGCAGCCCATCTACTCCAGCTATCAGTAAGGTGACTAGGAGCAGGTAGTGGGGCACTAGCCCCAGGCACCAATTTAGAAGGGGTACAAGAATAGCTACCAGGCCAGCTTAGCAAAATAGATGCAATTAAGCTTTACAAATATTTGTGACTTTTTTACCCTCCCAACAGAATGCAAGTGTCCTACATTTCAAGGATGAAGGGATCCTGTGTAGGGCTGTGAAAGATTAAATGATTAACCATTTAACAGATAAGTGCAGGGATAACTGGTTAGCTTACCTGTTATCTTTAGCTCTGGGAGGGTGCAGCCTGGCAGGGAAGGGAAGCCATGTGGTGCTCCAGCAAGAAGCAAGAGGGAGGAGTAAGGGGCGGGGGGGGTAGGCTAAAAGGAAAATAAGCAGCAGCCTAATGATTCATCAATTAAACAATTAGCTGCTCATTCACAATTAGTGATCCCTCCCTTCCCATGCAGGGCTTTAGTGAGCCCTGTTGTCTGGCTGGGCTTGCCTCCCCCCCAGTTAAAGGGCTCCCAGCGGCAGCTGTGTCTGAGCTGCTGTGTTATTGGTTAATTGTTCAACTGGTATAATCAGAGGAAGTTGCACTATTTTTTTAAGGATATTTACATCCATAGTTCTATTATGGTATTGGTATTTACTTTTTTGAATACCTACCTGATCAAATACACGAGTCATTCTGAAATGCTGGCCTCTATAGTCCACTTGCTTGCTAGTTAGTAATTCTATAACTAATCTGAAGGTAACTTCTTCAGTTCATATTTGTTTTCTGCTTTCTGCACGGTGGATGTTAAATAAAAAATAGTGTTAGTGACCTCAAAAGGTTTGTGTTATGAAAGATCAAAACCAGTAAATAATGTATAGTCACACTATCCATTATTAATTTCTATGATCAGCAGTAAACAACGATAGCACTCCTTCTTCTCCCCCGCCCCCCGTACACGCAGCAGGAGGCTGTTAGCTGAAACCACAAGGTGTTTTTCAGAACTACAGCTCGTGGTTTATGTATTTTCCTTGAGCGGCTGCAATTGTGAACCTCATCACAAAATGTTTTGCATCAGTTCTTAATGGAAGTCTCAGCATGCTATTTATTTTCTCAGGAGAGAGTTTATTAAGATGCATTGTATTGTTGCTTGCTGGACACTGCTCACAGAAACAAAGCACATCTTTCAGTGAGTACCAATAAACCTCACACTGTAAACTGTGAAGAAATTACATTGCACTAAACTATGACCATTCAATCAACATTGTAACAAAATTTATCGGGTCCTTAAGAGAGTTACAGAAAGAGCAATTCCACGGTAAGGGACCTTTGGTTTGTTTCCCTGGTATTTTATTTTATTTTACCTTAGTTTGAAAGAAAGAAAAGTCTCAAATGACTTGCAGTGATAGCAAAGAAGCTACTTACATCAGTCCTGGGCAATTTCCAATATTCTCTCTCCATTTCACCATTGTCAGGCAATTTTATTGATAAAGCAGATCTTTCTCCATGTCAACAAATAATGGAATCTGGCTCAGTACATTCTGCTTTGCTTTAGGAAGTACAAAGCATTATATAACATTCATAAGAAATGGTGCACCTAAAGTTGTGCATACTGGCTGCGTTTACACAAGCAGCTGGCTGCGCAGTTGTTACTGTGAAGCCATTTAGTACTTGCATAAGCACTAAATGACTGCACATTAACTGATGTTACTGCGCAGTAGGGTTCCCACACAGGTTTTTCTTCAGATGGTACTGCGCAGTAGCAATGAGCTAATGCACAGTAGCATCATGTCACAGTTACTGCCCGCCAACCTTTCTCTGCTGTAGCAACGAGCTACAGCACAGTAGCTTCTCATGTAGACGCGTCCACTGACCATGTACTTAAGCAACTTTGTTCCATATGCAGGGAATAATGGGAAATTTTACCAAATAAGCAGCACAAAGGGGAAAGATATAAAACAACATGTAATGGCTGACTGAAGGCAAACCAGCAGAGATTTGCCTTAAGAGATTTATACTTTTTTAAAAATAAAATCCATGTATCTACTAGTGTTTATAGGATACTTACAACATCAAAATCTAGGAGATACATAAGTATTCTTCTCTTCTGCTCAACAGGTTGTATCCCCACAATTTTGCAACCAGTATGCTAATGAACATAGAATGAGACTATAACCTTTATAAATAAAAAACAAAAACAGCATCTAGGTGGAATATATTTCCTCATTTTATTGTAATTCTGACACAAATGAATCCAAAATACATTTTGTGCATTGTGTGTTTTCTGTTTATGTTCTTCATTATGGTCTTTTAGGATACAAGAGTATGAATGTAAAGAAGTCTATAAACTGAAACAAAAAGCATGTTTTACTCTAACAATAACAACCTCCTTATAATGTGTTAGGTTAAAGTATGCAAAGAAAAATTCTCACAGTGCTTCACTTGAAGTTACTTCCCACAGGTTCCCAGGTATTTTGGAGGAATCATTTCTTACCTAGGGGAACTGCTATGGGAGGAAAACTAAAATAAGTAAATAAAGAAAATAAAAGACAATACTTTTTGTCACCAGAAGTTATTTTCTACCAATCCAGAACTTGAGTATAACTCCTACCTGTTACCTCTCCACCAAAGTAGGAGTGAAAGCACCTGAAGTTTGATATGGTGTTTTTCTTTTCTATTAGACAGGGTGCAGCTACACATGAAATTAATCTAACACAGTAAATTCTGGTGCAGTTCATACTGGAGTCAATTGCTCCTGGGCGCAGCATTTACACATGCATCGGGGACAGCAGCAATTTGAGCTGGAGCAAAGCAAACCCCTGGCTGGCTGGCTAACTAGGTACAATTAATATTCCTGGTCAGCATCTACCTTGTATTTCAGTCCAGTAAGGCCAGGTTATTTGGGCAGATGTGGTATCTTTTAATAGACCAACTGAGTAATTGGAAAAAAAATATTTGCAAGCTTTCAGTCACAATCACCCTTCTTCAGACATAGGGAGTCTCTGCTGAAGAAGGGTGATTGCACCTGAATTCTTGCCAAAAACTTTTTTCCAACTATGCAGTTGGTCTAATAAAAGATATCACATCTACCCATAGAACCTGGCCTGCCTATGTCCTTAAACCAGCAGTTCCCAAACTCTGACACATTGTGCACCATCAATTTAAAATGATACAACTTTAAGTACAACCAGCAAATTTTCATTATATAAAGTAATTATAAATCTGTTAAAACATACCACTGACAGGTTGTCTAGATACCACTGGTGGTACCCATACCACAGATTGGGGACTGCTGCCTTAGACCAGTATGGCTACAACCAAAAACTCGGGGCAGTAAAGTGTCAAGGACAGTACTATCCTGTGGCAGGATTAATTAGTTTACTGCACCCTAATACCAGCACATATGTAGACTGTGATGCTTTACTATAGAGCTAATTAGTCAACTCAGCAGTAAAGTGCACATGTAGATTCCCCTGCACCCCCCCATGCCCCCTCCCCCGGTGTAGGAAGTTGCACTTCTTTAGCTCAGATTTCTAAAGCATTAAAGGACAACAATGTCACACACACATTTTCATTTAAATGCAAATTTGAATGCATGTCTACCTACTAAACCCTGACAAAGTAAGGTACATCATATAAGCCATATTGCCATACTGATTTAAAAGTAAATAATAATTCCGAACCTTTTCAGGACAAGCACTCATATGACCTGTAAACTGAGGTTATGTAGCTGATCTGCCTTTTAATTTGTATAACAGAATCCCTCAAAATTCAGATTGAAATTCAGGCTCAAGTTTTGTCAGCGTGTTCACAAGATGTTAATCTCCAGAATTTCGAACTTTAACATCTATAACTTTAACTTTTAGCAAGCACATAACTTCTTCAGAAGGAGCTTAGCTACAAAAGGTTTCAAAGGAAGAATGTGATCAAATAAGAAAAAAATAAGTATTTTTGTTCTCCTGGGATTCCTCGAATCTAAACTGGGAAGGGAAATGTAAATCTGATAATCGTCTTCAATACTCACCAAAAAGGTAGTTGTAAATAACAGAACATCTAACTGGTGGTTGTCCACTATGTATATGGCCAAAAGAGCCTCAAAATTTTGCCCCAGATAGCTGCCCAAGGATAGCCAGATTATATCATAAATGAAATCCTGGCTCAGTTTAAACTAAAGACCTAAATTCATATAAATTTAAAAGAGATCAGGATTTCTTTTTACAATGGCTAGGAGAAGGATCATTGCCTATGCCTAAAAGCAGTTTCCTCAATAATCTAGTTGTACCATATAAGAAAAATGTTTTATAAATGTAATCATGTGTAGCCATGGGATGCAGGCCACATACAATGCAAGCCAAATTTTATCAAAGAGAAGGGTACACTTAATAGGTGTTCCAAAGCACAGATTTATTTAATCTGTATGAATACATTCATATGGAGTTATACAGTCATTTGTAAAACTTGTTAGAATTTAAACAGCAAATGCTGCATGATTCCCATAACCATAATGTTGGAGAAGGCCAGCAAGTAGAAACCCTAAAATATTCTAGTAACCTTTTTACATCGTATTCCAGCTTCCTCTATCTCCCCCCAAAGAGACATTGGTTGGTTTTTATGTACCGTATAAAGAAAAGAGCTAAGAAGAATAAATGACTAAGACATCCCTGCGTCTTTCACAGGTGCATTTCTCTTCCCTGAAATAAATATTTCTAAGCCTTCGCAAACAAATCTTTGTGTCAGAATGTCGGTATTATGTCTCGCACCTGCCATAAAGAGGATAGGAAGAGAAGTAAACGTTCCTTCTCTACATTATGCACAAATTAATGGAGTGGAAGAAAATTCTATTGATTCCAGCTAAAAATGCAATATTTTCTGTTGTTATTCTCAAGATGTATGCCTTTTAGGTTCTCATGCATGTGCTAGACTAAGCTAAAAACACTATTTAATCCGAACGCGATTCTTTTTTTAATCTGAATGTAATTCATGTCTATTATTTAAATTAAACTCCATTTGTACATGTACACGCTCCAGAAAAATACCTTTCCATAACAGAATTGTTAATATTTTGTTTATTCTTAAGGTAGTTTTTGCTGTTGTGCCTGTCAAATTTTTAGGCAAATAGGATATTTTTGTGTGATTATATAGTACTCTTTTTCATCTTCAATTTACAAGATGTCAATAAATAACCAGGTATATGCTCTCCCAAGTGTTGCTGGAGAAACATCATCCCTATTTTACAAAGAGGTGACATTATATGCCCATTGTCATAAAATCGTCCTAGCCAGTACTGGGACACAAGAATCCTTCTGTTGTTTGATGAACAATCAACAGCCAATGTGAAGTGAGTATAGTAGTCCCCATGTAGCTCCTACAGGACAGTAAGTCTAGATCAGGTAAAAACACAAATGCAGTTATTCCTAAATGGTACCCTTTCCCGCTTTCAGAAATGGTAATATGGACCTCACCTCTCAACATTTGAGTATCTTGCTATTTGTGATTAAGAGGAAGCTTTCCACTCTCAGTGCCCAAGCCAGTCTCTTACTTTTTAAAAGCATTGCAATGCATGCACAACACTAGACTCCGCCAAGCTTTTCAGTTGCTCACCAGCCTGAGCCAAGTGTTTGGATGGCTTTTAAGAGGCTGATAAGGGTACTCTGTACCTCTCCAAAATGCTGAGAACTTCATCATGCCAGGTCCTAAGGACCAATCCATGTGTCTGACTGCAACTTGCAATTATAATGAGAGGCAGCTCCTGCTTTAGCTGAAACCCAGTGCATATTGGAGAAAAACAAGGATTATTCAATTATTTCCAAGCACTAGGTAAGTCCAATGTAAGCTACATCCTTAACTTAATGTTTAGTTGCCCTAAGGTTATTAGAGGTTTGGTATATCATATCCTCACTCCAATTATCTATTCTCTCATTTTCATCTAGAGCTATCAACCTTCTTCCCTGACCAGCTCCTTCTAAAGCTTCAGTACCACCAAAGCCCAAGTCAACATAGTTAACCAATCACTTCCTTGTAAATAAAGTGGAATTGGAATAGCAGAGCCTTCGTAATGAGTCTGACTTCATCTCCCTGCTTTCACCAATGGCCT
Organism: Crocodylus porosus; assembly: GCF_001723895.1. Taxonomy (NCBI): domain Eukaryota; kingdom Metazoa; phylum Chordata; order Crocodylia; family Crocodylidae; genus Crocodylus; species Crocodylus porosus. Next base: position 6,923,681 of record NW_017728948.1, on the reverse strand, counting down.
CTTTTATAAGGTGTTTTTGCTGCTTGGGGCATTGCACCTTGCAGTTGTGTGTGAGGTTTTAAAGTGGTGATTATGAAGTTTCTCAGGGTAGGTGATTGACTGTGAATGCAGGGGATTGGACTGGACCCAAGAGCCACCTTCCAATCTTACGTTCCTATGGAGCAGTCACAAGAGGTACTCTTTGCTTGTCCTAATTTAGCTACATGCGATATACCCACAGCACTCCCAGGTGCAGAATACACCATCTTTTTCAGTTAAGAAAATGTATTGCAGCCGGAGTCCCTCCATCTCCCATATGGCTGTGCATGGCATCCTGACTAACTAGGACACTTGAGATGACAATATTAACCACATGTGTAGCATTGCTTTAATGGAAGTGTCCTCTGCAACTGCATGTTGCTGACATAAATACTGGAATGCAGGACTGGTTTCTGTTTTGTTTTGCATAGGACCGCAAACTCTATTTTTTTTTTTTATGTCTAGATTTTTCTACTTTGATTAAAACACTCTTACAAGTTGCTGTGTGCAGCCCCTTTCACTCTTCATTGAAACCCCTAAACTTCCACTGTGAAGCCTGAGTACTCTGGACTATGAGTAGTTTTTTTCTCAGTAGTTTGAAGGACCCCTCTTTAGGCAGAACAAAGCGATAGAAAACAAAGTCTTATCTCACCAACATTAATGTCTGCTGGTATGCATCTACCATGGCCTCTTCTGTACTTCCTTCTTTTATAACCCTAGTAAAGTACACATAGTAAAGTGAGATTTGTGTGGTTGTTACCATTCTGCTCATAAAGCGAACCCTCATCTGAGTGAAATGGAGACACTGGTCATGCGAGCTCCTCCGTGAAACAGCTTTGCAAATGAAGAAAAAAATTACAATATACCATAAATCAGACCCAATATTAAAAACACACACAGATATAGCAAGGAGGAAATGGTCCCTATTTGTTTTTGATTAAGTTATCACATCTGCAGCTGCTTACCTCCTAATAAATAAAGGAAACATTTTGTATTTCAACTATGGGTCTGCCAGAAGGAAAAAAAAAATAAAGTATAATTTAATACAAAGAAACAATCACAATTACCTGGCTAGATTTCCATATTTGTTTGAGTAATGTCACTTATTGGCTCCTGCATTTTTGTTTACTATCAGTGCAGCCTGAGGCATGAGACTGTGTTTGGCAGTAATGTATCGTATGTGTTTCTCCCCATAATGTTCTGAGAGCAATTTGTTCATTAACTGCAAATGTGTGAAAAATTCAGATGCACAAGGTAGAAATTGTGGGGAGGGAACCAGGCAGAGTTAAATTTGGATATTCAGACTCTCTAATATTGCGTTGCCTAAGTGATTACTCAAGCTTACAGTTTGCGCAATGAGAGAAACTGCCTGAATACCAACAGGATATCAGTTGGTTCAATAGGAATCTGAGCAACAAGTCAATGCAAAGCCACCGACAATGTAGCTCATGTCCCTCAAATGCTTCTACCCATATTAATCATGTACAGTATGACATATGACAGTAGAAAGAGTCACTTTCCTCTAATGCTAAATCAGGAAGTGTATTAGCATAAAGAAAGCAGCGTTATCCCACAAGCAACGCTGCTGCTCTCTGTATTATGCTGTAGAGCTTGTGCTTACAACCGTTGTCTCTTGCTATTTAAGAAGCAGCACAGATGCCCTCTCACTGTCTTCTGTTTGCTAAGAGTAAGCCTAAGGGCAAGGATATTTCACTCATTTTAAATTGCCCTCATTCCCTAGGAACCAGCTGGTGGGAGCACTCGGTCTCCAGTTCGGCCATTGAAAAGAAGCACTTGGTAGAGCCTACACCCCTGAATTTTGCAGGTATGAATTTCTTGAGTTAGCAGCCTACAAGGGTAAGTGGGACAGAACCAGCATGGGAACCTGGCTTAGAAAGGGTGACACACACAGCCAGCCACAGACAAGGTCAGCAGGGCTGACTGATAAGGACTCTGCTTAGGTTTGACCCAGTCCAAGAATACAAGGACTCTGCCTGCTGTGCTGCGGTTAACCAAGTAAATGCTGTCTTAATTCAGACAGCCTGTCTGAATGCCGCTTCTGGTTGTACTCCTTCTGTTAAAGAGGTACGGTCTCTTTCAGGAACCCGACTTGAGGCATCGCAGAGATACTTTTATAGTTATTAGGGGCTGGAAGGGACCTTACAGATCATTGGGTCCAGCCCTAAGATCACTGGGTCTCCAAATCCGTGGAGCCAGGGGCTTACCCCCTCTAGAAGCTGAACTTGAGGTGCGTGGAGAGACGCCGCGTAAAGGTTTGGGGTCTCTCTCTAAAATCCGTAACAGTAATGGTCAAAGGGAATTCACGGGGTGTGACTGAGGCAATTAAACCCACTGAAGCGCTGAGTGTATAAGTTGTTGTTGAATTTCCGCCACTCTGATTAATTCCAACAGAGGGAAAAAAAGAGGACTAGCAGCAGAGACATCCCTCATGGGCGAACAGTCTTAAAATAGGATCATAGCTAGACCATGACTGAATTAGATAGCAACTACTCACTTGCTATAAACACTCATTTTTTCCCATCTTTCCTTCTGATGCGCTTTACTGGCTGTTTAATATCTGCAAAAATACACAGAGAATAATTTTTAATGCGACTCCCACTGGCTGGAAATATATTGCAACGATTTGAAAAGGTAAGAATCAGCCATTCTTCCTCAGTGCTCAGGCAGGCTTTGTGAGCCGGGACTAGGTTAGTGCTGTAACTGCCTGTAGCATATATTTCCCATAGTCCATTCAAGCAACAGTTGATGCAGGAGATTTCCTGAAGAACAATTTGACATCTCCTGTGCAACTGTATCTCTAATTTACTTTGAAAAGCGTGCTGTGCAAGCTGCCGAAGAAAGCAAAATTCCAGGCAACCTGTTTTTAAGGCAATTGCAAGGGGGGAAAAAAAATCAGCATGGTAGCCATGACTGATCTACAGAGATTTAAACCTCAACAAACCAGAAATTCTTAGATTTAATCAATATTAATCTATGTATTTTACAAAGTTGAGAATAAAATCAGAAGCAGTCAGAGCAGAAGGCTTCTTTTCTTTCCCTCTTCCTGTCACCTCATGCTTTTTGATCTGTAACAGCAGCTTTACTGTAAAATAAAAGGGAGCTTTCCAGGGACCCCGTCTCTAGGAAACATGTTTACAACGGTCAAGTTGAGAAGTGCTATATGCTATCAGATAGCTATTAAAGTGAAGCATAAAGCTTTCACAGATCTACACTGAAATCCTTACCTGAGGTTCAGTCTCACAAGCCACTGCAAACAAGCAAACAAAACAGGAGCCCTTTAAGCAGCGGTCAGGTCAGATCTTGCAAACTAAGCAGGGACAGACTCCAGATCGTAATTCAATGGGAGACAGCTCAAGGGCTAAATACAGACATGCAAAAAAAACTGAGCCTACATCAGTTCAATCTCTGTGGGCTAGTCTAAACTGTGTAGGTTGAACCAATTTGCAAGTGAATAGACATTTACTTTTGATACCAGAAATGCAGGCACGTGCCTGTAGTGGCTCTGGCCAGAACCTGGGGGGCACTACAGCAAGCCCTTGCCTGGAGGAAAAAACTCAGCTGGGTGGGGAATGTGGTCAGACCCTGGCAGGCGGAGTATGATTGGGGCAGGGTTTAACCCCTCCCACCCCGGCCTGCAAGGACCCCAGTGGGGTGTGCCTGGTGGGGGAAGAGGGAAGAAGCCCTTGCCAGGCATTTCCCACCCTTCCCCCTTGCCATTTGAGTGGCGGAGGCACGCCCAGCCCCAGCACCAGCCTCACAAAATGGGGGACAGAGGGGGGTTTAATTCCCCTCTCCCCCCCTGTCCCACCTGTGTGCCGGGGTCTGCCTGATCAGGGTGCAGCAGCTTGTTTCAGGGTCCCCCAACTTTGCTGCTGCAGCAGCAGGGGTGGTGACATGGCCCTCTGAGGTGATGTGGGCAGGGAGGAGATTTATTCCCCTCACTCCCTGCCCTCTCCCCCTCAGGGACTACCAGCAGGGGCCTACCCGCCCATGGCTGAGTGGTGGAGGCTTGCCCAGGGCTGGCAGACCCTGCCTGCCTCCTTCACCTCAGAGTGTCATGCTGGCCGGTGCCTGGACTCACCCCTGCCCCTGCAGCTGGAGCACCAAGTGGGGAGTGACCCTGACACGGGCTGCTGACCCCAGCTAGGGTCCGTGCTGGTGGGACAGGGGAGGGAGGGATCCCAGTTTGTTTGAGGTTGCTGTTGGGGTAGCCACAACCTCTGACACTCCAGTGGTGTGGAGTTGGGGGCGGGGGGGAAGAGAAATGCTTGACAGGGGCTGCTGTGCCCCAGCCAGGCAGACCCTGGCTGCAGTTCCCCAGAGGGGGAGGAATACACCCCCCTCCCTGCCCCCTTTGCTTCAGGGGGCATGTTGGCTGGGGTCTTGCAATCACCCTATCCCTGATGCTACAGCAGCAAGACGGAGGGCCCTGACATGGGCTGCTCCGCCCCAGCCAGACACACCCCAGCACACAGGTGGGACAGGGCAAGAGTGAGGAATTAAACCCTCCCGTGTTCCCCATTCTTTAAGGCTGGTGCCAGGACTGGCCATGCCCCCACCACTCGAGCCGTGAGTTCGGCAAAATGACAGACAGAGGCTGTTTTGCCCCTTCCTGGAAGAGCCCAGCTGGGGTCTGTACTGGTGAGTTCTGGTGGGGAGGGGAGATTTCATAGTTTTCATAGACATTAGGGCTGGAAGGGACCTTGCAAGATCATCTAGTCTAGCCCCTTGCCCCAGGGGCAGGAAGTCAGCAGGAATCATAGGGTCCCAGCAAGATAAACATACAAATGTCTCCTGAAGGCATTCAAAGTAGGTGCTTGAACCACCTCCAGTGGTAAGCTATTCCAAACCTTGGGGACTCGGACAGTAAAAAAGTGCTTCCTTATGTCTAGCCTGAAAAGGTCCTGGAGGAGGTTATGACCGTTCGACCTTGTCATCCCTTGGGGTGCTCTGGTGAACAAACTTTCCCCCAGATCCTGGTGGTCACCCCGATAAACTTATAGGTGGCCACCAGAACACCCCTGAGCCTGCGCTTTTCCAGGCTGAAGAGTCCCTTGGCTCTCAGCCTCTCTTCATAAGGTCTGTTTTCCTGACTTCTGATCATGTGCATGGCTCTCCTCTACACTCTCTCAAGCTTCTCCACATCCTTTTTGAATTGTGGAGCCCAAAACTGGACGCAGTACTCCAGCTGCGGCCTCACCAAGACTGAGTACAATGGGAGAATGACAGCCTGGGATTTGCTTGAGAAGAATCTATGGATGCAAGCCAGCATTTTGTTTGCTTTACTAGCAGCAGTATTATGTTGAAGACTCATATTCATCTTGTGGTCAGTCATGACCAAGTCCCTCTCCTGTATAGTGCTAGCCAGCGTAGCACTGCTGAGACTATAAGGATACTGAAGGTTTTAATTCCCAAGGTGGAGAACCTTGCATTTTGCAGTGATAAACACCATCAGGTTCTCATCTGCCCATTTCCTGAGCCTGTCAAGGTCAACCTGGATCAACTTCCTGTCCTCAGGTGTAGACGCTTTCCCCCAGAGATTGGTGTCATTGGCAAATTTGATCAGTCCACTTCTGATACCAGTATCCACATCATTAACAAAGATGTTAAATAGTATAGGCCCAAGGACAGAGCCCTGGGGGACCCCACTGGTCACAGGGGACCACGATGATTGACTTCCATCAACCACCACCATCTGGGTCCTACCACGGAGCCAATTCCCCAGTCAGTTGATCATGCTGAAGCTGAAGCTGTAGTTAGCCAGTTTTGCTAAGAGGTGATCATGGGATACCAGTTCAAAGGCTTTTTTAAAGTCAAGATATATGACATCAATCTCTTCTCCCTTGTCCAGGTTATAGGTCACTTGGTTGTACAAGGAAATAAGGTTGGGCAAGCAAGACCTACCTGCAACAAACCCGTGCTAGCTATTCCGCAGGATGTTGCCATTGGCCAGTCTGTTAAGAATGGCCTCTTTGATAATCTTTTCTAAGACCTTCCCTGGGATAGAGGTCAGACTGATGGGCCTGTAGTTTGCCGGATCCACTTTTCTCCCTTTCTTGAAGATCGGCACCACATTGGCCTTCTTCCAATCTTTGGGCACTTCACCAGAGCGCCAGGAGCTCTCAGAGATCCATGCCAGGGGCTGAGCCAAGATGCTAGCCAGTTCCTTGAGTACCCTGGGGTGTAAACTGCCAGGGCCAGCTGACTTGAAGGTGTCCAGCCTCTCAAGGTGTTTCTTCACAAGGTCAGCATTGAACCTCCCTCACCCAGGCTTCCCTGTCCCATAATGAGCAGGGGTGTCCCATGGGTCTGGTGAAAGACTGATGCAAAGTACCCAATTAGCAAGTTGGCTTTTTCCCCCAAGCCTTGATTGTTGGTTGCCCCATCTGGTTTAGCAGGGTCCAATGTTGCCCTTGCTGTTCCTCTGGCTCCCCACGTATCTAAAAAGGACTTTTTATTGTCCTGGATACTTGTAGCTAATTGGAGTTCCATCACAGCCTTAGCTTTCCTGGTTCACTCCCTGAAGGTCTGGACTAATGCAGAGTATTCCTCCTTAGAGGTGGATCCAACCCTCCATCCATTGTAGGTCTTTGTTTTTATATGCAGAAGGTCTGCTTGTTCCCCAGAGAGCCAAGGGGGCTTCTGTGCCCTTTTGCTGCCTTTCTTCCGAGATGGAATAGACTTTGCCTGCGCATCCAGGATCAATCCTTTGAGGAACAACCCCTCCCCTTTGGGTTATGGCCCTTTAGGGCCTCCTTTACAAGCCTCCTGAGCTTGTCAACGTCAGCTTTCCTGAAGTTAAGGACTTCTGTATTGCTGACTGACTTGCCAGATTTGTGGCAGATGGTAAAGGTGATCAGCTCATGGTCACGGTCACCCAGCTTCCCTTCAATCGTTAAGTCACTGATTAAGTGATTAGGTCATCCCCTGTTGCCAGAACCAGGTCAAGCAGTGCTTTACCTCTCATCATCCCGTTGACTTCCTGCATCAGATAGAGCTCATCCATGCATGAGATAAAGCTTTGCAACCACTTGGATTTGGCTGAGTGCTCTTCCCACAAGATGTCAGGGTAGTTGCAGCCTCAGCCAATTCCCTGGTGAACTCCTGGTCAAGGTCTTGATCCTAGGCAGGAGGTCTATAGTAGACTCCCACCATTGTGTCCCCTGTCCCCTGTTCCCCACAGATTTTAACTCAGAGGGTCTCCAGTCATCCACCCTGGGTGCCAGTGTAGGCTTGCAGGGATGCACAGCTTTCCTTGACATCAAGAGCTGCACCCCTGCCCCTTTTGTCCACTTGATCCCTCCTGTACAGGTTATAGCTGTCTATACCTGTATCCCAGTTATGGGTGGAGTCCCACCAGGTCTCCATTATCCCTATGACATCATAGTTATTTGTGTTAAGCAGGAGGACAAGTTTCTCCTGTTTATTCCCCAAGCTCCTAGCATTTGTGTACAGGCAGGACAGTGTCCCTCTGGGGTCCTTGCCTTGCCCACAGCTGACTCCAGGGCTGAGGCAGGGGTGGGCTTCCTTAAGTGCCTTGGCCTACTGGTTTTGCAAGGGTTGCTCAGTAGGCTAGCTGTGGTGGTAGTCCCCCCACCTCCAGTGGGCTTAGTTTAAAGCCTGGTGGAGCAGGTCAGCCAGTCTGACTGAGAAGAGCCTCCTCCTCAGCAAAGAGAGGTGGAGCCTGTCCCTTCCCAACAGCTCACTGCCACTCTCACCAAAGAGTGGACTGTGGTCATGGAAGCCAAAGCTTTCCTGATGACACCAGCACCACAGTCTTTGGTTTACTATCTCAATCCTCCTCTCCCTCCTCAGCCCATAGCCCATAGCCCAAAACTCGGAAGATCAATGAAAACACCATCTGCATCCCCCAAACCCTTAAGCCCTGCTCCCAAATCCCTGTAGAGATCGTGACCCGGCTGGGAGCTCTCCAAGCAGTGTCATTGGTGCCCACATGGAAGAGGAGCATAGGGTAGTGGTCAGTGGGCCAGAGAAGCTCAGGGATCTTATTCGCAGTGTCTCAGATACGGGCTCCCAGGAAACAGCAGAGTTCCCAGGCTAAGAGTTTGAGGTGGCAGATTGCCCCCTTAGTCCCCCTCAGGATGGAGTCTCCCATGACAAACACTTTGCGTTTTGTCTTAGGGACAGCAGGGCTGGTAGCTACGGTTGAGGCCCTTGGGGACCTTGACCACCTTGGTCCAACGCCTTAGCTGGAGAGCATGGGAGATCCTCGAGTCCTCCCTTGTCCTGGAACATGACCATGGTCTACCCTCCGCCTCCCGGGGGGAAGGGCCTGGCAGTAGGAGTCTATCTCCTGCTCACCATCCCTGATGGCACACAGTTTCTGGACTGCAGCCTGGAGCTGCTCCAGCTGGCACACCAAAGACCCCAAAAGGGAGAAGACCTAAAGGGGAGGTGGCCATGTTCCCAGAGCCTAAAAAAGTGACAGGCAGCCCCTGCAGCTGAGAGCCAGAGGCTTTGTCTGTATGGACTCTAGAACCATAGGCTGCCTCTGGATAGAGGTCTCTGAGGAGCCAGTGGGGTGGGGTGGGGTGCAGAACTCAAGGGGACCCTTGGGGTGCAACATGTGCCCATACACATCATGCCGCTGGAAGGCCAGCTGCAACTGGGACTGTCTACACTAGGGGGCTCACAGGAAGGGCCTCGGGCTCTCCCACTCACCCTCCTGTGCAAACTCCACACCAACTCACATGCCAGGCCCAGGGCATGCCTGTTTGCATGGCCTGTTCGTGAGGCTCTGGTCATGCAGCTCTCTCCGGGGCTGAGTGAACTAGGAGCTGGGGGGAGGGGCGTGATCCTCCTTGGCTCCACTCATCCCCCTCCCAGCTGGCTGCATCCCTCCCACCATGGGCCCCTACTCACCTGTGAGCAGGCTGGGGCTTGTCAGGGATCCTAAGAGTCCTGGGATCTCTTCCCGAGGGTCCCTGGGCTCACAGGGGCACAGCAGGCTGACACCCACATATCTCATTCCAGAGCTGGGTCCCTAATGCGGCTTCTACCATTGCCGGGCCTTTTTTAAACTGTGCACATGTACAGAAGGGCTGGCTTGTGCTGCGCTGTTCTTGGGGGGCTAAGAGGGGTTCTCTCCCCTCTATTGAAGGAGGGGACAAATGAGTGCCCCCCCTAACCTGGCTCACACACCGACAACATGGTTGAGCAGCTCCCTGGAGGGCTTAGCCAAGTAGAAGCTCGGTGGGGTGTGACCCTTCTCAGCTCCACTCAGACCATTCCCAGCTGGCTATATCCCTCCCACTATGAGCCCCTACTTACCTGCAGGCAGGCCGGGGTTTGTCCCCCTAACCATGGGCCCCGGCTTACCTGTGGGCAGGCCAGGGCTTGTCAGGGATCCTGGGGTCTCTTCCCAGGCATCCAATAGGCTCACGGGGGTGCAGCAGGCTTACAACCACGCATCGCACTCCAGAGCCAGGTCCCTAAAGAATAAGAATAAGTTGCTTCCCTGCCCCCTTCACCTTAGTGGGATAGTGTCTAGCCATGCCTCTGCCCCTGTTCTGGCTAGAGGGGTGGGGCCAGCCCTTTTCTATTGGAGCAGACAGCACAACCCAGCCTAGGGCTACAGAGCATGATGGGATGCTGGGGGACTCTGATTTAACTTAAACCAAGAAGGGGTCTGGGACAAAAGTTCCATAAACCAGTTTGACCTCAATCAGTTAAACACGGTGAAGTGTAGTATCAGACTTCTCAAACCAATTTTGGCCATTTTGTAACTGGTTTACGTGCACTGAACTTCTGTTCTGTTACAGGTTTAAACCAGCTTATGCTCCCTTAAACCAGTTTATGTGTATCTTCTGTCCCTAGCCAAGAGGTGCAGTGTTGGCTGAGGCACAAACATGCCCTCCTTTGAACTGACCACCAAAAGCCTGCTGTCACATTGATTCAGAGAGCAGATATTTGCCAAAAAATCCTCCTGTGTTCTATTGCTGTCTGCTACCTGTGCAAAAATGCTTACATTTTTAACCTTCAGTCCTGTTCCCGCCTACAGAGTGAGGCTGTCTGCATTTGGTAGATGTTTCTGGTTTGTGTTAGGAGATGTCAAGCAAGCAACATCCTTTACAGATGGGCCTCCACTGGTCTGCTGCTGTGAAGTAACTTGCCCATGGCTAAAAGAGTTGGGCTTGGATTCAGAGAGCGCTTATACATATGTGTGTACCAAGGCTGCTCTAATGCACTCTAATTACAGTGTATTGCACTCAATTCATTGAGTCCTCTGAAGTGTGGTAATTACTGTACTCCAGTATACTCCAGCATCATGTATATCAGCATCCCCATGATGAAAAATGGCAGTGGGGGCATTTTAACTAAAGCTCATTTGAAAAGCTTTAGTTAAAGCATCCCCACCACCATTTTGCATGTGACACTCTGGGAGCTTTAATAAGAGCGGCTCTTCCCTCCCCCCAGAGAAGGTCTATAAATACCCAAACTATCTGTGTGAGTCTACAAACTGCAATGAAGACTGCACTTGAGAGTGGGACTATGAAAATAACTGATCTATTGCTTCAGTGGCCAAAAACACGTGGAAGAGGAAACGACCCAAGAATATTTCATTTTGGTACAAATTAAAAGTTTTGTTTAGTTTTGAGGATTTTCCTCTTTAATTTACCTGTTCTGAATTTTAGGATGAAACATTATTTTAAATCACTGAACTTCAAAGATTTCAAAAGAAAATCATCTGCTTCTTTTCTTAGCTGGAGCCATTTACTGAAATCAGCCTCAATTTTGCAAATCCTTTTGGTCACCTGAAACTACAGTTTTTGGCAAAGGAGCTATTCAACTGGAAAAAAACCCCCACTGTGTCTGACTGCAGAGCTGTGGGATGGTATAAGTAACTACATAATAGGCTCTACTGATGGCACATCTGTTATGGAACACAAGTTAATCATTAGGAACAGGAGTGCAATGCATTAAGACACAGGACTATGCATATGTAGCTCAGTGTTTCCTAACCGGTGTGCCATCAGACATTACCAGGTGTGCCACAAGATCTTGGAGGGCATGGCTCCCAGCAGGGCATGACTCCAGACAGTGCTGCCATCACCACCCTGTGTTGCCACCTCTCCATGTTCAGCCACACACCACCCCCACTCCGCAGCTAGCTCCCCGTCCCCTGCCCTCTGATCCATGTTCAGCCAGTATGCCATTGGATGGAAGAGCCCATGTAAGTGGGCTTACAAACTACTGTGATACCATTTCAGGCTGGACATAAGGAAGAATTTCTTTACTGTCCGAGCCCCCAAGGTCTGGAACAGTCTGCCAGCGGAGGTGGTTCAAGCACCTACATTG
>NW_017728948.1:6898976-6912312 GCF_001723895.1 Crocodylus porosus | reverse complement strand
TGTCCGAGCCCCCAAGGTCTGGAACAGTCTGCCAGCGGAGGTGGTTCAAGCACCTACATTGAACACCTTCAAGAGCAAATTGGATGCTTATCTTGTTGGGATCCTATGACCCCAGCTGACTTCCTGCCCTTCGGGTGAGAGGCTGGATTCAATGATCTTCCAAGGTCCCTTCCAGCCCTGATGTCTATGAAATCTATGAAGTGTGCCATGACATGAAAAAAGTTGGGAAATGCTGTTGTAGCTTAGAGAAGCAACACACGGACATTAACATACTGAAGAGATTGAGGACTGCCATAGGAGAGCAGAGAAGTCCCCCACATCATCACTGATTATGAGGCTTCAGACATCATGATACATGTGACAAAAGCAGTACCTGCAGCTATTTTTCATACATATTCTGATGAATGCAGTGCCTCCGCTTCATGTGAAGGGTATACCTCGTAGGTCATGTGAAACTGGATGGTGTTCATAACTTGGCCCAGAAGTTCTGTTGCTACTTCTTTTCATTTCACACCCACACTGTGATCCTCAAGAGCTTTAATTACACCAGACCCTTCTTACCCACTGTAACAAGATGTAAATCCTACATCAGGAAAGGGTCCCCCTCCTGCACGGTATTCTTGACCAGATGTATTCATCCCAACTGCTGTCTCCAAGGCCACATTTTGATGGTGTGTCATATATTAACTGCAACACAGTGCCCTTTGTTCCTGATTCTGACACTTCAAAGGCACTGAAATAAAAATAGAAATAAACTAAGAAAACACAACTATCATTCTGGACTCCAGGCTGCCATGTTCCTTGGCCAAATATGTACAGGCCATTCTCACCAGATGGTATTTAGTCTTCACTCACAGACTAGTAAACGAAGCCTCCCCATCTTCATAGTAATTTATTCCATGGGTCAGAAATCCTCTCTTTTTACACTAGAGTTGAGTGTAAGCAGTCACTGATGTAAAACCTTTGCCCTTTGGAACATGATAGAAAACTTGCCAAGTGGTTCTATTTCCTCCTGGGATTTCCCCACCTCTCCCATCTTACAGCCCACCTGACCTCCCTCCCAGAAATCAAACTCTAATACTTTAAGTTTACACTTACCTGCCTATTGTGAAGACCATGTAAACAGGGGAAGGTTAGCCTAGTCTTGCTCAGCTACATAGCTTTCATTTTAATGAAGGCTGAGGCCTGCTGAGATTCCCTTGCAACTCTTGGGGGCAGACATGGAGTTTCTTTGTCCTTTGTAGTAGTGATCATAACTGAAACATCATCCCCAAAAGCCTCATCATGGAACAACCCACAGACAACTAGTTAAAAAGCTTTGTTTTGGTTCAGTTAAAATGCAGTCCTGCCCCACTGTCATCTAGCCCCAGTTTCAAATGCTTTGTGGACATCTTATAAATCCAACAATACCCTGCTGTGGCAGGGCAACCTAGGGCACTGTGACCCCCACAGTGCCCTTGCCTACCGTGCCAAGTCTGGGTCCTTAACGCATCCTCCGTCTCGCCCGCCACGTCTTTGATCTTATTCGTTCAATTAAGGAGGCTGCCTTCCTGCCCTTCTTGGCATGGGGCCAGTCTTACTATACCGGGACTTTGGTCCTCCTCCCTGTGCTGGTCCTTTCCCGGGGTCCACTCAATATACGCGCCCCCTCCTGGGGCATCTCTCTGACTGCGCCCCTTCTCACCGAGCCTGAACTTCCCAAGGGGCTTATTCCCCTCTCGGGGCTTCGTATCTCACAGGCAGTGCCCCACTCGGGCCTACCTCCCTTCTGTTCCGCGGCCACTCGCATACTGGCCTGCGCCCTGTGCCCCCCACGGTCTCTATGCCCGCACTCAGGCCTGTAATCGAGCTCCTCAAGCTCCGCTGCCTTGCCCTGGTGCCCTTACTCATGCTCCTTGCCCACACCGGGGCCTTCTATGCCCTCACTGGGGCCCGTGGTTGCGCCCCTTGCGTACCTCGCCAGCACTTGGGCCTATGCCCCACTGGGGCTTTTCCCAATTGGGATTTCCAATTGGGGCCTGTCCCGGTAATGCCCATGCTGGGCTGGGGTTGGGACCCCCCACTGCTTAGACCCACCTTCCTGGCTTCTGCCTCTACTGGACTCTTCCCAAAGTCACCCCAATGGGCTGGGGTTGGGACAACCCCACAACACAGCACCCTCCGTGGTGCCAGGAACTCCCCCACCTTACTGGGGAGCTCCTGCTGAGGCCTCCTCCACCCCTACAGCCTTATCCAGTCCTCCCGTGTAATAATCTCAACTCAAAAAAACTATAAGCCAGCTGGCTATAACACATAAGCCCCCGAGCTTATAATACCAACTCCGCTCTATGTTGGCTTTCTCACTTCAGTCAGGGTTCTCTCTATCCCTGCATCATTGCAGCCAGTCAGAGTAATCAGGCTGCATCCTGCAGCTGTCTAGAGAAAACTGTCTCTGGCCTCAGCCTTCCCTTCTTTATGAAGGCCAAGCCTCACCCCCTGGCAGTCATCTGATCTAATCAGCTCCCATAACAACTGGCACCTGCTGCCTTAATAAAAGGCAGCTAAACCCATCTACTACTATTCAGTAGCAGGCAACCTAGTGCCTCGCTATACATGCCCCTTACTACGCTCCAAGAACAACCTATCTCTAGCTTCTTCCAACAAACTAAAAATCACTTAAAAGGTCCCATCAGATGTTCTGTATTCAATTCTCAATGAAAATCTCTTGGGCTCTGCAGATTGCAGGCTATCATTCTTCTTCTGCAGGTAGTGCGTCACTTCCCTGGTTCAACAGAAGATTTGACAGAATTGCCAAGTCAACACCTGTAGCCCAGAGTCTGATCAACTCCTTCAAATGAGTCAGATGACTTTCTCCCTGGAACATTCCCATGTGTCATCATTGCCCTGAGCATACTTAGCCTCTCTTTATCACTGCTCATTGCAGCTTTTAAAAGGAGGAATTCTGGCTTCACATCCTTATTTCCTTTGCTGTTCTCCAACAAGGGTTTGGAGAGAATTCACAATCTTTCTGCTGCTTTCTGTAGGTCCCTTCCTTCTTTCTTGGACCTGACTAAGATGCTTAAAAACAGGAGGCTCTAATCTCTGTATTCCTTTGCTATCACTGAGATGCTAATGAAGGATAATGGCCCATAATGATTTGGGCACTCACAAATTCTCGCAGATAGGATATGACTCAGGCTCTGTCTTCATCTGCTTTCAATGGACCAGTACCCCGCTTCCACACTTGCTCAGAAATGTATGAATGGGTACATTATTTTGTGGCCACATACAGGGGCTCCAGATTTAAGAGCTTGGGTTTTTGCCCAAGGGATTTGGAGACAAAGTACTGAAAGCAATGATGAACTGATGATGTATAACATTGCAGTTGGCAGGTCTTTGTTTCAAATACCAGTGAGTATACTATGTAGTTCACAGAAGAGTGCAACAGCAGCAGCTGCACTTTAAATCTGGTATATCACTTCAGGATAGCCTGGTAGACTTTGACTTCATCACTGTTGACCTAAAGGATTCAGCAAGGGCTGCAAAGCTATTGATGGATATCTGGGGAAAACAGCTCTTGTATCTGCCTGTCCTGACTCTTTATTGTTTTTGCTACTCCAGAGGCTGTCTCTGTTTCACATAGGTGTGTAAGGTGTGTAACAATTAAGTGCTTAATCCTAAAGGCTTTCTGGTACTGCAGATGCTGTTTATTTCTGAAAGTCAGAGCATGTAGCTAGTGGCTCAGAGAACAGAATGAAGTGGTGAAAAGAACAGCACAGAGAGACTATGAACATTAACAAATTACTTCTCCATAAGGTGCTATTGTTGGCACTTTTATTATTTGTATTAGCATAGGACACCAATCTAGGGCCAGGTTTGTATTTTGCTATACACAGTAACAACATGGAACACAAAGCCCTTGTTGACGAAAGTCTGGCAGCTTTTCTTCAGAGAGAACTTGTACTGTCTTTGTCCTTTAGGAACATATTATTTCAGTTAGTCTGTTAACAAAGATGAAAAGTAAGAAACTGCATCTGTATCTTGGACAGGCAGATAGATGGAGGTAGCTTACTATGAAGGCAATGGCATTTTGGGAAATCTGGTCTTACTTCAATATGCTGCTGCCTGCATGACATGTCCTGTATGTCTGAGTTAAAATGAACAGGCTTCTCTACTGCTGTGGCATGGGAGGTGGCCATGTCACGGGGGGGGGAACTGAAATGTAGAGAGAAGAGCACCTTGCTCAAGATCTCAGAGGACATTGGCCAAGAAAAGAACAGAACCTACAATTCTCAAGTCACAGTACAGCACCTTACGTAATGAACCAAACTATCTCTCTCTCTGTCCATTCTTCAGGTAATGTCCTTATGCATTTACACCTTTATAGCTTAAAAGTCAAGTTGCAATTCAGCTTTTATTTAAATTCTTTGGTGGTTTTGAACTTAAAACCCTTTCCCTTAGACATAATTGTTACATATACAGAAAATAACCTGAAGTGCTTCTGTTTGGTAAGTAGTGAGAGGAATCAAAACAATTCTAATTACTGCTGTAATTTTGCTTGTTTAGTGGAGAGCAAACCAGTTTGTCAAGTTGACAGGAAAAGTATTTATGAATATAATTGGAGCGTTTGGAATAAAAATACTCAGCCTGACAACTAAATAGCAAAAATTCTAAAACTCTTTAAAACTGTACTAAGATTTGGCACAAGCAACAATATTATGAAAAATAATGAATGGTTCCTAGACTGGATTAATGCTGTATCTTCTTTTCTGTAGAAATGAACACTCTAAAAATATTTTTGAACACTCAACAGTGGGACCAAAAGTTGATTTGCAAGTCAGTGGTAGGGGGAGAACCCAGTTTCTTCAGTTTCTAATAAATACATTACACAAAATAAATGCTTATAAAGGAATTCTAAAATTTCAAAAAGGTGGAAGGTGCCTGCTCTCTCTCTCCAAAAACACAAAGTACCAGGAATGAAACACATTCAAGACATGTGTAGATTACAACATAGTATCCCAAGTCATGCTAGAGGGGTCATAAGGCACAGCTGCACATACAAATAACTGCAAGTACATTTAATGTGCAGTAAGCTAATGTGTATTAAGCACTTTCTGGCAGGTGCCTACATGTGCAGAAGACTTGGAACTAAACTTAGTGCACTTGGCACTGCAGTTAGTCTCAAGTCATTTCAACCCTGCCATGTGTCCCTGTGGACACGGGTGGCAGCTCCAGCCTCTGGCCATATGGCTGCCAGCAGTTGGCAGCCATGTTGTAGCCAGAGGCAGCTGCCAGCACTTGGCAACCATTTTGGAAGCTCTTATCTCTAGGCAGCCCCTTCCCTGCCCAGGAGCCATGTGCCCAGCACAGAGCCAGTATGCACCAGATCCTTCCTTGCCCACCCAGTCGTCCCACCCCAGTGCTGCCCCTGCCCCTACCCCCACCCCTGCCGGTGGCATCCAGCACCCCACTGCTCCATCCCAGCTTCTGCCAGTGATAAACAGTGCCCTGGGCTGCTGCTGGCATGGTGGTGGCCCTGCTGGCCCCAGTAGCCCCTTCCCACCAGGCCCCAGGACATTCATGCATCCCCCAGTGGAGCACAGGGCAATGGCTGTGGGAAGCCCTGCCCAACCCCTGCTGCCCAATTCCCCATTCCAGCCAAGCTGCCCCACTGCCCACATGCTCTCTATCCCCTGCCCACCCCCAGGACACTCTCAGGATACACATATGGATGAAACAAAAAAACTGCATTGCCCTCACAACCCTCCCCCTCCACAAATAGTGCCCCTCTACCACCCTTCCCATACACCAACAATTAAAAAAACACTTACAAGAGGCAAATTATATACATGAAGCAAACTATATACATGTTGAAAACTATTTACAATATTTTGGTTGGTGAAGTCGAGAGTGGGTGGCCGGGGGAGGGGGGCTAAGGAGCAGAGCCCTGGGGCAGGTACCCAGCACCCCAACCCCTGGATGTTTCCCCATGGGTCTAGAGGCCCTGGCAACCCCAGTGGGTGGCAGACTCTTGCAAGGCTGGATCTTTGGCCAGATGGTGTGAGGGAAAACACTGGGGCCAGGCCCAGGTGGATGGTAGCAGTTCTGGGGCAGGGGCCAGGCTAGAGGGTCTGGCAGACAGGAGGTGCCAAAGGACTTACTCCCAGAGCCAGGCAGGGACCTGCTGCAAGGCCTCCAGCTGGACCCCAGGGCCCTGTTGGGCCATGGGTGGGGGACAGAAAGCGGAAGACATGTACACAGCCGTTAGGGCCAGAAGGGTCTCCATGGCCTGGCAGTTGGCATCCCCCTGCTACTAGAGCTGCTCCTGGTGCTTCTACTTCAGGGCTTCCACATGGCCCAGTGGCCTGTTGTGCCAGGTCCCGCACTTCAACTCATGTGATGTTCTCCACCTGCCAGGCCTGCTCCTGCAGCTCCTGCTCCTCCACCATTACCACCAGCTTCTAGAGCAGTAGTGTCCAGTCTCTGGTGTCCTGCTTCTGCAGCCAGCATATCCAGACTGCTCCAGAGGTGGGTGGCAGTGACCCTAAGGCAGCATATCTGTTGGGGCTGGTGGTCTCTCTCTGGCGTCCAGATGTTGGCCCTGCACAGACAAGAGACAGAAGTCTTTTGTGAGAGTTTGCAATATTTCAAAGCAAGATGATCTGCATCAGGGACCATACTGTGCCTGGCCTCAGATCAGGGGTTGGCTGTGCACAGGTGACCAGGGACTGTGGTAAGTCAGGTGGGAAGGCCTGGGCCCTGGTGGCTAGCAGCTGAGCCCCCCATCCCCTCTTAGTTTCCTGGGGCTGGCAGCACACTGGGTACCAGGTGCAGGCAGCCTGCTTTCCCCACCCCCTTCCTAGGGCAGGCAAGATCAGGCTGCTGGCAGCACCTGCTGCTGCAGCTCCATACCCCACTCCTTTCCTCCCCCCCGTAAGCCAACCATTCTGCTTCACATTTTCTAGCCCATGGTGGCCAGTCTTGGGGCATGTGAGGCTCCTGGACAACTTGGGTGAGGGGCTGGCTGCAAGCCCACCCTCTCCACAGGAGGCCTCTTTGGCACCAGCCCCTCCTTGCACCACTGCTGTGCCTTGAGCATGTCCTTTCTGTGTGTGCCCCAGGTGGTTAGCAATGAGCTGTTTGTGTAAGCTGAAGGGTGCTCAAGCCACTATGCCCTGCTGTTGCTGATCCTCCTGGTGCCCTGGGCAAACCTATGTTCCTGGTTTGGGTCCCTGAGCTATGGTGGAATGGGGTGCAAGCCTAGGCTGCCCTGCAACTTCCACCACTGCCTCGGGGAATACCCTGTGGCAGCACCGCATGTCCCTGCCTGCCATTGCTAAGAACATTACCACTGGTATTGATGCTTTCCTTGGTATGTGAGAGGCCCATGCCCACCCACCTGCATGGGCACAGATTGCTCAATAAATTTCTGAACTGTGTCCCACCTCTCTGCATGCTGTTAAGGGGGTGGGGGGGAGGGGGAATGTGGGTCCAGGCAGGGAGTGGGTGCAGGAGCAGGGGCAGGGGCAGGGGCAGGGGCAGGACAGGTGCAGGGTGGGGACTGGAAGAGCTGTCCCCCAGTGCAGGTCTTACCATGTGCCCAGGGCTGGCAAAGCTGGCAGCTCAGCACAGGCCTCCCTGTTGGCCATGGCATCTGGCTGCACCCACAATTTACAGCCCATAATGCACAGCAGACCAATACCCCTGGGAGGAGGTGGTGCTGCTGGTGGCCAGTGATGGTGGGGTTTGCTGCTCCTTGTGTCAAGGTCTGGGGCTGTGCCAAGACTAAGGTAGCCACTCGACAGGGCTCCCAGCAGCTGGAGAGGAGGATGGGGTGGGGTGCTGAAGGCCTGAGGTCTCCTTCTCCAGTGACATGTCACCAGAGGTGTCCATGAGGAAAGGGCAGGAGCTTGGTCACTGCTGGTGCCACTTGCAGGGGTGAGGCCTGTCTCTCAGGGTGTCAAAATGAGGGTCAGCTCCTGCATAAAGGGCATGTACTTTTAGGCATGACCAAACCGATGACTGAAGTCAGTCACAGTCATCCAGTGTGCCTACAAGACTGCCACGACAACTGAGAGTGCCCTTGATCCCACATCCCACCTGTAAGGGTCTCAGAAATGTGAGTGTTAAGGCCCTGTCCCATGCAAGTTGCCTCTGCACATCAGCACATCCCCAGAGCGCCACAAAGTCACACACCTCCTCCCAGGTCCAGTTGGCAGTTGGCGCAGGTGTGCGGACACAGGCAGGGTCAGGGCTCAATGGGGTGGAGGATGATGACATGGTCATCCCACACTTGCTTTTTGGGCGCCCACAGAGCTATCCTTGCATTGCTGTAAGCAGCACCCAGTTCAGGGGCACAGCCAGGGACTGGGAGCCACATATCATAGACACTTCACCACAGGATCTGCAAGCACAGGAGACAGTTGGGGTTGAGAAGCAGCAGAAAGCAGGTGCTGGCTCTGCTGGCAGAAACAGCCAGGCAGCAGCACTGGGGGGAATCTCAAGGTTGGGCAAGGGGTGCAGCAAGTTGCAGCCCTGTGCAGAATTCACCTGTGGGCAAGCAACAGCTCTGGAGGGGGACAGGTCAGGTAGAGACAGCCTGTGGCCTGCCCAGGTGGGGACACAGGGCCTGCTGGGCTCCTAAGCGGTGAACAGGTTCCTCCAGACTCTTGTGCAATGTGCCCCATGGCACAAAATGGCTGCGGGATTTTATAACCCACAGCTAGGGGCTGCCAGAAAGCATCCCGGCCCTGAGAAGGACAGCCAGGAGCCCTGGGGCTGGGCTCAGTCTGGCCCCCTAGTGGCTGGGCAGACCCAGGACTAAAGTTAGTGCTGGGTCATGTCTACATTAATGTGCTTTAACTAGTCACACCTAAATTCACCGTTTTTAATGGACATTAAGGGTGTGCACATGTAGACATGCACCCTTTAAGTGCATTAAATTAGGCTAATGCACATTAACATGAGTTGCATAGATGCAACCATAATGTACTATATATGATATACTCATGGCACCTGAGTATTTTACACTCCATGGATAATGGATGATCAATAGAGTTGGAGCAGAAAGCATCCCACCAACTAATCAAAACTTTCATTATGTTCACACTGAAGTAGATTTGGGAAAGAAATCAACACTGCTTGAACAACAGAATAAAGATTTTGGAGAGGAATTTGCCAACACTCTTTCATTGCAGTAGTATTTTCTCATACAGCTAGTTCCATTTATGATACTGGGACTAGTGGGACAAAAAAACCCGGGACAAATCCATTGCACACTTTTCATTCATATTCAATCTATTATTTTTCTTTCCTTCTGCTGGTCCCCATCAAGTGGTCTTTAAAATTCCACATTCAAAAGATCACTGGAATTTAAGAATCACTTGCCAGAAAAACAAGATGGGGTATGTGACAAAGACTGCTGACTGCCACTGGCTCTTGCTAGCAATGAAAGGAAGAAATGCTCTTGCAAAACTCCCTTGGATTAAAATGCAAGTCTATAGGACAAACTCAAATTCATATCCATATAAGTATCATACAATAGAGTCTTCTTAGTTATGCTGCCTTCTGGAGATCCAAGTTCAGTTAAGAAACATTTCAGAGGTGACTTTGTAGCCACCTCCAGATGAGCGTGGCCATGCAGTATATAGCACTGCAGACAGACACATCTGTAGTCACATACTGCACATTCAGCTGTTCTCCACACTGCAAAGGAGCAGCATGGGGACAGGGTGGTGGCAGCTAACCCCTGGATATCCAGGGTCAAGAAATCCTGTACAAACAAAAAAAACCAGTGGAGCATCACACACGGGGACAGCGCACACTCTCAGAACCGGAGCTTGACTGGCCAGAGCCACACTCCAGCTGCCAGCCAGGCTCAAAGCGTGCTGCTGCTAGTTGTCCCTGGGGAACGAAACATCCGTGCTTGTGTGGATGCAGCCTGAGTGTCTTCTATCACTCAGACTGCCATCCAACACATCTAATACATTAATAGTCTTTAAATTATGGAATGGTTTCCAGAACTGCTCTTTCACAGATGAATGCCCTAACCATAAGACTAAAGGTGCTCACTTTTTTTCAATATGCATGTTTTCATTCTCCAACCCAGTCAATCTAACACTTCCATTCAAAGTGGCACAGATTCAACAGAATGGATAGGGAGCATCCACCCAGAATGGCCTAGTATTTATGGCCTTCTCTGAGGGAGGAAGGATATGTAATTTGGAATACCCTTGAGTCAGAGAAAAATTGAACTAAGGTTGAGTGAGTACTCTACCCACTGAACTAGAAAAGCTGGAAAAGGCTTTTAGGGGAAAGTTCAGGGTTGTGAATCCTGAGTGGACAGAGTCATTGAACTTTAAAATCTGGAGAAGGATGAGATTTAGAGATTATTCCTTGCTCACAGCTTGTTTAAGTGCTTTAGGCATATAAGAAGCTATACTGAATGTAGGATAAAAGGGCAAAGAATAATGGACTTGGCATTAGTAGGGTGCAAGCCTGAAACCTAAGGCAAGACTTAAGTAATTAACCAGTATTTAGCCATTTGTCATAAGGTGAGCTGTAAAGTTGTAAATAAGTAGGTAGAATGGCATAATAAAAAACATGCAGGAAGTGATGTTCTGATTAATTCGGAGAGGAGGGCTGGGAATTAGAGAAATGAAATCCCTGGCAATTTAATTTAAGATGCAAAATTTCTATGGTAACCTCCACATACATACATTTTATTACAAAGACATGTATCATGTTCCTTGTCCTCACTAACTACCCTTGGTGGGCAGCTGCAATAACATCCGTACGTAGCAAAAACAGAGGTGCCTAGGTCAGTACTTGAATGTGGGGCCTCACCCCTTTCTAAAGCCATACCCTTACCCTCAGAGTTTTCTGTTGGCTAGCTGAGATGGCTCTCTGCTTGCTGTGCTTGTTTTTTTCTAGATCCCACCCTCAGGTGCCTAACTCATACATTTTGCATTCAGTCTAGATCCCCAATTCAGGACCATGAGTTCCTCCAAGGGTGAAGTACAAGTCATCTGTCACAACACCCCAATTCGTGATGCCTAATTCTCTTTGTGAAACCAGCACTTGGACTAGAAAACCCTAACAATAAAAGCTGTTAAAATAAGGTAGAGATGAGATAGTAACAGTACATGATTTAACTGTCACAGATATTAAACAAAAATCTTAGTCACACAAAGCATAGACAGAAAGAAAAATATAGGTCTAATCAAAGATCTTTTTTTTTTACAAAATCAAGTTGTTAAATTCCTTAGTACTCCTAATTACAGATGTCAACATTGCATCCTAAAAATGATACAGATGAGATAAAGCAAACAAGAGTAATCAACCCATTACTGATCATTGTATTTGGCTCAATCTGGAAATGAGAGGTAATTGGTATCTAAAAATTAATGAACTTTATTAACAAATATTATAACTTAGCTGATGAGGACAGAAATAGCTGTCCAAACAACAGGACCACTTCTCCAGTCGGGGGTGACCATTTTACATCAGAAGGGAATTCTGGGTTCTCAGTTGGCAGAATTGATCTGAAGATTTCCCTGAAGAGAGACCCAGGGAAACAATTGATCTGGCCCAGCCATGATGGCTGTGCTCTCAGCATGGAGTCCCTACAGCTTGGTGAGACCAGAGAGCCTGGAGGAAGCCCAGTTTCTCTTCTCTTGCTGGACTCTTTGGGCATTTAGACACATACTTTTTTGTCCTGCAATGTACCGGAGATCCGCTGCTTTGGAGCACGCCTGATTAATAAGGTCTGCTCTGCACGCAAGCTGATGCGCACCGCGCAAAATGCATGTCAGTATGCCGAAAATGGCCGTGGTACACTTTTGAACTAAAGCACTTTTTCTGTGTTTTAATTCAAATGTGCACCGCTGCCACTTTCTCAGCACTGATGCACATTTCACCGCTTATACAATTGCAAGCATCGCAGCGCCAGGCACTTCTCAAAGCCCCCAGCGCTGCGGCACTAACGTGTAAAAATGCCATTTGAAACTGAGCTTCCCAGCAGTGAGCCCTTGTGACTGAGCTGCCCCAGCTCAGTGGTGTCTCTGCAACTAAGCCCCTCAGAGTAGTCGCTGTCAGGTAGGGAGAAACGTCTAGAGTTTGGGTGGGTTAGGACCAGGCAGAACAGTTGGTAGCTGTGCATCCCGGGATGCTGGAGGAAAGAAACTAACAATACTCTGGAATGGCATGGGTAAAACGTTCCCAAGATAAACCTCCTTTGAATTGACTTATCTTTAAAACATTTAGAGGACACTTACGCCAGCTTAATACATGTCTTTATGGTAACCTGAGACAAAGCCCTCAGTGATGTAAGTGTCTTAGGAACACAAATAATAGGACATTTATACACAGGCTTTTTTTTCCAGCAACACAACAGAGATCCGCCACTTCTGAGCAGACTCGGTTAATTGAGTCTGTTCTGCACGTGAGCAGAGGTGAACTGCACTGTGCCACATGCAGTTTTATAACCGGCGAAATGCACGTCAGCACACAGAAAATAGCGGCAGTGCACTTTTGATCTAAAGCACCTCCGAGGTGTTTGAGTTCAAAAGTGAACCGCCACCATGTTCTCAGTGCGGACGCTTATTTTGCTGCTTATACACATGCATGCATTGCAGCACTGGGTGCTTTTCAAAGCACCCGGCGCTGCGATGCATACGTATGTAAAATGCCCATAGATTCTTGCCTTTTACAAATAAAACTAAGTCTGAACAGTTGACAAGCAGAGTGGCCAAATCCTTCATTTCATTTTTTGCCTTTGTGTCTACTTGTTTCTGACTGCTCACAATTGTCTTATTGCTAGCTTTGGCATGATTTTTATTTGTGTTGTCTCATTACTGTGCAGATGTAAAGCTCTATGACAAGTACAATCTGTTTGAGGAGGATTACCTATGGGACACACTGTATTACAAAGATCCAGCACACTGCTAGGAAGGTGTTGTTGAGGAGGACTGGGAGGTGCTCGGGATCACGAACAAGGATACGAAGCCTTTTACCCTTTAACTCATCGATTGTAAACCAGTGTGACTCAGCAGTGGCTCAAATGGTGTCCTAGTGAACACTGTAGTTTTCAGTGAACAATTATTCCCATACCACAGAAGTACAACCATAAGTGGCATTAATTAACTTTCCTGTTGACAGTCTTGTAGAGACCAAATAATAATAGACCATGGACCCTGACCTTTGACTTCCTTGGAAGGATGTTTCCTACAGGTGAAAATTGAAGAAAAGAAAAAGGCCAGAAGACTGCCCTGTGCTGTTCTGTGGGTCAGAAGTGATCATTAGACCTCAAGCAGTTAATTCAGCCAAAATGTCATGAGCAGACAATAGAAAAATGTTG
>NW_017728948.1:6876587-6898876 GCF_001723895.1 Crocodylus porosus | reverse complement strand
AAACACACACAGACCACACACTGTTAAAGAAAGATATGACTCTCCTTTTGAGAGAGCATATGGATCAACCAAAAGAGTGGGCACAGGTTATTGCTTTAGTGCCATGAAGCTGATCTGACAAATGAACATGTAGCTTGTTGGATGGTAGCTTCTTGGGTTCCCTGTATCATCCTTGAATAGCAGAGGGATGGAGAAGACACAGGTGTTATTTTTTTAATCTCTAATTTGGATTAAGGCACAGAGAAGTGAATCAGACCCAGATGTGGATGTTGTGACTAAGTGTGTCACTTATTCACTTAGAAAAGTACTCGGTCTTTAGTCTTCTGCTTGCAAATCTAAACTTTGATGGATGACATTTTGAAAAATCAAAATCCAAGAAATGACATCTTCTTAAACCAAAACCTGGACTTCCCAGTCTCTTTCCATTCATTGCAGATATTTGAATAAATAACTTGAAAAGACTTAAATAAAAATAATTTACGGTATATTAATAATCTACTCTAAGGGTATTTTGTATGCAGAGCTCCCACTGGGATCAATGAGCATTCTTCTTGTAAGACACTTGGGCATTTTTGGGCTCTTGCTAGTGATAGTCTCATAAAATAGAACTGAGGATCTGTTTCCCAATGAAACAAGCTGCTGCAATCCAAACTTCTTTATATTTCCCTATCAATGTCCCTCTTCTGCTGTCCTATCCTGTCCTGTCCTGGTGGAATTCATCAAATGGTGGGTACCTAGTTTGTCTCTTCATTCATCTGGCCTTTGCCTTACTTGCTGGGATTGCCAGCCACTGTTCCTGATTCATTAAGTTAACTGCTTGCTTTAAGCATGTTCCCAAATCCCAGTGACTTTAACTATATGTGTTAGTTTAGATCAGAACAGTGCCCGGTTATGACAGGTGAATGTCTTAACTGCTATTTTGCAGAATCACATTACCTATAATTAATTAAGTTAATGCATAAAGCTCTGATGCTGCAAAGCACTGAATTAAAATATAGGAATGATCCCATTACTTTTAGTAGGAGCAAGGTATCTAACTCATGTTGCCACTTTTGAAGATCAGAGTAAGTGTCTATTTAAATATTTTGAATGGGGAACTGGGGGATGGAAAGATTCTGAAAATAAGGGGAGATTTGAAAAAGCTTGAGATTCGTCTCTGTTTATTTTGCACAAAGATAGAATATACTGACAAAGGTAAGGATCTGTGATAGTACCTGGTAGTAAGTTTACCATTTTGAATAATTTTCAGCAGCTCTATTAATTCTTAATAGGAAGATGTTTGATGGGAGTCTTAGAGCACCATTCAGATATTTATCAATGTGAAGTAATGGTTGTGATTATTTTTACGGCGTGATTTTTTCTGCTCAATAGAGCTGTGTTGAAAAACACATTCACATTATTAAAAGTATAAATGGTCTACATTTTCCCCTCTTTTTGGAAGAAAAATATGCTGTTTTACATTCGCAATATACATTTACACTGAGAAAAATCACTAATGATAATCACTAGCTTGCCTAATGAAAAGAACAGTTTATTACTAATTCCATTCCTGTTTTAGCTTTTATAGAGTCTTAACTTCCTTTTTAGTCATCTATTCTTTGCTTTGCCACCTACTGAAATAGGTCATTAGAACTCCCCCCACTCTACTAATTCTCACTGGTTTAGTCACATGACTTTAGGAAAATAATTTAGCGACAGACAAACAGGTCAGGATGAATTAAAAGTGGGTAGGGACTTGCCACACACTGGGGAGGCGCACCCAGGCCTCGGGTCAGAGAGGACCTAGTCGGGGAACTTCCAGAGAGACTGGATGTATTTAAATCAGCAGATCCTGATGGTCTCCACCCCAGAGTGCTGAGGGAATTAGCTGAGGTCATTGCGGGACCCCTGGCATGGCTTTAAGAGCACTCATGGTGCTCTGGCATTGTGCCAGAGGACTGGAAAAGGGCCAGTGAGGTTCCCATCTTCAAAAAAGGGAGGAAAGAGGACCCAGGAAAGTATAGGCCTGTATTAATTTGTATTAATCTTGTATTTCTACATAAAATATGGATTCCAATTCTCCCGACTTCTCAAGCCTATATTTATTTATTTTTTTTACATAATCTGAGTAAAATCATTTAATCTTTAATTTGTTTAATCATTTAATCTTTAATTTGTTAGTCTTACCTTGGTCCTGGGGAAGCTCTTTGAGAAAACTATCCAGGAGCACATCTGTGGGAGACCAGCAGGGGAGATTATGCTTAGGGGCAACCAACCTGGGTTCATTAGAGGCAGGTCCTGTCAGACCAACTTGGTAACCTTCTATGACCATGTCACCAAATCCTTAGATGCAGGGGTAGCATCTGGACTTTAGGAAGGCCTTCGACACTGTCTCTCACTCCATTGCTAAAGCTTCAGTGTTCCAGGCACATGTTATTTGTACATAAAAATATGAATTTTTGGAAGATTTTATGCATACTTTGGTTTTGGGTATGAGTGTAAACTGCATTTTATTGGAGGGTCTGGTGGCAATCTGGCAAAGCTACTCATGGTGGGGTAACGTCTATAAAATACCAGAATGTTGCAACCTCCTCTAGAGTAAAGTGACTGTAGGATGCCTCAAAACCCTAGCCCCCACTGCCTTCTGGGTACTCCTTGGCTGGAGAAAATCACCCTGACAAAAACACGCCCTTGATAAGAGATTGGGCAGTCAATGGCAGTTCTTATCTGTTGTTCTCTGGAAGAAGCTACAACCATTGAGGCACTGAATGCCTGGATTCAGTCTGACCATTGGATTCTGTCTCAATGGTCTAAGGGCAGGATGGTAGGTCTTGAGCAGCCTCCACTTCTCCATACTCTTGCCTAGCCGTACATGTCAAAGGTCTTAGTGTTATGCTTGTACATCTCTTACTTGTACACTATGATCCAGAGGATCAATGGTTGTCCTACATACATATTTAGCTGGTATTTAGAATACAATTCTTAGTTTTGGCTTACTACTAGAGTAGTGTAAACATTTTTAAATTAAAAAAAAAATCAGTAACACTATTCACTTATGGTCAATCAAAATTAATTTAATCAGAAAAAAAATGAGGACAAAAAGTTTTGGGTTAATCCAATACATTTTCTTTTGCAGATTTGCATGATTTGTTACATTGAGGTTAAGCTATTGACAGAAAAATTCTAACTGGAGACACTGAAATATTTTGTTTAGAAAACATTCTGTTTTTTGCCCCATATGTTGACCAAAACAACTCAAATATTAACATGAATGCAGGAAATGTTTTGGCTGATCCACATTTGTTTTCAACGAAAACATTTTTGACTGAAAAGTTCACTCAGCTCTACAAGAACAGCTCATACTTCAGCTGAATTGTTTTATTCCATATGCATCCTGTGGAAGGCAATCGGTCCAGAACTGGCAACATGTGCTACTCTCCCATAATATGGTCCTCTTCTATGCAAGTTTTTTAAAGTACCTATTACTTCACTGTATGACTACTCATTGTAATCCTATAAGGTGCTCAGTGTTCTGGTGTTGAAGGTTGTTATAATGGTGAAAAATACACTCAGTGGTCACGTATACACAAGACGCTTACTGTGCATTAGCTTAAAACACTGTGCAGTAGTGTGGTAGTTAAAAACCATGCTAATAGCTTACATCACAGTGTTATTAGCCAAATGCACAATAAGTGCCACAAAATAACCGTGCACTGGTGCTACTGTGCAGTACTGCACATTTAGTTAGTAATGTATTAAGGAAGTACTAAACTAAATGTGCAGTATCTAAGGCACATTAACGAATGTGCAGATGCACGCAGTGTCTTGCATAATTGACCCTTATCTGGGAGTTGTGGTCTACTGAAGGAAAATCTATAAACATATATTTTATTCTCTACCAAACTATACCTTGATGCTGTGGTAATCTGAAAAATAATAGCCACCATAGGCAAGCGTGTCAGCTTCCATTTTATCTGTTTTCGAACTAATGATCTCTAGAGTCAGAGCTACTATAGCTTAAAGTAAAGACCAAGCCTCTTCTGATTGATCATATTCAATGAAAGACCTGTAATATGTAAAATAGTGGGATGCAGCCACATGATCAGGACATGTGTGTTTCCCTGGGGACTAATAGCAGCAGCACATATTTCTGCCACTCTTACTTGTTTCCAGGGGATGTCCCTGCACACATGCTGTGGTACGTGACAAATTGCCCCGGGCGGGGTAGAGGAAGCTGGGGCCTGCCTAGCTGCTCAGCAGCAATCTGGGTGTTTGGAGTCTGGCTGGAAGCAAGAGCATGGCTGGCCAGGCTCCAGTTTTGGGGAAATGCACACTGTGGTCACCTTGCTTTTTTTGTTGCAAATTTTTTAGATACCGGGATCTCTTTCGTATCTAAGTTTTCCACTGCACCACAAATATGCAATGAGGTGAATGGATTCATGTGCAGTGTGTGCATTTCACAGTCCCTCAAAAGACTTTGAGGCACCCAGGTCAGACTGCATGTAGCCACTCGTGTGGACCCAGCCATGGGTTCAGCAATTCTGAGAGCTTTAAACAACTAAAGGTTTGGACCAATGAACTTATATTGAGCTAAAACCAAGGAGGGAATGACTACATGTAAACTGATCCATGCTCCACAGTAACTTTCATGTGTCCTTTGTACCCTGCTGTAAGTGGAAGTTAAACTGAGATAAACTGTTGTTTCATTCAAACGTTAAACTCCACCAGATTTGTTTCCACTTACCATGGGATAGAGTGAGCCCAAGAAGCAGTTATCCAACTTCATCTTAGTTCATAGTTAGTAGGGTCGGAAGGGACCTGAGCAGAGCATCAAGTCCAATCCACTGCCATGGCAGAAAAGAGTACTGGAGTCAAATGACCCCACAAGGTGTTCATCCAACCTCCTTTTAAAGACCCCCAGGGTAGGAGCCAGGATCACTTCTCTTGGAAGTTGGCTCCAGATCCTAGCTGCCCTGACAGTGAAGTAGCGCCTCCTGATATCTAGCCTGAATCTCCCCTCTGCCAGCTTGTGACCGTTATTTTTTGTCATTCCTGGTAGTGCTCAGGAGAACAGGGACTCCCCCGGTGCCTGATGGCCCCCTGACTACTTTGTAAATGGTCACTAGATCCCCTCATAGCCTTCTCTTGTGGAGGCTGAACAGATTCAGGTCCCGTAGCCTCTCATTGTAGGGCCTGCCCTGCTGACCCCTAATCATGCGAGTGGCCTCCTCTGGACCCTCTCCATGTTGTCCACATCCCTCTTGAAGTGCGGCACCAGAACTGGATGCAGTACTCCAGCTGTGGCCTGACCAGTGCCACATAGAGGGGGAGGATCACCTCCTTGGACCTGCTTGAGATGCATCTGTGGATGCATGACAAGGTATGGTTGGCCTACCTGACCATGTCCACACACCACCAGCCTATGTTCATCTTGGCATCAATGATGACTCCAAGATCCTTTTCTGCCTCTGCACTGATGAGAAGGGAGTTTCCCCAGCCTGTAGGTATGCTGATGATTCTTCCCCTCCAGGTGCAGCACCTTGCACTTGTCAGTGTTGAAACCCATCCCATTCTCATCCACCCATCCCTGTAACCTGTCCAGGTCTGATTGCAGCCTATTCCTTTCGTCTAGCGTGCCCACTTCTCCCCACATCTTGGTGTCATCTGCAAATTTGAACAGGGTGCTTTTTACCCTTTGTCCAAGTTGCTGATGAAGATGTTGAACAGTGCAGGTCCGAGGACCGAGCAGTGGGGAACCCCACTGCCCACATCCCTCCATGTCGAATAAGACCCATCCACCACCAGTCTCTGGGTACAGCCCTTCAGCCAGTTGGTGACCCATTTGACTGTAGGTGTCGACGCCACAGTCCCCTAGTTTTTTAATAACAATGGAGTGAGAGACAGTGTTGAAGGCCTTCCTAAAGTCCAGATGCTACCCCTGCATCTAAGGATTTGGTGACATGGTCATAGAAGGTCACCAAGTTGGTCTGACAGGACCTGCCTCTAATGAACCCAGGTTGGTTGCCCCTAAGCATAATCTCCCCTGCTGGTCTCTCACAGATGTGCTCCTGGATTGTTTTCTCAAAGAGCTTCCCCAGGACCAAGGTAAGACTAACAAATTAAAGATTAAATGATTAAACAAATTAAAGATTAAATGATTTTACTCAGATTATGTAAAAAAAATAAATAAATATAGGCTTGAGAAGTCGGGAGAACTGGAATCCATATTTTATGTAGAAATACAAGATTAATACAAAGTATATTTGCCAGTTGATAGCCTTAAATTAAAATATAAAAAGATTTAGGAAAATATGTGTTCAGGATCAGAAGTCATTAAACCTCGTGTAGAAGTAAATGCAGTTCAGCTCTTGATTGAAACTAATGTCTATCTCTATATAAGAATTTAGAACACCCAAAGGATTAAACACTAGAAAAAGGAACAATAAAGACTGAAAGGCTCAATTCTGACTCACTGGCTAAGCAGCAACTCTTCAGAAAAAGACCTGGGGGTTACAGTGGGCAATAAGCTGAATATGAGTCAATAGTGTGCCCTTGTTGTAAAGAAAGCTAGTGGCATACTGGGCTGCATTAGTAGGAATGGTGCCAGTAGATCAAGAGAACTGACTATTCCCCTCTTTTTGGCACTGGTGAGGCCACATCTGGAGTACTGTGTTCAGTTTTGGGCCCCCCACTACAGAAAGGATGTGGACGAATTGGAGAGCATCCAGTGGAGAGTGATGAAAATGGTTCGAGGGCTGGGGGAAATGACTTCTGAGAACAGGCTGAGAGAACCAGGCTTGTTTAGTCTGGAAAAGAGAAAACTGAAGGGGGATTTAATAATAGCCTTCAATTACCTGAAGGGTGGTTGCAAAGAGGATGGAGCTGGACTAGTCTCAGTGGTAGCAGATGACAGAACAAGGAGCAATGCTCTCAAGTTGCCACAAGGGAAGCTTAGGTAAGATATTCAGAAAAACTTTATGAGGAGGAGGGTAGTAAAACAGGTTACCCAGAGAGGTTGTGGACTCTTCATTTTTGAAGGTTTTTAAGATACAGTTATACAAAGCCTTGGCTGGGATGACCTGATTGGGGCTGGTCCTGCTTTGAGCAGGGAGGTGGTTTAGATATGACCTCCTTCCAGCCCTCATTTTCTATGATTCTATGATTTTAAGCCACAGCACTGAGGAGAGAGAGGAATGCCCATTCACCCATTAGAGATACAGGGAGGTCCATATCTGATTCCTATTTGTGAAAAGAGTAAGTGCAGGAAAGTATCTTCTTACAGTGCTTTCATGTTCCCCTTCAGCACAGAACCTGAGCATCTCACAGGCCTCAGCATGTTTATTCTCAGCACACTCCTGTGCATCAGGAAAGTGCTATTGTCCCCAGTTTACATATGGGGGGAAAAGAGGCACAGAGAGAGCATGTCATTTATACAAGTTACCCACGTCTTTGACTGGGTGGGGATTTGAGAACCTATGTGATTCGATTACTAAGCTATCCTCTTGACCACCAGGAAGTCTTTCTACTAGCTGCCTATCTTTATTTATACAAGGCAAATAGAACAGGCTCTAAACATTCATCATGAGGATATTTTTGGCACTCATCCCATGCCATAAATGAAAGACAACTACCTCTCTATGACAAACTCTGTTGGATAATTATATTTGCTACAAAAAAAAAAAATGTTTGTTTTGAGCTATTGTTCCATGTATTTATTCATATAAATCAGTGGTAATGCAGTCATCTCTCAGGGAGAGCTCATCCCCTGAGAATTTAATTTCCAAACTACTCTATCACTTCAAAAGGATGTGGTCTTCAATGCATAAAAGATGTGGATAGACTCTGTGCCATTAAAACCCATATTTAAGGCAATAGGTATCATGCACCATTACCTTTAATGGATTGATTAATAACAATTATTGCAGCCTTCTCATAATAATTTTGCAGAGTAATAAATGTACTAATGTTTAGCTTGTAAGAGTGGAGGATTCCATTCTGATTATTATGGGGGATATTTTTCACCAATTTGTTGGAAAAAATATCCATCCTCCTTTAACCCAAGTAACCCTAGATTGGCAGCCTGTGTGGCAATAGGTAGCATTGGTTCCTGGTCATTCCTGCAGTGGTTATCACTGCACCAAAGAAAGGGGGCTATGTTTTCAAGGATGAACAGATTTATCTGAAGATTGTGAAGTTACTGAGGTCCTCACTTCTTCCTTGCTCCAAGGCTGATATCCAGATGGAGAAGCCTACCTGTCTCATCATGTATGTCATGCCTTCCAGCTCCTCTGATGTGTGAGAATCTGCAGGCAGGCACCACAGCCCAATGAAGAGGGGACAGGTACAGTAAGTAGGAGACCTGAGTTTTTCCATAGCCCTTTAGCCAGCCACTGGGTCATTATAGATATGATCCAATGCCCAATTAAGTGAAAGTCAGTCTTTCTATCAAGCTCAACAGACATTAAACCAGACCAAGAAAGCTCTCGGTAAAGTTACTCTTCCATGCGTCAAGTTGCCTCAGCCCATTACAAATGAAAAGCATATTAATCAAGGCCAACCTCCCTAAAACTCAGGAAGTACTATTGATTTATTTTTTTAAGCTATGGATTGTTTAGAGGAGCATAGGAGCAGCAGGCAGATGAACCAGGAGTCAGAAAAAAATGAAGAGAAAAAGTCAGCTTCCCCTGCAGCACTGTGTCAAAATAGTTCATCTTCCCAGGAAGTAATCATTATTATTTACATTGTACACAAAGTTCACCTTGTCTTTTGTAGGAGTTGATGACGCAAGAAAGTTTCCAATCAAACCCAGTCGTATTCAAATGAAGAATGGAAACAGGATGCAACAAATAAATAGCACAAATAAATAAATAAGCCAAAGTGACTGAGAACTGTCATGTAGAATGTGTCTTCTTAATGGCAGTGTTTAGGGATTTAATTAAAGGAAGTAAGCAGCTTGTGCTTTTCTGAGACTTGTTGTTGATGTCTTCTTAATAGGCAATACGCTGTGAGGCTGAGTTACATATCCTTGCTTTCTGAATTGTTCTTTCATTTTTTGGTGTCTGAGAAGAGAATGGATAGTCCAGTACAACACAATGGGGACTGCCTGGCTAAGCAGCAGGTCTGCAAGAAAGGACCTGGGCGTTACAGAGGACAATAAGATGGATATGAGTCAGCAGTGTGCCCTCGTTGCCAAGAAAGCTAACAGCACACTGGGCTGCACTGGTAGCAGCACTGCTAGCAGATCGAGGGAAGTAATTATTCTGCTCTGTTCTGAACTTGTGAGGCAACATCTGGAGTACTGGGTCCAGTTTTGAGTCCCGCACTGTACAGAGGAAGTAGACAAGTTTGACAGAATCCAGCAGAGAGCAATACAAATGGTTCAGGGGCTGGGGCACATGACTTCTGAGAGGGTGAGAGAACTGGGTTTATTTAGTTTGGAGAAAAGAAGACTGAGTAGGGATTTGCTCGCAGCCTTTAACTACCTGAATTGGGGTTCCAAAGAGGATGGAGCTGGACTGTTCCCAGTGGTGACAAATGAAAGAACAAGGAGCAATGGGCTCAAGTTGCAACAAGGGAGGTTTAGGTTAGCTATTAGGGAACACTTTCTCACTAGGAGGGTGGTGAAGCACCGGAACTTGGGGACTGGAGTTTAGGTCCCTATTCTGGCGAGGGCTTCTGGTGTTACTTTGTGTAAGTCACTCAAGGCCATATCCTCAAAGTAGGTGACAACCTACTTTGTCAGATGCTATGAATGGATTTGTAAAGAGCATGGGTAATAAATAGGAAAAAAAAAAAGTAATTTAGACATAAAGAATAGGGAAAGTGGGAGAAAGGGAAAGAAGTAGGGAAGGGAGAAGTTAGACTGAAGAGATGTGACATCCATGGTAATTAATGCAACATTTTCTGAAAGCTTGTCAACAAAGCCTAGTTTCTTTAGAAAAAGTATGGTGTTACTCAAATAGCTGGTTGCTCCAGTGGTGCATGGGAATGCAATAGAGTCAAGATAGCCAGAACCTCCCTCTGTGATTGTGCCAATGACAAAGACTGTAGGGTATCTTCGGTTGCCGGGTTTATGAATCTTGGGTAAAAGGTAAAAGGTCCATGACCTAGGTTCCTAAGGGGTGGATGCACAAATCCTCTCCTTTATTTCCAAAGGTGGTGTTTTTTAGATGTTGCACGGTTCCCTCTAGTATTGTTCTATAGGGTGGTTGGCCAGAAGTGTGTGAAACTCCGTGCTGGAAAATTGTGTCACTTCTACTTGTATGTATAATTATCTGTGTGTGACTACAGCAACATCCCCTTTATCAGCCTGTTGCAGGCTTGTTTTTAAGGTGGAGCATGGATCTCCATTTTACTCGACTGAAGTTGCCGAAGAAAACAACAATGCTTCTGTTACAATTGCAGCATGGGCGTGGAAGAAGAAACAGTTTACGTACAGGTCCAGAAGGGTTTCAACCCGCAGGTGAAGTCAAGGAGGCATCGTTTCCCCAGCGCTGTGCAGGCGTTGGGTCTGAGATGGGTTGATGCTTGCATGGCTTCATGTCGTGGAAAGATTTTCTTTAAAAAGGTTCAGGGTCTTCTCACATTTTTCCCTATTGAATTGAGTACTGGGGCAAAACAAAAGATCATGCAGTAGTACAGACACCTCAGCCAGGCTGAAAGTATGACTGGACAGATTGATGGTCTTACCATAGATTGTAGGGTTGTTGTTGAAGCATGTAGATCCGGAACTTTTTGCTCCCTTCCCCTTCTTTAGGAAGTGGAAGTGTTTGTGATAGGCTTCATGGCTGAATGACAACAATGGGAATTTGGTGTCTAATTCCTCTGGAAGTAGTAACGGTCTCCATGCATCAGCTCTCCACCTGTAAAATGGAAAATAAAAAATTACCTTACAGAGGTATTCCAGGGATAAATTACATTAAAAACTGAGCCACTCAGATGCTATGGCAACAGGGCTACACAAGAACCATAGAAAAGAACTGTTAACTCTGCCCTTGTTGTATTTTATGCAGAAGCTGCTAATTTAAAAAAAAAAAACCATGGCATGCTGAAACACAGACACTAAGAAATGAAAAAAAAACATGGCATGCAGTGCCAAGCTAAGCAGAGACTGACTGCACTACAAGGCTGCCAAAGTGACTTGAGAAGAACACACAGTACAGTCAATGATCAAATGTTTGCTGTTGCCTCCCTGGAAATTGCAGCAAATCAATACAGCCATCAGCACAGTGCACACTGGTTCTAACAGCCTCAGCCTTGCTGCTGACTTTGATTTCTTGTGTTCAGTTTGCATCCCATGTAGGAGGGGAAATGTATGTCTCAGAGAGAGAGGAAGAAGCAAGAGACGCAAAAAGCAGGGAACAGATTAAACTGTGGCAGTAGATGCATGAAGAAAAGCCCCCTGTGAAAAAGCAGGCTGTTCCACATTCTTAGATGCATGCAGCACATTGGAAATGTGTTGAAATGTTTTATTGGCAGGGGGAGAGGTGCGAGAAAAAAGTATGGGAATTAAGTTGCAAATGAAATGTCAAGTTCGGGATCAAATGCCAGGCAGCACACCTATAAAGCAGGAGCAGAAGGTGATAAAGTGATCACATTTGGAAAGTAAAAAAAACCCAGATGAATGCATAAAAAAATAGCAATAGCTAACAAGGGAAGGTTTGGTTCACAGCCAAATGCTGATTACCAGTCCTGCTTAAAAGATGATTATTTTAAATAATGGCAAACACTTGACACCAAGGCTTCCATCCAATGGGCATTTTAGGAAACCATGGCTTATATCAACACAATGCGTTGGCTGAAATGCTCAGATTGGCTGTGAAAATCCTCAGGTGCCTGGGTCCTTTGTCTTCTGTGAAACTCAGGAAGGGTGATTTAGTCACCTGCCAGCTTCTGCTGACCTCAGCAAGCCCTGATCCTTAGTTTCCTTTTATGCCAGGGATGGAAGGGCAGCATGTCTAACTCTTAGAGTTGACAGGGTGGGGAGCACAAATTGGAAATTAGTTTTATATTTTAGCTTATTTTGGGCTTCTGTGGAGCAGGCAGTTATCAGATCAATTGATAAAGGAGGCTGGAATACAATCCTCATCCAAATAAAGCAAGATGCTTATTCCCCCTTATGCCCATCCTTCCACTTGCTCTTGGTATATGCTTCGTGTTTTCTCAAGTTGTGTCCTGGTATCACCCCACCAACAGACTAGTTCAAGGCTTGGAAAATAACTTTAGTCTCTTCTTTCACAGCTTCATGAGTCAGCTCAAGAGCTGAGTGGGGACATGCACCCAGAAAACTAGGTGAGGGGTAAGGATAGATGGAGAGGAATCCCTTTCTCAGCATGTCATGCTCCTTTCTACTTTCCCGCAAGTCTAAGCAGCCGCAGTGCGGGTGGAAAGCATCCTGAAACAGCTCTCAAGCCTGAACTGCCTCTGGCTAGAAGCTAAATGAAGAACTGAGCCAGCACAATTTCCCTAAGCAAGATAATTGCCAGGCCCTTAAAAAAAAATCTATTCAACCCCTATGCTCGGCAATAAATTTAGAACCCTAAGTGCTAGAGAAGTAACTTCCTCCATCAATTGTTGGATTGAAGATTTCTGCCTTTAGAAAATATCGTGCAAAACACAAATGCACAAACTCTCCCTTTTCCCCCCCAGAAATACTCACACACATGCAGTAAGCCGCTAGAAGCAAGAGAGAAGATCTATCTGTGTGGGATAAGAGGAGCCATAACTTTGAGATGGCTGGGGACGGCTATTGCTTATAGCCATATTAATAATTTTGTACCTTAAATCATTGTTAATAACTAAAATATTAATAATTTTGTACCAGTTAGAAAAGGAAGAGTTATCATCTATAATCACAGCACTGATTAGCAAAGAAATGATCAATAGTCTGTCACTGGGAATAGGGAATAAAGATATGTTGCTATATTTCCTCTTGTTTCACACCATTGTAACAATATTACTTTCAACAACATCATGGAACTGAGGTTATACACAAGTGAATCAGGCCTGAATGTATAGTCACAATATTGATATAAAAGGTATCATCTCTGAACCAAGAGTTCTCAGTTTTATATTTCTCTTTATTTCAGGCCAACATGGCTACCAAACACATCCCTAGTCACAATGTAGCATTACTGAGTACCAGATGGTTTCCCCTTTTTAGTCTTTTTGATTGATTCATGCGATCTGGTTAACATTCCTTCTCCCAATGCGGTAAGAACATAAACTATTACAGAGCGTATAACAGTGACTGTATTTGGTCTCTTCATGCCTGATTCTGATTGCTCACTATATCCTTGCAACTCCATTCACTTCAAGGTTGGCCAGTGACTGAGTTCAGGTATCAGTTGTGCATTGCAAAAATCAGGAGTTCCATTAAAGCCAGTGAATTTGACCTTTTACCAGGAAGATGAGAATTGGGGTCACATTTTCCATATGCTTTAGTTTATATGAGCTCAGAATTAGATCACCAGGTAGCAGATAGTGACTTCTGTTCCACTGGTGCAGGTTTGGAGTAACTCCATGAAAGCCATAAAGGTACGCCAGATTGACAGAGCCATGAGCCCTCCATCATGAAACATATTACATGGCTGAATATTTTGGGGCACATGTAAGCTACATCAGGCTCACATAAGCAAGCTTAGATACCATTCTATTAAAAAGGCTTCAGCATAGACTGTGCAAGGTCTTAACACAAGAGCCAGCTGTGCTGGCATTGGCGGGTTACAACAGTAGAGCTCCCTTAAAGGGATACATGTTTTAAGGATATGTTGATGACAGTGCAGGCCTAAAAACTGCTAAGACGCCAGTAGCTAAGATATCTCTCAACCTTCTTGTCCTATAGACACCACTAGCTTGAAGCAAGCAAGTCATGTAGTTTTGCAGTCATATATCTATGTATATATAGCAGATTTCAGCTTATCTTCAAGGACAGGCAGCAGTTCCAATTGGCAAGCAAATGGCAGATATTCTTCAAAGACAACCAGCTCAAAATAGGAAATAATAAAAGGCAGGTGTTTTACCTAGGGATAGAGGACAGTTTGAAGCAAAACAAGTCAAACAGGGAAAATCCTCCAGGTAACCTCACAGGAATGGCTGTCAATGTACTTTGCTAGTAATGTATGCCTGAACATACATGGATCATGCAAGCATCCTATGAATAGCAGGGAGCCTGGTTACAGAAAACATATAAAATAGGTCCTAAAAAAGTAGGTCTTTGAAAGCGAGTGAGCACCTGAGTACTATTAAGCTGCTGCACTTCCCAAGTGAAGCCAATGGGGACCAGCCATCTGAGTGGATGATTCCCAACAGGAATCAAGGCTCCATGTGGTGAGAAGTCACTATAGCATGTGGAATACCTTAATCTTGCCATTGTAATTAGAAGTACACTTGCAATAAAATTGCTACTTGGATCAAATTGGGCAGATGTGCCATGTCTCAGTAAAGTTTGGAAGGTGTCCCACCTCCTCCTCAGCCCTTAAATTGCTGGGCAACAGTATTGGCCATGCTATAAAATGTGCGATCCCATTCCACTTCAGAGGTGAGATCTCCAAGTACTGCATGGTCGAATGCTGGCTTAAACAGTAAGGATCACTTGCCATGAAGCACTCAAAGAAATGGAAAGGAGTTAAATCTGTC
Source organism: Crocodylus porosus (assembly GCF_001723895.1). Classification (NCBI taxonomy): domain Eukaryota; kingdom Metazoa; phylum Chordata; order Crocodylia; family Crocodylidae; genus Crocodylus; species Crocodylus porosus. The sequence goes on along the minus strand of NW_017728948.1, from coordinate 6,884,260 downwards.
CTAAATAATAAACTGGAATTATTAAAAGGTGTCTCAAGGAATGAGGTATCCCACTCATTAATCTGCAGTTGGGTCTGAATCTCTCTCTCTTTTTATCTCTTTGGTGCCTTTGAATATGCCAATATTAGTGGATTAAAAAAAAGACCAGTGCTTACAAAAGAATGGCTATACATACTTTGGCTATGCAGTCAGGAGTAAACAGCTCTATCCGATTGCTCTCTGGAAAAAGGACTGCACACAACAGAATCATTCTGATTTTATTTTAATAGGAAAATAATTGAAATGAGTCAATGAGAATGCTGCCAAACTGCAAGGGGCTGGTAGCATTTAAGAACCAATATTCATTAATGAGATAGGTGTGACTCAAGCTCACATGCCAGTCAAAAAGCTTTTATGTTTGACTAGGGGTTAGGCCTGCTTGGCAACTCTGGCTTTATTTTTGACAATCAATATTATTCCTTTTTTCATGGCATACAAGTTTTCTTTTCGTGTGAAGTACATGCAAGCTATTAATTTTTGTAGGGGTGGGGGATTACTTAGTCACCTGTCTGTGGCATAGAAAAACATGATCCACACAATTCTACCAGTCATTACTCCAGTACAGTTATTTTAGACTGCTATTACAGGCTGCCAAATTGCTGTTCTTCCATCAGGTCTGCTTTGCATAAAGAGTAACTCAGGAAAGTGAATGCTGTACTGCCAGTGCTTCTTAGCATTTGCTGTAACACACTTTGAAACCAGTCTTTCTTTCTATCTTAAAAAAACAAAAAAACAAAACAAAAAAAAATACAGACAGGCAAAAAACCTGAATTCAGAGAAATGTGAAATATCCGACTGAAAGCCCTGCAGTGCTATGACAATTAAATGATCGACATCACAGGTGTACCGTAACCCTTTCAAAAATATTCCCCCACTAATTAAATACAAGCCACACCATCTCAATTCCTCTATGAATGAAGATTTCTTCTAAGGAAGCTGAAAGACAGGTTTTAAATATCTAGAATGAAAAACACAGCAGGGTCAATCAACAAGGAAGGAGGTTTCAAAGAGATACCTGGTTTAGCACATCCATCAAAATTAAATCAAGGAAAAAGTGCTCTGAAAAAGAGAAGTAAGGGAGTGCATATTGCATCATGTTAGGCAAGATTTTTTTCCCCTCCCAAAATACCTAATTTGGAAAAAAATGGGCTGATAAATTCTTAAGCTAAATATTAATACCAAGATTTTTGACAAGGGTCTCTATCTGACTCCATTGGTCTTCAGTAGTATCTTCTGCTGCAAGTAAAGAAACCAAAACAATATATTTCTAATATTCCATGCACAGGTGATACAATGTTTTAGGCCTACCATTCAGAAGTATTCAACATCCCCAACACTCTCAAGTGGGAGTTCTGCGCTCACCCACCTCTGAAAAATGAGACTGACAGTGCTCACATGGTACTTCTATTCCAAGGCACTTTTAAAAACTGACAGCTCATTCCCAAAAGATGCCAAAGGCCTGCTAGGAGGTGTTGGATCACCTCTGTTGAATTCAGCAGGAACGAAGAGTACTCAGGAGGAGGTATTCAGTACATGATAAAAAAAAAAAAAATCTAGTACTAGCATATATGGGATTCATGTCAAGCAGAAGCAGCCATCCCAGTGTAGGCATTGGCAGAACAATGCATGCCTGGGTAGGCATTTACATTTTAGACCTGCCTCCGTATAGCCTAGCTCAATGGAGCACTGATCTGATGGAGGTCCTACTGCTACTACTAGTCACACAATAACTCAACTCTCACATGAGGTGGAATGAAATATTGCACATACATGCAGACAGGTGGGATTGTGGGACCTCCTGTACTTGCAACTGAGAAGGTATTATCAATGGTCAGACCCCTTGGGGGCCGGCCATAATGATGACTAGAAGTCACGCTGCTATATCTTGTCCCTGTGTTAGCATGTACACACGCTTATCAATTCACCTTTCAACTTACTCTTTTGCAAGTTGCATAAGGAAGCCTGGAACTATCCTCTCCCACCCCAGCATGCTGAGATTGGGTCCCAGAAGCCTGGCACCACCCCATTCCAGCCCCTCACACTGGGATTAGGCCTGAGGACCTGGCGTCTAACCCTACTGGCCAAAGATAATTCACATACATTATTGATTTGTAACACTGATGTATATTCATTTCCTCTTTTTCCTTCATCTGCTAGCAATTTTTTTCTTTTAGCATTATTTTCACCTGCCCTCTTAAGTAGAGGACTTCCAGCTTTTTTTTTTTTTTCAGTATCTTTGGAATACTGCCTTTTGGGCATCTTATAAGATATCTTCAACTATTCTCATTTCCTATGAATATTTCTCAGTCTAAATGCAATCTTCCCAGCCAGTTATGCCAATAATTACTTTATGATTTGCAAAACTGGCCCTTCTGAAATCCAAAAATATATGTTAATGGCTGGTGCTATATTCCATCTGTGCAACCAGATCACAACCACCTGCTAATCACAGTCACCTGCTAATTGTTAAGACCTTTAATCCATTAGCATTTGAGGTCCTGTGATTCTGAATAGTTTATGCCACTTACCAACTAACCTGCATGCCACAGACCTGGACCAGATTCTGCAGCTCCTTTTGAAGCTGAGCCCCTGCCCAGTGCATTTCATAGTCATTGGGTAAAATGGATGGAGGGTAGTGGAAGCTGAGGAAATCTCTGAACTAGTAGAAACAAGGCTCAAAACCACGACTTGAGCAGTCTAAGCTAGCAGTCATCTCAATGAGATGCAAACCCTTTGGGTTTCTCGCTTCCTGCCAGCTTCAAAAGGAGCACCAGAGAAAGGTCATGCCTTACCAGTGGTATGGTTATCTGGGTAATGCCTTACCAGTGGTATGGTTACTTAAGCAGGGGAGTGAGAGAGATGCATGCATGTTCAAGGCCACTCTGGTAGAAATGAACCTTAGAACCTGGGTGAGTGCTTTAAACACTCACTTATATCAGCTAAAACACAGGAGCCCCTGATGATGGTTGGTTTAAAGGTCTCTGAATTAGCATTTTCATCCCTCTACTCCTGGCCACCAACATTAGATTGTTTCTTCCCTTATAGTGAGTGCTTAATAATCCAGCAAACAAGAAACTTCCCTGTTATACCAATGATCAAACTGTTCACTTGCAGCATTTTCTGTCTTTTTGGTCTTTTTGCACTGAAAGGGTAGAAAGAAAAATATTCAGTTTTCTTCCCAGACCCCTGAAGTCTTCCAAGATCTGTGGAATAGTGCCTGATCTAGTGTCACAGTTTCACAGCTGTTAGGGGTTGGAAGGGACCTTACAGATCATCGGGTCCACCCCCCCTGCACTTGGGCAGAAAAGACTGCTGGGATCAGATGGCTGCAGCAAGGTGGGCATCAAGATGCTTTTTGAAGATTGCCAGGGTGGGTGACTGTACCTCCTCTGGGTACAGTCAACCCTTGTTCCAAACCCTCGGCACTTGACTTGTAAAGCAGTTTTTCCCTATGTCTACCCTGAAGTGATCTTCATTCAGTTTCTGCCCATTATTTCTTGTCCTCCCCTTGGGGGCCTTGGTGAACGGATGCTCCCCCCCAGGCCCTGATGTATGCCATTGATATACTTACTGGCTGCCACCAAATCCCCTCTGAGTCTTCTCTTCTCCTGGCTGAATGGTCGCAAGTCTTCCAGCCTCTCCTCGTATGACCTGGTCTCTAGGCCTCTAATCAAGTGTGTGGCCCTCCCTTGGACTCTCTCAAGTTTCTTCACATCCTTCCTGAAGTGTGGCACCCAGAACTGGTTGCAGTTCTCCAGCTGTCATGTAATGCCAACATAGCTCATCATCAAAGGATTCTCTTGCTGACCTGAGAAGACAGCAAGCTATCCTATAGCCTTTTGCAGAAGGCCCTACCCACCCTTCCTGATAATGGCATCTTCATCAAGGATTACGTAGCTTTGCTCAATTGCAAATGCTGTCTTGACAATACCTGGGGTTGTCTGGGTTGACCTTGGCTGCATTGTGTGTTCCATCTGTTAACACCTCTCACTAGACAGCCTTCCTTATACCCCTCGTTAAGGTAGACATTTCTCTTGTGAGGAAGGCAGGCTAGTCAATTGGCATTTACCAACACCATACGGGGCTCTAGATATAGTTTGCAGAACCCATCACCTGAGCTCTTTCTGTCTGAATGAAAGAATCATAAGACCTGCTGCCAAAAGTACTCTCACCCTTTGCCACAGTTGAGTTGAGGATCCAAAATTGTGCCGAGTCAATGTTGCAATGATTGGGAAGTTTTAGGATGCTTGTTAAGATAGTTGGCACCCATGTTTCTCTGTTTCTGGGAATTTCCCAGCATGTCTCAAGACAAGTTCCAACAAACGAGAACTTAACTGCCAGACTTAAGTTTAATGTACAGCCTTCTCTCTCCTACTTTCCTATTGCAATTTTCGAGAGAGAGGCAAAGGGGCATGAATGGAAAATGGTGAGAGAAGGTAAGGTACTTTCCCTTACAGCAAGGACAAAGAGACATGCAATGAAATCAAAAAACAGTAGCAACAAATATTTTCAAAACCCCGATGAAAAAGTATTTTTTACATATAAAAATCACAGAAGTATAGGGCAAAGGACTTCAGGAGGTCATCTAGTCCAGCACCCTTTTCAAGGCAGGACTATCCCTGTCTGAACCTTTCTTAGACAAGTGTTTATCTAACCTGTTTTCAGAAACTCTGGGAATGCTCTCAACTCCTAAGCATAATTACTAAAACCTGAAAAACACCATTTAACTTGCCACATGTAAAGCAGAGAGGTTATGTGCCACCACCGCAAAGACCCCCTCACCTCTTGCTTGCTTGCTTTTTTAGGGGTCAGCCCAGTCAGTCAAATTCTTCAGGCCAAGGTATTAGTCTGAAACACAGGCACTCTTCTCAGGATAACGGATAGAAAACACATCCTCCCTAATTAGGTTAGATTATCTGATATCCCCAAGTAGCTTTACTTAATTTAAAATATGCTAAAATACACAGTTTAACCTGAGTGTGGAACTCATGGCCAGAGGAAGTCCAAGAGGCCAAGAACTTCCCAACACTGATATCAAAGGAGACGGGTCTTGCCCCTTACACCTGAACAGACTGCGCAGTTGGCAGGAAACTTTACTGTTTCAACCTTGCTGAGCATTACAGATGCTAGAGTTTCCATAATATGTCAGACCATGGAAAATCAGAAAATCTGGCTATGAGCATCCACTTGAATTAACCATAAGTTCTATTACTATGCATTAGTGAAATAAAACTGGAACACAACATAATAGACACCAACAGGATATTAGTTTTAATTCAAAGCAAAATAACTGTTTTTAATCATGTTAACAAAGGTGTGTGGTACGTCCTTTATGTATCACTGAGAAAAATTCATTTTTCTTTTAAGATCATAGCTGCCTGATCAGAGCTGGATTTCATTATCCCTGAATCACAGCCCAAAGAAACATAGTTTCGGGTACTATTGAAAACCTTTCATGTTATTTGCAGAGGATACTTCTTTTTTTTTTTTTTAAACTAAAGTGAATCCACAATTTCCTTAGAAGTAAAAATAGGCATTGACAAACTGAAGAGAGAGAAATAGTGCTAATGAAAAACATTTCGCAACCTTTGCTTTTTTGGTGTCGAGAAAATGTTTTTAACAGCTGATATATTTGGCACATAACTCAACTGTCCCTCATTACAGGCCTAAATTTATTTCCCATCCCACACAGGCCTTGTGCTATCACACTTTTTCTACTCGAAGTTATTCATATCAGAAGAGTCAGCTCATCACATGAGAGGTATAGTCAGCATTATTGATGCTGAAGAAATGGATCCCACTTCTTATTTAAGTTTTCTGCACAACAGGCTTTATTATGTCCTACTCTGGGGGGCCAGGGCCCGTATGGCATCTTACATTTACACCTCAGCAGAATGAGAACATGAGGTGTTTGGCTTCCAGGAGCTTTGCATTAATATACTCACACTCAGTCATAAAATACTGTAAAAAAAAACCTAGCAACTTTATTGACTCCCCAGCTGCATTTTGGCATGTGAATTATTTAAAGTCCTAAGCCAGCTTCCCTGGGGCAGTGTGAAAAGAAGCTTGCAGTCACCTTCAAACATGGTCCAGCCCTCGCTTAAAAACGTCACTCTTCAAGACATGGTCATACTGAACGCTGTCTACTCTACCTCACCACTTTTCTTGCTTTTTCTAAGGAGTCAGCCCAATCAGTCGAGTTCTTCAGACCAAGGTACGACATAGAAGTATGGTTAGTCTGAAACGCAGACAATTTCCTTAGGCTAATGAATAGAAATTGCATCCTTCCTCATCATAACAGATGATCTGATGGCCTCAAATATTGGGACTTAGAGAATGACATTTGCACTCTGCAGAGTGAAAACGAATGGCAGACCTATTCCAGGATACTTATCCCACAATAACTATTTCACAACAAATTTGGTGCGGCCTATTAAGAATAGGAGCATCTTTCTTTGGTTTATCTTTCTGTGACTTCAAATGGTAAAAGGCACATTTATTATAGATCCATGATTCCCTGGAGGAAGCCATTACCTTCATGAAACACTGAAATAATTTCTCCATGTAGAGATGGACTGAAATTAGATGCAGCAGAGAGGGTCGAGAGAAAGGCGTGTTGATGTGATCCAAGAGGGGTGAAAGCATTATTTTATCCGAACGGCTCTCAGCTGAGTCTCTTGCCCCAGTCACCATCTTTGGAATATTTTCACCGAGGGAAAGCACAACCGCACTCTCACCATCCATGCCCAGATGATGTTTGGCTCTCTGTCTTCTTCTCATCAGGTAGAGAGGGACACATTAATAGTCCTGTTGCATAACAGCAAAGAAAAGCTATTTCCTCTACTACTAACCAAGAGATAATGAGATTCTTCTTAGCTATAGTGCATTCCAGGGTCATCAAAAACCCCCCCAGACAGACGAGCAAAAAGTTATGGGGAAGTGTTAAAAGGGTTATCTCTACCTATTCTTCCACCTTCTCCTCCTTTCCAACTCTGGAAATCCTAAATCTGACTCTAAACTGTCCACCATACTAATTCTCTGTACACATTCAATATCTTTGAACTCAGAGGCCCTCTGATCTGAGTAACTTTCCTTCCAGCACCATACCTAGACTCCTGTTGGCCCTGGGTGAACATTTAGTATCGGGCCCCCCTTCACCAGAGATAATAATAATAATAATAATTTTAAAATTTCTGTTTTGGGGCCCCTTTCTATCTGGGCCCTAGGCAAAATTACTATTTTTGGGCCCCCTTTTTGCCCAGGCCCCAGGCAGCTGCTTGGTTTGCCCATGCTGTTTTCTGGCCCTGTTTCGTTGCATGGTATGCCTTCTTCAATTTTTCTTCCCTATGGTTTCCTTTCTTTGAATATCCTGCTCAGGCATCATCAGTCTCATTAGCCTTCTCCTTCAGAGAGCAAAACTATTTTGCCCTATATTTGTTAAGTACCAGACACACTGGCGGTACTCAATGCAGATACCTTTTCTGAGCCTACAGGCTCTGTGAATGAAATCTTCAGCAACATAAGAAAAAACATTTTATCCAACATCTGGACACCTACTTTTAAATACATAAATGATGACCTGGATTGCGCACACACACACACACACACACACACACACACACACACACACACAC
>NW_017728948.1:6851672-6876487 GCF_001723895.1 Crocodylus porosus | reverse complement strand
CTGTCAAGCAAAAACTTGCATTTTTTTTTGAGGATCCCATTTCAAACTGAAATAAATCCATCATAAGTTGTTGGATGCTTACAAAAAAATTCTCGTAACCTGAAGACAGAAAGTTAGCTCCACAGCTGGTGAGATTCAAGATACCTTCACTGAAGTCAATGCCTTTGGCATCAGCATTTAGCTCAGAGTTTTAGCAGATGGAGCATCTAATTCTGATTTAACTTGGACTCCAAGTACAGTGTTGGAACCACGGGCTGCCTCCCTTTCTACAGAGTACTTTTTTATGACCTGATAGGTAAATGATATTGAGGACCTGTTACATAAAGTAACATCTGTTTTGCAAAGCAGGTAGTACTGTGAGGTTTCAGGACTACATGGAGTTCAATTGCAGAAGTATTAGTTTTCTGTCAAATTCTAAAGGCTTGTTTAAAATCCCTACAGAAAGATTTCATCTTCTTTGAAATTCTACAGGTCAGTCTGAATCACTTGCATAGAGTCCTATTGGATTTGGACCCTGATTCAGCAAATGACTTATGCCTCTGCTTAAGTGGTTTACAAAATAAGAATGAATCAAAATCAGAATCCCATGCTCCCAAATTGAGTGGAGTGGAATTTTTCCACCACAACACATTCCCATCTGAAAAGCCCATTTATCAGAACTGAAAAGTTTACTACAAATATATGAATTTAAATTAAACCCCGCAGACACTGTCTGGATTCTTACCAACTCAGCTACCTACAGGTGCATGGACTCACCAGCCAGGGGGAGAAAAGTAAAAGTTGAAGTCCCAGGTCAGTTTATAGCCCTATCCTGATGTTTTGCAAAACAAATCAACCCCCCAAATAGTGGGTAACAAGTGACTAACCTAAGTCTTTCTAGATGGGCAGACACTCCCTTTCTCTATTCCCCATTTTTAATCTTCCCCTGCTCTCTACGGATGGCCAAGCAACAGGCAGATTTGCATGAAAAGAGCAGCATCTGTCTTCATCAGGCCTGTAGACTGTGATTTTTTCCTTTTCCACTTCACAGTTATGCAAGAACCAGGAAAAAATTGCTTTAGAGGTGGATCAAAGGTGGGGGGAGGGGGAAGAGAATGGGTGCAATTGCACTCCTCTTTGATTTCTGTTCCACCCAAAGTTTGAAACCAACTACTTCCAGTTGCAGCAGCATTTCTATTCAAGCAGAAGTGAGGGAGTCAATTAACTTTATGGCTCATTGTAATCTACCTGGTTCTTTCTAAAAACTCTTCATTCCATATGTGTTAACGACCGTTTTTCCTTTTTCATGGTTGTGATGATCCACTAGTCAAGCCATCCTCTCTTCTGCAGTTCTGCTGTCTGTTAGCTGTTCCTCTATTTCCTTTTTCACAGCCTTGAAGACTGTTTTTAACTATGGCTAAAAGTATTAACTCAGGTATGGAAACCTTAACTCGGGTGAACATTAACTTCAGTGTAGAAATACTTTTCAGCAAAGCATTGGATGAACTATCAAAATAAGATGCTCTAGAGGGCTAGATTTTGCTTAATGAATCTGAAAAAAAAAAGAGATGTACATTTAATTATAATGACTGCTGCACTAATGAAACAATATGTTTTGATAATTCTTTGCCTGGTTTGTTGTATGTTGATACATAATACATGATATAGCCAATTAATGCACATTCCAATAAAGTAATTTTTTGTTTTTGCTTCAATCTTAAACTGAACAGTATAGCCTTGGGCCCCTAGCTGATTAGTTTATTTTTATTTGGAGAAAAATGTGTGTTGTGTTATATGTAATGAGACACCTCACAGTTTTCACCCTCCTTGTCAAAATCCTAGATGCACCCATGATTGGCCCTTTGGACTTTGCCTCTCCTTCAGCGGATACCCAAATACCTCACAACCAGTAGACAGTAATGTAACTGAAGAAAGACAAACTCTTACTGTAGAGCACCAAAGCTATAATCTGCATTGACGCACAGCACACTTTATAGAAATGTTCCAGCTTGGCTTTTCTGTTAGTAAACTGGATTGCACTATTATCTGGCTGCCAGTGCCTGAAATCCCAAGAGTAGACAAGGCCTAAATCTACACTTTACCAAGAACGACAACGGTAGCCACAACAGCTTCCTCTCTTTGCTTTTTTCCAGCATTTACTTCAATTCCCAGAAAGTGAATGTTGCTGATATATAACAAATACCTAAATGGATAGCCACAGCTCAGATTTGAAGGAACAAATTAATTAATAAAACAAATTGTTTTGATTTTGCTTCACCATAGGAAACCAGGAGGTTAAAAACTAGACCGTTTACAGTTGCAAAGATCTGATTTAATCACTGACTGCGCAAAGTGGGGCTCCCGGCTTAGCCACAGTGTTAGGTTCCCTACTTGCCTTTGGGCACGCCCCCCACTTGACTCTCCTGCCACGCCTTGTTCTTAATTAATTAAGTTGTTAATTAAGGCAGGAGGCTCCCCTTTTGTGCCCCGATGCCAGGGCCACTATCTGTGGCTCTGTACCTGCCCTACACTGCAGCCCATGCCTCGCAGATGGCATCCAACTTTTGATCTCACCAACCCCATACTGGGCCTCAGAATCCTCCAATTAGGACTCCTCTAAGATCCCTCCATCCCTCTAGAACCACTTGCACTCCTGGGTCCAACTTCTGGCCCTAGTAGGGGTTAACCCACCCAGTTGTAGGAGCTAGGGTACCTCACACCAAGACTGGTGTTCCAGGGTCTCACGGGGACTCTCACTCTCCCCCTGGAGCAGCATGTCATTATGCTCACTTTAGTTCTTGCCTTTGACCCACACTCGGCATCCCAGCAGTAGAGGACTTATCGGGGTCAGGACTCACCCCTCTCTCTTGGGCCAAGTCCCCTTTACTCGGCCTCTGGCCCAAACTTCAGCCCAAGACACCTAAAGACATTCCTTGGCCTACTCCCCTCACTCGGGGCTCCACACTGCCTCCTCCTTGGGGCTCCAGATCTCTCCCCCCTCACTTGGGGCTACTCATCTCTGCTCCCCTCACTTGGGGCTCCACACCACCCACTCACTTGGGGCCACAGGGCTATCCTTCCTGGTGGGTTCAGGTGGCCGTAGTCGTGCCTGGCCCCAACTATCTTTCCTCAGGGTTCTACCCCCTCACAAGGCTCAGGGGGCCTCAGCCATCATCTGGCCCCCACTCCCCCTCCTCAGGGTCTTGCACCCTGTCTCAACCAAATTTGATCAGAGTGCTGGCTAACACAGGGTTAAGCATAGACAAGTGCTGACAAGCTGTGGACAATCCCCAGAGGGCTAGTGAGCATGCCCAGCACGTGCCCCATGCATGACCCCAGGCTTGTCAATCATGGCTCTGCCGTGAGGTAACCTGAATTGGCAACATGCGCATGCTCAGACAGGCACCAGAACGCACTGGAACTTTCCACAGGGGAAGCTTTATGATTGGCCACACGTTTCATATTTAAGGCTTGTAAGTTTCCGCCCACAGCGGAGATCAGACCTGTCTGAGGGCAGAGACTGCTACTGCAGAGACTGCCTCTCAGGAGAGCCTCCTAGGCCTAGAGCGCTGGTTCGCTTCCCAGAGCTCCGCTGCTCTCCCCGCCGCTGTTGTTTCTGGGCACATTACTCGTCTTCGTTTCACTCCGACTCTGATTACTCGTTTACGATTCTGATACGATCCGACCACGATTACCTGGTTACGTTCCGGTTTTATTCGACTCATTCTCGGCTATCCGTTCTCGACCATCCGTTCGCTTCTCATTCCTCGTCACTACGTTTCGGCCTTGATTTCTCGTCCCACGTTTACTTGACTTGTTCCTGATCATTCGACATCGTTGCTGTTATCGACCCGGCACCATTTCTTGTCCACCGTTATCGCATTATCGTACTCGTTTGTAACCAAGTTTGACCTGCCTACGCTACACCACCACCAGTGGTGTAAGTAAACAATAAAAGCTATCTGTTTTTGAAACCGCACGTGTCCTGAACCTCTCTGACTCCTCGCTGCTAATCCCACCTGTTCGATCCGCACTTGGCCCACCGTGACCTTGGGGCCCATCCCTGACACACCCCACAGAGCTCAGGTGGCCGCAGCTGTACCTGGCCCCCAACTCTTCCTCCTCAAGGTCTTGCATCCCACAGGGCTCATGTGGCCACAGCCGTGCCTGGCCCCCAGCTCTCCCTCCTCAGGGCCTTGTACCCCACAGGGCTCAGGTGGCCGTAGCTGTGCCTGGCCCCAACTCTCTCACCCCACAGGTCTCAGGTGGCCATAAATGTGCCTGGTCCCAACTGCCTCCAGCGTTACACAAACCCACCCAAAGGTGAGGGCTAGGGTTAAGGCACCCCTACCCACCCCACCAGGCCATGCACTCCCAGCAGGGTGCAGTTTTAGGTCATGCCCAGAAACAGGAGCCTCCTAAACCATCCCCTAGAGCTGCTATCATACCTCCAGGATGACACCAGCACACTTGCAGCCAGGCAAAGTTGCTGCCTGGGCTGCCAGCAGTGAACTGCCTTGTTTATATGGGTGGCCAGAGCTCTAAAATGGCCACCGCAATTAAGCCACTGCTGGCTGCTTGGCCCCAATCTTAAAGTGGCAGGCACTAACAGTGCCCTACCACACACCTTCCCCTTTAAATGGTATGTGGGGGATGTTTCCCCTGCTGCTCCTCCAAGCAGGCTCCCCTCAGAGCCTGTGAGAGGCCTAAAGTGGCAAATACCCCAAAGGTATGAGATCTGGGGAACTTCACTTGGCTGCCTTCCTTGCTCGGCTCTGCCCCAGCCTACTGCAACCCCTGCCTCGTGGCGAGCACCCCAAAGGTACTCTGCCACACCGACCAATTCCATACTGGCATATGCTTAACCATTGTTGAGATTATTTGCATTCTGAATTTCTGTTTCAACAGTGAATGTAGTATTCTTGCAGGTTTTTTTCTCCTCTTCCTGGCAGATACCTTACCTGCTTAGGTCAGGTATAAATATAATGTCCTACAGATTTTCTTTTGTGTGATGAGTCAGTGAGATTCCACTGGGCTAGCAAATTTTAGCATTTTCATAAGGAATGCCCTGCAAACTTCACTCTCCTCACAAGAAATGTGACTTTAGCTTAGAAAAGAACAAAAATAGATGAAGGAACTCCACTGCTATAGCTGAAGAACAGGATCTTTGAGAGGGCAGTCAGCACCAAAGATATTGCGCTGAACATACCTATTGAACCACATTTAATCTTGTTAACAAAGAAAGAAAATTACTTGTAATTCTTATTCTGTGAAGATGGGAGTTATAATAAATCCTTGTGACATGGTGGAGTATAGGCCCAGGAGCTGGGATCTATTATAATCTACTTACACTCTAAGAACCTAATTTACCCTTGAAATAATAATTAAAAAAACCCTAAATGCATTGACCCCAAATACATTCAAAATGCTAAAATAAATCAAGCAGCATAGTTAATAATTGACTCTTTGCTAATGCAGTTTTATGAAAGAAAAGAATACAATATGCTTAGTGCTATCCCTAATTTGAAGCTCTCTCTAATAGCCTATCATTCATATTATTCCTCCTGCCAATTTCTATGGCAAACGAGCACAAGTATTTGCAAGGGATCACGAAGGTAAATGTGGGTGGGGGGGAGGGGCTAGCTACAGTGAATATAGCGAAGAAGTGTACATAAATGAAATCCTTGCAAGCTGTCCATGCCAAAAAAATGTTTCTTGTTCTTATCGTTTATGTTGTAGTAGGATTCAGGTGCCCCGAAGAAAACTGGAGCCCTGATCTGGCAGGTGATTTACACACATGCAGTAAAAGGCTGTCCTTCCCTCAAAAAAACCTCACACTCCAAATACACAAGATGGAATAAATAGCTAGAAGATGACAAAAATATGTTGCCTGTTGTAGACAGTGATCTGAAGCACAGAGAAATTAACAACATTGCTGAAGACCGCAGCAAAAGCTTGTGATGAAGAAGGGAACGGAGCCCCTGTCTTTTGAACACCAGTCAGTGCTCTTTAACCACAGGGGTGTAGGTTGTAGCCGCGTTAGTCTAAGAATATAGGCAGACAAGGTTCTTTGGATGAATCTGATCTCTTTTATTGACCAACTTAAATAGTTGGCAACAGTTGTCTTAGCAAACTTTCGGGTTTAAAAACCCTTTGTCAGGCCGAGGAAGTATCTGCAGGCGGTGAGTGCTCTTTAGGAGTATCCTGCTGCTATCAGTGAAGTAGCTGACTTTCTAAATGAAATGCTTCATGTAAAAATGTGAGTATATGCAGCTACTCTTCTTTAAATATTAGGAGAGGCATTGATTAAATGCCAGTAACAAAGCTGGTGAATGACAGAGTAATTTTTTCAGCATAAATAATAGATAAGTGAAATAAAAATGTGTCAAAGATCATTATTCTTTGCACTGCCATGGATCAGAGACCCATTGTATTGGACGTTGCTCAAATATATTATTAGATCCTCTTTGTCTCACAGGATGACTGAGTGCACTTCAAATCTATTCCACTTTTAACAGCATTGACGTTTACAGAAATTCTCCCTCTGCTTAAAATATAAAATACCACTAGAAAAGGGAAGAACTTTAAGGGCACTCATTGTTCCTAAATTTCATGTCACTATTGATTGAGGAATAGTAGCTATCATGATCGCCTTTGCAAAATCTATCACCACCACACGGGAACTGTATGACTCTGTCACAAACATATTTTCAGAATATAAATATGAATGTTGGATTCAAGTGCAATGCTATTTTCTTCCGACTAAATAAGAACACAACATATGCAAAAGTGAATGAATACGTAACTGAATGGTTCCCAGGTGGTTATTCTTATCCACATTCACTTTTTAGTGGAACTATATGGAAAAGATTCTTTTCCTCTGACCTATTGAAGATAGGATTTTCAAGAAGGACTTACAATATAACAGTTTTTAAAATGATAAGTAGCTACTTGCAAACATGGGAAGATCTATCGTAAGCACCCTGCTTTTTTAACAGCCTGATGCATTCCTGATCTGAAATGTTTGGAGCAAATCTGGAGCCACAAGATGTTTAACCTTCCTAATCATCATTTCATTGGTTTGAATAATTACATGTTAGAAAACCAGGTAGAGGGACTATTACTGTTGCAAGGTTAAGAGCTCAGGAACACTAAAATTAACATTGCATGACTACTCTTAATGCTGGTGCACTGCATATACACCTCCCATTAGTCTTTAATTACATGATAGCATAATACACTTTTGCTTACAGCTTTACATACATGTACCACCTCATATAGGTTTCAGATGTGGGTTTCTAAAGGGCATCATCTATATCTCTATTGGCAGTACAGCCCGGAGTCTGAAAAGTATTTAGGTGCCCAACTCCCACAGATCAGGAATTAGGCATCTAGTTGAATGTTGAGGATATGGCCCAATAGGCTTTATCTCTTTTTTTTGTTGAAGGGGTAAGAGACTTCTGTAGACTTCAGTGGACACTGGACTATGGCCTTAAAAACAGCCCACTTTAATTAATCAAGTCAGCTCCACACGTGAGCTGATGCGAGCTGCTCTGCACCACATGAAGTTGCTTAAGTGGTGAAATGCAAGTCAGTGCACAGAAAATGGAGGCAGTGTGCTTTTGAACTAAAACTCCTTTTATGTGTTTTAGTTCAAAAGCATGTGCCGCCATTTTCTCAGTGCTGATGCACATTTCCCCACTTGCACAACTGGAAGCGGCGCAGTGCTGGGCACTTTTTAAAGCACCTGGCGCTGTGGCACCTACATGTGTAAAAATGGCTGTGCTATTTAGTTAATGCATATTAAAATAGGCTAATGCACATTAAGAGTCATTTAGTAACTGTGCTTTTTAGTTAATGTGCATTAAGACAGGCTAATGAGCATTTTCCTAGTACCTCACAGTGGAGGGCATTGATACACATAGTTTTTTGTCTTGCAACGTGCCAGAGATCCGCTGCCTTGGAGCAGACTTGAGCTGAGGCACTGAACCACGTGCAGTTGTAAGCAATAAAATGTGCGTCAACATACAGAAAATGGTGGTGTTGCACCTTTGAACTAAAGCAACTCTGATGTATTTTAGTTCAAAAGTGCATCACCACCATTTTCTCAGTGCTGACATGTATTTAACCGCTTATACAACTTCAAGTGTTGCAGTTGTGGGCACTTCCATGTGTAAAAATACCTGGAGGTACTAGATTTAGTGCTCATTAGCTAAAGCAAGTTAATACACGTGGAGATATGCCTGAAAGCTCTTTGACTCCTAGCTTGCTTTTAACCTACTCCTTTGCAAGTCGATACTGTTCTTTCAGAGAATGCTAACAGCCTAATCTATTATTTCAAACTTTTTTTACCAGGGAGACGGTTTAAATAAGAATTACAGATTTTTTTATTTAGATAAAGAATTGCTCATTAGGATACTGAATGCTTCTCAGTTCAGTAGCCATTTGTTGCTCTGAATTAGGCATAACTAGAGGTATGGCAAACGTCTAGTGGATTCATGATCTATGACAAAGGATTGTAACATATTTGGTAGCAGCTGTGTAAACCTGTTGCTCTGATCTCACTTTAAATTAATTAATTACATCTCTCCCTGACATATGTTAATTTTGAAGTCAACATGTTATATGGTATGGCAGAACTTGCCACACACTAAAAACCTTTCAAGTCTGCCTGTACAAGACAGCAAGTTATACTGGCACATGAGTAAAGGACCAGATGGCATGCTTACAAGGGCTAGATTTTACCTGCCCTTCCATGGGTACGAAAGTATAAAGAGGCTATGTAAGGGTTGAAACAGACATTGTCTGATGTATTTGTGCCACCATGTACAAATGTATAGTGGCACAAATGGTGAACAAATAGATCTCACAAACCTTTGTTGTGACGCATTGATGGCTGCGACAAAAGGTAGTGTAAAGCAGTGTTGCTTTATTGCAGTGGACATCTATTTGCTCTCCAGCCACCCCAGGCAGCAGCTTAAGGGACCCAAAACTTTACACCTTGGGAATTTCTGTGCAGGATCAGGCCCCTGAAGTCCCAGGTGCACCTTACCCAGCTTTCCCCAGCATCTCCAGCGGTGCATCTCTGTAAACAAAGAAAGTCAAAATGGGTCCTGGTGAGAAGGCACAAGACCCAGGGAATCTGTAATGCCTCATGCCTCCATAGCAGGACCTCTGCCTTCATGCTGAGTCCTGCACTGACCCGTGCTTCAGATGTAGGTATAGGTCTGCCTGGGTCCCAGCAAGGAGATGCGGGGCAGTGGCAAACCCAGGTAATTCCTGGTACCTTGTGTTTCCATGCTTGTACCCTTACTGACCTGCGCCCTTGCGTGAAGCGTGTGTCAATGCAGGACCTAGGTCCCAGTGTGTGAAAAGCATAGGGTGTAGGAAACACGGAGGTCTTGGCATAAGTGACTCCACCTTGCATACATCTTCCATTATATAAATTTGGAATGAACTGTGGGTAACCTTGTAGAGAGACAGGCTTGCAAAGCCAGATTCCATGTTTTTCATGATGTAGCAAGAGAGCACTGACTTAAGTGTTTTACTGTAGTCACACAAACAAAGCAACTGAAACCCATTACCATAAGGAATAGGATTCACCTTTAAGAGTAGGATCCTTACTGATACCATCTGAGGCCATCATAGTTAAACAGTTGTTACGTATGTGTCCTAAATTCTTCACTTAGTTGAGAAGGGGTCTTCATGATCAATCCTTTTCACTAGCATATACCCCATCAGGTTGCAGATTAATGTATTTCACTAATACTTGTATATAGGGGGCTGGAAAACTGGGATAATCACAGACTTGTATTGTTGGAAGAACTGAACAAGAGCTCAGTGTGCCAGGGAGCTGGCTTACTCCCGCCCTCCCAGGTGTGAGTATGTTTTTGCAATTCCATTGCCTGATCTGAATGCTACTTCAACTCACATTTGGCTTTTCAATAAAGTGATTATTTTGAGAAGAGACAGGTCAGTTCTGATCCCTCATATTCCAGGTCACACTATACTGAGAGCTGTGCCATCAGTGATCGACACCAGCAAGACTGAGGTGCCAACCAACTCTAGATGAATTTCTGGTGCCAAGTATTGAATTCATCTGCATGTTTTGTCTAAACCTCTTGTGGCCAGGAAAAAAAAAAGGGAGCTGCATCCTTGCTTCATAAAGGTTTGCATCTCTTTTTCACAAAGATGGGCAAACAAAGCAAAAAAAAAAAAAAAAGCAAAATCAGATTTCTTTTCATTATTTAGTGTTCTTTCTTTCCTCATTTCAGCTTGAAAACAATTAAATAAGTTATAAAGGTCTGATAAAGCTTATTAGAGTGGCAAAGATGCTGTAGAGGGACCACCTGCATCTCGGGTTTCAGGTGGACCCAGTTGCTTGCTACTTGGGAAATTACGAAGATTTCATTTAAAAAAAATCAGCTAAAATTCAATCTCTTTCATTTCTACTCAGGAGAACTTTTACAATCTTTTCTCTGATGCCTGATGAAGGGTGTCTGTGCCCCAAAACTTGTAATTAAAGTTTTTTTTGGAAAAAATCTTCATCTAATCAAAAGATATCACCTCTACCATGAGCCCCGATTGCTTCAGACTCACCAGTATGTTCAAAAAGCTTTGAGCTACTTCAAAAATGCAAATCAGCCATTAAGCCTCGCTTAACCAAAATTGCTGATTTGTATCACCAGAGCAAAGCATGAATGATGAAAGTCTACTGATAAATTGTCCACACTGCAGACATTTTGTAGCCATTGTCTGATCCATTTGTCTGCATGCTCAGGCTTGTTTCCCACAGTATATTTTCTACTTCTATATTTGATTTTAGACTGCTTCTATAGTTCAATAACTTCCTACCCAGGAGAGTTATTTTTTTAATTTTCCTATATATCGTTCTAGAGGTTTGTAGTTGCCATTTACTAAATACATTATGATACACCGTACCTTCCATTCCTTGAAGAATTTCACATATAATACAACAGTTGATGGAGGCATTGGGATTATTAAGTGCCTAGTTATGGCTAAATCCATACACTCCAGCAAGGTGCTTGACGCATACAGCAGATGTTAAAATGTGTTATTGCCACTGGAAAAATACAGTTTTCAAAAATGATTTCCAATAGAAGGTTTCAACATTTCAGTTGCAGCACATTTGCCTTGGTTATAAATACCCACAGAATATTTTTCAGGAAAACAGACTGAGAAAATATGCTGTCATTTTTAGTGCATCTTGATAACTGTCTTGCCAATGGACAGAACTCAAGGACATCAGAAATGAATTACTGTTCTAGCTAATACCACACATATGCTTTAAAATATGTTGATAGATTAAAAGAAATGGAATTAAAGTGAGGAAAACCCAGTGGGAATAGTCCTATTCCATTCGTAACTTCTACATTTAAATCAAGCCTACTTGTGATGAAAGTCAACTGCTAGTTTCTGAATGCTAGTGGGAATCTAGAGAAACTCCAAAGAAACCAACAGAAAGGCCACTGTGCAAATATAGACAACCGGTCCCTGCTGTAAACAATTTACAGTCAAAGTGTCAGATGAACAAGCATGAGCAGAGGGTGACACCCCAATATAGGCTCTACAAGAGGAACAATTAACCTCAGAACTGCCTAATCTAGCCAACAGAAAACACCTAAGACAGAGAATAAGATAGGGCACCTAAATCTTAAAGCGTGGGTAGGATTCTGCCTCCTCTCTCAGCTTTGGGTGCCTTACCCAGCAGTACCAGAAGTACAAGACATAACAGATTATCAGCACTGAAATCTTGAAGGTAGGCATCCAAGCACTTTCTTGAGAAATATGAGTAGGGAGAGGAGGGGAATGACACCTTTCTTCCTGAGGAGAGCAGGAGGAGGTGGAAGCAGACCCCTTTTAAGTCATGTCCCTCTGGTTCACATGCATGCTCAGGATGGGGGAAAACATTAAATTCACTTCTGTATTCCGCATGATGGGATTAAAGCCCACATCTGTCACTTCCCAATGGACTGCCCTTCCCACCAGTTTATCAGCAATTCCAGGGAGGGCCCTAGTTCCATCTGTGGAAGGTGCTCTGTTTCTCACCAAATACTTCAATTCATAGGACCAGTGAAAAAAAAGTGGAAAGGAGCTTGACTTTAGCCTAGCTGGAGCATCTGGATTTAGCCATAACTAGTTAACTTAAAAAGTTATGTTAAGACCTTGTTGTGCATTAGTTTTAGGTGGCTCTTAATCCCTGGATTATCCACACTTCAACACCTGAAACCTGTTTTAACCACACTTTCTGTGGCTTAAAGTTACATCACTTCAGGGCAGGTTCATCTCTGATCTGTTTTACCCAGTTTCTTTTACATTATTGTGTGGCCACTCTCCACAGATCAGCTGCCCAAGTTGTGGTCTTCCAGCATCCCAGGATGCAATGTCTCCCTCCCCATCCTCTTGTTCTTTATGGACAAAATTTCCACCCCCTGAACTCTACTGTCCAGGGGGCAGTCCTAGCACCAAACCAACTCCCCTTCCCATCTCTGGGGGTGTGACCATCCCATCTCCAAGGGATGTAACCCTGTGCAAATACTCTGCAGAACACATGCCAGCTAGCCAAGTTGCAGGGCACAGACGGGTCCAGAAGTACAATCTAGTTAGGTGCGGTGGAGGATAACTAAGGGGACCCCTTACACCATTACCCTGGGGTGTCCTTCCTAGGACAGGGACAGTGTCTCCCTCAAAAGTGCCTTCCCTCACTTCTCCCACCGTCCAGCCATCCTGGGAAACACAAATATCACCCACTATGCCCCAGACCCAAATTCCAATTTATTAAAACAGGAGACTTTCTTTAATTTATTTCCTCTTTATGTCTTTATTATTATTATTTTACTACTGTTTATTCCATCCTTCAGTGGCTGACTTGCTTCCTTTCACCACCTTTCCCACACCCCCAATTCCTTTCCACCTCCTGTTTCATTATTCACCACCATCTCATTAACTCTGTCCCCCGGCTTCATGTTCCTGCCCATCCCCCACCCCAATCTCTCTCCCCCCCCCACCTAGAGCAGGGTTAAAAGCCTGTTCTGGCTCACCCACTGTGTAGTGGCAACTCATAGAGGGGCTGGTAGGGGACAGTCAGAGAAGGTTTTTTGCCTCAAAGTGTGACTACTTCAAGCTCGAGTAACACCCATCAACATTTGAGCAGCTCAAAGTGCAACGTGTGACAAGGCCTCTAAATTCGACTCTGAAATGGTTCCTGTTGGAGCAGTTTTGCTACACCTGTATTGCTACAGAATCACACAGAGGTAACAGTTGCATTGTAACAATTGATAATATTCTTTGATATTGACACAATTGTTATTTCTATGTGTACTTTAAAAAAACTATTCACTACTAACTCCTCTGTATTACAGAACATGCGAAGGGAAAGCCCCATACTTAAAAAAAACAATGACTAAAACTTGAATTAAGTAGCATCGTTACTCTCTGGAGGAAAGAAAATGAGAGGAAAAGAAATGGAAGAGTGATTTATCAGTTTGATCCTTAAAGAGGGAAGGGGGAAAAAAAACAACCTCTTAACCAGTTCTTCCATGAGATTTTTATTTAAAAATATCAGCAAATATATCATCATTTGAGGGACAGATGGGAGAATGAACTTTCCCCTTACAGATTTGCATTTTTAAAATGTCAATAATAGATAAAAATACTTCACATTTGATTTTCTGTGTCCAAATTTAATTTGTCTCTTTCTACAATCCCCAATTTTAGAAGCTGCGTGGGGGGAGGGGGTAGAACCGAGGTAAATTCAGCTCAGGGTTCCTTTAAATCAAGGATGCACGTGATCTAGGACCAGATTTACAAAAGAACTAAGGAGGTTAAATCATCCCTAACTCCCAGTTCAGATGTTATGGTATTCACTTTGGAGGGAGGTATGACCTTGGTTCCGCCTCAGGTAATATTTACGCATTTTATCCAATAACTGTTTAATGTGAGTGTGTAAAATTCATCCATCTCCCTGGACTGAATCCAGACTTCAGGGCTTCTCCCAGGCTGGATCCAGGGGTAGCAGTGGTGGTTGGGTGAGAGATGTCAGGGAGCTGTCACTCAACCTCCACAGCCATCACGCTTCTGCAAAGGAGGTCCAATACCCCAGATTTTGGTAGCAGGCCCCATCCCTGAATTTCTGCCTCCTCCATAGGACCTACAGAGCTGGACTGTGGGCTGTATGTTTAATACCCCTGGTTTAATGAATTATCTTTAAGCAGTTCTTGAAGCAGGGAGTGGATCCAGGTCTCTCCTTTTCTGAGTTAGTTCCCTCCCAGATGAAGCGGGATCCTAAGATGACATAGGGCATGTCTAGACATTGCCGTGTTTTTGTACTTCCTTTTGGAAGAACTAAACTGCCCAGACTGTACCATATATGCAGTGCAGAGTTAGATTTCACCAGTACATTGCCATAGTGGATCGTTAAAACAGATGTAGCTGCCAACCACATGTGGACTGATGTGATTGCCATGTCACTGTAGTGTGCCGTACAGCAACGTAGCACACTGCTACTTCACCATAGGGTGACACGTCGACTCACCCATAGGTGTGCAAAGTACAGCTTTGGATAAATTGCCTGAAAGCTGGCTATTTGTACACATTTATGCACCTAGCATTTCCTATTGGCTACGTGTAAATGACTCCCATCTTGGTGCTTACACATTTTGAAGGTGTCTAGGACTGCCCACTGAGAACATGTGAGTGACATACAGCTTCTTGGGTACAGTAAGATCACTCTACTGAAGGAAGATGCAAAGTTCTTGACCAGGTGGCCACCTGCACAGAACAGGATCAGGGCCTTAAGCTTTATTTCTGTCAGGAGACAGAAGTTGTCTCCCAAGTGCCTTCAGTACATATCAAACCAAACAAACACGTTCATCCTCTGCATGGGAAATATGCATTTTAAAATAGAGATATACAGAAAACCATGGAAGAGGTAGATATAAGTCTGCCTGCCCCTGGTACAGTGGGTCAGCCCAAGGCCAATACACTGTTGAAAACGCATTAAAGCCCACAACAGATAAGGTCACAAGGCCTATGTTCCTTATGCTGACCCAGAGCACAAGGCATAATTATGATAATTACTTTTATGTCCTGCATAACCCAGGCCAGAGATTTTTATCAAACAATTCCTCCATTAAATTAATATCTTCTGGCTGAGCTGAAGTACACCTTTTAGAAAGACATTCATGCTTGATTTAAAAGATGATGAATGTTAGAAACTTCTCCACATAACAAGTAATACTTAATTATGTTCACCTCTAAAAATTCATACATACATTCTAGTCTGGTTTTATCTAACTGCAGTTTTGAGGCATTATGTCATACTGTGCCTTTGTCTGCTGGACTAAAGAGCCCTTGACCATTAAATTTCCCCACTTTAGTAAATTTACAAAGAAGTTGAGCAACTCATTAAACATTCTTCTTACAAATCCGAAAGGATTGTGCGTCTTTTCATTCTTTTACCTCTTTTAGTTTCATTTTGTTTTAAAATGCAGAAATAACAGTGGATCTCAGCGTACCACTTAATAAAGGAGCCCTTATAATAATACCTCCACACTACTGCTTGATATTGCCCTGCTTATACATTCATGGATAATACTTAATAACTTAGCTAACACATCGCCCTTCCTGTACCTTGGATTATAGGTGGCCAATGTGGGGCAAGAATGTGAATCTAGACCATCCTCTCCTGGAAAAATAAGAAGTCAAAGAGTGTTATGGGTGCTATCATTTATTAGACCAACCGAGTGATTGGTACAGACCGAGGTAAGCTTTTGAATGCAGTACACTCTTCAGGTCATCTGAAGCTTGGCTAAGTCTACCCCAACCATACAATTGGTCCAATAAAAGATAACAAGCACAGGACCCCTTGCCACTTGTATATTTTCTGGCCCATCATGGCTACAACATGGCTATAACATCACTCCAACACTACCACAAATAGGGGACATTTTATGGGACTACCAGCATTTTCAATCTCCCCAGTAAAGAAGAAAACAAAGTGAAAGTATTGAGTTAGGTAAATGATATGGCTAAATTGTGATGACTTGAAGGTGGAAAAGAAAAGACTGACTTCCCCTCTAATCCCCTCCAAGGAAGTACAACTCAGGAAAAAGTGTTATTAGCTGGTCCTTACTAAGGTAATACATCTCAGGGCCCCAGCATCCGGCTGGAAGACCCAGAAGCTTTAATCAAGCATACAGTTTTCTGTAAGTCAAAAAAAAAAGTTGATGAGAACCATTAGCATCCCTGATCAGCTGTGTCAATGGCTCCAAGAGAGTTTAAAATGTTGATACCCTGATTGTCTTCTTTATTCCCAGGTAGAGAGAAAAAAACTTTAATAGTGAGGGTAATTAAGTCATGGGAAGGACTGGGGGAAGAAAGAGGAAACAGATAGATATGGGAAACCCCAAGTGCCTACAGGGAGCTCAGCCTATTCGATATGTAACAATCTCTCTCTCAATGCCCCCTTCCTCACCCCTGAACCAGTCAAAAGAGAAACAACGTTAGAAAAGACTGCTTAAATTTTTGTGAGTACTTTTGAAAGCAATGTGGTAAATGAGGCATTGCTGTACTTTAGCCATTTGGTAGGATATCATAAAATAATAAATGTCATGGAGATGACAGATCGCAAGAAATGCAGAATCTCGGTGATAATGAACTTCGTTTGTCTAAATTGATTCAGTGTCAGAATCACTAGACTGTAACAGGTGGCCACTTTTTAAGTACAGATGTTTAACTTCATACCTGCAGATGGTTCATTAATGGAACATTCAAAAAACAGCTTAATTATATATTATGATTTTTTTCATAAAGAATATAAATATAGGCCTTCTTTCTGGTGGGCTGAACATGCCTCATACAGGTGCTATTTTAAAAGCAATCTTCAGATTTAACTAATCAAAACAATAAGAATCATAGTTGCCGGATGGGAAGACACATGGTATAGAAGGTCTGGTTGCAAACTGGAAAAACATTTCAAAAAGCAAATTTTATTAATTTTGTGCAAAAGCACAGGAGAAGTAGAAGGTCAGATCCTTAACTGGTGTAAACAGATTCAGAGCACAGCAGAGGCCTCCAAAGGCAAAATCACTTGGAGATTTTGAAGTGAGTCCTGCATGCTCTAGCTCCAGAACTGGAAGCAATCAGGCCATGCACCTGGACTAATAAACCTGGCTTCAGTAATAACACAAAAGTTCATTTTACTAGTGATTAGATTATATTTCTGATTGTATTTTTTATTTTCATAGTTAGCACCAATTATATTTATAGAAGAAAGAAGCAAGGCCTACTAACCTCAGTCAAAATGTCGTGCCGATGTGATAGTTCTGCAGAAGGATGTGTGGAGAAAGCTCAGGTGTTTTGCATGCCAGTGCTATTGTGCTATTTGGACTTCAGCGTTGAACTTCTATGTCCACAGCCAGCTCTGCAGCATACCATGTGCTCTGCATCATACCTTGTAGACACACCATGCGGTCATTTAGTTGGACCTCCTTTCTTATGCAGAAAGTCAAATCACAGCATTATTTCCCACATTGAAAACTACAGTGCTGTAAACATGGCAGAACAGAAGATCAACAAACTTTGACCTTGATCCTAAGCATTTCCTGTTGGCTAGGGTAGGCAGTTAGCAGTTTAATCTTTACCACATCAAACCCAATACCTTTTGGTTGAATTAGAAAATAGTATCTTTAAAGAAGCATAGAAAAGTAGGGTTGGAAGGGACCCCAGGAGGTCACATCTAGTCCAACCCCCTGCTCAAAGCAGGACCATCCCCAGCTACATCACCTCAGCCAAAGCTTTGTATGGCTGGGTTTTAAAAACCTCCAAGAATGGAGATTCCATCACCACTCTGGGTAATCTGTTCCACTTCTTCACTACCCTTGCGAGAGAGTTTTTCCTAATATCTAACCTAAACTTCCCTTGCGACAACTTGAGACCATTGCTTCTTGTACAGTCATTTGCCACCACTGAGAACAGCCCAGCTCAATCTTCTTTGTAACCACCATTCAGGTAGTTGAAGGCTACTATCAAATACTCTCTCAGTCTTCTCTTCTCTAACTTGATTAAGCCCAGCTCCCTCAACCTCTCCTAAGAAGTCATACAAAGTGATCCATTATGACTGTAAAGATTTTACATGATCAAGAATTTAACATAAGATTTGTAATCTAATTATTCTCATGTTAAAAAAAAATTAGCGGTCTATTTTTTTTATTTCCAGCAAGGCTTTTCTAACTGGTAGTTATTGGATACAGGGATTCCACTGGTACTAGATTAAGAGACACCCTGATCATTTCAGTATTCTTTTTGATAAACGAAATTACATCAATACCCTTTTATGTTAATCATGGTTTATACATAATTTTTCCATGAATCATTTTTGTAACTCTCTTTTGAGCAATATCCAACTTAAAGCTGTGGACATCAGAACTGAACCTAGTGTTCCAGTAATGACTTCAGTAATTATAAGGTAATATAACTTGCTTACTCCTAATGCAATATTCTGCCATTTTATATAGCCAAGGATGTTCTCAGTGCACTCTTGCAGAGTCTAGATGTGTGAGGTTATCTGTGGTGTCCAACAGGGCTCATTTAGAATCACTGCTTACCAGTCCCCTGTGGTTGACGTGTGTCTTACATATTGAATAGATTTGGGTGGATAACTGATTCTTGAAGGACTCCAAAGGGGAAAAACAAACCAAACTGACTGATGTTACCCCACTATTACCTATCCAATTTTATCAACAATTCACTTTTTAATGTATGGGACAGCTCAGGGACGACTATATGTCTCTGGGAGACCAGGGGGAAGAGTTAGACCTATAATTCTTGAAACAACTTTCAAAGGCAGCATGCTCAAAAGACCTAGTTGTCATGGGTGATCTAAATTACCCTGACATCTGCTGGGAGGAGCAATCAGCCAGGCCTGCCCATTCATGTAGGTTCTTAACCTGCATACAGGACCTGCATCTGACCCAGAAGGTATGCAGTCCCACTAGCGGAGATGTCTTACTTGACTTGGCGCTGGCCTCAAGGGAGGACTTGGTGGGGGAGCTACAGGTACAACATAACCTAGGGGATAGTGGCCACCAGTTGATAGGATTCACTATCCGGCCTAAGGTAGGAAAGACAAATAGTAGGGAAGTAGTGCTAGAATTCCATAAGGCCAACTTCAATGCGCTCAGGAGATTGGTTAGGGAGGGACTGAGGAGTAATCACATCTGTGAGATGGGGGTCCAACAAGGGTGGGAGTTCCTCAAGGGACTGATCCTACAGGCACAGAGGAACACCATCCTGGTACACAAAAAGGGAGGCAAATGAGCCAAAAAACTTCCTTGGCTGAGGAAGAAAATCCAAGAGAGCCTCCAGAGGAAAAAAAGAGGTCTACAGGATGTGGAAGCAGGGGGCAGCCACCAAGGAGGAGTATACCTATTTGGCTAATGCTTGCAGGGAAGCAGTGAGAAAGGCCAAAGCAGTTACAGAACTCAAGTTGCCAACAAAGATTAAGGATAACAAAAAAAATCCTTCTTTAAGTACATAGGGAGCAGGAAGAAGGCACAGAGTAACATAGAACCGCTACAGAATGAACTAGGGCAACTCATAACAGATAGGATGGAAAAAGTGGAGGTCTTTAATAATTTCTGTTCTTCTGTTTTTCTGGACATGGATACAAATGCACCTCCCAGAGAGTCTTTAAGCTGGAGCGAGAGCAGTACCAATCCACCAACGGTTAGCAGTGACCTAGTGACGGGGCACTTGGAAGGGTTGGCTGTATTTAAGTCAGTGAGCCCTGAAGATCTTCACCCAAGGGTACTAAAGGAATTGGCCGATGACATAGCAGAACCACTGGCACAGCTGTTTGAGCACTCATGGCTCTTGGGACAGGTCCCAGAGGACTGGAATAGGGCCAATGCGGTCCCTATATTCAAGAAGGGGAGGAAGGAGGACCCAGGTGATTATAGGCCAGTTAGCCTCACCTCTTTTCTCAGCAAGACCTTAGAAAAAAATCATAAAGAATAACATTTTCAGGGGGTCAGCGGGTAACACAATGGTAAGGGACAACCAGCATGGGTTTATAGCAGGCAGATCCTGCCTGACTAACCTGGGGTTTTTTTATGACCAAGTCACAAAGTGCTTAGATGCATGGGAGGAAATAAATATTATTTACCTGGATTTTAAAAAGGCTTTTGAAACAGTGTCACACCCAATTCTTACAAGCAAACTGAGTAGCTGTGATGTGGATTTTTTCACAGTAAAGATGGTGAAAAACTGGCTTATGAGACACACCCAGAGAGTGGTGGTGGATGGGGTGGTTTCTCCCTGGAGGGATGTGGGCAATGGTGTCCCCCAAGGCTCTGTCCTTGGACCAGTTTAATATCTTCATTGGGGATTTGGATGAAGGTGTTGAAAGCACCTTGTCCAAATTTGGAGATGACACTAAACTATGGGGAATAGTAAACACACTGGAGGGCAGGGAGTGAATTCAGGCAGATTTGGACAGACCGGGCAAGTGGGCAGTTCAGAATAGGATACAGTTTAACAAGGATAAATACAAGGTGCTGCACCTGGGAAGAAAGACTCTCCAACACACGTATCGACCGGGGGTACCATTCTGAGCACCGCAACAGTGGAAGGAGATCTCGGAGTCCTAGTTGACACAAAAATGAACACGAGTCACCAGTGTGACAAAGTAATAAGCAAGGCTAACCACACTTTTTCTTGCATCAGCAGGAGTATGATGAGCAGGTCTAGGGAAGTGATAATTCCCCTCTGTGCAGCGTTGGGGAGGCTGCAGACGGAGTACTGTGTCCAGTTTTGGGTGCCGCACTTTAAGAGGGATGTGTATAACCTTGAGAGAGTTTAGAGGAGGGCTACTCGTACGGTTGAGGGCCTGCAGGTAAGACCATATGAAGACAGACTGAAGGACTTGAATCTCTTCAGCCTCCACAGGAGAAGGCTGAGAGGCGATCTTGTGGCTGCCTACAAACTCATTGAGGGGTCCAGCAGGGAATAGAGGATGCTGTTTACAAGGGCACCCCTCAGGTTTACAAGGGCACCACAAATAATGGCCACAAACTGAAGGAGAACAGATTTAGATAGGACATAAGGAAGAAATTATTTACGGTAAGGGTTGCCAAAATATGGAATGGGCTTCCAAGGGAGGTAGTCCTTTCTCCTACCCTGGAGATGTTCAAGAGGAGATTAGATAGGCATCTGGCTGGGGTTACCTAACCCCAGCACTCTTTCCTGCCTGGAGCAGGGGGTTAGACCCGATGATCTACCAGGTCCCTTCTGACTCTAGAAATCTATGAAATCTCTGAAAATGTACCATGTGAGATGCATATAATCCCAATTAGCATCAGATGAGGTGGTGGCATGATAAATCTCTCTGCAACTGTACAAAATTGAATGCTTGTATAGAATGAGAAAAAGAATGAAGATACCCATTTAGAGACTGAGCCATGAAGAAGAGCAAGAAAAATTTGGAGACCTCTTCACTAAACCTGGCATTAGACTCATCACTCCTGAATTCTTTTCATTCTGGCCAGAACGGCAAGATATGTGTCAGCATGAGGTCCCTTATTTGAAAGGGAACAGCCGCTACAAAGATTATTTCACAGTCACTCTTCAAACACAAATGTCACTGGGCATGTAACTTATTTTAAGTGCTAAGAGCAACTTCTTGTTCACAATTTCATTTCTACTGACAGAACCACTTCAGCAACATGTCTACAGTCTGTCACTCAAAAGTGCTCAAGGAGCACATGCTGAGAGTTCAACAAGCAACTTCCACAGAGCTCTGGGTAAGTGTCTCAAGAAGTTTCAAATGGCATTGAGGTAAGCTGACAACACCAATCAAAAGAAGCTGAAGGAAAAGCCTTCAGCAAAAGCTGCAAAAACAAAACACTCCCAAATTTTGCAAGGGCTGTATCAAAATACAAATGTTATCACTGAACTCATTCCCATAACTGGCTGAGCTAATGCTTCAGACATGAGTACTGATACCATGATGCCAAGAATACTGCAAATAACTGAAGAGACAGATAGAGTAGAAGACTAGACCATGCCAAGATGCTGGAGGTGGACGCTCCAAACTTTATACCCAATGCAAAGGTTTTAAATTTACATTTGTAATTATGTCCTAAGTAGGGTGACCATATTATTTTGAAGGAAATCTGAGTTGGCAGAGCACCACACACACACAAACACACATGTAGACATGCATACTAGGGCTGTGCAAAGCTTCGGGTGCTGTTTCCATTTGGAGGAGATTCAGCCCAATTTGGCAGCTGAATCTCCAAATCCAAATCAAAATAGGAGAACAATAAAAAGGTCTGAATCAATTCAGAAAAGATTTAGAGAGCTTCGGAGAGCTCTGAAGATTCGAGCAGTCCCCGCTTGCCACCACAGGGAGCTGGACCTGGACTCCATGCTGGTAAGTAAGGGGCAAGGGAGCAGCATGGAGGGGGGCAGAGGGAACCATGGAGAGACACCCACCAGGCCCCATCTTCTGCCTACAAATCCAGCTCCCCTGAGTGCCCCCCAGCCCCCATCCACTCTCCCAGCCCTCACCATGTCTGCCCCACCCAGCTCCTTGTTCTTTAAAAAAAAACAAACAAAAAACCTCACACTCATCAGCTGTTGCAGCAGCCAGAGGGACTTCTGGGGACTCATGGCAGAACCCCCACACACCATGGGGCAGTGGGGTGCAGCGGGGATCGCCCACCTGCCTGGCAGCAGCCTGTGAGTGTAGGTCTTTTTTTTAAAGAGCCGGGACGCTGGTGGGGCAGCCATTGACAGAGCTGAGGAAGTGGGCAGGGGATGGGGCCTGTTTGATTCAGAGTTTCAACCAATTCAGCGACAGCCAGATCTCTGAATGAAATTAAGCTGAATTGATTCAGGACAGTGATTCAAATCACCGAATTGGATCACTGTTCCCTGAACTGGGTGAATCCAAAATGAATACTAGCCACTTAGCACAGGCCTAATGCATGCAGATACCCCCTAACCCCACACGCACACACCCGCATGCATACACATGACCCCAACCCTACACATGTCCACACACGTGTGTATGTGTGCACATATACCCCTCACCCCCAACCCCATGGTTCCTGGGATCCCTGATGGCAGAGTGGGCTAGGGTGAGACAGCACAGAGGTCTGCAGGCAAGCTCCATCCCTTACATGCAGAGGCTGGACCCAGTGGGAAGCAGCCCCAGGCTCTGCCAGCCCATACCGAGCAGCCACACAGGTATGTGTGGGTGAGGTGATGCCACAATCCAGGACTTTTTCTTCAATTTTTGCCGAATAGCTGGGATGGCCTACGAAATCCAGGACTGTCCAAGGCAAACCAGAACATGTGGTCAGCCTAGGCCTAAGTGGTGAAAATGACATTTTTTTTACCAGTCATTTGGGCTGATTAAATAAAAGTTGTTTTGCCACAGTAAACACATTCCTTGTAGAGGAGATTGTGTTTAATGGTCTTTATAGTGAGGTACTTTGTTGATGCCTAACCCAAGGGTGGAGCCCCACTGCACAGGATATTATTCAGACACAGAAAAAGACACATTACAGCGTGGATATGCAAGACAAACCATATCATCGTTGTTTTACACGTGACTTACCTAACTTGTACAGGAAATGTGCATCAGAGGCAGAAACTTGTTCCTCTCCCATGCCTTGACTACGAGGTTTGATTCACCTCCCTGCTGTATTGCACTGTATCAATCTAAATCTCTAATCCTGCTAAATGGAAACTGCAGTCCAACATTAATTCCAAATTTGAGCATCCCCATAATATTGCAGTTAATTTCTAGAGCTTCATTTACATTTTCCATTGTAGAATTAAACATAAGAAATTCATCTGTGTGTGTGTGTGTGTGTGTGTGTGTGTCCTTTACATCTTTTCTTCCCTCGTTGCCACCACGTTCACAATTCCCACTTTTTTGCTTTAGTCGTGGGGTAATTTAGTGAAGGATGACTACTCTGCCTTGAGCCAGAGGCTGGACTAGATGACTTCATTAAGTCCCTTTCAGCCCTACTTCCGTATGACTATATACAAGACAATTCCCTACCAAAATAATAATAATACCTAGCTTATGTTTCTCCATTATTTTAGCTGGCACTTCTGGGGAACAGAAATAGCAGCAGTGTTTGTAAATAGATTGAAGCACATAGCTTTCCTTGCTGTGGGCTCTAAAACATAGACCATAGTATGAATATTGCATGAGCTACAACACAAACATGCACTGGCCAAAATAGCAATAACTTTCACCTGAGCCCTGCACATTTTTGTTTTTACTTTATAAGGTATTTCACCAAGGATCTCGACATTCTTCACAAACATCAATGAAGACTTACAATCCCCTCTGAAAACAAGTCATCATGAGCCTCCATTTTATAGATGGCTCAGCCAAGATCTAGAGGCAAGTCCCTGTCAGAGGTCAGAATAGAACTCAGGACTCTGTTAGCTTCACTCAGGACTCCCAACACCAGACTGTAACACTGAATACGAGTGCCTTGACTTCAGATACAATTAACTCCAGTAACTCCCAGTGAACCCGCCTTGCTGGGAGGAGGACGCTGCCTGGTGCCCAGCCGAGTCAAGCCCCCGGCCAGGCCCCTACTTGGCCCAGCCCCCCAGGGAGCCCCACGACCGGAGCCGCACGAAGAGGCTGCGCAAACAGGAGCTCGAGTTAGCACGGAGTTCGCACGGGGGAGGGCGCGGGAGGGCACGAGACCCTGCCTGCGACCCCCCCCCAGCCATAGCCAGCCCCAGCTCTAGCCAGCCTACCAGAGGCATGACATGGATGGGCA
>NW_017728948.1:6850594-6851572 GCF_001723895.1 Crocodylus porosus | reverse complement strand
GCCCAGGCCCCTACTTGGCCCAGCCCCCCAGGGAGCCATGCGACTGGAGCCGTGCGAACAGGCTGCGTAAAGAGGCGCTCGAGTTAGCGTGGAGTTCGTGCAGGAGAGGGCGCGGGAGGGCATGAGACCCTGCCTGCGACCCCCCCTAGAGTAGTCAGCCCCAGCCATAGCCAGCCTACCAGAGGCATGACACGGATGGACACGCACCCCCGAGGGTCCCCTCCGGCTCTGTGGCCCCCCCATTGGGCACCTCAGAGATGGCCACCCAAATGGAGCCCATGGTTCCGGGCTCCATGCAGACAGAGCCTCTGGCTCTTGGCTGCGGGGGCTGCCTGTCCCTTTTTCAGGCTCTGGGGCCCGGGAGCATGGCCACCTCCCCTTGCGGGGTCTGTTCCCTACTGGGGTCTCTGGTGCGCCAGCTGGAGGAGCTCCAGGCCACAGGGTCTGTGAGCAGGACATAGACTCCTACTGCCAGGCCGTTCTTTCCCAGGAGCCGCAGGGGAGAGCACCGTCTCCCTCCAGGACTAAGGAGGACTCTGGGACCTCCCGCTCTGCCCAGTCAGGGGCATGGACCAATGTGGTCAAGGGCCCTAAGGCCCGCTGCACCGAGGCCCCTCCCTCACCAGAGCTTAGCAACAGGTTCGCACCTCTTGCAGCCCCAGCAGAGCCTGCTCAGTTGCCAACTCCCGCAGGCAACCCAGGCTCCACCACAGCTACTTCCCCTGCTCTCCCCAAGTGAAAACGAAAGGTGTTTGTTGTGGGAGACTCCATCCTGCGGGTCACTGAGGGGGCAATCTTCCGCCCCGACCCCTTAGCCCGGGAAGTCTGCTGCTTCTCAGGGGCCTGCATCCGAGACATTGTGGAGAGGATCCCACAGCTCCTCCGGCCCACAGACCACTACCCCATGCTCCTTATTCACGTGATCACTAATGACACAGCTCGGAGCACCCCCAGCCAGGTCATGAGGCGCTACAGGGA
>NW_017728948.1:6848173-6850583 GCF_001723895.1 Crocodylus porosus | reverse complement strand
CCTGCCCTTTGGGCAGGGGGCTGGACTCGATGATCTCCCGAGGTCCCTTCCAGCCCTAATGTCTATGAAATCTATGAAATCTAAGAGTTAGAGCTTTCAAGACAATGGTGATATACACATGGTCTATCATGGAAACATCCAGTCTTTATAATATGAATCCATTTCCTTGGTATTTCTTCTTGTTCCTATAATACAGTCAGCAGTGAAAATGGCATACTGTGCTCAAAACCAAATAATTGCACATTCTTTCCCAGATAAGGGCACATCATCTATAGGATTTTGATAGACAAAGGGCATGTCTACATGAGATGTTCACTGTATAACTGACTAATTAACTGTGCAGTAAATGATTCAGCGTCTACACGTGCGCTCCTATTAGGGCACATGAAACTAATTAACTCCTCAGACGAACGGTTAGGACACGTAAATACAAGTCCTAACATGCTGCAGAGTCTTTTTGTGTGCAGCAGCACATGTGTAGATGCTGCCCTGGCTGGCTGGGGACAGGATCCTTCAGTGTGTGACTAGCCAGCTGGCAGCCTCATGCTAAAGCACCCCACGCACCCTACGCATCGGCACTGCTAAAGCACCCTCATGCCCCAGTCAGGTCCTCTGCAGCACATGGAGCTCTGTCAAAGCAGCCAGCCCTGAGGCACGAGGTTGCTTTAGTATGGGGCTAGCTGACAGGCTGTTCCCATGATGAAGCATCCTGCCCCAGCCAGCCACTCCACAGCACGTGGAGCCTAGTCTTAGCAGCCCTGGAATAGCAGGTTAACTCCCCGGATCCCCTGCCGGTCCCAGGCTGCTCCGACTGGACTCCATGTACTGTACACAAATAAACTCCGGGGCAATGTGCTCTGGAGTGTATTTGTGCATATTCATCATGTGTATAGACATGCCCACAAAGACAGAAAGATTTGCCAAATGACTTTAGAGGCAGACGAGAAGTCCAGCTGCCAAATGTCAATCTGGGGCCCCTTATGCTCAGATTCTTGCAATACATCTGCATTCACAAATCCAGGTGATAACAGTTGAGTTCATAGTTTCATAGTCAGTTTCACAGGAAGATTAGATTTTACTAAGCATTAGAGGGGAGCAGACTGTCTCTCAGTTACATTGTTGCAAAGCTAGAGCAATTGGATTAAAATTAAACTGGTGTAAATCCACAGTAAATACACTGCCTTTTAACATACTTACTCTGGTTTTATGCTAGTTTATCAGATCAGGACTTGGCTCAGTACCTTGAAATAACTTTGGAGGTTCTGACAACTAAAATCTAGTAACAAAGAATGTATTTGAAGTAATTGGTGACAGAAGCTACTAGATTTTTTAATGAAGTAAATTGTGGCTGAGGGTAACTGGTGACCATCAGATGTTGTGGATAGGACTTAGAATCTAGTTTTTTACGTGTATTTTTTAGTTTCAGTTTGCAGTTTAATCTTTTGCCTCATTACTCAGTGTCATTCTATTTTAGTTGAAAACCACTGTATAGTATCAGTGTTCAGTGATATATTCTCTTTTACCAACCAAATCTTTTCTACCTGTGCCTAGAGTCAATCCACCTGAATTCCAGAAGAGGATTTTCTGCTCCTGGTCTCAACAGGGCAATCCTATATCTACCAGATGTATCTAAATAAAGGTTTAGGCAGCTAAGAAAGGACTGGGTTTTTTTCAGAAAAGGCCTTGGGGAAGATAAATTCAGGCCTGTCTTTTTGACCTTGATAAGTCATTTAAACTTTGTGTCACCGTTAAAGCTATATAGTTTTTTACTTTTTCGAAGAGAGTAATTTCTTGATTGAAAAATGCCATTGCACGTTGAAATATTTCATGTCACCGGTTTTAAAAACATGAAACAGCTGTGATTGTTCTCATTGCAAAAAAAGAACCGTCTTGAACACTCCCTAAATTTAAATTTCAAAAAGTACCAAATGAGATGGTTAATTTTGGGTCAGCTGAGCAGTTTGCAGTGGTTATCGGTTTGCAGTGTTTTGTTTGTTCACTGAGCAAATCAGGGGGAAAAAACAAAAAACAACCCCCCCCCCATTTTGATTTTCAGTTCAGGCGGAGGTTAAAAAAGAAAAGGAAACCAAAAACAAGAACAAACCCATATTATTTACACAGCTCCAATCACCATTGTAAAATCAGGATACTAACGCTTCCTTTCCTTCATTGCTTGTCCATCTTGTCTAGGCAGATGGTAACCTCTTCAGGGGAACAACTTTATCTTAAAAGTAGTATTTACAAAACATGATGCCCTCACGCCAAGGTCTCTGAGAAGGAATGTAATATTAACAAAAAAAGAAATAAAATGGGCAGCAGGACAGCATAACACGTTTTCCACAAGGCAGCATGCATAATGCCAGTGGAAAGCCTTTTTTTAAAAGCTTAACAAACAATAGTTTAATCACTC
>NW_017728948.1:6841048-6848073 GCF_001723895.1 Crocodylus porosus | reverse complement strand
TCACAGGAAGATTAGATTTTACTAAGCATTAGAGGGGAGCAGACTGTCTCTCAGTTACATTGTTGCAAAGCTAGAGCAATTGGATTAAAATTAAACTGGTGTAAATCCACAGTAAATACACTGCCTTTTAACATACTTACTCTGGTTTTATGCTAGTTTATCAGATCAGGACTTGGCTCAGTACCTTGAAATAACTTTGGAGGTTCTGACAACTAAAATCTAGTAACAAAGAATGTATTTGAAGTAATTGGTGACAGAAGCTACTAGATTTTTTAATGAAGTAAATTGTGGCTGAGGGTAACTGGTGACCATCAGATGTTGTGGATAGGACTTAGAATCTAGTTTTTTACGTGTATTTTTTAGTTTCAGTTTGCAGTTTAATCTTTTGCCTCATTACTCAGTGTCATTCTATTTTAGTTGAAAACCACTGTATAGTATCAGTGTTCAGTGATATATTCTCTTTTACCAACCAAATCTTTTCTACCTGTGCCTAGAGTCAATCCACCTGAATTCCAGAAGAGGATTTTCTGCTCCTGGTCTCAACAGGGCAATCCTATATCTACCAGATGTATCTAAATAAAGGTTTAGGCAGCTAAGAAAGGACTGGGTTTTTTTCAGAAAAGGCCTTGGGGAAGATAAATTCAGGCCTGTCTTTTTGACCTTGATAAGTCATTTAAACTTTGTGTCACCGTTAAAGCTATATAGTTTTTTACTTTTTCGAAGAGAGTAATTTCTTGATTGAAAAATGCCATTGCACGTTGAAATATTTCATGTCACCGGTTTTAAAAACATGAAACAGCTGTGATTGTTCTCATTGCAAAAAAAGAACCGTCTTGAACACTCCCTAAATTTAAATTTCAAAAAGTACCAAATGAGATGGTTAATTTTGGGTCAGCTGAGCAGTTTGCAGTGGTTATCGGTTTGCAGTGTTTTGTTTGTTCACTGAGCAAATCAGGGGGAAAAAACAAAAAACAACCCCCCCCCCATTTTGATTTTCAGTTCAGGCGGAGGTTAAAAAAGAAAAGGAAACCAAAAACAAGAACAAACCCATATTATTTACACAGCTCCAATCACCATTGTAAAATCAGGATACTAACGCTTCCTTTCCTTCATTGCTTGTCCATCTTGTCTAGGCAGATGGTAACCTCTTCAGGGGAACAACTTTATCTTAAAAGTAGTATTTACAAAACATGATGCCCTCACGCCAAGGTCTCTGAGAAGGAATGTAATATTAACAAAAAAAGAAATAAAATGGGCAGCAGGACAGCATAACACGTTTTCCACAAGGCAGCATGCATAATGCCAGTGGAAAGCCTTTTTTTAAAAGCTTAACAAACAATAGTTTAATCACTCTTTATACAGGGAAAATGAACTCAACAAAATTTGTGCGTCTCCGAGCACAGGTACAATACAAGACACATACTGTAACAGAAAGGAGCTCTTCTCTCCAGTGCATACTGCTTCATGTGACATTATGGTTGTAATAGCAGGATAAAAACATTTCGTAACCCTGAGCCGGCTACAACCATGGGTCATTTTACACGAGTATGCCTTTCTCAGTTATTCATCTATCAAAAGAGGAGACTGCAAATGACTTGTTTGCTGACATAAGAATTTCTTTATTTTTCTTTTTACTTCCTTTGCTGGATATATGACATATACAGCCCTCATTCAGTCTTTGCCTGGCTTGAGAATCTGTGGGATCTATAAAATGGCTGAACGCTGGATTGCACATTAGGCTTCTTTCGCTTCAAGTTGCAATGAAAGCCTAGATCTAACAGGTGAGAAGCAAAGGTAGCGTAGGCTTTAATCTGTAAGTTTTCATTCTCTATATATCTCACATTTAATACTTGCAAACACATTTTTTCCCTATTGCGATAGATGCACTTCATGAACACAATTATGCATTCTGTCCTTGAGGGGGAAAATGTTCTCATGAAGTTGTTCCTATTACTTAAGGAAAAAAAAATATTCCTGGAGGAACCCAAAACTCTTTACAGTTTATCAGTCCCAATCAGTGGGACTAACTGTCCATTGATTTGCTGACAACCCTTAATAAATTTAAGAAGTGAATGCATATCCCGAAGAAATAAAAAGGAATACTGCTCAGAATTTCTCAGTCCTGAAGGGCATAATTTTTAATATTTCAGACCTTACTGCACTCTTCACTGTCAGGCTTTTTTTTTTTTTTTTTTTTTTTTACCTCAAAGGCTCAGTCTTAAATCAGAACGGCAAAACTTCAGACATTTTCCCTTGTGTCAGTAAATGTAAGAGCAGAATAGCCAATTAGTTTGCAGCTCTGCCACATGAGTCTGATCTCATCAGATCTCACAAAGCCAAACAAAATCACAGCCTGGTTAACATTTGGATGTGAGATTTTCCAGAAAAAAAGGACTTGTGTCACAGGAGATGCAATCACCTGCCAGTCTTCCCTCCAAACCCATGAATAAATCCTTCAGTGTGGTATCTGGGGCTCCTCTAGCCCAGCTGCTTCTTCCCATTTGTTCTTCACCTGCTGCTTCCCCATTATCATAGTATCTGAACATCTTACCACCACGAACACATTTATCCTTGCAACACCTTCGTAAGATAGGGGAACCTGACCTGCATTTTACAGGGCAGAGAGAGGAAATAGCTGGCCAGAATCATAACGGAAGCTGGGAAAGCTCAATGTCTGAGTCTAGATATCCTGGGGACAGCTACACCTGCAAAACAATAAACCCGAGCACATATCGTGCTGGAGTTTATTGCTCCTGGGCATGCTGTTTGAATGTGCACCTAGGGCCACAGCGTGTTGAGTTGGGTCAGGGCAGCCCTGGCTGGCAGGGAGCCTTGGGGGTCAGCCTGCCAGCCTGGACATGCTCCTCACCTGGCTCAACAAGCAGAGGGCCTGGCTGGGGCACGAAGGTGCTCCGATGTGGAGCTAGCTGGCAGGCAGCCCCCGCGTGAAGCATCCTAGTGCCCCAGCCACCT
Organism: Crocodylus porosus; assembly: GCF_001723895.1. NCBI lineage: Eukaryota > Metazoa > Chordata > Crocodylia > Crocodylidae > Crocodylus > Crocodylus porosus. The sequence continues at coordinate 6,845,100 of NW_017728948.1, read as the reverse complement.
GGGGCAGTGTCTACATGTGAACTGCTGCAGTGTAAAAAACTCCACAGGAGGATAGTACTTGTAAACACAATACTATCCTGCTGTGGAGTTAATTAGTTTACTCCAGCCTAATTGCCCTGCATGTGTAAATGCCCAGAAATTTACTGCAGAGATAAATAATCAACTTGTATACATCTCATGTAGACGTGACCCCGCTAAGCCCAAATTCCCTAAACACAAGGCCCATTTTACCACCACATGCCTCCCAACAGCTTCCACTTTTCCTCAAATCAAACATTTCCCTCCCTTCCTGTCTTCATTGCTCATTCATTGTTTCATTCTTCTTCAGATGATCCATCCTCCCCTGTGCTCCCACCAACTCTATCCTCTCCCTCTCCTTACACCAACATTCAGCCTGCATCCAGTGTTCATTAGGCAACAGAATACCATCAGCATCCACCACAGATAAATCCCAAGTGGTAAGAAATACAGCGTGTGTTCTTGAAAACCTCAGAGGGAAAATAAGCAGACAGTCTGTATGCGTCTACCCAAAGAGCCATTAGGATGGAGGGAGCAGGAACCTAGGAAGAAGAGTGTGTCTGTGTGGTTGAATTGTGGCAACAGACATCTCTAAGGAACTGTAAACTTAAAGTGCAGTTAACTGGTTAAATTTCATTAGTCAAAGATGAATAGCTCTCATTCTAATGTTTTAAATTGCTCACAGGCCTTTTTCAGGAGATCATGGACAACTGCACTATTGCCATAGACCACAGGCATGGTATCTTTATTTACTGATATCTTCCTTTTCTTTACTGTGTGTCCGCCTTGTGTAATGGTTCACATACGCGCTGAGAACCCAAAGTTTTAATCATTTAACAGATACCAATCCAGATGAGTGTCATCAAACCACTTCACTTCTTTTTTGCTCTTCAAAAAAAACATTAAAAGTAGAGGCACATGTTCACAGGTGTTCAGATAACCCACTACATACAGATATTCACCAGGTCTTGGTCCATGGAAGTTTGATTCACAGATTTTGCTCCAGGCCCCACTTTAGTAAATACCAGGCCTTAACTCATGCTTAGATCCCACAGTCGTGAATGCACTGTCACTCAGAGCCAACGGCTGCATTCATTGTCAGGAGTTCAATCCGATCAGCTTAACTGCTTAACATGAGCGCCTGTGTAATACAATAAATCATTCCAAGCTGGATCATGCCAGAGCCTTTTAAAAGTGTGGTACACATATCTCTACTGAGTAGACGACATCAATAACAACATAATACCTCATTTCAAATACAACTAATCCGTGAATTAAACTAGCTGTTCTGTTAGCCTCTGATGTGTACTGCACTGTCCAGAAGACCTGCAGGTTTGTCCTAGAACATCACTAACATTGTTGTCTGACAATTGTAAAGCAATTATTCGGAGGGTGCCCAGACCCATTTTGGAAGGGTCTCTGGTCAGCTTTGCTCCACGCTTCCTGTGATGGTGCATTAGGGTTAACAATGTAGGTTTCTTGAATTCTCTATTAGCATCCCACGTTCATCTTTTCAGAGTATGCACTTGTAGGTTGATGGTTTGGCTACACATTTCCCTTCTTGGTCCATCATTCCAAAGAATTCGTATAGCTTTCCTTTGTCTGTTGCAATAAGCATGTCAGTGATTATTTCAAGCTTAGTATGATCTATTTGTACATTTTGCTTTTTAAATTTCTCTGTCAGGTATGTAAAATTCATGTAATGGAAATAACATTTCTGTTTGGATAGCTTTAGTCCCACAGTTATTATGATTTCCAAAGCTGCTGGGGGGGTTCTTGTTTTGCTTTTATACTATTTCTTCCCCAGATCAAAACATCTTCGCTTATGTAGACCTTAGTTTCCTTGCTGGTATAAAAAAAAAATGTTGTATTTTCTTCTGAAGCTCTTTGGCTACTACAACACAGCCCAAATGGTAGCCTAAGGAAACAAAGTCTGCCAAATGAAATATTAGATGTGCACAATCATGTGCTGTGCACTTCCAAAAGCACCTGATGAAACCCTGATGACATGTTAAATGTGGCAGCATATTTGGTATCAACCCTCTCACCAAGAATTCCTTCCCTTGTAAATAAGGGAAATGTTCCCATGTTGACATTTAATTCTTGGTGGTCTATACAAAAGCAAAAGGTATTTTGCTATCCCCTCATCCTACCCCCAATGATGATCAAAATCTATCTATCCTGTTGGTTCTTCTCTTCATTCTACAACTCCAAACCCACATAGCTCATCTAATTAGCTGCTGCCTTAGGGCAAAAGGAACATTGCCATAGACATGACTCATGAGACAGTTGAGGTGTTACATTTCTATTCTGTATTCTTACGGAGAGCTTCCCTAGTCTCAGAAAAACAACTTTCAACTCTTATTTTGGTCTTCTGCCACTCCAGTGAGTGTACCATCCAGACAAGGCTAGGGGCTGAACATGTTGTAATCAAATAGTGGGTATGTTTCCCCAATACTCCTACAAATGGTATCTTTTCCAAGTTGCTGTAAATTCATTAATATCACTGTTTCTGGCATCATTGTGTCTCGTGTACCTAAGTCCAAGTTAAAAATAAATAGATGTGCCATTTGGTTACAGGTCACAGACCTTTCTTCTGCTGCTGCAGTCATGGCCTATTACACCCATAAAATATTTCTCTGATCTACTGTTGCTTTTGGCATCCTCTTTGTCCACACAGTGTACATTTTGTATACAGTGTACATTTCCACACGTCATCCATTTCAGTTCTTGCACCTTTTTTTCCAACTGCCATGCATCGTCTTAGCTCATGGGTGCTTTTCACAAGGGCATGTCTACACGGGCCAATTAACATGCAGCAATAAGTGCCAGAGCTTATCACTTTGGAGCTTATTGCTGCCAGGCACACTCCTGCATGTGTGCCCAGAGTACAGCACATTGAGCTGGGTCAAAGCAGCACCAACTGACAGGGGGTCAGCCTAGGGCTGTTCTGCCTACATTCAATGTGCTGCATAGGGGCTGGCTGGGGCACAAGGGTGCTTCTATGCAGGACTAACCAGCAGGCAACCCCTGTGTGGAAGCACCATCATGCCCCAGCCACAGGGCTCAGTGTCTACATGTGGACTACTGCATACCAAAAGACACTGCAGTAGAGTAGGACTTGTATTTACCTGCTGAGGGGTTTATTAGTTTTGTGCACCCTAATAGGGGTGCATGTGTAGATGCTGAACTATTTACTGTGCAGTTAATTAGGCAACTGCACACTAAATGTCTCATGTCGATATGCCCACAGTGTTTGCAGCTATAGGTATTATTTTTGTGAACCCTGACTTTGTCTTAGATCTCTATTTGTGTAGAACTTCAGATCCTCTGTGACATCCATATCTGCTGGCATAGGTTGATGCTTACAACAAACAGCTCACGCCTCTCTGAATCAGTTATTGTTCAGACACTGTGGATGTCATAAGGATGAACTTGGGCACCTATACAGCTATCTTGCCTCTCTTAACTTCAGCCATTTGCCTGGCAAATCATTGCTTTTTTGAGGGTTAATTCTGGGTTTTCAACAAGTCTGCATACTCCGTCCTAGATGCCTGGTTCCACCTAGTCTCTCGCCACCGACTAAATTAGCATCCATCACTGAAATTTGTCTAAGCTTGGAAAGCCAATTTTGTATTCAGAAATTCTTCACTTTTTTTTTGTAATTGTATATAAAAACATACCCTATTTTCTTCCATACACCATGAATCTTTTTCTAAAAATTCAAGTGCTAGAAATGGAGGCCTGAAGTGAGAACATATGACACACAATAGCAGCTTCCACAGCTTGACCCTCTACTGAAAGAAAGTATTGTTGCACATGATATACAACAGGGCAGTACAGTGAGCATGTGGCACTCCCTAGCTACCAGCTGTGGCCACCCTCTCTTTTCCCTGGCAGAAGCTGGAGCATGGAGCAGGGGCTAGGCAGCTTGGCTCAGCCAACAGCATCTGTGGCATCTTGCAGCTAAAGGGTTAACAGAGCAGCCACAAAGTTTTGCTTCCCCCAGCTGCAGCTGCCTGTGCTTCCCGCCT
>NW_017728948.1:6827206-6840948 GCF_001723895.1 Crocodylus porosus | reverse complement strand
ATTACCAGATTTACCAGTATTTTCCAAGGACAGATCTGTTTTTCTTTGTTCTGCCTTTCAAAAACAAGGTCCGTATTTTATGGGGGGGAGGGATGATATATGCAAGAAAATACCGTAGCCCTCACGTTTTATTTTTTCCAAGAAATTTAACATTCTTCACATTTCCATTTCACATCTCTACCCCCCCTTCTCAAGTTCACTGAAATGAATTTAAACCAGCAAGTATATCAAAACAGGCTATTAACAGACATAAAAATATTTTATGTCTCCTTTTTTGGCTCTCACTGCTTGCAGATATAGAATGAAACAATGTTTAAAAGTCTCCAAAAACATGACGTAGCTTTACTCTGGTAGAGTTCTTAATGGTTCCATTCTTCCACTCAGTATTTCCTTAGTTCATTTTATTCCAGACACCGTGTACTATTCAGTAAATCATGTACCTACTGTCATCTATCTTTTCAAACATATTAGCCCATTAGTGTAGAGAATGGATGCCATTACTCTGTCACTCCATGGCTGTTCTATGAGCAGCAGGGGGGAAACTCCTTAAGGGTACCTATACACATTCTCCAGGTGTAGGGGGAGGGGCACTTTAATTAGAGTGGCTCTGAGAGGTGCTCTAATTAAAGCACCTCTCAGAGTCACATGTATTCAGAGTTCCATCCTTCAAAATGGCAGCAGGGGCACTTAAAGCTCATTGAATTGGCTTTAGTTCAATTAAAGCACCCATGCCACCATTCTGAAGTGCAGGGACACTGAATAGGCATGACACGGAGGCTGCTGGAGCATGTTCATTACAATGCTCCAGCAGACTCAGTTAATTGAGTCTACCCCAATGCGTGCTAATTAGCATGCATCAAAGCAGATATCCGTCACATGAATAGGTGCTCTAAGTGTCTGGGGAACCCATTCAAAACAGCCAACATCTTACCTACAGAACAAAATTGGTGATCTCCTACAGCAGAGACAGATATTTGTCACATGAATTAAGGGAGAATGTATTCACTTCAGCAAAAGTAGCTTATAGTCTCTAGAGGGTAACAAGTGCTGGACATGTCTAACGCTCCATTCCTGAAAGGTGCATAACAAATGCACGCTATACTGAGCACAAACCCTTGTGAGGAAAGCACATGAGAGAGGCAGGGTCCAGCTCAAGAAGTCATCACAGTAATGAGGGGAATTCATGGAACAAGACTATCTGATGCCCTTTCTCATTGTCCCTAAGGATCTTTAGCAGGACCACATTGTCATATAAATAAGAAGGATTTGTTTAATTTATTGACTCATCTGTACAAATGATGGGTGATGTTGTGTGCCTGGCTATGACATCTTTTCTTAATTTGATGTATTAAGCAATGTTACATTCAGCTTCATTAAAATGGTCTTCCTTAATTATGACAATGGATAACTATGGTCATTAAACTAATGACATTTGTCACCATCAGCAATGGCAAGGATAATGAATAATGAACAAGACAGAATTTACACTGACTTCTTATTGTCTCACATTCTAGTTAGAAGCACATTATAGATGCACAGAAAAGAGAAAATTCTCTGGGGAGGCAGAAAGTTCCAGAAAGCTCCCAAATCAAGTGGTAAGTTTAAAATACAACAAACAAACCAAACACTACATGTAGATACAGCTTATTAATGATGGAAGGAAAAATACCATCTTATAGAAACCAGCAGCCATATGCTTTCCTCTTATCATTTGCCCTACAATTCTTTTCGCTTAAGGAACACCAGCACAGAGCAATTTTAAAGTTGGTAGACTGGTTCCTAATGATTAACCTGGGACTCCACTGGCAAAGAGCAGGGGATGAAAATATAATTAATATCAGTCAACATCATTTTGTAGAAAATAGGCCTTGTCAAAGAAACAAACAAAAAAATGACAAGGTTACAATTCTTGTTAATAAAAGGTAACTGTGATGATAAACTAAGTTTGGGTTTCTCCAAATCATTTGACTTAGTACCATACATTTTGACTAACTTTAATTATATGGTATTAAAATGGCACATATTAAATAGATTAATAATGATATCACTGACAGATTTCAAAACATTGTTGTTAATGGAAAAATATCAGTGAGCAGGGCTGTTTTGAACAGGGTTCCTTCAGGACTGGCTCTTGATGCAGTGTGCCTCATACACACCAGCAATCTAGACAACGTTAAAGTCTTTGCTCTTAAAATTTGCAGATTGTGGCAGGACACTGGTAGTACCTGCCACTTCAAGGACTGGGCCGGGGGTGAGGTGGGAGGTGTAGGTGCTAGATGAGGGATGCTATTTTAAGGCCCAGCTCCCTGAGCCAAGGGCAGTTCATGAACAGCCAGCAGAGGAAAAATGCCTCTCTGCTGAGCTTTGCCAGGAACACCTTGGAAGTAAGAGTGAGGCTATGGGGATGGCTTGGAGTCCTCATTGGTCCTGGGCATGACCTAAAACTGCATGCACCCTGCCAGGGCAGGAACGACTGGTGGGGATGCTGGTGGTACAGCAGTCCCCATATAAATACCACGAGTGATTGCCTCTCCAGTGTAATGCAGGTCGGGGCACCTTAACCTCATCCCCCACCTTCAGGTGGGCTATATAATGCAGGGAAGGCCAGGTAAGCTTTTTGAAGTGCCTGATCCTGCTGGGATGAGTGATCCCATGGGGCCAGGCACACTTTGCAAAGCACCTGAGCCAGGAACGGGGGACCGCTGAACCCTGTGAATGGGCATGCAGCTTAGACCTGACTTAAGGGACCTCAACTGGTCCATGCTGGGAAAGACTAAGACCCAAAGGCGGGGGGTCAAAGGGCAAGGTGGCCCACTGCGAGGGAAGTCCAGAGAGCAAGAGGCTCAGGATCCCAACTGGCCTGAGACGGGGCCAGGGCCTAAGGGGAAGGCTAAGGTCCCAGAGAGGGGACCACAGCTAATGGGGTGAAGGGTGGTATCGCTGATTCAGCTGTCTGGGATGTCATCTGTGAGGCTTGGGTCACAGTGTAGGCCTGGAATGGAGCTGCGGGTACCTCCCTAAATATCTGGGTTCAAAATGGGCAGCCTCCCGCCCATTTTGACCCCTCAATACTAATTACATCGTAATTAACCCCTCAATACTATTACAGCAAGGCATGGCAGGAGAGTGATGTGGGTGGCTGGCCCATGCACAGGAGGTAGGCTGGTGCTTCTTCCGGGCATGAAAGCTCAACCCTGTCACACAGATGACAAACGTTAATGAGGTAATAAACAATGAGGAGAATAAGTTAGTGTTAGAGTGATCTAAATCACACAATTAAATAGTCATATTCCAATAAGAGATAGCAGTGTTTCTCAGCCTTTTTAGATAAAATGAAACACTTGTTAGACTCAAGCATGCTCAGAAAAGTGTCAGCTCTTAGTGTTCACGTGTTTGTTTCAACCACAGAAAAATAATAGAGCAACTCTACAGTTGCAAATTGCTAAGAAAGACCAAAAGAGGTCAAAATGCTTTCAACACCATGGATTCCTATTTGAAATCGCTGGGTTTAATCTTATGAATCCCATGTAGGTAAGACCAAGAGTTAATATTGCACAGCACCATCCAACACCAACACCATTAAAAAGATCTCACAGGATCCCAAAATAGCTTATCACCCTGGTTGAGAATCACTGTATTACAGCAAGATAAAAAATATTTTGATTTGGGATTTGTGGCCTGGCTTTTGTTGTCATCTTAATGGTGTTTGATGTAGTGAGATTAAGGGACTAGGACACCAACACATAACGAACAAGGTTTTGGGTGGAGGGAGAGGAAAGAGTAACTTTTTTGCATTCCGCTATTAGAGTAATTTTGCCAAGTTTCTGCAACATAATGGAAGGAAAGGTATTTTTTTGTTGTTGTTCTAAGAGGTACAAATGAAGCAACACTTTAATCAATGTAAAAACCACTACCATTGCTACCTCTTCATCTGCCAATGCCTTTGTGAACTTTGTCCACATGGGGTTTCAGACTTACAAATCTTCCACATGGGTCCTGGCCTGGCTTTGTGGGGAATGGTAGATTCTGTCAGAAAACAGATAAGGGAGCTGCTGGAGGAGGTGACCAGGCTCAGAAGCATCCATGAGACCTCCAAGATCACAGCAGAAAAAAAATGTGGGATAAAGAAAAAGAACAATCCAGAAGCTATCCTACAAGGATATAAAGAGTGGTACTAGCTGGTGATTGTTTTCTCTGGGAGAAAGATGAATCCATCTGCCAACTACACAAATTGCCTCAGGAAGACAGCTAGGGGTCAGAAGCTGAAATGTTGATTTGGTATGGTTCATCCAGCCCTTTGAACTCCTACATGACACTGTTTATTGATATGAGCTCTGATCATACTTCCAAGGGTTAACTGGGGCAGTTTAGAAGGGGCTCCAGGGTTATTTGAAGGATGGCAAAGATAACAGGTGCTCAAAGCATGCTCTTATCAATACTTCTACTAAAAGACAAAAACCAGGTAGGTGAATTTTGAATACTGAACCAGTTCAGACAGTATGGTCTGCAAAAATGTGGCTTCTTTCTCCTTGGGAGTTATTCTAGGAAGACCTGCTAAGCAGAAATGGGCTCCATCTGAAAAAGAGAAGAAAAAGGGCATCTCTGAATATAGGTTCACTAACCTAGCAAGGAAGGCCATAAACAAGGTCAATGGAGATGAAGACAGACGTGTGGAGATAAGTTAGAAAAAGAAATATGAAGGCAACCTGAATAAAGGTAAAAGAAGGGGAAGCAATAACTAAGAACCTTAACAAGGTTGCAAGGGAAAAAAAATAGCATCAAAATAAGCAAGTTATCCAATAAACTCATTTACCAAATCTGAGTTGCCCTCCCAGCAATTAATAGACATTTGAGTGAGTTCCTGGAGTGTATTAGGATCAACTTTTCAGTTCAGCTGAGGAAGAATCAAACAGGGGAGGAAGTTCATCTCAATTTTCTGCTTACTAGCAGGGAAGAACTGAGAACCTGAAGGCAAAAGGCAACTTGGATGTCAGTGATCAGGTAATAGTAAGGAAAGGATGGGAAAAAAGAGGGCAACAGAGAAAAAAAGACCAGACTTCAGAAAGCAGACTTTCACATATGCTGAGAGTTGGTAAGCAGGATCCCATGAGAGGCAAATCTAAAGGAAAAATTTCAGGAGAGCTGATTATACCTTAAAGACACAATATTAAAGGTAAAAGATCATAGTATCGTGCTTTGAAGGAAGAATAGGAAGTGCAGTGAGAGACCAGTTTTGCTAAACAAGTGAACTCTTCAATGTCTTGAAACATAAAGGAGAAAAAATAAATCTCACAAGAAGTGCTACTAAAGATGAGCACAGAGTATAATAAGAGAAAGTTCAAGAAAAATGTAAATGCCTTATTGAATGGAAGGGGAAGGTAAAATTTCATGATGCAGAGAAGATAGAAGTGTTTACTGCCCCCCCCCCGCCGTTTTTACACTGTGCTTCAAAAAAATTAGAAGCAATTAATATATTACAAGCAGTTACTTATAAGTGCAGTGGAGTAGATTATAGTCTGATGTTTGAATGAACAGGTTACCTTAGATAAACTGGATATTTTCAAACTAAAAGCATTCTAATATAATAAAGGGCTTCGTCTTGTCTGTGTGTCTATCCATAATGCTTTTGGGCAACTGTGCCGGCAGTGACTGGCTGCGAGGGCTTCACCTCCTCGGGAAGGGACAGCCACCACCACCTCAGGTAGGCAGGTGGTTGGAAGCCCTGCTACTCCAGGGGAGGACACTGAGGCAGGCAGGGCGGGGTGGGGGAAGCCTTCTCCACCTCTGCTACCACCGCCTTAGATGGGGAGGTGGTTGCAAGCCCCGCTGCTCCAGGGGAGCAGGCAGGTGGGGGGAAGAGATCTTCCACCACTGCCACCTCAGGCAGGGAGCCAGAGGCAGGGAGGCGGTTGTGGCTGCTCCAGGGGAGGAGGCAGAGGCAGGCAGGGAAGAGGGAGTCACCCCTGCCACCTCAGGCAGGGAGGTGGGGGAAGTCCCACTGCTCTGGAGGGAGGAGGCAGAGGTGGAGGTAGGCAGGGGGGAGGGAGACACCACGCCAAAGGCAAAGGAAGAAATACCCTTCAGGAATGACGGGCAGGGCATGGCTTCAGTGGAGTGAGGCCAGCGGACATGGGGGTGGGGAGACAGGGTGCCATGGGCCTGGATGCACATGGAACAGGGGAGGTGGGGAGATGAATGGGGCTGGACACAGAGAAGGGAGGGGGTTGCATGCAGCCAGACACACAGTGGTGGCAATGCAGGCCACTGAGTGGCAGCAGTGGCCACTGCATGCAGGCTTCCCACCTCCCGCCCCATTCCTGGGAGGGGTGGCGGCACGGGCTGTTGGGTGAAGTGCTCCGTCTGTTCCGTCCCCCACTCCCATCATGCTTGATGAGCAATTGGCTATTCAGATTATAGTTATCATAAGGTACACAAAGAATTTGCTCAGAGAGTTGCACAGCCATAATTTGAGAACTCAGAGAGGTCAGCTGAGGTCCCAAGAGACTGATAAAAGACAACTATAACTGTCCATTTGTAAGAGAACAAACCAGACCAGACCCAGGAAGACCATGGATACAGGAAGGCAAGTTAGAAAATCTGAAAGGTCCCCAGGTTTACACCCTCTATGCTGGAGGGCTGTCTTAAAAACTGACACAGGCCTGGGTTGCAGAGACATAGGGCTGAATCAACATGCTTTGAAAAATAAAAAGGAAACACTGATGTGGGTTATGAGCTGAAATTATTGGGAATCATACATGTGCCAATATCAGGGCACTACCTTCCTGTTTATTCCTAATTCTTCCCTATCAAGCATATATAATATAAATAAATATGTTGTATTCTAACTACTAGCTTTTCTATGGCTCATAGATATCCATTGTATGTTCAGGTAAATGACACATTGCATTTCAATCCTATGGTCAGATGCTGCCCTGCTCCATTAAAATAAATGGACAGTTCTAGAAACAATGTACTATAGTTTGCAGCCCATTATAGCCCCTTCCCTAGGGTGAAGACCTTTTTAAAATGTAAAGGTGGGACATGTGCCCCACCACCCACCTGCCCGCAAGCTGCAACCTCCCCCCCGCCCCTCCGTGGCACAGCCAGAGCAGAGCTGAGCGGGATGGAGATGGATGTGGGCTTCATGGGGTTGGGGCTTCTGGCCCTGCTGCCCTCTCCACAGAAACCCCACGCCAGCTGTGTGCCCCCTGCCCACTCGACAGTAGCAGAAGGCACAACTCCACACCGCCACCACCTCCTTTGCTGCTGGGAAGGAAGGGGGTGAATCACCATAGTGGTGCAGGGCTCCTGAAGGAAAGACAGCAGGGCTAGAAGCCCCAATCCCACATCAGGCAACCCACATCCATCTTCACCCTGCACACAAATCTGGGGGGCACATGTCCCCCTCCCTGGAGGGATTCATGCAGCAGTGGGGAGCCATCCCTTCCCCACATCAGTGCCTCATACCTCACCCTGAGTGGGCAGTGCTCCCAGCCCCAATCTCTGCCCCATTTCCTTGCTCATCATGAGACCTTGATCTGCCGCTCCCCACCCCCCACAGACGTACTTGCAGGGAGTTGTTCCCCAGGCTGCCCAGCTCTTTCCTGGCAATGTGCATGTGTGCGCCTGCAACAACAGAAGTTCAGTGAACATAAAACGTTTTCAACATTGCTGAAACAGATTTAAGATAAACCTGGATGGATGTAGCATCAGACATAACTGATTTAAGTTAAATTGGTTTATTGAACTTCTGCCCCAGATCCCCTACAGATTCAAGTTAACTTGCAGTCTCCCAGCATCCTAAGGTGATTTGTACCTCCCCTGCCACCACTCTCCTCTTCCCCCTTCCCGCCCCCCCCACCCCCACAGTGTAGGCAGGCTAGCCTTGGCCAAAGCTGTTTGCTCCAGCCAAGCAGGGAGACGTGTTCTAGTGCCCCACTGGCTTCTGGCTTGGGCCACTGCAGGCATATGGCTGAATTTTTGGAATCAAAAGTGAATATCTGTTCACAAGCTTATCAGTTAAATCTATGTAACTTAGACTAACCTGCAAAGATTGAATAAATTCAACCTCAGGTTTTTTAGATTGTCTGTATTTAGCCTCAGGGACCAATCCCCTAGAGACCTAAAGACTGAGGAGAGCTCATCAAGGAAAGGGGGGCCATCAACATCCATTGGATGGAGCACTTTGAGGGCCTTCTCATTAGAGACTCTGTTGTTGATGTCAATGTTCCGAACTCCATCCCATGGCACCGAAGCAGCCAGTTAGAATCTCTGAATCCCCCCAACCCTTGATAAGGCGAGGAAAGCCATCAAGCAGATGAAGAACAGCAATCCAACTGAAGCTGATGGAATCCTCACCAAAATCTTCCAGCAGTGGGGAGAGGAGCTCACATCACAGCTCCACGCTCTCATCTTAAACATTTGGTATGAGGAGTAAATTCCAGATGACCTCAGGGACACAATGATTGTGACAGTCTTCAGGAAAGGACACAAATTCAACTCTGGAAATGACAGAGGAATTGCCTTGCTGTCCACCTTTGCCTCGTCTTCCCAAGGGGGATACGATAGCTATTTCCATGAATTTAGGTATTAAACACCAAGAAAGGAAGGGAAGTTTTTAAGGTGGCAAAAATGAAATAACCCTTTTGAGTAGTCATCTATTGGAGATTATTCACATGATTCTACATTGTTTGGGGACAAAGACTGCATTAGGATCTGAATTAGAACATAGCCCAATATATTCTATGGCCTATGCTATGCATACAGGTACATTACATGGTCACAATGGTCACTTCTTACTGTGAGACACTTCTAACGTGTTCTCCCTGGTTGGGTACCATTTTAAATATACTTCTTCCAGAAACAAGCCTATCTAAATGGTATGGCCAGCTAGCATAGAAGCTGAATAAAATATTTGCAGCAGTAAAACTGAGGTCATGTAAACTCTATTAACAATTTAAAAAAACAAACAAACCTAGAAGCAACATATTAGGTTTGATCTACACACAAATCCAAATAGGGACCATGTTTGAACCGAGTAATAAATAGGATTTTGGTGGGCAATAAACCATACCAGTTTTAAATTGACCTTGTTACATGATGAATACAATTATATGGATAGGAAAGGACTGGATTCAATGGCCCAGGGCATTACTTGCCTGTTCATAAAGTTGGTATGGAGAATAGGCTGCAGTCTTTTCATAGGTAAAGCACATTCATGCTCTTGCACCAAGTTAGTCCAACTGACTAACACAGACAGTGGGAGCAGCCTTGGCAGAAAAGCCAAGAGTGTGATGAGCCATCTCTCTTCCCATCTGGTACAGTATGAGTTATAGTCCCTACTTCTCTGTTTCATCCTCTGAACTTGCAAGTTCAGGGCAGCCACACAAAGGAGCATAGCAGGGGGAAAGGCTTTGTTTCCTCTTGCTGTGGGGCTACATTGAAGCCACTCATAATCTGGCTGATTCAGGAAATAACTGAAAATGGCTGCACTCCTGACCAGAGGAGAAAGTCTAAGCCAAATGGGAAACCAGAACCAATGTTATCACTAAGACTGGAAATAACTCCTACTATAAATGCAAAAATACAGGGAAGCATTTTTTCTCATAATACCCCTACTAGCAAACATTTTTAAAAGCCTGCTTTCAGTCTGTACAGATCTGAAAACCCAAAAGCAAGATTTTTTTCTTTACAAATATTTTGTTCATCTTTAGACAAAACTCCTCTATGCACTTTTCCAGATGTTACATTCAGATGGGCTACAAATGTGAAATGAACTACCCCATAACATCCAAGAACGGTTAAAAGGAAGTATCACAATTAGACGCAGAAGAAATGGCAACCAGACAAAGCAGATTTATGACTATTACAGAGGACAGGGAATATGCAACAGGGTCAAGAAAATGAAATACCTGACCTTCTTTAAAGTACTGAGCCTTTGGGGACAATATGTTCTGTAAATGTCTTAATAGACAAAAAATAAATAAATACACTTGTGAAAACAATATGCAGATTAGTTTAGACTATGATTTAGAGCAGGGTGAACTACTCACAGTGCAACATCTACTCAATTTACCTAGACCCTCTTTCTGCATATAAATCCTCTAAAATATTAGAATAAAAATTAAAAAAGGGGAAAAATTGAAGTACTACTAGAATTACTAAAAGGTTATAGGTTCAAAGGGGATGAACCAGAAAAGGCCTCCAAAGAGCTAACAAGCCATTGTGTTTGATGTTGTAGAGAAAGGCAGAACTTGTAGATAAAACAAGGAGATATGGTAAGAGAAATAAAGAGAATGATCTTTCAGCAGCCTTTACCATGCAGTAGGGTGGCAAGATAACAGTCATCCTGGTCATCAAAGAGAAGGTGAAGTAATGAATATGTAAGATAGCGTGATATGAACGCCGTTTTGTAATATGCAAGCAAATCCAATGTGAATGCCACATTTTGCGTATTGCAGGGGCTTGTTTGGGAGCAAGGGGTAATCAGCTTTAGCATACAGACAAATAGCTTAACTGAATATTCTTCAAGCATAAATATCAGGCAGCAACATAGAATAGCCCTGTGGATTGGTGGTTGTGAGTATGCACACATGTTCACATCCCCACCACCCAAAACACTCAATACATAACACCCACCCTGCTAGATAACATAGTCTTTTAAGTACTTGGGCTGGACAGCTATTTGCCTCTGATTATGCCTCAGGGACTGAAGTCATCTAATTAAAGTGGCAGCAGGCTGTTTTGGCCTATCACTTGCTTTAGTAGGTGGAGGATTTAATAGTTCTAGAATAACACCTAATGGACTCATAGGGCACATCCAAACAAGTGCTCATGTGCCTCTTGCCCCATCTCAAACCCCTTTGAGGCAAGGCAACAGGCACATGCGGGAATGAAAAAATGTTCCCCATGCTGCAAACTTGTAGCACGGGGAGATAATTAGACCCCAGGGATCTAAAAAAATTGAAGTTTAAAAAAGTGGAGTGGGGAAAGGTCTGAGGCAACTGGAGGCTGCGTTGGGGGGGCTGGAGGAGGGGGGAGGGGACCATGGGATGGACCCCCAATGACCCCACCTCCTCCCCCGACCCCCTGACCTGACCAGCTTCTCCCCTTGCCAGCCCCCCCGAGGCCCCCTCCCCCTGCCCTGGCTGGCCTCTTCCACTACCAGGCCCCCAAGCCCTGCCGATCCCTGTCCCCCCATAATTTTATACAAACAAAAACCACCCCTCCAGCACTTACCAGCAGTCTGGCTGCCATCTGGCTGACTGGTGCCCTGCCCACACAGTGTGGGGCAAGGTGACAGCCCTACCAGCCACAGCAGGCCCTCCTGCCCCACCATCCTGTGCTTCCTGTGGGGGAATCTACCAGGAGGCCCTGGAGCACCCCACACCCCTGTAGGATAAGCAGAGGCTTTTTTTCCCATTTTTTTCTGGGTTTTTTTCTGTTTTTTTTTTTTTTTTTAAGTCATGGTGCCTGGGGTTGTGGAGGTAGCCATGGGGTCCTCGGGGTGCAAGTTATGGGGTGGTGCTGGGTGAGGCAGCCATTGGGGGGTCTGGCAGAGTGGGAGTTCAAACTGAGAAGGCAGGCAGCTAATTTTGCAGGTAGACAGCAGGGCCACTCACCATTTTCATAGGCTTATTGCGGCAGGACCCCCATGCCTCTAATTGGCTGAAGGACCCCAGTGGCCCTGCCCCTCACCAATGATTGGTTGAGAGGGCTGTGCATCTTATGGCCCAACCACTTATTGCTGATTTGTTGAGAGGGGTGGGGCTGCATGCCAGGTAGCCCTCAGCCAATCAGCAGCAAGGGGCAGGAGACACAACCATCTTGGCTGCTTCCCTTCATGCTGGCACTCTCGGTGGCCATGGGGTTTGCTGGCTTCTACTGGAAAACCAGCATGTTGGGATTTTTTGGAGTTTGTTTGCAGATTTTGCTGACATAGCCCAATTTCATGGAAAATGTCCAATTTCACAATTTCCACAACTTGATGAATTAAGTCCCCATCTATAGTCTTATTTAATTAGCCTGCATAGGTGCATATCTACACAGCTTTCAAATTAAGAGAGCGACTCTGATTCATGATAAGTTAGATTCATCACTGGGATAATTATACTGAAGACAATAGAGTCACTAGGGTTCAGATGCACATGGTAACGTCTTGTATCACAGGCAATTTTAGCCCATTTGTGTTTAAATGGCACATCAACATCAATACTCATTAGTATAGCCATTCTTTTATAGAGAATGAATCGACTGGACAGATCCAAATTTGATAAAGTTCAAGCTAGATATGAAGAAATTCATTCTCTTTCTTTTTTACCCCTTCAGATTACGTATGTGAAATAGTTGTGAGACATAATTACTTTAGCTAAATTAATTTAGGATTCTACATTAAAACTCTTAATACAATTCTTTTGGGGACTGGATTTTCAAGCGGCTAAATTGTCTATTATTCATTTCTCAGAAACATATATTCTTAGGTCTTAATAAGCTATTCCCAGCAGGCTTCCAAGACAATTGTCAGTTGATGCACTTTGCTACATATAGTTGTGATCTTTGTTAGAATTCAGTGTCCAAGCAGTAGCAAGCTCCAATGTAATTTTATGAAACTATATTCTGCAAGGCCCTGAAGAACAGGATGGATAGTGCCATATTTTTCTGGAATATATTTGGTCATAATCCAGGACTCTGTGACACTCTAGTGGCTAATCCACACTTCAAGTTTAGGACTAATACAGTCTCCAAGTTAATGCAAGTAGCATTAGATTTACAAAGAGACCTAGGTATAGTGATACTACTATTTTAACATGTAACGTTTAGGCACTAGGCACCAAGAGTAGAATCTCTATAGACCCAAATCAGGCCCCTAAAATCTGTAGACAATGCAAGTGGGGAGATACAGATGCCTCAAAGTGGGATTCACAGCAGTCAGCACTCTGAGTGGAGAGATATCTAAGCTAACCAACAAAGTGACTTAAATCCTGCCCCTGAGTTTCCCAAGCTTTAGGAAATGCTTACATAAGAGTGGGATTCACAGCCCAGAAGCATATTCTGCAATCAGAGCCTTATAACGACCATATCAAAAGGCAGCACACATCACTTTTTAAAACCAAGCCACTGGTTGTGGTGAGGCCCTTCCTTCAATTCACTACTAAAGTGTCTAGAGCTCTTAGAGATGTGGATAGAAGTCTCTGCCTTCAATACTGTTTCTGTATTTTATCCAATGACTTTTTAATTGCAAGTCCTTAGAGCAGGGATCAGAGCCCAGATGTTCTCTCTTTCAAGTAAATACCCCGATCACTGGGCTGAAGAATCATACTCCCATTCTCTGGCCCAATGAACCTTGAATCTTTTCTTGTGCCGTAGCACAGCTTCACCAAGAGAAGTAGACATTACTCTCAGCTCCTTCGCTATACTTCCCTGTATAGAGAAAAATGTGGGTTTGACTCCTCTCAGATTGAGGAGGATGTGGAACCCAGATCTCCCACTAACATAATCCCTAAAGCTAGATGGGGTGAGCATCATAGAATCATAGAAGTCGGGTCAGAAGGGACCTTGTAGATCGTCAAGTCTGACCCCCTGCCTGGGCAGGAGAAAAACTGGGCTCAAATGACTCCAGCCAGGTAGGCATCAAGCCTCCTCTTAAAGACCCCCAGGGTAGAAGCCAGCACCACTTCTCTTGGAACTTGTTCCAGATCCTAGCTGCCCTGACTGTGAAGTAGTTCTTACAGATGTCTAATCTA
>NW_017728948.1:6816039-6827106 GCF_001723895.1 Crocodylus porosus | reverse complement strand
GAGTTTCCCATTCTATAAGTGTGCTGCTGGTTACTACTGCCCAAGTGCAGCACCCTGCACTTGTCAGTATTGAAACGCATCCTATTTTTGTTAGCCCACCCCTGTAACCTATCCAGGTCTTGCTGCAGTCTTTCCCTCCCTACTTGCGTGCTCACCTCTCCCCAGATTTTGGTATCATCAGCGAATTTAAACAGGTTGCTTTTCACCCCATCGTCCAAATCGCTGACAAAGAAATTGAACAGCACGGGCCCAAGGACCAAGCCCTGGGGGACTGCGTTGCCCACTTTCCCCCAGGTTGAATATAGCCCATCCACCACCACCCTCTGAGTACGATCCTTCAGCCAATCTGCAATCCATCTGACCGTGTAGGCATCAATGCCACAGTTGCCTAGTTTTTTAATGAGGATGGGGTGGGAGACGGTGTCAAAGGCCTTGCTGAAGTCCAGAAAGACTACATCCATGGTGACACCTGAATACAATGCTTTTGTGACCTGATCATAAAAGGCAATCAGGTTGGTCTGACATGACCTGCCCTAATGAAACCGTGCTGGTTGCCCCTGAGCATCATCCCTGAAGCCAACACATCGCAGATGTGCTCCTTGATGATCTTCTCAAAGAGTTTCCCTAGGATTGAGGTAAGACTGACAAGCCTATAGTTGCCTGGGTCCTCCCTCCTCCCTTTTTTAAAGATGGCGACCACGTTGGCTATCTTCCAATCATCTGGCACCTTGCCTGAGCACCATGAGCACTTGTAAAGCCATGCCAAGGGCCCTGCAATAACCCCTGATAGCTCCCTCAACAACCCTGGACCCACTGATTTGAACACGTCCAGCCCCTCCAGAAGCTCTCTAACCTGGTCCTCCCCAACCTGAGGTCTGGTGACGTTCCCCTTGAGTCCGTCTTGCATCACGGTGGGGAAGTCCCGGTCCCTGCACAAGAAAATAGAGGTGAAGAATTGGTTAAAGAGGTCTGCTTTCTCCTCTGGCGCGACCACCAGATTGCCCAGAGGATTTTGCAGGGGCCTCACATTTCCCGGTGCTTTCTTTATCCTCCCTATATATTTGAAAAAGGACTTTCTATTATCTGTGATTTTGGATGCAAGTCCTAGCTCTATGTCCACCTTAGCTTTCCTGACAGCCCCCCTACAGGCCCAAAAAGAGGAGGTATACTCCTCTTTGGAGATAGCACCCCCCTTCCACCAGTTGTACACCAGTTGCCAATGCAGGCCTCTTTTGGCAATCAGGCATTCCCGTACACCCTTGGTGAGCCAGGGGGGCTTTCGGGCATTCCTGCCCTCTTGCTTTTTGTTGGGATGGTCACCCCTTGGGCCCTGAATATCATCTCCTTAAGGAATGACCACTCATCTTGGGCACTGAGCTGCCCTGCTCTTGAGAACCCCAGTGCCTCTCCCACTAATCTCAACTCATTGAAGTTGGCCCTCTTGAAGTCTAGGGCTACCGTCTTGCTGCAGGCCCTTGACACCCTGCGCTGGATGGTGAATTTCAGCAAGCGATGATCGCTATCACCCAGGTGGTCAAGAACCTGAAGGTCCCTTACCAGGTCATCACCTGTGGCCAGGACTAGGTCCAACAGGGCATTTCCTCTGGTGGGACTGTGCACCTCCTGAATTAAGTGGAGGTCCTGTATTTTGGCCAGGAACCTACTGGAATGGTCCAACCTGGCTGACTGTTCCTCCCAGCACATGTCCAGGTAATTTAAATCACCCATGACAACTAAATCCCTTGCCACAAGTGCCTCTGCAAGCTGGCCCAAAAATTCCCGGTTCAGCTCCTCCCCTTGGTTGGGGGGTCTATAATAGACCCCCACCCTTAAATCCCTCTCCCCATGGCCCCCTTGTATCTTTATCCAGAGCACTTCAGCTTGCCCCTCCTCGGACCCCATTCTGCTGGCAGAGGATGTGTATTGCTCGTTGACATATAGTGCCACACCCCAACACTCCTTCCTTCTCTATCCTGCCTGCAAAGCTTATAGCCCCTAATGCTAACTGCCCAGTCATGGGATGAATCCCACCATGTTTCTGTAACCCCTATTATGTCTGGGTCTGAACTAGCTATTCCAAGGGCGAGTTCCTCCTGTTTATTCTCCATACT
The DNA here is from genome assembly GCF_001723895.1 of Crocodylus porosus. Lineage (NCBI taxonomy): Eukaryota > Metazoa > Chordata > Crocodylia > Crocodylidae > Crocodylus > Crocodylus porosus. Next base: position 6,824,995 of record NW_017728948.1, on the reverse strand, counting down.
ACGACCATTGGTATATAAGCATTTAAGGCCTTGCCTAGCTGCGTGTGCCACCCCCCAGTTTGGGAGACTGTCTGGACCCCTGTTTCTTACCTGGGCACTCTTTGCATTTGTCACCTGTCTTGCTTGGGTGTTGTCTCCTCGTCTTCCTGCGGCCCCCTCCCCCAGCAAGGCTAGTTTAAAGCTTGCTGTACGAAATCAGCCAACCTAGAGGAGAAGACATGCTTGCCATCCCACCCCAGCAAGTCCCCTGCCCAAAAGCATAGGTCAGTATCTAGGAACCCAAGGCTTGCCTCATGGCACCAACTGCATAAGCACCGGTTGACCTCGCCAATGCAGGCCTCATGTTGCCATCTCCTCCTACTCCCCGGAAGAAGAGAGGAGAATATCACCTGCACCCCCGTCTCCTTAAGCTTGACCTCCAGAGCCTTGAAATCCTTCATAATGTGGTCAGCGGTGCCCCTGGCTGCGTCATTCATTCCCACGTGGATGACAACCATGGGGTACTGATCTGCAGGTCAGATGTAGGCTGGGATACTCTCCGTGATGTCCCTAACCTGAGCCCCAGGCATGAAGCAGACCTGTCACGTCATGGAGTCAGGCTGACAGATAGGACCTTCCAGTCCTCGTAGGATGGAGTCTCTGATGACGAGGACCCTGCGTTTCTTCCTGCTGGTGTTAGCTCTCTGCCCATTCTTTGTCATTTGGGGAGTGGCATCATCCCCACCAGAAGCAATTTCTCTGCCTTTCTCCATCACAGCTGCCAGGGCTTTGAACCTGTTCTCCAGGTGAAGCTGAGGAGCCTCCACCACTCTAGGCCTAGCAGCTCTGGATTTGGACACCTTCTGCCACTCCTGTGTTGGATGCATCTCCTGTGGGGGTTGTACAGTGGGCGACCGGGCCTGCAGAGAACAGAGATAGGCATCAATCTCATCCTCTGCATCCCTGATCCCCCTCAGCCTGCTTACCTCAGCCTGGAGCTCCCTCAGCTGCTCATCCAGGGCCATAAGTCATGCACAGAAGGGACAGGCAAGGGGACCACCAGGCCCCACCCACCCCCAAGACCCCACCGAGCCCCCCCCCACAGACAGGGGGGTAAGGAGCCACCAACCCCACCATGAGCTCCGTCTAGGTGGAGGCCTCAAAAGAGCCTATAGCAGGCAGCAGCGCCAGGGCGGGGCCCCTGGCAGCCACACTCCATGTCTACACCATGTCTGCAGAGCTGCACCTACTGCTTATGCTCACTGGAGGTGCCGCTCTTGGCAGCTACCTCATGCCCACCTTACGCAAATGCGGGCAGAAACGCTGGCGCGCCCTTACAGAGCATGTCTGTTTGTGTGCACTGTTCACACATGCGGCCCAGGAGTGCGGCTCCCTGCCGGGCGAGCTAAGAGGTCTTCCCCTCCGGATCCGCCTCATCTGCGCTGTACCCTCTGCCCCACTTACCTTAGAGGGAATCAGCTATTGCTGCCTCCACCGCTGTCTCCTCTGCAGCTGCTGCCTTCACCGCTGAAGTAAGGGGGTAAACGTGTGGCACACGTGCACCCTGCTCCCTCTGCTCCTGCTCCCCAACTGCTGGGGGGGAATTTCAAACCACGGGCTTTTTAAATTCCCACAGTTGGCCCTTCAGCCAATCAGGCCTTCCAGCTAGGCCAGAAGTGCGTGCCGACGGTCCTGCCCCTACTGACCCTTCCACTGGGATCCTGGGGTGGCAGGCAATACCACCCCAAGGGACTAGCTGGAGTTTCCCCCCCGCTTGGAGGAAAGGCCCCCACTAGATCCCCCTCACAGTCTGCCTGCCCCCGCGCGGCTCAGGAGCACGGCTCCCTGTTGGGTGAGCTAAGAGGGCTCCAGAGGGCTTCCCCTCCATAGCCACCTCAGCTGCTCTGTACCCTCTGCCCCACTTACCTTAGGAGGAATCAGCTGTTGCTGCCTCTGCCACTGTCTCCTCTGCAGCTGCTGCCTTCGCTGCTCAGGTAAGGGGGTACACATGTGGCACATGTGCACCCTGCTCCCTCTGCTCCTCCTCCCCAACATAAACCTCGGCAATATGCTTTCTGAATGAAAATAGCCTGGATGCCATGGTCTGTGCAGAGCTTGATGCAGTCAGCATAATGTTCAACATTCTCACATGGTGTCTACCAAATCACTATCAGGAAACTTAGGTGGGAGAATACTAGTCTGATGATCCCAGAAGGGAATCAGACATAAAAGAGAACTACAAACCTTCTCATTTCTGCCTAGATGGAGCATGCATAGAAGAAGAAATGTAGTTGCCTAGGGAATTTTATACAGTGTCATGTTTGAATCCCCAGGCTAGCACAGACACCCAAACATTACTGCTCCATTAGTGCACCACTCCCCCTGGTCTAGTATGTCCTGCTTCTCAAGACACATCCTTCATTGGGCCATTTCTATGGCAGGGGCTTTCAAGGATCACAGTCTTGGAATTGACATCCTTAAGCCCCGTTAGGCATACAAGTCCTTCAGTGGATTTGGCCTCTGGGACCTTTGGCTTAACAAGTCATATCTCACCCTTTTAGAGTCCAAAACCTGTAACTGAGCAGTCCAAGAGTTTTCATTACATGCTCATCATATCCCAGTGTCAAGACTGAAATATGCAATCAGAGACTTCAATTAGCCGTAACTGTGGAGATTGATCAAATATTCTTATGGAAATCCCTTGTTATAATTACAATGCTTTTGTGTATGCAACTCATTTAAACCACACAAGATCAGCAGTGACTGGAATGCTAGTTAATTACTTTCCCTCTCATTCTCTGTCCACTTCCATCATCCCCCCATTACAGTCTGACAAGATTTCCCCCAACTGCATAGGGAGATATAGTATAGAATAGTTTAGTTGTTACTGTGCAGGCATTTAGTACTTGCACACTAAATGTCTGCACAATAACCAGAGCTACTGCCCAGTAGCATCCCCAAACAGTGTTTGTGCAAATGCAACCTCTGAGTAGGAAGCTACTTAAGCTAGCCAATGAGGTACCGGGATGAGTTTTAAGTTTTAGCCCTGCCCAAGACCAAAGTGATTATTGTCAAGCTGCAAACATGTCGCTGCCAACAAAGGGGTGGGAAAGAATCTGACTCTAGTACTGATATTTTCATTTCTGTTGCTATATGAAGGGTATCCCAGATCCCAGAGTCTAGTCACGTGGGTGAGAAAATGCAGTGCCCCCTTTGCAATCCCTTCCTCCTGAAGTAAAGCTGGCTGCTCTAAGTTAAACCGCTATAAATGGCCCTCGAAGTTAGGAAATATCTGAGCCACACACATTGCTTGCTTTCACCATGTGCACTTGTCCTTGCTTTATGGGGACCAGGGATACATATTAAAAAGAGTTCTTATACCAGCTGAGTGCAGCTGAAAAATCCCTATTATTAGAGAGATCTTCTCCAAAGCTGAATATTTTACAGTGCAGCACAAAGTTCTCCTGCAGTGAGTCTTGTCCAAAGAGTTTAGATTTACCCCAAAACCTTTTTAGCAAGATAAAGACCCAGTTGGCTGTAATTTGTAATAGGCCCTAAAGGGGAACTAGTAAGTCACACACTTAAGGGTAGATCCGAATCAGCTAAATTTAAAGATCTAACTGCCCTATTTGATTAAAAGAGGAAAATGGGTTTTGAATATGAGAGTGGGTAGTAGCTAAAGGGTTAAGAGACACTTATTTTCAAGAAGAGCCATTTTCAGTATTAGCCAATGTGTTATGAAAGAAAGTGAGCCTCTTATAAGAATATAAACCTCTAATAAGATGAGAGACTTTTTATTAAGCCACTCATGCTTGGAGTCTATTGAAAGATAATCTTTGGTACAGTTCTTCCAAAAAGGCAGTGAACTGAAATCAATTTTCAGTAAAAACCAGATTAAGAAGCCAAACTAAAGAAAATCAGAAATCACTCAGCCGAACAGGCACACGTCTCCGAAACTGTCTTTCATCCGAAGGATTTTGAGGTCTTTTAGCTTCAGAAGGAGTGAAGTTCTGGGATGCCTATACACATGCTCTGGGGAAGCATTTTAATTAGAGCAGCTCTCAGGACCTGCTCTAATTAAAGTGCCCACAGTGTCTTGTGTATTCAATGTCCCGTGTTTCAAAATGGCCGTGGGAGTGCTTTAACTAAAGCTTGTCAAATGAGCTTTAGTTAAAATGCCCCCGCCCACCATTTTGAAATACAGGGTGCTGAATACACGAGATGCTGCAGGATGCTGCAGCATTCTGGAGTGTGATTAGCCAAAGGTGCTCCAATTAACTGAGGCTCAATTAACATAGGCTGGCAGTGTGGGGAGGCAGTTAGGAAGGCCAACAGCACCTTGTCATGCATCCACAGATGCATCTCGAGCAGGTCCATAGAGGTGATCCTCCCCCTCTATGCGGCACTGGTCAGGCCGCAGTTGGAGTACTGCATCTAGTTCTAGGCGCTGCACTTCAAGAGGGATGTGGACAGCATGGAGAGGGTCCAGAGGAGGGCAACTCGCATGATCAGGGCAGGGCAGGCCCTATGAGGAGAGGCTGCGGGACCTGAACCTGTTCAGCCTCCAAAAGAGAAGGCTGAGGGGGGATCTGGTGGCCTGTTATAAACTAGTCAGGGGGGACCAGCAGGCACTGGGGGAGTCCCTGTTCCCCCAAGCACAACCCAGAGCGACCAGGAATAACGGTCACAAGCTGGCAGAGGGTACGTTTAGGTTAGATATCAGGAGGCGCTACTTCACGGGCAGGGCGGCTAGGGTCTGGAACCAACTTCCAAGAGAAGTGGTGCAGGCTCCTACCCTGGGGGGTTTTAAGAGCAGGTTAGATGAACACCTTGCTGGGGTCGTTTGACCCCAGTACTCTTTCCTGCCATGGCAGGGGGTCGGAGTAGATGATCTGCTCAGGTCCCTTCCGACCCTAGAAACTATGAAAAACTATGAAACTGAGGCTGCTCTGATGTGTTTCAATCAGACAGCATGGGGACACGTGTAAAAGTGGCCTTGGCTCAACTCCCAGTACCTAAGCTCTTGATTAAAGTGAATTGTTGTCGTTGGTAGGTATTATATGGCTTTGGCACCTTCTTGGCCGGCGCCTTCCTCCCCAAGGTGGGACCACACCCTAGGGCCACCTAGATCCACATCCACATAATAACTGGCTATGTTTAGAAATGCCCACATCTGCTTCTTTGTTTGTGGGACAACGTACCTCTGTATGGCATCCATTTTATCAGCCAAAGGTTTGACTTGGCCTTGTCCAACCAAGAATCCCAGGTACTTTGTCTCTAACTGGCCCAGCGCGCACTTCTTAGGGTGGGCCATCAGACTGGCCTGCCCCAAGTCTTGTAGGCCAGCCCAGACTGTCTCTAGATGTTGATCCCATGTTTTGGTATACATCACAGTATCATCAATATACGCAGCTGTGTATCAGTGGTGGGGTGTCAGTACTCAATCCATTAACCTCTGAAAAGATGCTGCAGCCCCGCTGAGGCATCCTGCAAAACTCATACTGGCCCCATGGAGTTCCGAACACGGTCTTGGCTTGATCTTACCACCGCAGGGGTATTTGCCAATACCCCTTGGCTAGGTCAAACATGGATATAAATTGCACCTGTCCTATCCTTTCCAGTAACTCTTCCAGCTGAGGCATGGGGAAGGCGTCAAACTGGGTTACTGAGTTAAAGCTGCGGAAATCAATACACAACCAGAAGGAACCATAACTATCAGGCTGTGCCAGGGGCTCCTGGACTCTTGAATAACCCCTTGTTCCACCATTTTCCTTATTTCTTCCTTGACAACTGGATACCTGGGGTACGGTATGCGCCTCCATCTTTCCCTTACTATGGCCCCTTCTGGTGTCAAAAGCTTGTGGAATGCACCTTGGGCTTTTCCAGGGACCTCATTGAACATGTCCGAAAAATCCTGCACTATGTTTGACATTTACTGCCTCTGCTCCATTGTCAGCTTTTGGCCTATAGAGACTCCCCTTCCTGCTGTTTCACCTAACGGCCTCTCTCGCTCTTCCTCCTTAGGAATCGGCATAGCTAACAGCCCCTCTGGTTCCCGCCACAGTTTGAGTAGGTTAATGTGAAAAATTTGCTTCTCTCTTTTATGTCCAGGGCGCAGCACCTCATAATCTATGGGCCCAACCCTCCGGATAATCTGAAAAAGGCCCTGCCAGCAGGTAAGGAATTTACTCGTTGAGCTAGGTAGTACCACCCTAGAACCCTCTGCCCTGCCTGAAACTCGCATTCTCCCGTGTTCTTGTCATATCTCTGCCTCCCTCACAGCGAACAGTAGAGGGGGAATCAATGGATCCCACCGACATGAGTCCTCCTGTGTACATCACTGAAGCATGGCCTTAAGGGTCCCATTAAACTGCTCCACTAACCCATTTGTCTGGAGATGGTATATGGAAGTGCGAAGGTGCTTAATGTGAAAAATCTGACAGAGCCCTCTCATCACATGGGACGTAAAGTTAGTGTCCTGGTCTGTGATGATCTCCCGGGGTATTCCTACCCAGGAGACCCACTTCAGTAGCTCTTCTGCCACTCAGGGACCTGTCACTGACCTGAGTGGAATGGCTTCTGGATAGCGAGTGGCATAATCAATCAACACCAATATAAACTGGTTGCCTCCTGAAGATTTAGGTAATGGGCCTATGATATCTAAGGCCACTTGTGAAAATGGTTCCTCCACCACTGGCATGGATTGTAGTGGCACCCAGGGTGGTTTCTTTAGGCTCACCTTTGGACAGGTAGTACAGAATTATTCTACGTCTTGGTAGAGATATGGCCAAAAGAACCTTCCCATCAACCTGGCCACCACCTTTTCTCAGCTTGGGTGCCCCGCAAAGGGGTGAGTATGAGCCAGGTGTAACAACTTCACCCAGTACCTCTGGGGAGCCAGGAGCTAAACTATCTGTTCCTTCCCTCCCTGTCCTCTTGTGACACAATATAGGAGGCCACCTCTCACCTCACAGCAGGGCATATGATCACAGAGTTCTGGCTGAACCCCTTGTTTGTCCTTGCAGGCAATCTCCATCTCCCAGACAGCCCAAAAGGCAGGTTACTCCTGTTGGGTCTCCCAGATCTGGACTCCACTGATGAGTAATTCAAGGTCCCAGAGGGTACCTATCCCCCCATCTAGATCAGTTGGCTCCTCTTCGCCCATCAGCCCTGCTCTCCAACCTCTCTGGGCTTGCTGATTTTTGAGAATCATGTAGATTTCTGGCCAGTGCTGGCCAAGGACCACTGGGTAGGGTAGGTCTGCTGCTATCCCCACTGGTATCACCTTAGTGACTCCTTGTATACTCACTCAAACTGGGTAGGGTAGGTCTGCTGCTATCGCCACTGGTATCACCCTAGTGACTCCTTGTATACTCACTCAAATTCTCCACCTGGGGTATACTGAAACCAGCCCATGCAAGTAGAGCATCTTGATAGGGTTGGACTCTGCCCCTTCCACCTGTGGTACCAGACCTGCTCTGACTAGGGTCTGATTGCATCCCATATCAAGAGTGGTGCAGACGGCCCATCCTGCCACCACGGCCATCACTGTGGGTTTATCTTGGGAGACTTCCTTTGCGGTAGTTCCCAGGCTACAGTCCATCATTTCTACTGAGGCAGAGTCCCACGGCAAAGGGTGGCTGCCTCGGCTATCTCTTCAGCCTCCCTTCTTCTTGCTAGGCCTAGTGCCTGCCACTGTCCCACTCTTATATCCCCTCTCATGAGGTAGCTCACTTTGGGTGCAATCAAAGTCCTCCACCAGCTGTAGTGCTTCCCATTATGTCTTGGGGCAATACCTCCACACCCACCTCTAGGTATCCTCTTCCAGATCCACCAAGAGCTGCTCCAACAAGAAGACACCCATGACTGCCTTGTTCGATAACTGTCGGTTGGATCCATCGTTCTTGTAGGTCCATCAGCTTTTGGAGAAGGACTTGGGCGGGGGGGGCTTATCCTCTTTCTTTTTCCTAGCCCGGAACATCTGATGCTACTGCTCCAGAGTGATATCTAGGCAGTACAGGATCTGTTCCTTTACTTGATCATAGTCTTGGGCTGTGAACCGAGACATTGCTCTATAGGCAGCCTGGGTGGGGACCACCAACAGCACCCTGACCTTTGCCGCCCATCTCGACTTGTCCAGACCTGCAGCCAATGCAACCCATTCAAAGCTTTCTAGGAAAGCTTCAGGGTCATCCCCCACCATCATTTTTGGGATTCTCAAGCCCACCTTGCTCCAACTCATCAGCTCCTGTTGCTTCAGCATTCACTCATCCAAAGTCATTCATCAGTTCATTTGCTGTTGTTGTTGCTGTCAGATTTGTGCCACAAGGTTTAAGGTCTGTTGCACAGCATCTATTCCTGCTAGGGGGCCAGACTGTGACTCCATCATCTGTCCAAGCCCTGGGTCAGGTTTGTCATTCTCGGCCAACGCACCAGTTTGTCATCGGTAGGTATTATATGGCTTTGGCACCTTCTTGGCTGGTGCCTTCCTCCCCAGTGATGTCAGGGTGGGACCGCACCCTAGGGCCACCTAGATGGTTTTGAGGCACTGCCCCTACTCGCCTACCACAACTTTGATGTTGATGAATGGTGTGGAAGAAATCAAACTTCGCGTTGTGGTTGAATCAGAACTGACAGAGCCAGCTTTTCTTTATTTAAGGCTATACTGTGATCACAGGGAGGATTTCACACAGCAAGGGGAATCACCCACCTGTCTGTTTCAAAGGCTTTCTCAGACTCTCTAAGTTTACAAGCGTATTTATACTAAAGACAGAGAAAGAGATATAAAATACATCTTGGAGAAACAAAACAATAGTAAATTACACAGAAATTTAGAAAGTTTACTTAAACAATTAGCTATGCATAGGGCTATCCCAAGGCATGCAGGAATGCACAGAGCAAGATATCAAGATAACCCAAGCAATGCAGGAATGCAGATTCCTTATCTCAGAACATTTGAATTAAGCAGTATCAGCAC
>NW_017728948.1:6814909-6816028 GCF_001723895.1 Crocodylus porosus | reverse complement strand
GGATAAAGTTGTTTTGGTGCTGATGGTACTATTGATGGGGGTCACCCTTTTGGTGCACCTTTCTGTTTAATTCCTTTATCTGAGATTTCAGTTTTTCTTGGGAGTCTTTAAGACTCCAAACTTGAGATTGTTTGCCCCCCTATTTTATTTATTTATTTTATTTTGGAAGCTTCTTTATATTAATCAAAAAAATGTGTCCCACTGAGTCTGTAGTATATTACTACCTGTTAACTCAAGGTCTCTGCGGGGATGAACAATTTTACTTAAATCAAATGTTCCCTCCAGGGGAAACTACCGGCTAAAATCATCTCTGGTATACCAGTTCCATTTGTCTAGAAACTTACAACTTTTATGGCCATAGTGTGTGTACATGTACAAAGCTGGAGTCCCTTTTGGCAGAGCTGGTATGTCTTTAGACACTCCGCTCCCCATATCTTTAAACTCAATTCACACAGGTCTTTCATACAGGAATGGCTTATTCAGGGTGTCCGGTCAGGTTGTGAGATTTGCTAGTGGCACAGAGATGCAGTGGCTAATGTCCAAAGACAAGACTCCACTGCAATAACAGCACACAATGCAGTTACTCATGGTTAGACACGGCTCATTTATGAGGGTGGGGAAAGGGTAAACCTGTCCACTGGGTGACGAGGTTCCAGTTGGGCTCCCTTGCATTCAAAACTGCCCTTCCGGACAGCCTTTGGGCGGCTGAACCCAACCTTAGTCTCAGACCTGGTCAGTGGCTCATATTTCTTAATTCATACTCTCAATTCACACAAGGGAATTTCTGCGTTGAGGCACGAGGTTCAAGAGCATTTCTTTAGTCTCAGCCTTGGTCAACGCTTATCGTGGAAAAACATTCACACTCTAAGAGTTTCCACCTTGCACCCTTGCTTTCAAAGACCACACAGAACAAATCTGTTGTCTTCGGGGAGGCTGCACAAGGTTTCTACTTCTGGCCTCAGAGAGACCTCACAGTTCTTTACAGAACTTAAGTCAATTCATACAGGGAAATACTTTCACTGACAACAGCAACACAGATTCTTGACTCTTAGCCTTGACTCTTTCTACTCACAGTTGGTACTTACACAGTGGGTCTGACAGTTCTGGCAGCAAAAGTTC
>NW_017728948.1:6800244-6814342 GCF_001723895.1 Crocodylus porosus | reverse complement strand
ATGCACAGAGCAAGATATCAAGATAACCCAAGCAATGCAGGAATGCAGATTCCTGATCTCAGAACATTTGAATTAAGCAGTATCAGCATGTCTGGTCTTTGTCTGTTTTTCTAGTGAAGTAAGCCAATTACTTCTACAATGGGGAGGCAGTTCCTGCTGGTGGGCCCAGCGGGGTCACCACCCTGGATCTTTTTTCACGGGGCTCCAAACCTCCCTTTTACCCCACCCTTACCACATCCATGGCCTGGCGGGTCCAGACTCCTTGGACCTTTTCCCAAAGGTTCTGCCTCTCTTCACCCCACCCCCTCACCAAGGCCTGCCCCGAGCAGGGTAGGGTGTCTGGTCCTCAAAATCTCCATGGGGCTGTGCCTTAACTTTCAGACCAACCTGTGAACCAACTAAACATGCCTCAGTCTGGGGTAACAATAATTCCACAAGGCTCTTCTCTCCCTGTGAAGGCACCACTTGTTTGTCCTCGAAATATAGGGGACTCTGGTTTCCCGGACCCTTCTGCCTCCCCGAGGAGCAGGGAAGACTTGACATTGATTCCTCTCCTTACTCTCTTCAAAAGGGGGGTGCTAACTTTGGGAGCTAATTACTCCTGCTCCCACCACCTCATGGTAGTTGCGCCTTCCCCACCACGTGCTGGACCAGCTGCCGCTCGGCTCTTTACTTGCCCAGCTGCCTGCTAAGTCTTAGCATTGCTCACCACCCTTCCCCACCAGGATTCCCAGCTGCTCCTGCAGGGCTTGACCTTCTCCCATGACAATGGGGACCGCCTCCATCTCCCTATCATGCCTCTCTGGCCAATTCTAGCTTCTTGAGCTCTGCCCCAGTGTCTTTCCCATTGGGCAGCCCTGTCAGCTGCTGGGATTTCTCACCCTGAGCCCCGCTCTGCCATTCCTACCAGGTTCTAGTGCTGGTGGTTTCCTGCCAGCATTTTGTTCTTCCCTGCTGGTGTTCTGCCTCCCTCCGCTTGGCTCCGCCATCAGAGGCTCTGTGCTGGTGTCCTGCTGCTCTACACTCAGATCTTGTGCTAGCCATGGCAGCCTCCACCTCTACTCAGCAGCTGGGCATCTCCCCAGCTGCCTTTTGAGCAGCCCGCGCTGCTCCCAGGCTCTGCCCCCAGGGATCGCCAATCCGCAGGCTCAGACTGCTGTGGTGCTGCTGAGCCTGCATCAGCGTCTTTCCTCCATCGCTGCTCATCCCAGCCCCTGTGGTGAGTACCGGGGTTCATCGAGTGGGGTCTCAGGACATGTTAAGAGAGGGGCTTTTGCCTCCCCTCCAACAATTGTGAATCCCTCAATCTTTAATTTCAGAATATGTTCTAAGAAATGATGGGTCAGGGTCAGCTGACTGCAGTCAACAAGTAACTTGCTGGGAGAAAAAAAAATCTAATATCTAAACAGGTCCTTGGTCCAATAGCTCAAGATGGCACAGAAACTGGAAGCTGAAGCTAGAGTCAGAGAGGAAATAAAGTGTAGCTTTTTGACTGCGAGGATCCCAACTATTGAAACAGTCTTCAAGCCACCAAGCTCCACCACTTGGGCTCTAAATCAAGAATCAAGGTACAAAATATGATATTGGTCAACCACAAATTAGAGAAGTTGTGGAAGGAACTATTGGGAGGAATTTAAATTAATTAAGGTGAGTATGAGTTCACATTTTTGTGCAACTTGTTCAAAAAAAAAGAATTTCTTGCTGATCCTCTTAAAAAAAAAAAAAAAAACCCAAAAATCCCATTTGGAGTTTAAGAAGAAAGAATGGCCTTATATGCAAGGAACTGAACTAAGAGTGTGTTTCCAAATCCTTCTATGACCTTAGATAAGTTAATTAACCTCCCTGTAATTCAACTCCACATGAAAACAAAAATAACAATGCTGTTCTGTATTCTGTTTGGACTATAATTTTTTTAGTGCAGGGACTGTCTCTTACTATGGAGGCTAGTGTATATTATATCAAGCACAAAAGGGCACTTACTGCAGTCAGGTTCTCCCAGTTTTACTCCAAGTAGTTATTTTTATATCTTTGATATGGGACCCCTCTAACCTACTTATCTAGTCTTTGCACTGTATTACCCAATGTTATCATAAAAAAATACATTTTTGTTTTATTTTCCATTAAACAATGACAATACAGACTGGCTCAGGAAATGTACCCCTTCATTTAATCTCCTGATTATGAGGACTAAAATAGAAAAGCATATGACCTAAAGGAGCCCAGGGGCAGAGTTTTGCAAGATTTCAACTGTATTGAACAGGTAAAAATCTTTATAACAGACATCTTTGAGTCCATATCCTAATGCATTATATCTTCAAGTAAAATACGCCTTTTAAAACTGACTAGATGATTCATATTTCTAAAGACATTGTGTGGGTCACTTTGGACCTAACTATAAAATGCTTATGCAGACCAAAAATATCTCACTGACTAGAGGTTGAGTATTTAAACTTTTTTTTTTCCTCTTACAGGATTATGACATTATTCCACAATAACATTTATAAAAGCTGTGCAACTTCCAGTGGGGTTCAATCCACTACCCTCCCCAACCATATTCTTCAAAAATCATGTACTAACACATAAACGTGAAAGAATGCATGACAACACAAGTGCACACGCAGGCAAGAAATAATGCTCTTTCCGCCACTATCAGCTGTTTATTTCTTCACTTTAGCACACAGAGTTATGCAGGAACCTCAACCCATGTACTTCACAGCTTGGCAGCCAGAGAGTCCTTGCCCTTCTGCACGTTAATCTTCATAATCCAAGCTTCCATTTATTCGGCTGGGCCCCAAAGCCAAAGGAAAAAAACATGTTTCTATTCCTTACTGTGTCAGAGACTACACTGAAAACATGAACCAAGTATAACAGAAGCTGCGTCTTCCCAAACCTGCAAGGAGCCAAAATTCCTAGTTCTTATCCCACGTGGAGTAGTATTGTTAATCCCAACAGGGTGTTAAACATGATGTTATTAATGACAAAACATGTCTAATATTGTTACTGTTTTTCTGACAGCCATTTTAACAGAATAAAAAATAATACATTTTCCTCACTCTCCCAAATGTGCCTTTATCTCCTCCTCAAGAGCAAGAAGTCCCCAAATGCCCCCTTACTCCAGCGCCAAAACATCCTGTTTGGTCCCAGTCTTTTACGATTCTGTTATAAATTATCCGTTTCTGATGTGATGCATATTTGGAGCTGGCAGTGCGGGAATAGAAAAAAAAAGGTTTCAAACAGATTATACAAGACCCACTGTACTGACTGGTCAGAGCTGAATTAACTAAAGTCTTGCACATTCTCTAAAGGAAGCTGCCATTGCATTTGCCATCTATCGCAGCCAACAGTAAGGCCTCACAGAAGCTAGAGTATATATACTATTGACATAAAGGCTCTGCTGAAGCACTGAGCAAGGTAGGCCTCACTGGAGCCACAAGCGACATACAAACTACTTCCATAAATTTAAGCTGCAATATGTATGCACAGTTCAGTTGTGCAGACTCATCACAAGGTTCACCGATGACACTGGTATTGGATTGTCTAAAACATACAAGATAACGGTAGGATGCGTAAGGTGACAGACGATGGGCCCTGTAAGCAGGAGGATCTTGCAGTATGCTTTGTTAAATACAAAGAACAGGAGGGTATGCTGTTATGCTATTAATGCTATTTGTTATGATCACTGGATAATAGGGGAACTGCAAACCCTTGGAAAACTGTACTAGGCTGACAGGACATTTGAACAGTGTGTACTATCTTACTGCAAGCATCCAAGGCTAATACCTTGTAATCTTTTGGTCAAATGCGTTGGTCAGTATATGTTTTGCAGATAATCAACCTGGCTGAGCCTTCCCCGTGGAGCCAAGCCTGGGCTTATTCTTTCTACTATTCGGAGGCCTTCAGGGAGAATATGTACTAATTGCAGCAAATGCAGCAGCACAGAAAGCAGTCTCACACACTGCTTGCACACAGACCACATGGAAAAGGGATACCACCAGCATACTGCAGGAACTAATTCCAGCTCAAAACATGGTGCCAAGAGTACAAAACAATTTGCAGAGTTGTCTTTTGTTGTCTGGAGCAGAGTTCTCGAACTGTCAAGATCTTTTTGAATTTCAAACCTGTCCCTCTAAGTGTTTGCAACCTCTCCCAGAGATGCAATCTGCAAATTTGCTCCATGTAGTCTATTCCTGTAACCAGCTGATTATTATTGTATCCCAGTGAAACTCTTCATGAGACATCCTGCTAGTCTGACTTTGACTTTTTTATACAGTTACTCTTTTCTTGCAGCTATTCACTGAACCATCTAATGAACTATGTTCAGATTACCTAGAAAGCTTACTTAGCTTTGTCTTGCATGTCTGGTTGTCTCCTCCGTTTCTTTGGTAGCTAGCTAGAATTCAGTTGAACAAGTTTGCATGGGTTTCCTGAAGCAAAAGCAGCTGCAGAAACTGAAGTATAAAGTATAGCACTGTTCAGGAGAAGATACATGTCCTCTCTGCAGTGCCTAATACAAAAGGTTTTATTTGAAGCACCCTAGGAAGTGCACATTTTATATGTAAGAACTCTTGAAATGGAAGGGAAATGTGGAGCAATTATGCAATCCAGTAGTAGCAAAGAGTTCTGTGTAAGCCGTTTTGCACACGCAAGAGAGTTTCCACTTCAATAAGCAAGCAGCTATAAATGTCAGCTGAAAATTAACTGTTATTAAATGCATGTTAATAATGTTTGTGGAGATCCAAGTACTCTATTGATTATAAAATGTAAATTGGAGACCGTGTGGTCTCTAGCTGCCTGTTAACTGAGGCCATGCAAGTTGGTGAGGTGAAAGGAGCAAGAGGGAGTTAATTACAGAAAACATGGAGGGCTCTGAAGATAAGCAAGGCTGTTCTTTTTTTTCTTCCCCCCAACCTAAATTTCCCTTGCTGCAATTTGTCATCATTGATTCTTGTGCTGTCCCCTGCAGCCACAGGGAATAGTCGCTCTCCACCCTCTGTATAACCACTCTTCGGATGTTTAAAGACAATTATTAAAATCCCCCCTTCCTTCCCTTAGTCTTCTCCAGACTAAATAATTCCAGGTCATTCATCCTTTCCTCACAGGTCACATTTCCCATACCTCTCATTTCTGCTGGACTAATCTAAACTCTAATGCTCTAGAAGAAAGTTGTAGAGAGATTTTTTTTAGAAGCGTGGTACCCAGAACTGGACATGGGACACCTCACCAGTGTCAGAAAAAAAAGGGAAAGAATAACTTCCTTTGGTTTGCAGATCACACTCCTATTAATTCAGCCCAGTACGCTATTGGTCTTTTTTGCAACAGTGCATGGTTAGCTTGTATTCACCGTATAGTCCACAGTTACCCAAAGGGTCTTTTCCATGGTGTTGCAGCCTCATCAGTCATTCCCCAGTCCCTGTTTCTTCACATGCCTGTTCCATCCCAAGCACAGATCTTTGCACTTGTCCTTACTGAATATCGTTTGATTAAATTGAGAATGTTACTCCAGTTTGCTAAAGTCATTCTGGATCCCAATCATACCCTCCAGGTTGTTCGCAATGTTATGCTGGTGTCATCAATGTTGCATTCAATCCCATCTTCCAAGTCACTAAGGACAATATTAAATATCAGACCTAGGACAGACTCCTGGGAGACCCCACTCCGTACCATGCTTTCTGAACTCAACACTTTATCATTAAAAAAACACTAGATACAATCTTGTAATCTTCAGTTTCTCAGATATAGGTAGAAAAGGTTCTTTGGGTAAAGGTGATATCTTTTATTAGATCAACTAAATAGTTGGGTAAATTGTTCTTTGCAAGCTGCCGGGTACAAACACCCTTCTTTATTTAGTCGGTCTAATAAAAGATATCACCTTTACCCAAAGACGCTTGTCTGCCTGTGTTCTTCAACCAAGACAGCTACAACCAACACCTCAGATACAGGTACAACTTCTGTCTTTGCTACAGACTTTCTGTGCATCTCTAGATGAGGGACTTGCCCACTTTTGTGCGTCAGTACTTCGTTTGTAAAATTAGATCTTATTTAAATGATAGGAAGGAACTGTCTCAATAGACTGCTTAACACAACAGGGCCTCAATCTCTTTAAGCTTCTAATCTTCACTGCAATAGAAATAATAGATTAAAACTATACGAATGCTGTACATGTAAGAAAGGGCTGTAAGCACCTTTGATTGGGCATTCTGTTTGATTACAATTAACAATCTCCATCTCTGTCCTATAGATTTTTGTTCTGAACAATTACTGTTATGGACTCATGGGAAGGTGAAGGAAATAAAATTATACTGTCCTCTTAATATTTCGAATCTCAGCTATAGAGAAAGCAGTTCAGTATTGTTTTGTACCTATTAAGTATGCTACAAAAATACCTGCAGTCTCAAAATGTCAAGTGACAAATTATGTCATAAATGAATATTCAAGTGAAGTAGTAGTAGTTGACTTAATTTTTTTCCGAAAAACTGTAATTGAAGTACTTTATACATTTTACTGCCAATATAAAATAAAATAATTGCATAATTAATATAAAATTTCTTGCAGGAGTGACTAATTTGGATTTTTACTAAGTATACGCTGCACGAAGAATTAGCACCTACAGAAAAAAAGTCAAAAAGTGAAAGTCTTCCCTTAACAAAGTCAGCATTTGCATTACAGAACAATGACAAATGTTAAATCAATTAAATGGGCAAGTAGGGAGTTCAGGGTGGCTCACAGCATCTGTTAGGGATCCTTGGTAGGTCTCTGGTTCATATCAGTGTGTGACAGGACCCCGAGTTAGCCAAGGCTGTGAGAATACAAACTCCCTGTGAGGTGAGCTCCTCAATTACAGGACAGCTAAATTTAGGATTTAAAACCCCCCAACTTTAATAAGTAGAGAAAACACTACCACAGACAGAACTGAGGAAGGCTGAACATAAAAAAGGTTTAATACACAGTGGGTGCATCTACACAAGATGTCTAATGAGGAGCTGTCCAGTTAGCGCCACAGTAAACATCTCGCATCTGCACATGTAGTGCTATTAGGACAGAGGAAACTAATTAACTCTGCAGCAGATAAGCACCACTCCTGCTATGGAGTTTTTTAACTCCTCAGCACCTCATGTGCAGATGCTGATGGGCCTTGGCTGGGGCACAAGGGTGCTTCGGTGCTTCAGCTAGCCCCACACCAGAACATCCTCGTGCCCCAGCCAGCCCCTCTGCAGCATGTTGAGCCAGGATGGAGCAGCCCCAGGCTGTCAGGCTGACCCTGGAGTCTCCTGCAAGCCGAGGCTACTCCAACCCAGCTCAACAAGCTGCAGTCCTGGGCACATTTGTAAATGGTGTGCCTGGGAGCAATAAACTCCAGTGCAATAATCCACAGTTTATTGCTCCACATTAGTTGCACATGTAGATGTGCCCACTAGCTCCTAATTCTTTCAGCCCTGGTTAGGGATTACTTCCCAGTCCGCAGATGGTTCCAGTGGCAGGGTGAAGCTCTAACTGTCTCTAGAGTGAACTCTTTCTTGCCCGCAAAGGTCTCCGCTTGCACTGCTCCAGGCTTCTCTGCTGCAGTCCTAGGGTGACCATATGTCCTGATTTAGCCAGGACAGTCCTGGATTTCAGAGGCTGGTTCCTGGCTGGCTGTTGGGAATTATAATGGGGATCCCAGCAATGCAGGGGTGCAGGGCACAGTCTGGCCAGGAGTTGGGGTGGCACAGAGCACCTTGTGGGCAAGTAAGCACTGCCACCTGCCCAGCATGCAGTCTTGGCCCTACTGACTTATGACAGTATTTGTGTGTGGGGGGGGGGGAGGGGCAGTGTCCCAGATTTCCCAGATGATGTCCTAGATTTTCAGGATTTCCATATGGTCTGCCTATGGTAGACTCCTTCCCCATCTCCACTCTCTGGGGCTTCACACCTGCAGGCTTCCATGGGCCCCATCAAGCTGCAGGCTCTCACACAGGTGTGTGCACAGTCCACCTCCCCAAGTTATATCTCTAGGCCATACCCAGCCCCTTTGCAATCCAGCCTTTAACTTTTCCTTGCCAGAACAAACCCCATGCAAAGAAACCCTTTCAACATATCATCCCAACAAACAATACAACTACGTAATCATCAGTGTGTGAAAGGCCTCATACTGTATTCTACTGAAGACAATGATGAGATGAATGATAGCTTTGACTGCCTGAGGTTTAAATCCGGCATTTTTTCTGCTTTGTTTGGTTTTGGTGGCAGGGGACAGGATAGTTGCAATTGAATGGTTTACTCAAAAGATCTAAATCTGGACCTGTGTCTCTCCTAATGTATAGTTTACAACAGAAGCAGGCAAAATACAGCAGATTCAGGCCACCAAGGGATTTTTGTCCAGCTTGTGGTGGGTCCCTTGGTCCTGCCCAGTTCACATGCAGGGGGCAGCCTGGGCCATGGCACATGCAGCCAGTCCTGCTGCCCCTGGGGCTGGAGCAGCATGGCAGCCAGACTTCTTTCCTACTAGTTGTGGATCCTTTCAGCTGCTGCCACCACCAATCTGGACTTGCTGCCTGGAGACCATCCAGGACCTGCATGGGGAGGAAAATGGGGGGGAGCTGCTTAGGAAGTTTTGGTGAGCTGTTAGAAGGAGGGGGGAGTGGGGAGTGTTGACCCAGACCCCAACAGCTCACCAAATCTCTCTATGTGGCCTGTGGGCCCAAATAATTACCCATACCATCCCACAGGTCAGTAAAATTTAGCCTTTGAATACTGGACTCATCTTTTGCCAATTTCCTTCATTTCATATGTAAATAAAAATACTCATGCTGGGAGTTACAGCATAAATACCAGAACTGCAAAATTTGGCTTCTTGGGTCTGTCCTTAGATGTCAGTAGAAACTTATAGTCCCATTCCATGAGGAACAGCATCTTGTCATTGATGCCAACTAGTTCAGTAACTAGCAGGTGGCTGGCCCTCTCAGAGGAGCTATGGGTTGGGAGGTGCCATGGAAGGATTAATGCAGGGCTTACAAGAGAAAGGAAGCGCCAAACCAAAACCAGAAAAAACAAAAAACAAAATGACCCAACCCCACCCAACCAGCTCTTAGGGTGGAGAACAGAAATCAAGAATAACTTCAGGTTTCCCCATTTTCCCAGCTAGCAAAGCCACTGATATGGAACATTAATTTTCCTTTGTCTCACCCCACCCAGATCTTTAGTAGCCATTAAGATTTCAGAACAAGGTAGTTGTCGATGCCAAAGGACAAGTAGTGCTGCTATCATGGCTGCTGTCTTATCTTAGGAAATCTTCAAAAAAAAAACAAAACCCTATACACATCCTTTGAAGTAATGTAAAAGTTAGGATTTAAAGGGAAAAAGTCTTAAGAGTGGATTGCAATTTAAGTAATATACTCACAAGGACCTTGTTCCCAGAACAACAAATGGTGGAAGAGTGTACGGAGGAGTAAGTGCCTACTCATATCCTGCTTACTCCCCCAAACTCTGTGCAGTTGAGCAGTCTTGACTTTCTTTCCCCTGCCTTGCACACAGTCTGACTATCAAATGAGACACTGGTAATTTTCTACTCGCACAGGTCAACAGAATAATATCCTCTTCTCCTTCACCTTTTGTAACAGGAGGAACCTGTTCCTCAAAGGACAACCTGAGAAGTTATTCTTCCCAGAACTATTCATGGACTGGTACAGCTTATGCAGCCTTTTCATTCTGGGCAGGATCTAAACCTACAGACAAATTATTTACAAATGCCCTTTTAGAGCCTCACCACCAAAATGAACAAGCTACGGGTATCCAAAACGAGTTTGATTCTGCTCCTACTTTTGCCCTTCATACACTAGTGTAAGAAACGTCCTAGAGTGATGGAAGAACAGAAGAACAACTCAGGCCCAAAGCCTCCCAACAGATGTTCAAGTATTGCAAAAGAGGCATCATCCTTAAAAAAAAACCCAACCCATAACGATGAAATGGAAAAAGTGTAGTCATTGGGAAATAATTTGTTTTAAAGGTTTTAAATATTAAATTAATCCTTGTGCTGAAATACCTGCAAGCGAGGCCACTTCAAGCAGGATGTCTAATGTTGTCAGTGTCTAGAAATCCTAGATAATTTCAGGATCAATGAGGCAGAGTTATTAAACAAGTTGCTGCAACTCAAAATTAACAAGTTTCAAGGACCAAGCGGGATTTGACCTAACGTTAAGTGAGGCCTCGCCAGAACTTTGCATAGTGTTAACCCATTCCATTGACTCCAGGAATTTCTTAGGTTCACACAGTGTGGAGAACATGGAAGTTAGGGTATAAATGCAATGCTATTCTTTTAAATATAGGGAAAAAGAAAAAAAAACAAACAACCACACACGCCATCACCACCTTAGATACAGACATATTTAGATGGGGTGGGGATGGTCGCAGAGAGATAGCCTTATGCTCCAACTCAAGAATTTGGGTTCTGTGACTTGCTTGGCTCTTGACCTCTTGCGCAACCATAGACTCAGTTCTTCTCTCACCCCACACATGTATTATCCATTTACATCATAATCTTTTCAGGATAAAGACTGTCTGGCTGATAGTATGGGCTTGTTGATGAGAATAGTCTAGCCAAGTTGATTGGAACCGCTAGCATGGAAGCAATGATGCCCTACTGCATGGCAATTCCATGCACATATCCCCTAGGCAAACCTAAAAGATGTTCTGTAAATGGTGATATATAATAAAGTGTTTGATAAATATAGGTGTAGGCATTAAAAAATGCTAATTCAGTGTCAACAGTTTCTGTTCAGCTCTGGGTTTTACTGTTGTAAGAAAGGCTAATTGTGGTGGTTCAAGATTTAAACTTCCCTTGTCATCACCCAGAGGAAAAATACATTCACAATCAGCAAGGACAGCCTCAAAAAATGAGCGGTGTTGACTGGGAGGGAAGAACAGGTCAGGCCAGACAGTAGGATTCCTACTGGGCTCAGACTTAAAGCATAATCCAGTGGCAATTGCATGTTACAAGTCCCTGTCTGTGCCAGGAGGCAGAGAATTTGAATTATTACAGCACCTAAATTCATCAGTCTGCTTCTTCTCTTAAGTTGTAGGAACGCATTAATCTCCAGCTCCAAAGGCCCCTACCCAATCCCCAATGTGTTGCCCAGTTGCGTCACAGACTAATCCTGCCACGGCTCAGTGACAACTGTTACACAATCACAGTGGTTTAAATGCCAACTGCCCTACTATTAAAGAATATATTAACAGCACCTTCTCTGCAGGGATGTATTAATCACCAAATGGGTAATTAAAGTTAATGAGAAAAACCTGTGGTTTAGTCACGGCAAGGCAGGATTAGCTTGACTGCTTACCTGATCTGTGGTTTGAAAGATCTTCTTTGCCTGATTCTGCCACTCTTCTTTTCCACTTCTTCAGTGGCATCTTACAAGCCATACCCAGCCTCACAGGCATCCATGGAACTATTGGAAGAGTTAGGTCCTACATAATGGAGTAATTCCACAAAGTTGGATTTCAGCAAATTTAATTAATGGTAACTTGAAATAAGGGGTGCTGTTTCCACCTAAACAAATAAAAGGTATTTTAATTAAAACAAAACAAAAAACAAACAAAAACCCCACGGACTTAACATGATCCTTACACAAATCCATAATCAACGGTCCATAGTCGATGCCCTGAGCCATATTTTCCTTAATCCAAGCACACTAGTGAGAAGGTTTTAACTGCACAATGGTACTTAAGTTCCCAATTTCTATTATTCGTAGTGCTTCAGAAAAGTCAACGTGTTGTTCAGCCGCAGCTCCCTTTTCCAAAACCCATCTCAGGCAGAAAACTGCATTTTGCCTCTTAGACTTTCCCCACTGAGAGAGAGGGACTCATCGCCATTATCATACATTAACATTTATGGTAATTTACGCTTTTGACAAACTTCGTATTGATAGCTAAAAGTAATTCATGAATATCTCAGTCTTTGCATTTTGTCTATTGTAAGAAACCGATATTAGATGACAAACTCAAGTATTTTGCTCCACTTGAAATCTAGGAAGCTGCAAGGGCACTTTTAAAAGTCCTCTCTCACTCATACAATTTTTTTTTTTAATTGCAGTCAACATAGGCTTTCTTATGTAAGCCAGAAGTAGTCACTGAAGTAGATGATTTGATAAATTTATCAGCATGGTGGGAAGGAGTCACTGATCTCTTTTGAATGACTGAACATGACAAAAATTTTCCTTCCCCCAAGCCCCATCCTTGTTCAATCTACCACTCTCTGTGCACTTGATGTAATCACTTTCTGATTCAATGCAAAATTAAGAATTAGAATATAGTGGTCAGTGTTTATAATGGCAGAGAATACCTCTTGAAAGCAATTTCTCTCTCTTCTGTGTGCATCTTAGGCAATTTCTTGGGGCCCATCTCTTCCCTGTTCTGCAAATATAATAATTCCAGAAAGCTGTTGCCCAGACCAATTAGTTTAAATTCCTTTTCTCTTTCACAAAGTGGTGCATTAACAAGATAGAAGGACATTATTCTGCCTATCACCTCTGCAAATAATTATGATCCCAAACCTTATTGCAAAATTATCGTTACGAGAGAGAAGAATTGCTTAGACTCGTGTGAAACCTAGAATGCACAAAAGGAAAGCTGGTTACCTATGAATTTATGACTGATTAATTCTATTACTCCTGGCCATGATAACGAATCACCAATTTGACATCACACTTCAGTAGTTACCCACTCACTGGCATCATAATGTCAAGTGGAATAGAACAACATGTTAAAGAAACGTCGATAGAGAATCTTACTTTTGCTTTTTTTTTGTATGTTGTTTTGTTCCTCTCCCCTCCCCGAAAGCTGAATAAAAGCCATAAACAAAATGCAGATAGTTTTATCAGGATAAAAGTAGAAATAAATAGAAAGCAAGGCTGGATGAAGACCTCGGACAGGTTATTGTTTACCATTGTTCTCAAAAGGTTCAGAAGATGAAGGCATCTTCTGAAGGCATAACCTGCCTTGGTAAATTATTACAACAGGATATAGCCTTACAGATATTTTTTTTCCTAACGTCTAATGTAATTTTTTTCTGCTGCGATTTAAATCCACTGATTCTTGTCCTCTCTCCAGCAGAGAAGAACAGTTTATAATCTTCCTGTTTGTTGCAGCTTTGCACATATACGTTACCATATCCTTGCCTCAGGTCTTCTTTCCTCAAGCACAAGATAAACCAAGATCTTTCCATTGTTCCTTATACATTACATTTTCTGAGCCTCTGATAATTTTTACTACTCTCCTCTAGACACACTCCAATTGGTCTACATCTTTCTTAGGTAATTTGGTGCCCAAAATGAAAGAGAGCACTCCAGCTGTAGCCTTACCAGGAATGGGTAGACTGGAATGATTTCTACATGTATCTTATGGACACTTGTGATTAAATATATTTGTATAATATTTGCTTAATTTTCCCAAATTATGACATCTTTATTCATGTTGGACTCGGATCTGCTGCAACTCTAATATCCTTTCCTGCAGAACTGTGGCCTAGAGGGTTATTTCCTGTTTTATATGTGTGACATGGATTACTCCTATCTAACTGAAGTAACTTTGCTTTTGTCATTATTGAATTGCATCCTATTTACTTCAAGGCATTTAACCAGTTTGCCAAGTTCATTTAGAAGTCTAATCCTGTCATTTAGAGTGCTTGCAAGTCCACCTTCCCAAACATCCTCCCCCCGCATCTCTGCCAGATTAGTATCTACAAAATTTAAAAAATACTCCCCATTCCGCTATTAAGGCCATTAATGAAAAAAAGACTGAATAATGCCACACTCTAGTCAGAACTATAGAACCTTTCTTGACATATCCCACCTGTTTAAGGATAATTCATCATAGTTTGTTTCATAGTTTGTAAGGTCGGAAGGGACCTGAGCAGATCATTGAGTCTGACTCTCTGCCATGGCAGGAAAGAGTACTGGGGTCAAACAACCCCAGCAAGGTGTTCATCCAGCCTCCTCTTAAAGACCCCCAGGGTAGGGGCCAGCACCACTTCTCTTGGAAGTTGGTTTCAGATCCTAGCCACCCTGACCGTGAAGTAGCGCTTCCTGATATCTAGCCTAAACCTGCCCTCTGCCAGCTTGTGACC
>NW_017728948.1:6780270-6799624 GCF_001723895.1 Crocodylus porosus | reverse complement strand
CCAAGGACCAAGCCCTGGGGGACCCCACTGCCGACATCCCTCCAGGTCAAAAATGACCCAGCCACCACCACTCTCTAGGTGCGGCCCTCCAGCCAGTTGGCAACCCATTTGACTGTGTAGGTGTCAACACCACAGTCCCCCAGTTTCTTAATGAGAACGGGTAATAGTCGGTGTTGAAGGCCTTCCAAAAGTCCAGGAAGATGATGTCCACTGCTACCCCTGCATATAAGGATTTGGTCACCTGGTCATAGAAAGCCACCAGGTTGGTTTGACAGGACCTGCCTCTAATGAACCAGTGTTGGTTGCTCCTAAGCATAATCTCCCCTGCTGATACCTCGTGGACATGTGCCAGAAGAATTCTCTCAAAAAGCTTGCCCAAGATTGAGGTAAGACTAACTGGCCTATAGTTTCCCGGGTCCTCCTTCCTCCCCTTTTTGAAGATGGGAACCACACTGGTCCTCTTCCAGTCCTCTGGCACCACACCAGAGCACCATGAGTGATTGTAAAGCCGTGTCAGGGGTCCCACAATGACCTCAGCTAATTCCCTCAGTACTCTAGGGTGGAGATCGTCTGGACCAGCTGATTTAAATACATCCAGTCCCTCTAGAAGTTCCCTAACTAGTTCCTCACTAACCCGTAACCTAGACATGCCTCCCCTGGGGCCTGAGGGGGGCCCAGAGAGGGGTGGCTGTTACGGTCCCTGCTCAGGAAAATGGAGACAAAGAAATCGTTAAATATGTTAGCTTTGTCGTCTGGTGTGACAACCAAATTTCCTAGCATGTTCTGCAGGGGCCCTACATTACGTGGAACCTTCTTTTTGCCCCCTATGTATTTAAAAAAGGCAGTAGACCTCACGTGTCGAGGGGTCCTCTGTACCTCTCAGGATGGAGTTGCCTATGATGATCACTCGACACTTTTTCCTCCAAGATTGCTTGGTTCCTTTGGCCTGTTCGGATCACAGAGAGTGTGGAGTTGTCTCCTCTACGGTTGCCTCCTCTCCTTCCTTCTCCTACAGAGTTGCCAGGGCCTTGTACCTGTTCTCCAGCTGGACTGGAGGAGCTGGTACTGCTGTGTTACGAGCAGCCCTAGTTCTGGAGGTGACCGTCTGCCACTCTGCAGTGGAGGGCACCTCCCAGGGTGTTTCTTCCTTGGGTGTGTGACCCTGCAGGGAAAGGAAATAGCTGTCAGTTTCATCCTCGGCCTCCCTGATTCCCCTCAGCCTGCAAACCTCCTCCTGAAGCTCCCTCACCTGCACCTCCCGGGCCCTAAGGCAGGCACCTGCAGGACAGGTGTGGGGGTCCCCAATCTCTGCCCCTCTGGGCCTTGCTGGGCAACTCCCACAAGCTAGGGGATGGGGGGATACCAGTCCCCCCATGGGCTCTGTCTGGGTGGAGGCCTCAGACAAGCCCTGGGTAGGCTGCTCCCCCTGGGCAGGGGCCCTGGCAGCACTCCATGTCTATACCATTGTAGGAGCTGCTGCTTGTTTATGGTTTAGTGTGCTGCCTTTGCCCTGCCCTGGGAGGAGTATCCCTCCTGGCCCTTCCTGCTTGCCTACCAGCACAAACGGTGACGCAAACACCAGTGCGCTGTTCACACGGCCCAGCTCGGGACCGCGGCTCCCTACCAGCTCATCTAAAAGGGATCTGGGGGGCTTCCCCTCCAGATCTGGCTCAGCTGCGTCCGGTCCCATTGCCCACTTACCTTAGGGGGATCAGCTGCTGCCACCCCCGCTGCTGGCTCTGCTGCTGCTGCTGCGTCCACCTCCGCATCGATATCTATGATTTACTTTTGTCACATTGCCCAACTCAGTGTTAGGAGCAAACTCCACACTGGTCAACAGGTATCAAATGGGACACTGCCTTACCTTTGCAAGAGATGTTTAACCTATCAGAACATCTCTGCTGCTACTGCAATCAACTAACATGCAACAAATCCTATGGATCCTACAGATGCCTTTCCCAAAATATTATGCATCTGGACCAATACACCAAATGCCCTCATGGTATTTATGTGGGTGAAATCAGACAGCAACTATGCACGAGAATGAACACTCTCAGAAAAAAATATGAAGGATACAGACACACATATGTCAGTAGGAGCACATTTTTTTAAAAGAACAAACACTCCCTTTCTGGCTTCACCATCCTTGTAGATCAGGAAAATCTAGCAGACACCTTTTAAAAGGAGAACATGGGAACAAAAATTCATAAGGTGGCTGGACACTAATAACCAAGGACTAAAAAACAATATTGATTCTTTAACACACTATAATCTGATTTCTGATTTTTTTTCTAAATACAACAGGTGTTAATGACCCTTGTTCCTCTTGAGTTGTCTTGATCTCTGAGTAATTCAGCTTCCTTTCTTCTGCTAATTGTTTGTCTTCTACCCCGGGAATTTGTCTTCTCTCTCCAATTTCACAGCTCTAATCTCACCTCTTTAGATTTCCTGGGCTTGCTTCCTTCCTCGGATCTGAGAAAGAGAAAATGTCTAGCATTCAAGAGCTTGTACAGTTTTATTCCAACCGTGCAATGGATCCAATAAAAGATATCATCCCCTCCAAAAATCCTTTTGGTTTTACTCTACTGTAAATCCAAGTAGCATGCACAGTCCCCACACTTATGTAGCTTGGAAGGGAAGCCCCACACACTGGAGCCAGCTGTGCTCCCTACCCCATGCCGTGCAGGTCCAGGGGAAGAGAATACAGCCAGTTCCACTGCACAGGATTTCCCTCCCATGCCACATGAGTGCAGGGGCTGCACATAACTGTTGGGAGTGCCAGCAATAGAGATGGCCTGGTGGGAGCTGTGCCCCTTGCTGCAATATGCAGTATTGGCCAGAGCCATGCACCACTAGGCACTAGCACCCTTACCAGGCATAAGCTCCCCAAGTACCCCCACCTGCTGCTGCCACAGCCTGCTGGAGCTGCACACCATGAGGGTCCCCCCACCCCACACCCTTCCTTACACCTACACCTTGCCCACCCAAGCTCTGCACTGCCACCACTCCCATGGGTGCAGGCTCTGTGATGCCGCCAGTCCCAGCCCTAAGCTCTGCACTCCCACACAGCAGCAGCTCTGCTCCCAAGCTCCTGCTCCCACAGCTTCCCAACCTGGTCCCCAGAGTGAGCAGAATGCTGCAGAAGCTGAGCAGGTCTCCTGGTAGCTGCAGCAGTGGGAGCAGCAGCCCCACCCAGAAGCCCAAGGGGTGCAATAGAGTATGTTGCGGGGGAGGGGTGTATACATGGAAGCCATGCTCCCACCCTCCTGGACAGAAGAGCTGGGCCAGCTACAATTCATTGATGGGTACTGGAGGCTGGATGAATGTGCCTGGTGGTCCAGATGTGTCCCATGGGCCATATTTTGTCCACCCCTTATGTAGAACTATTCCAAAGTGTTTGATCATGGGGTGACAGTTGGTAAACTTGTAGTGGAAGCCAATAAGTGAGCCTAGATGTTTAGACCAGATGATGAAAATATCTTCTATGTAATGCAGGTATAGTGAAGTTTTGATGAGTTCTCCAGAAATTCCTCCTCCATAAATATTCTGGCATATTGAAGAGCTTGCTTTGTGCCAACAACTGTGACCCTGGCTTGGAGGAAGTGACAGTCAATCAGCAAAGTGAAGTTGTTGTGGGTAACGAAGAAGTGGATGCTTTGTGCAACATGCTGCATAACTGAGTGTGGTCCATGTTCTTGAAGCTATTTCAGGTAGGCAGCCGTGGTGTGGGGTGTTAGTATACAGGCTAATGAGATCCATGGTCACAAGTATGGCCTTCTCAGGAGGGTGGTTGGTGTTCAGATTTCTATTGAAGGCTACTTTTAGGTCTTGTAGAAAATACTTGCTTTTTGAGTTACAAGTGGTCTTAGAGTTGGTAGAAGTACTTTTTCCTGAAGTTGGTCTGGGAATGTTTTAGTGATGTTTATCCAGTGCCAGAACAAATATTGGTGTGGGGTCCTCCACAGATTCCCATTTTATGGTATTTGGTGTCAAAGTTGTCCATTGGCCTCATTGATGTACTCTTGACAGTTGAAGATAACTATAGATTCATGTTTGTTTGCTGGTTTGATTAGTATTTCATTATTAACATTTAGGGACTTTGATTTCTTTCCCTGAGGGATCGTGATCCTGGCTTTTGTTGAGGACTCACTGTTAGCTTTGTTCCTGAAATAGTTGATGTAGTAGTCCAGTGCATGGAGGTATCCAATCCTGTTTTATTATTGTGAGTTTTTTTTCAGTTGTGGCATAAGGGTTGTAAGTCTTGGAGGCCTGGGGAAGGGGAGTTATGGAACTGCCCCTCCCACCCCTACCCTTTCTACAACCTTCCTGGTTGTAGAAGTATTCCTTTAAGCAAAGTATTGAGAAGAATTCTTCTAATTCTCCACATACTAGTAACTTATCAGGTTGTTTCTCTGGGCAGAAATTCAGGCCTTTGGGGAGTACAAATATTTCATAGTAGTTTAGCACTGTTGTGACAAGTTAATGATGTGATTCTGGGTGCCGTTATCTTGATTCTCTCCTGTGCTGCTGATGTGCTACCTGCGAGGTGTCTCTTGTTGTGATAGCTAAGTCTAGCTTCTTATTTTGGATAGCTATCATCAGATACTTTGGGTAAGACATTTCAGTCTGCTGCATAGTAGTTAGGCATATCTCCAGTTTAGTATCCCAGTTTAGTGGCTTAAGTATGCCCTGTTTAAACTTGACCCTGTTTGGAGTAGGTTAGGTGAAGAAGATGATTTCTCAGTTTCTTAGAAGTTCTCTTGCATACATGAGTTGTGCATGTTAGCTAGAGGGCTGCAGATGAGTCTCCTTGGGATGATGTCATATTTCATTCATAGCATTAGGAATATGTTGCTGTATAGTCTGGCTTCTTTTTTCTTTAGGTTGTTGATTTTCCATTGTAATATTGCAAGTGTTTCTAAGAAGCAGGACGGAAATGATAAGAAACTCTTGAAAAGTGACAAAATATTCTGAACTTAGTTTTCATTGCCTATTATTTCAAAGGTGATCAAACAATTATACACAATTTTGGGCTCAATTTGCATGAGTAATTCCAGCAATTGCAAATATGAAATCTCTATACATAAAAGCCCATTTTTACAATCATGGTAACTATGGCTAGTTTCTGCAGCCATGGAGAATGTTGTCAGAGGAGCCAAAAACATGTCTTGCAACTACAAATTTAGAAATTCAATTTCACAAACACATTTGTCAGCAGCTTCTGACTGCCAGGAATTTGAAAAACAGACCCTCTGTTCAATTTAATGTTCTTATACACGCTCATATGGGAATAAGCTATGTGCACTGTAAATTACTCTATTATATAAATTGGACACACAAGACTCCAAACAGTTCAGGAGAGATTTTTTTTAAAAAGCGTAAGTGCTGGCCTATAGTTGTGCTTCTAACTTCAACAGGAGGAGTGGTAAGCCATTACTGACCCCTTTAAAACAGGAGGAGTGGTAAGCCATTACTGACCCCTTTGAGCCATTGAGCTCTTGGCTCAAAATAATGCTTAAAAAGTAAAATGAATAAGGCTAATTTAAGAAAAAGAAAAGAGAAAACAGATGCAAAATTATATATATCACAAACCTCTGAACCAAGAAGAGGAGCTTGATTTGGAATTCTCCAGAAAACTGGCAGAGGCTGCTTGCTCATGGAAGATGGTCATCATGGGTGATTTCAATTACCCAGACATCTCATGGGAAGAGCACTCAGCAATATCTGATCAGTCACATAGCTTCCTCACTTGCATTGAGGAGCTTTATCTTACCCAACAAGTCTACAGGCCAACCATGGGTAAGGTATTCCTGGATTTGGTTCTGGCCAAAGGGGACAATGAAGTGAGTAACCTGAGGACTGAGGATAATCTAATCAACAGTGACCATGAGACAATCACTACCTTCCATCCATCGTAAGACAGGAAAATCAGTCAGTAAGGTAGAAATCCTTGATTTTAAGAAAACGGACTTCTACAAGCTTAGGAGATTGGTGGGTGAGGTGGTTCTTCTTCAAAGATGTGATCCTTGGAGCACAAGGGAAGTCCATTCCTGTTCATAAGAAAGGTAGCAAAAGTGCTGGGAGACCCTTTTGGTTCAATAGGGAAGTCATGGACATCCTGAAAACAAAAAGAGAAGCTTATGAGACATGGAAGCTGGGAATTATCCCCAAGAAAGAATACACAGGAATGGCCCATACCTGTAGGGAGAAGATTAGAAAACCAAAGGCAGAAACCAAATTGAAATTGGCAACAGAAATCAAGGACAATACAAAAGTCTTTCTTTAGATACATAGGAAATTGGGAGAAAAAATAAGGGAAACATAGAGCCCTTGCTCAATGCAAAGGGACAGCTAATAACTAACACTTAGGAAACTCCTAAATGAATAATTTGCATTGGTATTCCACCAGACTAATGGTGTCAGCCTGCCTGAATGGATTCAAGATGATCAAGGTGGGGATGATAACCCACCGATAATTAGCGACGATCCCATGAGGAAATATCTAGAGATGCTGGAGATCTACAAGTCAGCAAGACCAGATAAACTAGACCCAAGAGTGCTGAACAAACTGGCCAACATCATTGCACAACCAATTGCAAAGCTATTTGAGAACTCATTGTGCTTGGGAAAGGTCTCCAAAGACTGGAAGAGGGCCAATGTGTTGCCTAACTTCAAGAAAGGCAGGAAGGAGGAATCAGGGAATCATAGGTCAATCAATCTGACCTCAGTCCCTGGAAAAATCCTGGAAAGACTTATCAAAGAATCCATCATTGATAGGCTAACACAAGGCAGTATTCTAAAAGACAGTCAACATGGCTTCATTGCAGGCAGGTCATGCCTAATCAACCTCATCTCCTTCTATGATCCAGGAGCTCGACACTTGGATAAGGGAGATGAGGTTGATGTCATATACTTGGATTTTAAAAAGGCCTTTGACTTGGTCTCACACAATGTCCTCATGGTAAAATTGGCAAATTGAGGCCTCAACAACTTAACTGTCTGATGACTAGAAAACTGGCTCCAAGGTCAGACCCAGAGAGTGTTAATAAAGAGAACTGAGTCAACATGGCATAAGTCGACATGGTGATGAGTGGTGTCCCTCATGGTTCAATGATTTGGATATGGGTGTGAAAACCATACTGGCAAAGTTCATGGATGACACCAAGTTATGGGGGAGTGCAGTCACTCTGGAAGACAGGCTGGGAATACAGGCTGACCTGGAAAGTCTTGTAAGGTGGGCAGATCAAAACCTGATGATGTTTAACACTGAGAAATGTAAAGTGCTCTATCTGGGGAGAAATAATCCACAACACACTTACAGGCTTGGCAGTGCTACACTACCTAGTACCTCAACTGAAAGGGACCTGGGGGTCATGATCGACCACAGAATGAACATGAGCCACCAGTGTGACAGTGTGGCCAGCAGAGCAAACAATACACTGGCATGCATCAACCAGTGCATCTCAAGCAAGACTAAAGATATCATCCTCCCACTCTACTCAGCATTGGTGAGGCTGCAGCTGGAGTTCTGTGTCCACTTCTGGGCACTGCACTTCAAGAAGGATGTGGGGAAGCTTGAGAGAGTCCAAAGGGGGACCACATGTATGATTAGAGACCTGGAAAGCAGGCCATATGAGAAGAGGCTGAGGGACATGGGACTGTTCAGCCTAGAGAAGCCTTAGCGGGGCTTGGTTGCAGCCTAAAATATATAAAAGAGGCAAACATCAGGGGCTGGGAGCACATTGCTTCACCAAGGCACCCCAGGGGAAGTCAAGGAATAATGGACATAAACTGCTAGAAGGTCACTTCAGATTGGACATAAGGAAAAACTTTATGGTTCAAGTGTCCAGAGTCTGGAACAAACTCCCCACCAGAGGTGGTAGTCACCTACCCTGGAGATCTTCAAAAGATGACTTGTCATGCACTTTGCTGGGGTCATCTGACCCAAGCAGTCTTTTCTTTCCTAAGAGAAGGGGGCTGGACCCGATGATCTTGTGAGGTCCCTTCCCGCCTCTAACTTTTATGAATCTATAAACTGCCTGCTACGAAGAACGTACTAATAGTCATACTAAATGTCTGGGGCTGCCAAATAAAGCTTCCACAAAAGATTGTCTTCCCCTTTGAAATGTCGCATATTTTTGCTGAAAATGGATTTTAAAAAAACATTTTTTTTAACTTGTTGCCAAATAAGAAGCTTTCACAAAATGGACTCTTGCTCTAAGGGTCTCTGTTGGAGTGTGAGCATGTACACATTATTGAATGACAACCTTTAGCTTTAAGCCACATCATTAACTGGAAGAAACCACAGGGAGAAGGTCACCACATAACAGCTTCCTCCTCCTGGTGCACAGAAATCTGAACCTTACTACGTTGGCACCCATGTATGATGATCTTGTTGCATCCATATGAAGGAACATCCATTATAGATGCCCTATCAAAGCAGGCCACATTTTAACAATTTTAACACTCTTTGAGAAGAGAAGAGCAGCTAACTTCTTTCTCCATACATTCAATATACCAATTTTATTGTTATTTTCATTCAAGCAAGGAGGAAGACTGAAGTTCAGAAATGGGTCTCAATTGCTCCCTGGTGCTTCCTTCTGCTTAGCCTTTCAGGCTTTGTCTCCCAAATGCATATCAGGGGGACACACTACTTACCCTGACTGGTAACCGATTCATTCAAGTCCCAGTCGCATTATAAGCTCTCACAGATTTAGAGCAACTACTTCAACAAGGTAAGTCAACCTTTGGATGTGAACATTAGAAAGCATTTGGCTTGCAAAGTCAACTGGCCTTTTTTTGTGCTGACCCTTCACTCAGGGCAAATTTTGCTCTTGATTCAGCAAGGCATTACACCAAATGCCTCTCCTGCAAATGAGACTAAAATAATATACACAGATGAATTTAGACTTTCGATTTAACAGCTATGGTGATTTACACATTGTATGGAGTTTAAACGATTAGCCAATTAGACACAAATAATGTGCAAATCAATGCAAATTGCTGGCTTACACAGTTTTTCATATTGAGATGCAGCCAGCACCAGTTAACAAGCATATGGATAAGACCTGGTATAAACAAGCTCCTCTGATGCAGTCCAAAGTTTCTTCCACACCAGGTACAAAACAGCACAGAAAAGATTCTCACTTTTTGATTCTCATATCTTGGTTAGTGCTAATCCTATAATGCCCCTGCTAGTGTAGCCATGTGATAACCATGGTTGCTCTGCTGTCTTTGTTACATAGTGGCCTGTAATCTGTGTGCATTTTGGACAGAATATTCTAGTCACTATTGAAAAATGGATATGTTGGTTTATATAAGGAAGGTATAGCTGGCTTGACATCACAGCAATATTTATAGATCCCTGCAATTTCTCATGTTGCTGTCTATAATATTGCACCAAATATGAGGTCTCAGAAGTGTGCCATGTTAGCAGCTCTTGAGCCTGACCTTTCTGATGTAAAGGAAATGCCCTTACTGCCATCTCCAGTTATTTTTCTATTTCAAAGAAAGTCTCCTTTTCTCAGTGAAAGACTGCACGCCTCTGAGTCATTCTGACCTAGAAGCAACTCTCTTGAGTTGTAATTTCCGTTCCCTTATTCTCCTTTGCTTGGAGATGGGCCTGGGAAAGGAAAAGGTAACTTTGGGGAAAGTAATTTGGAATGAGCCCAAACCGTCAGAAAATTGCTACAAACTTATTAGAAGCTTAGGCATGCAGGTTACAGCATTTTGGACAAATGAGAAGATCTTTAGGTCTCGCCACAAAGATACAGAGTGGCATGAGCAGTGACACCTTATTAATGAAAGCTAGAAGGATAGGCTGCCTACAATGATGAAAGGTTAGCATCAAATGCACTGTGAACAAAGTTACACGACTGAAAAGTTATCTGGAGTTAATGTCCAGGAAACATTTAAAAGCTGCCGGAGGGGAGAAGGGTAGGGTGGGAGGGATAAAGAAGAGAGACTAGTTTGGAATGGATGTTGCACTCAAAAGTCACTGGAATACAATAAATCAGATCCTAATTCTTCCTGCTTCTGAGATTAAACTCATATCTGAGCTACAAGAAAGCTGCATTTGCTTTGTAGAGGTTTTAAGCGGAGAGGATTAACAACGCAAACAGGTTTCATGTAAGATGCACAGCCAGAACTGTTTTCCCTAACAGCCAAAAAAGCACACCAATTTTCTACACTTCCTTTAAAAAAGATGTGGTTCAAAGCAGTGTTAACAATTAATGCTTGTCTTCAGCGGTACAGTGAGGCAGTCCTGGAAGCAAATCGGTTTTTTGTGGGGGGGGGGGTTGGCTAAGCGCCAAAGAAAATATAGGTCTGCCAGTGGAAAAAAACCTCCCTTCAAAGCTTATTTCAGTCTGATCCCAGTTCAAAATCCATGGGAGCACAGAGCCAGCCCCTTCTTGTCATGTTAAATAGCTCAGTTCACCCAAATTAGAATAATTGGTGGCTGTGGTGCTCTGTATCCAGATCTACATAGTGCTGTACATGCTTCCAGTTTAATAGCATGCCTCTCTGCATAACCTGAAATTCTAAAATTAAATAGATTTAAATTGTCTTCTTTTTTTTTCAGCTATGGGAGAGGGTGAAATCCAGAAAGTTTTTAGGAAATGTTGTCAACATCATATACCTAAGTTCAGATTCATCAAAAAAAAAGAAAAAAGCTTCTTCTCTTGGTTTGATCACACAGTTAGAAGGGAGGTAGAGGTTTTTTGGGTTTTTTTACATGATGAAAAAGTGATACACATTTCTTTGTAAGTGAATCTCTACTTAGTTTATCCATTGCACCCGATGGGCAAGTCATGAAGGAGGTAAAACAGAATTACCCTTGATGTGGAATGAACATTGCTGCTGTCTCCATCATGGATGTTACCATAAGATAATTGCCCACCTAACCAAAACGCCTAATAATTCAGGGAGCCAAACTTACACAGGTGTTTTAGTATTAAAAAAAGGGAAGGTAGGTATTATTATTCCAAAGGGGCTGTCAGCTCCTACTGCAACATGGTTCGAGTAGACAGGCATAGTGTGTATAACCAGATTAACTTTATTCACGCTAAGCCATGTGATCAGGACAGGCATAGGAGATGGCTGCAAGCACAGACAACTCCAAAGCTTTCCTAAATTCTACATAGTTTATATTCATAGATACTTTTGTTAATCCATTCATCAGCTAACATACAGGTAGTCGGATAGCTGCATTTACTAACTAATCAGAATATTAGTTACACGCTAAGAATGTTCTCCCATCTAGGAACTAGTGGGTACCTAAATTATCTTTGCACTATAAATCTTGTTGCACCATAAACTGTGAACTAGTTTGTTGCAATTCTGTTATCCTGTCCAGAACTGGGAAATTAGGCAGAAAGGGCTTATCCCTACTCCAAGCCCAGTTAGAGCCTGGAACAAATTTTCCCACACTTGGGATGAAGCATAGCCTGCCCGCTCACTTCAGCAATATGAAACAAATGAAGCAAGGTAGGCTCTCTAGAGCAGCTCTGAGCATGTCTGAAATGGAGAGCCTAAGAATGGATCTGGGCACATACTGGTGGCTGCTCTAAAATGTCGACATTGCTAAATTCTGAAGAGTTAGTGTGCACAGAGCAAGAGCAAGCAAGCGGCGAGATTGTTACCATTGTAGTCTTAGGCACAGCATCGTCAGCAGCAATCCCTCACAGATGGGGATGGTCACTCCCACAGGTCAAGTAAAGGGTTATAAAAGAGTCTGTTGATGGCTAAGGCAGCTGATCCTAGAGCTACAAACTCTATGACAAATGCCACAGGTGGTGGCTAAAGGAGGGCCAGACCACACATTTTTTTCAGTTTTTTTGCTTTCCTTCTCTTCCTGTCATTTTTTTGCCTCCAAGGTGAAATGTTTTTTCTCAAAGAAAGATGTAACTTCTCTCATGGGGCACTGCCATGCAGCCTGTCCCACGCTAGCCAGGCAACTAGCCTGTCCCGGGGCTAGTTTTTCCCAATTTGTGGTGTCAATGCCACACTCCTTAATGTTCACCTTGACAGTGTCCTTGAAGCATTTTCTCTGGTCCCCAGATGTCCCTTGTTCTTGTCTGAGTTGGGAGCATAGCAGTTGTTTTGGTGAATGTACATCAGGCATGGGCACACGGTGCCCTGTCCACCACTGCTGATGTTGAATAATCAGTGTTTCCATACCGGTGGTGTTAATGTTGTTGAGGATACTGGCATCTTTGCGATGATCCTCCCACTTCATGTTAATGAAGGCTGTATAGATGTGCCCTTAGACTCCTGTGTTCATCTGGCAAATTTTCCCCTAGTGTGCATTCACTGGTTTGGCAACATAGGACACCAATATCTGGTTGAAACAAGAAGGTTAGTTACTAACCCTAAATACATGATATCTATCGTATATCACTGTTTTATATTTTAATGAATAAACTTCAGGGACAATGACTGGATGTGGAAGGAACTAGAAAGTACATTAAGATTTGTATCAATGGACACATTAAAAATAGAGTCCTAGAAGTGTACAGCTGGCAAGGACTTTGAGGCATCGTCTAGTATAAGCCCCTGCTCTTAGGCAGAATTAAGAATAAAGACTGGGACTCAGATTTGCTTATTTTATCAAAAAGTGAGTCGAGAGAGGCAAGAGATGGCAATAAGTAATGACATGCATTAGCTCAAAAATGCATTTTCAAGAGTAGGAAAGGTGTTGGAAACTGGTATTTTTGTGGAAACTGCATGCACATTTTTTTAAACTTAGATAGCTTATCAGAGTATGATTTCCACTGTAGCTAAAGGTGAGAAACCTTTTCTATTTAAAGGTTTCTCAGGCACTCTACAGTCCACAAAAACGAGATGCCAAACTTCCATTTAAGTTGTAAAAATGACAATACAACTTCTAGGCCTCAATTTTTGGGAGGGGGGAAGTTAAGTAAAAAAGGAATACAGAGACTGAGTGCAATATTAATGCACAAGAGAATGCAGTCAGTATTGTTCATGCACCCTTAGCTTGGCCATTTCCTGTCTTCTGAATGCTTGACCATGAAAATACTTTTTCCTTCATCCCCTTAAAAAAGTTCAGGAGCTTTCTTCCTTAGCTTCTTATTCAGTAGGGGACATAAAATGATCCATGCACGTGACCTCATATTTTTCCTCTCCGTCTTAATCTCGCTTCTATTTTCACAGGTACTGCATAAAGGGGAACAAAATAAAAATAACAGTTTCCAGCTCATTTGAGTCCACGATCAATGGGATCACTGGGTACCAGAATCAGAAGTGCAATGTTAATCAAGGGCAATGACTTTTATTTGCAATGATTAAGGGTCACATCAGAGAAGATGCAGCCCTTTGACTGGTTATGGTTATCCTTGTCTGACAGTGATTCGAATAATTTCTGATCGGTTAAATTGCCTCAAGCTGGAATGTCTAAAGAGATATTGTACCACCACCTCAAAAATTATTAATAAACTCTTGATCCAGGCATTTATTGCTTGGGGTTTATTGAGTTGCTCATTGGCCCTTTCCAAAAGCATTTTTGCAGTGGACGAGCAGGCACACACATTCTCTTTGGTTGGCTTCTTGCCTGACCTGCTCAAAGCCTGTTGGAGACAACTAAGCAAGGTAGGTCCTTCTTTCTTCAGCTACCCTTTTAAGAAGTGTAAGTGGACCGAGGTACCAGACAGTGCCTGCAGGTGATAGCAATCGATTGTGCTACTGCTCAAGGGAAGCAATATACCGATGGCATTGCCCTTCTCATTGGTATTTTTAACTAACCACAAGGTGGTTGGAGCTTGCACATGAAAGGTTTGTTTTTAAATCCCCAACCCGCCCCCACCAAAAAAAGTGGGAGTAGAGGGAAAGCTCAGACTGACATCCCTAGCTATACATTCCTGACCTGATGCAGATTGTTTACAACAAACAAGTTATATGTATAAGTACCTGCCAACTTTGGCTCTAAAGGGCTTGTTCCTCAGCTGCTGTCAACATATTCTCCATTTAGCCAAGGTTTGGGGAGAAAGGTCAAGAAAGGCCATATTTGTGGCACCTTAATACTGCAGGCAAACCAAGGACTATCCCAGCCTCAAACATAAAAGAGTTGTGGGCTTCTCTAAGTTATATCCAATAACACAAAGCTCTGATAACCTAGTTTTATAAGCCAGGGACTACTAGAGGTCATGGGGCATTGCAGCCTCATCCATTTGTTATGCCACCAGTGGATGCTTATGTACAAAGGGGATTCCTCAGCACAAGGCAGATGAATGGGGCAGTGATCCTAATTTCATGATAACCATTTGTCTACCAATCTTCAGCCACGCCTCTAACAAGGTAAAATGGCCAAACAGAATGATTTCAAACACTAAGGTAAATGGAGTGAGGAAGAGGAGGGGGATAGACAATATATTACACATATACCAAACTATGTGAAATAGTAAAGGAATTTAGAAAGGTGGAACTTAGTTAGAACATCAAATCTAATCCTGCTGCTTTTGTGAAACAAGATGTGGGATTTTTACAACCACGGCAAGTCAAGAACTTGGTTGTTTTTTGGGGTGAGGGTTGTGGGTTTTTTTGTCTTTTGGAAGAAACATCCATCCACTTTGTGCTTTTCCTCTTG
Organism: Crocodylus porosus; assembly: GCF_001723895.1. NCBI lineage: Eukaryota > Metazoa > Chordata > Crocodylia > Crocodylidae > Crocodylus > Crocodylus porosus. The sequence goes on along the minus strand of NW_017728948.1, from coordinate 6,785,022 downwards.
AATTACCATCACCACAGGTGTCATTTGAGGAGGGGGGTTGGCAGTCACCCACCCAAGCACCAAACGCACCTTCGGTTTTATTAATTAATGGGCAACTGGTTTAGCTTCTTTACATGAAAGAAGATGAACAAGTGTTTACTCATACAGTCGCTTTGGTTTCCAGAGGCTCACATTAAGTAAAGTGCCATTGTTGTGCTAACTTCACATTATTGAATTGTGCTGAATGCAAAAGGAGAGAAAGTACCATTATTTTAGCTAAAAATCTCTAGACTTTGTAGCAAAACTCCAAGTTTTTCTTTTTTAAAATTTAGAAATGCATTCCCTCCCTTTCTCAACTATTTCCGACTTTTTCTCTCCCTTCCTATTCCCTATAGATAAGTATGAGTAAGTTAAGACATAGGATAAGCTTTAGCATTTTTGTAGCAAGTTTTTTCCCCCTCTCCTTTGATCCACTGTTTTTTATTATATAATTATTGTGTTTATACTGTTTTACCAATTTTTACTGTTTTTTTCTATTGATACTGTACGATTTAGGCCTACAGGTGTAAGTTAGCATAAGTAATATCAAGTTATGTCAAGTTTCCATTTTGTATGTCAAGTCTCCATCTTGTGTCCTCTGCCCAGGTGTACCCTATGACTCATGTCTAACCAGTCTCTTGTAAATTGGTTCCTGAATGAATGGGGATGAATGAGGGTGCTTGAGATACAGTGGTAGCACACCTCTACTGAATAATCAACTCAACGACTGGACCATCAGCTCAACAACCAGATCATTGCCTTCCATTGATTCACCCAGGATCCATGGACCCAGCATTTGAAAGACAAAGACACTACAGAAATCAACTGGCCATTGAGGATCAACTCACAGCCCAGGATAGGTAGCTATCACCCACCTTCCTTCCCCAAGCAAAGGACCTAGACTCTGTCCCTACACACCTTGACTTCAATCCCTCCACCAAGACTTTTTCTCTCCTGCTACCATTGTGTGGGTGTATATGTGAGTGCTTGTGTGTGTCTAGGAACCAATAACTTTGTGGGGCAGTGTACTGTGTTTTCTGTTTAATAAACCTGTTATTTTGAAACCCCGAGTTGGGTTTTTCTCTTATTAACCTCCTGGCCCTCCTTGATTTCCTGGCTATCTCCCAGCTTTCTGCCTCTGTTTCCTGGCTGTCTCCTCCTTGTCACTGGGGTTTTTCCTTGCTTCCACCCTGGCACCAGTTGACCCCAAATAACCCCAGGGCACTTGACCTTGAGTAACCCCAGCTCCCATCCAATCTGATGGCTCTAAACCCAGCCCTGTCAACTTTCACTCCTGGCACTTTCACTCTCTTATTTTTGTTAGGATGACAATAATTTGGATTAGTAGGGAGCAGTGGATTTGCAGCTGCATAAAAGGCATGACCTGTGGCCTAGCAAAGCTGCTGACCACAAGGCAGAATGATAGCTAAACCAGCCATTTGCAAATAATCTAGCTCCTAAAGAAAAGCAATCAAGACAGCTGACAATTTGACTTTCTAAAGGTAGAAATATGAGAATAATTGTCATGGGTTTTTGCCAAAACATAGACACAGAAACAATAGAGACATCATTGCCATCCTTTAGGGCTGTAAACTTATGCACACAGACCATGGCCATGCCTATTTCAGACAGGTAGCTTGTAATACTAATAATCCAGAGGTAGGAAGAGAACCAAAATGATCCAATTTCCATGCTGACTACAGAGCATACTATCACTTTGTCATAAACTGTCCTTATGACAACTGACAATTGTCATAAAATTGTCAATTACAATTTTATCTTTGTAATATTGTAAGGATAAAAACAAGATAATAAAAGGGTTCCTAACTATATATTTATATACACACCAGGGACAGATCCTATACTACCTATTGGGCATCTAAACAGACATAGGCTCCTAAGTGCAATTCTATTCCACTCTGTTCAGGTCCCTGAAATTCCACTAATATATCTGTAGCAGGCTTACCTTTCAGAACTTGGTTGACTCCCAGGCTTCAGATCCTGCTGTTTTGATTGGTGGAGGCGGCAAGAGAAATAACATCATGCCCCTTTCCTGAGGGGAGGGAGAGAAGAGCGTATAAAAGGAGCTGTGTGCCCAGCATGTGGGGCAGATGCATCGGGGACAGAGAAGAGAGAAGAGCAGGGCTTAGAAGAGCTGAGGAGAGCTGCTCAGCAGGGCTCAGCAGTAGCCCAGGAAAAGACCCTGAAGACTTCTAGCAGCAGGGACCATAGCATGGCTCCAGCAGTTAGGCTCTCAGTGTGGAGCATGACACACAGTGTCCAGACCCTGGGAGCTGCATGAAGCGGCTCGGGTCTGCAACCTCTGGTGTGCAGCCAGAGACACGGTGCACAGGACAGTGCATGGAGCAGTACCTTTGGAGCCCCTGGGGTGGCTCAGTTCCTCAACCCCCAGAAGAAGGCTGGGAGCTCGGTGCAGGAGACGCTGCATGGAGGGTGAGAGACCCTGGGAGCTGCTTCAGGTGGCTCGGATCTACAGCTGCTGCCACGGGACTTCAGATTAGTGCAGATGACGCTGCCCAGATGGTCCAGGAACAGACCGAGCCCTGGTGCTGCACAAGGCTGTCCACGCCTCCAACCCCTAGCACAAGGCAAAGTGCCCACTGTACACAGTGGTGCATGTGGCCGTAAGCCAGGACGGCAGCAGCAGAGTCAGGCAGCATGAAAACCCAGCAGAGCTTGACCTGGAGAACAAGAGGCAACCCTCTGGGACTGTGGAGTAGTAAGTAACCCCGGAGAGAGGGTCCCCAAGGACTGTGAAGGGGCACCACATGGGCTGCTCCTGGTTAATAGCGGGGGAGCTTATTAGTCTTTGGGGTCTTCCTCTCCTTTTTCTTTCCCTCCACCTCCTTTTCTCTAGTGCTACCTTGGGAGTGGAGCCCCTGCCCTGGAGGGCACCCAAGTAGTCTAAGGACTACTGATTATATTTGTGGACTGTGCCTTATAGTTTATGTGAATAATTTGAAATAATAGTCTGTATATGAATAGAGTTATAAGGTTGCCCAAGCAATATCCTTTGGTCTGGTTCATTCTATTGTTCATCTGTATTTTAAATGATAACCGGGTGTGTGCATATCTGTATACATATATGTAATAGGGTTTATTGTTTTGTAAATGTCCACATATAGATATAATCTATGTCATTACCCTTTAATGGTTTTGTTGCAATAATAAATCTATACATAGTTAAGTAATTGATTGACTGGACCTGACTCTATAGGGGACGGGGGCGGCTGCTGTGCTGTTGTGTCCCTCCACAGCACATTGCCCTGCCAATAATTCCCTTAAATGGAGAGGGAAGTACAAACCGGTGTACACTCAGGCTCATATCCATTTGGTAACTACCACCTTAACCTTAAGACTGAGTCACAAGAAAAGCAATGAGGAAGAAGAGGACCTACCTATGTTTTGTATTTAACAATTTTTCAAGGTGCCAAGCAAGGTAAAAAGGAATCATACTTTAGGCATCTAAGTTAACTTGCATGCCTAACAGTATTTAAAAAATAAATAAATAAACCAACAACAGGCCTAGGTATTTTAATAAAATGTAGCTCAATTCTCATCTGCCCTGCCTTTCCTAATGCACTGATTATTTAATACTCTCTACCCATGAGTTTTCCCTCTAGTTGGGCAATAGAGATAAACACAGCTTATGTCAGCAAATCAGTGGGAAAATAGTACATCATGCACTGATAAGAAGATTGGCAGGCCTTATGTGCTACAACAGGAAACTTAATTCTTTATATAAAGTACAAGTACATTAACCAAAGAGCTCTCTTTTGGACTGAGTGATAAAGAAATCTGAATCAGATCGCTTAACACATCTTGATTTGGCCCAACTTAACACCTTCCCATTAAATTCAGAGTGTATGACTATGAATATTTCAGCATAAAAACTTCTACATACCCCAGCATATGTGGGTTACTGTTTCCAATTTTTCTATGAATCATTATTAATATTTTATTTCCCATGCTGTAAAACAAGCTCTATCTGTATAGGGCCTTCTACTGGCTTCTCTCCCCATTATATTTCAGCACTTCACAAAATGCTAAATTAAAGCACCTCCCCTTTAAAAATATAATGAAGAACTGAAGGTTGACAACCAATTATGCATTCCTCAAATCCACAGATTTCAGAATAGTGGTAAACTGACCTTGAAACTTATCCCAAGATTTGTGGCCCAGGAGATAATGACCGAGGTGCTGATAGACTAACTAGAGTTATGGGGTATGAATCTTTGTTGAGTGTACTCCCTGCAGCACTATATCAGCATTTCTGAAATATGACTTATTCTAGGACCAATCTCAGTGCTGAGAGTAGCTCATCTTCCTCTATACCGTTAAAGGAGAGAAATCTTGTAGACTGGCTGGAAGCAATTTACACTTTGGGACATAAAAGGTAAGGGGAAAAAAACACAAATTAAATGCAAGCCACCAGGATTGTAGGACTGGAAAGTGTTGTAACATGACTAAATGCAAAAGTTCTTTGTGGGCAGCTTATTTGCTAAGAAGCTGGAATGTTCCAGTACTGCCAAGTAACATAAAAACAAACATATAATCCTTTCTGGGCACAAAAATAATACCTTTCCAAAGGTATCAAGGTATCATTTGCAATGACAGACAATCATTTTTGGTCACATTATGAAATAAGAAGAAAATAAGAGCAAGGTGAAAATTTCCAGACTTGGTTACTTGAACTTAAAGAGGTACTTTGCG
>NW_017728948.1:6757541-6779190 GCF_001723895.1 Crocodylus porosus | reverse complement strand
AAGGTCCCTTCCAGCCCTAATGTCTATGAAATCTGTGAAACTTCTTGTACTGCAATGTAGGCTGCTGGTGTTCAGCATTCGCTCCTCCCCAAGTCCACACAGCATATTTTCTCTAAAAACACTTATATGCAGCATCCCACAGCAACCATGACTAAATTCAGACCTAAATCTAAACACATTTAAAAAGACTTGGGGTCAATTCCTCAGCCTACTTTAAAAAAACGAGATTGCATTGCAGCTACTCTGACTTATTGCACAAAACAAGGACAGTTGTTGGGTGACCTGGATTGAACAAGGGTTAACTGCATCTGTTCAATACTCAATACACTAAGCCTACCCTCCCCAACCCCCAAAACCCAACAATTCTGCACCCTCCATTTTATAATCACATGCTTTCAAAGGGCACATCCAGACAAGCACGCACATGCCTGTTACGACATCTGAAACTCGCTTAAGTTGCTGCAAGAGACACGCTAAGAATGAAAAAATGTTCCCCGCACTGCATATTTGCAGTACAGGCTCTAAATATGATACCTGGATTTCCAGGTATCAAAAAAACAAAAAAAAAAAACCCTCCACCCCCCCAAAAAAACCCAGAAAAAAGCAGCACAAGGCATGGTTCTGCAGTGTGCCCTGAAGCAAGTGGAGCCTGAGTCCTCCAGAGATGCTCTGGCATCCAGCCAGATGGTCTCTATGGTGCTTCTGCTGCCCCAGCATGCTGCATTAGTGTGTGGGGCAAACAGGAGCAGGGCAAAGCTGTGACATGACCCAGGCCGAGATGCTGTCCCAGGTAAGCAGGGACTGGTGTTGGGGATTGTGGTTTCTGGCAGGGTGTGTGAGGAGTGGCGGAGGTGGGGGGATGTGGGGTTTGTGGGAAGGTTTGAGGCGGGGGCTGAAACGCCCCCCCACCACGGCACACAGCCCCCAGGGCAGCTTTTTATACTGCTAGGGCCAACACAGGTACTGGCCCCAACCTCCACCTCCCACTGGTTGCAGATCCAGGAGAGTCAGTTTGCCCCAAATGGCACAACTTGCCCCACACCAAGGTGTATGTTCAGCCACGTGTGCCTAGGCAAAAATCCCCAGCACAAATTTGTGCCACTCTTATTTGATCTGCTGCAAGTGCATGTGCCTGCATGTGTGGACATGCCCAAAGGGTACAAACAAGTATTCAAATCATTCAGGTTAGGTGGCTTACATTGAGCTGGCATGCAGGTTCAGTTTTATGAATGTGTTCGCCTGGGCAGCTGGAGGTAAGTAAATAGAAGGTGGAAGGGCTGAAGGGTAGGAGGGATAGGGGACTGGTGTGTGGGGTTAAAACATCACAGCCCTGGGGCTGGGGCAACTTGCTGGGCTTTCTCAGATCTGAGGCAGTACTGTGAATATGTGCACACTTTTGTTTAGCTGGATTTACCGAGGCCAGTCTAAAATTAGTTCTCCTCCTGAGCATTCACATCACAACCCCTGTGATAGTCCAACAAATCTTCTAAATACCGTGTCATCAGAAAATCTCAGATGTATGTAATGCAAACCTCTAGCTTACAACAGGTTGACTTGCTGTGTCATAATCATGGGCCTTCTTCATGGCAGCACTGAGAGTCATCTCTGCAAACATTGAGGGACTCACAGGAGTCAAACAGGACATTCTTTCCAGCATTTGCACTGACTACAATGGTTATGTGCTCTGTCTCCAGTCTCCAGGAGATGCACAGAAGTCCAAATAGCAATAGGCCATTAATTCCTGGGATGAGATTAGCTATTGAAAGGCAGCACAAGAAATATGGCAGCGCTGTCTTTGTAAAACCAGAGCTCGTTTTCAACACAATGTCAATGACAGAACAAAATGACACTGAAATTTTCGCCATTAATATGGACAACATCTCAATAGCATCCATTTATAAGCCTCCAGGAAAGTGTGTCACCTTTGTGAGGACAGGACACCTAGACCACAAAAAAGCACATGTAATCATTAGTGCTTTAATTGGTCATATGGGGCTATAGCGGAAATTATGAGAATGGCAACTTGGCCGAGATGTGGGATGATGTATATTGCCTCAGCCTAATCCACAACTGAAAGCTACCTGGGTCTTTGACTAGCTCCTGGTGGAAATGAAGCTATAATCCAGACCTTGCCTTTCTTGACAGCAATGTAGAAGTTACGTGCAAAAAAGACGTGTTGGAACACATTCCCCACACACAGCACAGACCAATCTCTATTAGTGTCACAGCAGCTATAACTCCAAACATGGCACCAACATGTAGACTCTTCAATTTTAAGAAAGCAGACTGGAGAGGCTTTTCTGAAGACCTTGACAACAAAAAAAGTGACACACATCTACAAGTCTCTTTGTGAATGCACTGCACAAAATCTCCAAGAGGTATATACCTCACGAATGCAGAACTAAGTATACATCAGTGATTATTCCCATTCTAGCAGCCAAATACAAAAAATACCAGCAAATGTTTCAAAGAGATCCTCTCCCATGTGACACTATTGTGGCACAGACAGCCCTAACAAGGTCCGAGAAGAAAAGCTATGGAAATGGAAAGAATTGATCAAAGGAATAGATATGACCCACACTAGCAGGAAGCCATGGTTTACCATTCCCAAGCTGACTAAAGATCCAAAGAAAGTACAGCAATACCGCATCACAGCCAAGCAGCCTAATACAAGGATTAGATGGGAAACTGATCTGGAGAATAATCAGTTTAGCACACCATACACAGTGGATAAACTTGACACTGGAATAAGTCACTTGAAGAACGGCAAAGCAGCTGGAGTCAATGGCATATACATGGAGCAGATCAAATGCTTTGGTCCAGCCACCAAGTTATGGTTATCACACCTTTTTAGAAATTGCTCATCAACTCTTAGAATAGCTGAACTATAGCAACAAATCCATGAATAACTCTATTAAAGCCAGGAAAGGATTCCTCTGGCCCAAAGAACTTTAGGCCAGTGTCACTTGTATGCCAACTTTATAAGCTTTATGAACACATTATTCACAATTGCCTTTTAGCTCGTATCAAATAACATCTAATATCAAAACAAGCCAGATTTAAACCAAGCAAGTCCAGCACTAGCCAAATACTAAACATCATCCAGAATATGAAAGATGGATCTGAGAAAAGGATAGAGATAACAGGTGCTTATTTATAGACCTATCAGTGGCATATGACAGTCATCCACTGAAACCTACTTGCCCAAGTCTATGATACGACGAATGACTACCACCTAGCATTTAGCCCACTTAAAGTGTCGTGCACACACACCTCTCGTTTTGTCTACACACGGTCTTAGTTTTCAGAAGTTTGACTGTCACTGATCTTCATGTTCTGGAAGGGCACAAAATACACACAGGGCAATCATCACTCCTCATGGACAAAAACACTGTGTTAACGAATAAAATTAATGTATGTGGCCCTATACTATTTGAAGAAAGAAAAAGGATAGGTTTCTGTCAACTTCAGTGGGAGTAGAACTGCCTCGTTAGATGATACTTGAATCAGCCAAAGAGAGAGAGAAGAGTCTCTGTATGACTTAGCAGACTGGCAGAGTTCTCTACTATTTCCTAAGTGTGTACATTATTACGTTTGTTTTAAATGAGCACCTGCTTCTTTTCCTAGCAGCTTTGAGGTCATTTGGTGCTCCTAGGGCCCATAATGAAACCATCACCAGTTCTTTTATAAGACTTTTGGGGAAGAAAAATTCTAAATGGAAAACTTGTACTTCACCTACTTAAATCTATTCAGGGTTCTGTCTACCACAGCCCTATGACCTACCAGCCCTCTTAATTCTCATGCCCAAGTCGATTAATTTTTAAAGAAAAAAAACTTTTCATTAGCATATTAGTTGCACGAATGCACATGTCCTTTGAAATGTTCCAAAACTGGCTGAGGCCCTCCAAAAAAAGTACCTCTTTCAATGAGGTAGCATTTTCAAGCATTTTACATGTCCCTGGGGACAGAGGCTACATAAGCCCCCCTGAATCCAATAGAGCTCTGCTCTACCCGCTTCCAAGGGAAAGGGAGGGAAAGTGAGGTAGACAGCCTGGAAAACTGAGTGACAGCCTCCCAGCTGTCAGGTACCACTCCAGGTCTTGGGGTGCTGCTGGATCTCCATTAGGACCCCTGCATCCTCCCACTGGGACCCCCAACAGATCCTTGCTTACCCCCACCACTGCCACCAAAAGCCAGGGTCTCCAGCCCCCACTCCTCTTCTAATTTTTCCCTCCAGTAAATGGGGAAAGAGGAGAGATTCAGAGGGAAAGCAGCCAGAAAGTTGTAATTCCATTAGCAAGGAGTTTCCATCTGTATGGATGGGTAGATGGATAAGATAGTGAAATAATTAAAAAAGTAATAAAAAAGTTAAAACTATGATTGTATAACTTCCCTGGCAGTGGAGGATGCAAACTTGAACAGGATCAAAAGCAGAAGTAAAAGCAAAGACTTCATAAGTCATGAAACCCTTGATGGGAGATTTATTGAACTGTCTAAGCTGAAGGCGAGAGAGATCTCATTTGGACCCAAGTCCAACTCTGATTACATCTTGGACGCTGAGATATGACAGTGTTTCCTTAATTCACAGCAAAGGCCCATCATTATACATAACAGGTGCTATTTTATTTAGAACAATTTCCCTCTCTCAAATATGCTCTCATCTAGGATATCCTATAGAGGCCCAGCAATCAAAGTGATATATCTAGCATCTTAATAGAACAAGAAGAAAGTAGCATTGACTGAAATACTACTGATGAACTAGGATCCTTTTCAGGAAAGTGGGGAAGCTGAGCCAAGAAGTAGTGAAAACACCTACTAGTTGGGATCATTAAAATGTTAACCCCAAGTTCTTGGTCAAATTCAAGCATGGTTGATCATATTCTACATCATGTTTTATTCCCCCACTTAGCACCACCACCTTTCTTTTCTACTTCTTGTCCTCTACTCTTGTAAAGGGCTGTTGGGAAAAATTAACCAGTTGATACATTTCTTACCAGAGCAGGTATGTCAGCAATGGGTTAAATGTTCCTTTACAAAGAGTTTGTATATAAAGTTTGTTAACTTGTTAAGAGCACTTCAAGAGGAAAGTTCATTTACACTTGATAAGTGTAAGTCATTAATGTAAGATGTACTGCTGAGTTGAATTAAGCAAATCATTTGCAGTTAAAAAAAATAGACTGATCAGAGTAAAACAATTATTTTGCACTCTTCTCAGGAAATGTCGAAGACTGCTAAAACCACGGCTCCTGAAGTACTACTTCTTATCCTACAAAGTTCAAAATCAGTTTTCATTTTCTACATTCATAAGTGGAGATGTGGTTAGTTTCCATATTTCATCTTACCAGCAAGGTTATTTTCCCTGATGATTCAACAATCTGGCATTTCATTTCTTTTTTAACATTATGAACAGGAGAAATAGTGTGTGCGCATGTGGGAAAACCATACAGAAAAGGCTTTAAAAATGAGAGAGATTTTGACTGCGTCAGAGAAACAATTGCAATAATTAGCCAGCCTATTTAAATGTAACGCAGGCAACTAACATTTCTTCCAGTAGAATGAGCTGTCTTGCTCTTAATTACATTGACTTTTCAAAAGTTAGATTAATTCCCACTGAGAACAAAGGTTTCAAGCAAAGGAATGACTAGGTCAGGTAAAAGCTCCTGATCTTGGCCAAGCAGTTTGGGGAAATGTCTACATCATTAAGTTCTGCTGTAAAATAGAGTTGGGACTGTCATTAGTGATATTGTAGCTGATAAGGAATATTTATACTGGTCAAAGGACACATCTACACATTCAATAAGTGCTATACGGGTTTACAGCACAGTAATTTACTGTGCAGTAAAACCACCCTGGGCAGGCATCTACACATGTGGCTCTCTGGGAACAGATTTGCTCTTCCTGGCACTAGCCTGTTCCTGGCATCCTCCAGCCCTGCACCACCCCACTACAGCACCCAGGGAGAGCTGAAGGCTCCAGCCACAGATGAGTACAGCCAGGGACACTCCTTAAAAGCCAGTCCTGTACAGTGCTCCCTGGCCACCTGTGTTTCTGGCCTGGAGAAGTCTCCAGCAGGCTGGCACAGCCCTCTCTGACTGTCACCAGAATCTTTTCCCACTGTACAATGGCTGCTCCACCCCCGTGCCACTGTGCTGCTACTCCCCAATCCCTGACAAGCTGCCTGGATCCCAGCAGGGATGCCAATGATGCACACATGAAAACCGTCACCAATGCCATCCACGAGCTCTTGGGGTTCCCACCCTGCCACCTGTGGGCCTGCCCTGCCAACAGGAACTGGTGGCTGCACATTCTCTAGCACACCTGAGACAACCACCAGCTGATTCAAAATATTTGATTTTGAATCAACATAAAACAAGCCCCTCCCCCCGCCAAGCTAAATGCTTGAGAAACCATCCTGCTCACTTCTTGTCTAAGCTAAGTGATTGGATCAAGAAGATGACTGATGACAAATGAGGCAACCTGTCATCTCCTAGCATTTTTCCGATTTGCCTTGACTGATAGATGGGGTTGTGATGGACAAAGACCTTGAAGTAATGGTAAATAGCACGGACGTCAACATGATTTGGGCTGCATATCAGTCTGGACAAAACTGAAGATAATGATATTCTGGAAGAGAAAGGAAAATAACCACATGGACACTGGACTAAGCAACAATAAAATGGACAGGTTATTCTATCTATGAAGCATCATCACGTGGGCCAATTGCTCCAAGGAAATTGGAAGGATTGTAAAGCTACTCCAAACAGTCTTGAGTGACTAGAAGCCAACATGGAAAAAAAAGGGAAACTTCCTAGGCAGGACCTCTAGCCACTCTGGACATCCATATTCTTACTTCTGCTCAATGCAGCAGAGACATGGACCTTCAAGAAATATGCAACAATACTGGCCTTGGAAATGTGGCTATTTGTGCTCAGCTGATGAGACTGCATGAGCAAGGAGATTAACATAAGAAGAGAAATTCATCAATAGAAGTAGCATGCATCCATTTGGCTACATCCACCACACAGTGGATGACTCTTACTAAGAATTGGCTTTTCAGACTAATGAGGGGCAACAGAAAAAGGGGTAGACCATGAAGGATGTAAATATATGTAAATATATAGCACAACATAATAGTGCAGCAGGCATCTAAAGATCATGTAAGCCAAAGCACAAATCACAGCACACTGGAGAATTAAAACCATAATTGGCCCACATGGTCATTAGACAATTGACCAAGGGAAGGAGCCTGATGAAGCACATGCCTAAAATTGCTTTCCATTAAAGCAAAAGGACTTCAAGTCAGTCAATGATATTTAAGCACAGTGAAAGTACAGCTTTAAGGGTCAGTTTTCTCGAGGATATACATACATACACACACACACACACACACACACACACACACATACATACATACATATATATATACACACACACACACACACACACACATACATATATATACACATATATAGTAGGAGTTTTAAAAAGCCTAAGGGCCTGATTGGGAAGCTATGGATCAACCATGACTTATAGAGTTATCTATAAGTTTGGGTCTCCAATCTCATACTTATTTCATTGACCAGTTGATTTAATTGTCCCATAAAAATATCAGTACTTTCAGGTTTATGGGGACTATCAGATGCAATGCTAAGTTACATTTTCTTTTTCAGTTCCACTCCACTTTCCATATCCATTTCAAGATTAAAAAATATGAGATCCTTTCTATTTCAGTATCCAGCTGCCCCAGGTTTTTAATTTTTGTCTTTTAGGTAATACATTTAACACAGAAATGTATAAAAGAATGATTAAAAAGTAGGGCTGTCAAACTATTAAAAAATTAATTGTGATTAGTTGTGGGATTAAAAAAAAATTAGTCACAATTAATCACAATTTTAATCACACAGCTAAAACCACAAAACTATGCAGGTAATTTGTGCAGTTGGGGATAAGTGTGTGGTATCTGGGCATGGGGAGAATTTGTGAATGTGTGGGGGTTGAGGAGGATATCAAGGCCCCCACAGTGAGGGGAGCAGTGGGGCAGAGGCAGAGGTGAATGGTACCAAGTGGTAGGAGGATCATCCATGAGCATGAGGGGGTGTCTCTCTACCACTGCGCTCACCCACCCCCCAGGTCAGGCACGTGGGGTATGTGCCCCACAGATTTGTGTGTGGGGCAGAGGAAGGCTTCCCACTGAGGGCTTGTGCTCTGTGCCTTGATGCCTTTGCCCTGGGAGCCACAGGCTGTGCTGCACCCCCTTGCACCACCTGGCAGCAGAAGGTACAACATGGTCCCATATGGCTCCCAGGGCAAAGACATCAGGGTGCAGAGTTCCAGCCTGCAGAGTGTGTGCGTGTGCATGCACGCGTGTGTCCACCTTCCTGCTGCGGCAGTCTGGAGCCTGTGCCAGGGCTGCCCTCTGGCTCCTCTGCACTGCCACCACTGCCCCACTGGGTAGCCCAAGGCTGTGGTGCTGGGCACAGGTTCCAAAACCATGTCCACAATTAACACGTTAAAAAAAATGAACGCATTAATTGGTTCTTGCATTAATTGCACACATTAACCCTGACAATTGACAGCCCTAATAAAAAAACGCCAACAATACAGAATGTATTTTACAGAGTCTGTGCAATACAGAATCTTTGGACTCTATGAAAAAATAAAAGAAAGAAGCCTCTCTGCCAGCAGTCAGTCACATCCTGCTTCTTTCCAATGGGGAGGAGGGAAAAATATAAGACAGGAGTCTTTGCTCTCCAGATTCCTATAAGCCAGTGATCCACATTTAGCACCCTGGCTCCCCACCAGCATCCTCCTTCACTGTGTCAGTGAACCTTTTTCTTCCATCATGCATATACTGTATTATTTTCTGAATTTTAGGAGAACAACCTTTGGTATTACAAATAACTCAGGATCATGGAAACAAGAGAGGTATGCACACTACAAACAGTGCGGTAATCTCCACTAATGCTCCCCAGGCAGAAGTGTGGCTCTCTTTGGATTATTTCCAAAAATCAAATGCATCTTTGTCTGCTGTTTTCTTTTCTGTGCCTCTACCCAGGCAAAGTATATTGTTCCTTTGGCCAGGGTGAGCAAGTTTAGTTTTCAATTCTGTTCACTCCAGACTTTGAGTATCTCAGCCTTGGAACTCAAGTTCTGGTTAAATCTGAATTATTCCTCAACTTTTAAACTGCCACTATGAAACAGGTTGACTGGGGAAAAACAGCAGCTCAGGACAGCACACATCAGCAGCTTTGGGGGTCATGCAATATAACACAGGAGACACTGCAAAAATTCAACAGTCAGCTGGTGATGTATTGCTTTCCTTAGTGCCTTTGAAATAGGGCTAGACCACATGCTGCACAATGATATATCGATGCTGCATCCACCCCCTCTTCCCAGATTTGACAAAACTCTTCTGCTACACACTTGATCTTTCATTTTTCTAACCCAGTTCCAGGTCACTACATTCCTCCTTACTTCTGTACTTCAAACCAATTAGTCTGAGGACAACTTTAGGCATTTAACCACTAGCCCATACTGGCCATAGGCTGAAGATGCCTGCTCCAGGGAGGTCTATCTTGGACTGCCTCTCAGCGTGGCAATGTAACAAGAAACTTTAAATACTGAGCCTTGTGCTATATCAGATGAGCAAAAAAGTTGAATCTACAACTACATCTTCTCCACTTCCTTTACAGAGGGAAGTGAATGGCCAAAGAGAGTACAAACAGAGTACTTCTTGCACACCTTTGAAACAACTGCATTGGTCAGTAGTCATTGTGAAAGGGCCTATAACTCATTACACCTAACCCAATGGTTAGATCTTGGAGGATGTGAGCCTCCAAAAGCCAGGCGCAGGTCTAAGGAAGGCAGGACACACTTGCACCTCCCCTTCATTTTCTGGTCCATGCGAAGTTTAAAACCAATTGCCTGGCAGTGGCAGCGGCACTTCTGCTCAGTCAGTGCTGAGGGGGTCAATTGACTTTATGGCCTATTATGCTGTACCTTGGGGCGGGCAATTATTTTGGGTGGAGGGCCACTTAATGAGTTTTGGTGAGCTGTAGTCCCACCCCTTGACAGTTTTCCTGCTCCCTTGTCACCATGTTGGGGCTGCAAGTCCCACCCCTAACCCCTGACCTTTGCCACTAAAAGTCTTTCCTATTGCCCCCCACAAAAATACTCCTGGGGAGGGGGAGCAGTTTCCACCTTAGAACCCGAAAAAACCCCAAATCATACCCTAGAAGTCAAATACCTACTAAAACATATTTTAATTTTATTACAAAAATATTTGCCATGATTTGTGCCTGTATAATGTATATAGAGGTGATTGCATAGTTACTCAAAAATAAATTCTTATCTTTGTAAATTGGGGAGGGGGGTATCATGGGGTGTGGGTGGTGTGGTAGGATGTGGGGGGATTATGAATGGGTGTGGCTATGTATGGGGGCTTACATACATGTGGGGATTGTGGTGGTAGGTATGGGTGTGTGGGATGTGATGTGGGGTGTAGGGACTCCCTTAACTCCTCCCATGGGGCAGCAGTAAGTGGGGTGCTCAGGGCACAGGCACCCAGCTGCCTCCAGTGCAGGAGGTTTCTCTATAGTGGTATGCACCCTCAGCAGGGAAAGCAGCCAGCTCCAGCACATGGAGCTACCCTCCTATGCTGTGCAAGGGGCTCATATGAGTGGCAGGGAGCACCGGCCCAGCAGAGATTGCACTTCTCAGTGCAATGTGCAGCACTGACCAGAGCCACACCCTGCAGGGAACCTGTGCCCTGAGCACCCCCCGCCTGCTGCTGCTACCACCTGGTGGGGCTGCACACCATGTGGGGAATGGAGTGAGGGCTCCCCAATCCCTCACACACTTGCATGCTGCCCACCCGAGCTCTGTGCTGCTGCCTCCCCATGGGCACAGGCCCAGCCCCATGCTCCACACTCCTGCTCAGTTGCAGCCCTGCCCCTACTGCTTCCTTCCTTGCTGCCTGGATCCAGCAGGAGACTGGGGAAGTGGTGCAGGTGCCCATGGGCTGCAGCAGTAGCTGCACGCTGGCAGGCCCAAGCCCTTCTACCCACAAGGGTGGGAGCAAGACACTATGGTATATTTGGGGCTGTGTACATGTGGGCACCTTGCTCTCACCCTTGTGGGCAGAAGGGCTGGGTAGGATGCAATTCATTGGGGGGTGCTGTGGGATGGATAAAAGTGCATGGTGGGCTGGATCTGGCCTGTGGGCCATATTTTACCCATCCCAGCTCTACCTCTACCAGATTCCTTCTAAACTCTTCATGTCCCAGGTGTTAACACCCCTCTCCTGTTTAAAGGTCTTGACCTTCCACCAATCAAGCTATCATTTTTTCTACAATTCTTCTGCCTGTTAGCTGCTCCTGCTAATGAAGCTCCTATTTCAGAGCCCTGCAGACTGTTTAACTCATTCCAATGAAGTCATAATTTTTTTTGCTTCCATCTTAAAGCATGTAATACAGCCCTTGGACCCTAGTATATTAGTAAAGCTTCTAGTTTATTTTGAACTGGAGAAAATGTATTGTTTTATATGTGATGATGCACCTCACCACCTGCACCTTCCTTTCCAAAAGTTTAGATCCACCCATGCCAACAGCTGGCAGCCTGAGATCCTAACTTCTTAGTTCAGGCTGTAGAGACTTGTACATTTAATTCTATAAGCTCCCAGTGTTAGACAAGACAGCCACTGTCATACACACTCCCCTGCCTGCCCTTTCATGGCCAACCACAGTATATGTCAAAGGTCTATCCTAAATCTGGTGGCTTATTTAGCTAGCATTGTTAAGGCACACCAGTCTCTATAGCTAATGGATTGCAAGGAGATGTTGTGAACAGTATCATGTCTGGTCATCTCTGACTCCAACCCAAATGACCAGATACTCATTTACAGTTGCACCAAATGGAAGCAGCCCAAAGCCTTATTTCTAGTGTGAGGCTCAAGGTTTATGCCGCTGGATCGGTATGAGAACACCTACAACCATTTTGCTCCTGTAGGGCACCTAATAGTGAGATAAAGGGAATTATTTTATTATCATGTGAAAAAATAAATTCCAATATAGTCAAACTGCATACAAACCGAAGTACCCCTACCTGGATGTTATTGTATTTCCTTCTATTACAGCCCACTACAAACAAGACCTTAAAAAAAAATAAAAAAAACTTTCAGGTCTCTACCTAAAAACCTTTAAAGTTATAATTCATGTAGCCAAAGTTTGCTCTAAAAGTAGACAAAGTTTTAAAACACGTAAACAGGTTCCTATAAAACTAGGTCCTCCCATGCTTCAGCACTCAGTAGGGAAGCTAGTTTTCCATAAGCAGCAAGTATCAGTTCCAAAGATTATAACAAGCTCAGAGCAACAGCACTACTGTAAGAAGGAAGGGATCCAGCCCTTGTATGGGATGGCAAGATAAAAATATAGAAGGTTATTTTATACCTATGAGCAACTATTCAACACCATGGCATTTAAACTTCTGTCTCCAATTAATCCATCTTCAGCTGAGTCCTGCAAGTTCTTCATCATGGATGCTACCATCATTTATTTCATGGGGATTCATAACTATAGGTGACCCACTGCCACAGGTGAAAAATATCATCTAAAGTTTCACAAAATGAAGTTAACCTGTAACAACTCATCTCCTCCTCTCAGGTACAACATGTGATTTGTTTCTGTCTGGGTCTCTGAGGTGACTTTTTTTTTCCTCCCATGTTAAACCACTTCTCTTCACTTGCAGCATAAAGCAGCAAAAGTTGCTAATGGTCCTCTATCCATAACACTTTAGGGCTCTTTCTGCTGTTCCATGAAGTTTCTGTAAGTGACTTTTTGTCCGCATCTCATCTGTCTTGAGCTTCTCCCTCTCCAAAGTCTGACAGTTCTTTTAAAAACTTATTATATTCCCATCAATACTTACCTTCAACGTGCTACAGTGCAGACAGTGTAACACACAATACAAATGACTTGGCTCCAAAGAACAAAATTCACACAACAGGTTTCTAATAGTTTATTAAGAAAAGACCATGACAATAAGAACAAAGAATAGAGCTTTTAGACCCAGATATTGAAGACCGATCTAATAAACTTGGGCTCCCAAATATTTGTTTAGTATTAATTGAAACTGGTCAAAAGACAGGCAGCTAAAAAAAAAAAAACCCTTCATTTTCTGTGGTATAGTGTTAGCTGTTCAGGGATCAGATATCTCTTTTGTTTTATATCCGGAACAGAGTGGGAGCCACTGACCATGGCTGGGATCCTTGTGCTACTATAAAAAAACCCAAACAAACTGACCATTACACTCATAATTTCATCTTAGCAGTAATAACGTCTGATCATTAGTGCAGCGTTATTTAACCTACATAAAGAGAAGGAAAAGTAGTTACCCAAGTTGGTTTGAAGTCAGGCAGAAGGCAAGATAGAGTGCACCTGATATAACTGAGTCAGAAATGCATAAGTGTTCATGGGCAACAGCTCACTTATTCAAATGCTAAATGAAAGCAGCAAAAGCCTGGTACAGAACAGCCATAGGTAGAATAATGTTTGCTTGCTTCTTCTCTTCCTCCTGCCCCCGCATTCAACTTATAAAATGAGTAGATAGGGAAAATGATGGTAGTTGCAGCACATTTTGATTTTAGCATTTGATTCAATGTCTCTCGAAATCTGACAAATTTGCTTCAGAATGGCTTGGACACGTACACGGGCATGTGGAATGCAGAGTAACAGAACAAAACTAAATGAAGCATTATGATAAACAGGAAAAAACTGACTGAGAAGCTGCTTTGTCATGAGTCTTTAATATTAGAGTTAGTAAACATTTTTCAAATATCAATGAAGTTGCAAAAACAAAAACAAAAGAGAGAACGTATTTCCCCTCCGCCCCCCATTTTCCCCATGTGCTTAATTTCTTTTATTTGGCAAAAAGAAACAGCACATTAACATTCCCAGACGATATTAAATTGTTGTTCAGAGCTCCACACAAAGCAGAAGAATATTACAAAGACATCTTAAAATAATGCTTAGCACCTTGCAAGACTGGCCCTTAAACAAGCTGCATTTTCTGGTTTGTGTGATCACTAAAGCATTTGCAAGATGTCATTATGACCTGGGATACAAATGAAAGGAGTCCTACTAGGAGAGGTCAAGGTCACTCTCAGTTTTCTAATTCCTATAGCTCCTTGATTGATGCATTGTTTAGTCTGACAATGTGTCTACAAGCCAAGCATCAAGTTTAGGTTTTAGTCTATCTTCATGCAACATGCCCTCCTTTAAAATCATCCAGGTTTAGGTGACCCTTCCAGGTATAGTAGAGTAAAACATGGGACTGGAAGGTGCCACCTGTGCCATTGAGTCTAGGTTCTTGCTTTCACACTGTGGTGGGCCAGTCGGGGGTGCTTTTGTGTTGATCCACCCACCTCACTGCACCCGACCACCTTCCAGGCTCCAAGTGCCTCCCTGGGGGCACCTCATGTCTGGCCAACCCCCTTCCTGGAGAGCATGTGCTAGCCTGGGGGTAGAACTGCCACCACCCAGGGATGGGCTTGATTTTGGCTATGAGCCCCCTGGGAAACACAGGCCTAGTAGCCCTTGAGAATACTTGACTCACTTTAAGAACTTGGGATGCTTCCCTCAGTTGGAAGCACAAGTAGTGGTCTCTCTTAGTCAGCCAAACCAAGGGGACCCTAAGGCATAACTTAGACCCACTCCCAATAAGTGGGAGCATGCTAGGTACACAGGAGAACTTTATCGGTTACAAGGGGTAGGGTTGGACTAGGGTACAGAGTTGAGTAGTATCAGAGAAATCCCACAGAGCAAACAGGGTGGCTGGAGTAGACTTTGGTCATGCATCTGAGTTACTGCAAGCTATATGTCGGGTAGCTTACTCACAAGTATCATCCAGAGGCAGGTGGCGATTCCCTCTGGAGGCAGGCCATTCCTTGATCGTGAGTTTTGAGAGAGAAAGCAGGTTCAGATGGCCCAGCTCCTATCCCTCTCTGAGTTTTTCCTCATAGCTGCTACCCCCTCCTGGGCAGTCCTTTGCTTATACAGCCTTTTGACCTCATTTACCTGGTTCAATGGAAGCCAGCACCTGTTGGCTGTTAGCCAAGCAATTTGAAATGCCTCACTGGCTGCTGGGCAGACTGGCAGTCTCTAGCTCACCAGGGAGCCCAAACCCCTCACCCAGGTACATGATGCGTCACATAGGCAGAGGGAGCGGGTTTTCCCCCTCGCTCAGGAATGTATCCAGCTCAGGTAACCTAAAGAGATAGGGTAAGGTGTGTACCCTCTTCAGGGCCCATCCTACCCAAATTGCCACAGAGCAGAGTTTTTGAGGAGAAACAGAGGTGGCCTTCTGCCACACACACAGGCAATACTTTCCTTAAGAAAACCCAAGAGAATCCTCCCAAATCACCACCTCAAAACTAACTCAGGTTTATATGTTTTACTCATTTTTGAAAAGGAGAACAGAACAGTCATGCTGGTCTCCCTGATTTTTAGATTACAAGTGGTGCTAGAATTTGAGAAGAAACTATTCTATTATGGCCATTTTTCTCCCTAGTACCAACTATGGCCACAAATGAAATTGAATTAAAGGTCTTATATTCATGTCAGTGTTGTTAAAAAAAAAAATCTCATTATCTCCAAGCTCTCATCCTATGTTGGTTCATGTAATTAAACTTTATGCTTAGGCTCATTACTTTCCAATTTTCTTCTCTTTTATCAAGGTGCATTTTCTACAAAAATTCTTCTGCTCTTCTTTGGTAATATAGATTTCTTGTTACTTTGTTGAAGTCACTTTTGAATAAATCGGTACATGCTTTTTGGGAGTTATTTTACAACCTTTTACTTTTACTTTCTTGCCTTCCCACCTTTCTTCACTCGTGTTTTGCACTCAGAAATAAGATAATATGAAAATGTTTTTAAAAGTGTAGCTCCAGTAAAAAAGAGAAACCCTTTTTTCTGCTGAAAATTGCTTTTTTTGCAGTTTTGGACCACTGGCTAATGTCTTGGATCTCTTACACAAAGTACAATAAGCAAACTGAACTGTGCATCTGTGCTCCTATCCTACACTGTCTGCTGCAAACATGAAGACAGTTCCAAACAAGGTGCAGCTTTTCCTCTTTGGCAAACCTGATGGAATGAGACTTGCTGGATATGAAGAATAAGCCACACAAATAACATCAGCCATTTCTTGGAAGTCCTGTTTCACATTTAGACCATGCTGTCAACAGGATTAACTGTATCAGAAGACTTCGTGCAAGTGATCATATTTTCCTATAAATGAATGGACACAAATACAAATGTTGATACTGAAACTCTCTCTTTTGCAAGGGTGGAAATCATGAGTAGCAGTTTTATTCAATGAAACTATAAGACTGTAAAACAAAAGGATGTGCCCAAGTACAAGAAGCTCTTTATTACTTGCTTACATTTTAAGCACATGCTACAATCCTACCAAAAATAAGCACAGTCTAAGCAGTCATGATGGATTTCATTTATTTACATGTCTTTTTGCTATGAGCTCTTGTCTAATGCCTTCACCCCAGTCCTTTGGTCAATGGGCAGATTTTGGGGCTTCTTTACCAATCACCATTCACCCTTTTGCATATGTTCATCTCCGTTACATGTTATCTTCTACATTCCAATCTGGTTTTTTGTCCCAAGTCATACCATCTTACACCCTTTTTGGGCCCCTGTATCTTACCTTGTTCCTCATTGTAGCTGGTTCACAGCACACTGACTTACTTGCTGCTTTTTACAGAAAATGGTTGACACAATTAAGATGGTTACTTAACATAAGCAAATAGCTGGCTTAGCTGTCACTCTGCCTTGTGGTCAGCAGCTTCACTAGGCTGCAGGTCATGCCTTTATTCAGCTGCAGATCCAGTGCTCCCCCCCCAAAATTACATAGTGTTACCCCAACACTAACTATTTAAGACTATGATTCTGAGTTTATGCAAGGAAGAAATATTTCCTGTTACATAAAAGATTGATTGCACAACGAAACAAGGGCAAACTACAGGGCTCAAGTCACTTGAAACAAGGAAAGAAAGCAGTGGAGAAAATGTTGAGCAGTTTGGTGTGGAGTTTAGGAACAGGTAGGATGGAAATGGGTGCGGAAGAAAAAAATACTTTCCAGGTTAATTTGTGTGGCCCAAATTCACACCAGCATAGTTCTGGGCTCCTATTTTGATTTCACAGAAAACACTTATCAATTCACAGTGGAAACAGAGCTCTACAATACTGCAATAGCCAAGAGATTAATCTCAGTAATTTTCCTTAATGCATCCAAGTAAGGGATTCTCTGATATTACACCTGAACAATACACCGACTAACACATTAAAGAACAAAAAAGATAAAGAATCCCCAGAGAAGAGAAATCACCACCACAAGAGAGACACGAAGCGTGTTTCTACACAAGTTACTGGTCTGCCTTTTAAAGACTAATTTCCTAGTCTGTATAATGGTCACACAACAAGAAAAAGCAATCAACTATTCAGCCCTCTCAGGCAAACCCAGCTATTTGACTAATTGTTTAATCGCCAAGAAATCATAATATGATCATAATACATTGACAGTAAATTTATGGAGGTGTCCAGATAATGGAATATAATCAAGAGTAGATTATAACAATGTAAAATGGATGCATATTATTTAAAATGAATAAAATGTCAGCACAGATTAGTAAATCACCAGGAAAAAAGTTTTGATTATTCGCTACGTTGTCGAGGCTTTGGCTGGTCTGCTAAACATTAATGGTATCTGAGGAAATGAATTTATGAAAAACTGAATGGGTAAGGGGAGAACTAAGAAAACATCCACACTTGAAGAAAAAAATGTCAACTGTGGACGATAGAAATTATGAGGTTTTTTTGGCCTTCTGTTATGGTGGAAGGGGGAATTAGTGCTATCCACAGTCCCATGAGACTGCATAAGGACTCTGGGATTTACCTCCATTTGTAGTCCTGAACCAAAAACAAAGAAAAATGTACAATAATGGCACTAATGCCTTTGTGTAACAGATACTTCCCAGCAGCTCCCCCATCCCCTTTTGAAGTAGCTCAAATATATGTTTGATCAAGACTTCCCTTTTGCCTCAATTTCTTTGGAACAGCTTCAACAGGCTGTGAATCTCAATAGATGGGCACCACTCCTACTGTTCAGAGTAACCTTGTTACATGTTACACTGTGAGCCACACACATGCTGATGGGTGTTAGCGCACTTGGTGTTGAGCCTTGTCTGTATTTGGAAATGTTAGGCTCTTCTAGGAGAGAGGAAGGGAAGACTAGTTTGCGTCCCTGACCTGCATTCTGGGGGGAAACGGGTTCAGTTCGTCTCCCTACAGGATTTGAGCAAGTCATAAAGCCTACCCAAGCTTCATTCCCCTATCTGAAAAATGAGGACATTAACACTTCTGTACCCCAGAGGGGTACTGCGAGAATTAATACATTAAAAATACTCTCCGATCTGATGTGATCAGATAGGATAGCAATGGAGGTTGTACATTAGAGGTTGCTTTGCTGAGTGAAAACAGGGAAAGAAAAATACCAGAGATATATTGTTCTGGTGTTCAAAAAGCCTTACACTGCGTGAAGGCACGCAACCTTGAGACTCTGCCATTTCATGTTATTTTTGATTACTTCGCCCCTCCAAAAAAGGACTGTAAATTAACCCAAAACAACACACCTATTTTCTGCTTCACTTGGACAGACACTCAGCAGGAGTCCCATCTGCATTGACCATTGTCCTCTCACACTGTCATTTTTTTTTTTTTTTGAAAAGAAAGATGCACCAGCCTCATAATATATGGACATATACCTTGTCCTGAAATGATCTCAGAAATGTAACTTCATAGTGGAGGGAAGGGCATGCAGCAACAAGTCTTTTGGTGTATAAAACTCAGGTTCCTTGTCTGTGCCATGACATGTTCACCACATCCTTAAATTTGATCTCTCCTTCTCCACAGCAGACATATCACCAGAGGCTGTTGAACTATGGCATATGTAAAAAAAGCAAAATGAAACCATGATTGGCAAATGCAAGTGGAGGCAT
Source organism: Crocodylus porosus (assembly GCF_001723895.1). Classification (NCBI taxonomy): domain Eukaryota; kingdom Metazoa; phylum Chordata; order Crocodylia; family Crocodylidae; genus Crocodylus; species Crocodylus porosus. The sequence continues at coordinate 6,760,133 of NW_017728948.1, read as the reverse complement.
TTTTATTTGGTTTCTTCCCCCACCAGTGAACTTCAAAAACCTTGAATTAACCTTATCGACATAGCCTAATAAATCCATTCATTTTCCAGTGCCAGCTGAAGTGGACCACACCTTCTCCTAAACAGAGCGGGGAGGCAGTTCAGGGTAGTGGTTCAGGGATTGGGTTAAGAAAAGGTAAAAAAACCCAAAACAAAACCACAGGCTGAGGCAGCAGGTGGAAGCAAAGGATGAGGAACAACTCTCTTTGGAATTCAGGGCAAAGATCTGAAATCTAATGCAATTAAATCAATCGTATTTTCTCACATACTACATGCCCCCAAATAAAGACACTCACCTTGTTCTGTCTGGGACGGCACAATGAAGGAAGAAAAGATATTCTTCCAGCGTCACGGCCAAAAGCTGACCACATTGAGTAGTGGCAGAGTCTAGTCTTTTCACAGCTGCTATCAGATCAGTGAAGGAATAGGAAAAAAAAAAAAGAAATGATCCCATCAAAATAGCAGGGCAATAATCATTATTGTTCTATATTATAATCAGAGAGACTAGAGAAAGGTTAGAGAAACTAGAAAGGAAGAGGTTTTCTATGTACATCTGCACCCTCAGATAAAACATGTGTGTTCCCAGGACAACATTTCTTTAGAGTCACGGCATGCATGCATAGTACATAAGCAAAAGAGAAATGAATGCAGTCAGGAAGGTTGAAGCCTCAGATAATACGGCATGAGTGGTTACTAGATTCATATTATTTATATAACAGCTAATGCATTCAGTGTTTATTGATTCACTTGACTGATACTTACTCGGCACGCATAGTAAATAAAACATCTGGGAAAACAATACATCATTCCCTGCTATTTATGCACAGGCATTCAAGGAATTCTTACAAAGCCATAATACAGGGCAGCCTAAACACCGACATAATGCATCAAATATTTTATAACCCGCAATAGCAAACTTGATTGCTAATGCATTTATATCACATGCAGAAGATGCTAAAAGAACATCATATAGAGCTGCAAAGTCAAGTACGCACAAGTTAAGAAATTCACTTCCTCATACGTATGCATTCAATTTAATTTGCGTGACCATGCCATGCTGACCATAGGTCTCCTCCTTCCTTTGATGCACAGACCGGGTGGCGTTCACTTCCAACATCTCTATTTAATATTTTGGCTTTAATCTTCCCTGTTCAACGGGTAGCCCTACACCTTGTTTCCTACATATTCAACTTGCCCCTTCAGGCAAAATTATTAAAATTTTCTAAGGGGCTGTTCTTCTGTGCTTATCACTATAGCAACCAAAATATAGCACAAACATTCATTCATTAAATAATTTTAAAGCATCCCTATAGGATGAAGAGGCAGGGAGGATTTTTGTTTGGTTACTGTTTAAACAAATAGGGAACTGAAACGCAGGAGATTAAAGCCAATGGTTTTAGCAAGATTGGGGTACCTGCTTTGACTTATTCAAAATACTTTGTGTCACACTAGGCTTTGAACAGTCAAAGCACAGCTTCCATTACAGAAGTGCTCAGCTCAGTGGGACTCAAGGTTTCAACTCAGGCATTGGGGACCACATCTGGCCACCTATGACATGTTTGATGTAAAGGCCTTGCCCAGAATCACAAACGCTCTGTGCAGCTCGTCAGTACAGCATCTGTCTTGTTGAACCAGGAGACAACAGTTTTGCTCCCCTATCTCATTCACTATATACCTTCTACCACCACCCAGATGGGAGCGAGGCAGGGGTCCTTCATTTAACTACCTTCACCACACAACTCGAATGCACCTCCAGAACAAGTTCTTCCCATGTACTGAATGAGGCGTGGGTCCAGCAGAAAAGCAAGCATGTAACCATGCAGAGTCTCTCAAATTGCATAGGCACATGAGGACTAAATAAGGATTACACAAGCACCCTTAACTCTAGCATTTCCTAACTTGAAGGGCTTGGCTTTGAAAACTTATTAGTGTTTAACATAATAATTTGGGGCACAATTTTCTAGGTTATTTTTATTTTTAAACAGGAAAAATAAGTAGGAACACACCTTCCCCACTAAAAAGCCTAGAAATGTCAGAACATGGTATTAGGGCTGTATGAAGCTTCGATCCCTGATTTGATTTGGCAGAGATTCGGACCAATTCAGTGGCCAAATCCAAATTCAATCACAGGAAGCTTTAATGTCTCTGAATCAATTCAGAGAGGAAAGGTGGGGGTGTGGAGCTCTACATGAAGGAGGAATACACATCCTCATCAAGTAGCACAGTGTCAGAGGAGGGGCACACTGAAGTGCTCTGGGTTAGAATACAAGGCAGTCAAGCGGAAAGGGATTTAATGGTGGGGTCTACTACAGAACACTCGACCAAGGTGAAGAGCTAGACCAGGAATTCTTAGGTCAGCTCACAGAGGTAGTTAGGTCAAAGGACGTGGTCCTCATGGGTGACCTGAACTTTCCAGGCATCTGCAGGGAAGAGGAGTCAGCCAGGTCTTACCACTCACGTAGGTTCCTAGCCAAAATGCAGGACTTCCATGTAACCCAGGAGGTGCACAGCCCCACTAGGGGGGATGCCTTGTTGGACCTAGTGCTGGCCATGG
>NW_017728948.1:6736404-6755301 GCF_001723895.1 Crocodylus porosus | reverse complement strand
CAGCCTCCCCAGTTCAGCGACTGCTGCCTCCTGGGTCTTGTGGGGCACCCAGGGTCCCCTGGTGCAGGATTGCTGAATCATGGAGGCACAGGAAGGCCCCCCAGCTCGCTCCCTGGCAAACCCAGAAGCAGTCCAGGTTCACTTCCAAGCATGCTGGAGAGCCCTCCGTGCTTCTGTGGGATGCTTCATCTGCCTCAGCGCCGTAGCGATCACGAGCCATGCGGCTACCTCAACAGATGTAGAAAAAGCTTTTAAAGCTGTTCCTGTGTCTGAATCTCTGATTCACTGAATCAGCATTGAATCATGAGATTTGGTTGAATCGAATCAGGGACAGTGATCTGAATCACAGTCCCCGATTTGGGTCGAATCTGAATCTGAATCGAATAGGGTCTGTTTTGCACAGCCCTACATGGTATCACAGTGATATCCAATAGCACTGTAACTGAGGGATAAGTAGGTTGTCACCCTTCATGTACACCAATGCTAGAGGGGGAACAGGACACTTCTCCGATTGCTTTCACAGGTAGTTGCTGTAGACAATGGAACAACACAATGCAAGAGTCCTGCTGGCTTCCATTCCAGACTCTGCAGGGGAAAATTGCTTTAATTTGTGTAGTTTCCATCTTCGCTTCAGTGTGTGTCCACCTTCTTCCACCCTCCGAAATGAAATCCTTTTGCCGTGTTTCTGTTAACTGATCCCACCATTTTTCCACCTGCCTACTTCATTCTACTTTCTACTGCCCAAGCTCCTCAACATAGTCTGAGTACCTTTGTCCAAATACTCCTATACTCTCTTCCTCTCTCCCCCTTCCACCCTTCTATTCCCTTCTTCAGGCTAAGACACCCACCCGCTGCTCACTGTTGAAACTTTTTCTCCTACACATCAGTCTGGTCCTTTCAGCAAGTAGGAAAGATGTGTAGAGAGAATAATCAATCAGTCTCCCTGATCTCATTTCTGGTTCTTGGATACAGACACAGCACACAGGAGACTTTCCCTGCAATTACAGCTCTGGGTGCATTTAGCACAGACAGAATTTGGGGGGAGCTTTTGAGCAGAAACCTTCTAGCAATCGTGTTGGAACTGCAATATGCAACACAAGAAATCCAGCTTAAGGATCTGGCATGCCAAAGCAATACAAAGCTCCTCTGCTGACTCATCCTGTTTTCAGGTGCTTGGACTCCATATGGAGGTGCATGGCAATTACTTATGAGTCACACTGGCACAGTGCTGTCAACCTGTCACAGCAATCTATCACATTTGAACTTAGGGTTAGAGGCTCAGCTGCCAGCAAGGAGAAATAGGCAGCACACACAGGAATATTAAAAAGGGCGGGGGGAAAGATTAATAGATCTTTTTTTTTTAAGTTAAAAGGTCCAATAGAAGCTGAAATAAATTTAGATTAGAAAACCCCATAGATTATTTTGGAGTCATTCTCTCTCCTTTAAACCCCACAGGAATTAGAGCAGGTCTTCACATCAGCTAAGCGTCCAGGCTAAACCAATCCAGGCAAATACCAGTGTAAGCTCCCTAGCTCAAATGCTTCTAGGCAGGGCAGGTCCCTATGTGGTCTTTTGGCTATTACAAGCTACTACAATGATTCAGAACTGGAACAAGGTGAACAATCCCCATCCACAGAAAAGGTCATGTTGGATAGGCCTCTGCAGGAGGTTTAGTCAGCGAGGATCCTCCTTTGAGCAGGGGTTTGGACTACTTTCCTAGCATCCTAATTCTAGAGAACTCCAAAGCTTGTCTAAAGAGGAAAGAGATTAAGGTTGTGACTGTACAGAATAAAGATGAGCCTATCTCGTACCTTATGTCACTGTAACATCTGAACTGCACACATGTAATAAGATTATCCTCTCAACACTATGAGCCAAGTGAGTATTATTATTCACATTTTACAGATGAGCATCTAAGGAACAGAAAGAGCACGCAACTTTTTAAGATCATATACAACACTTGTAGTGGATCCAGAAATTAAAACTGGAGTCCCCTTCATGTGCAAGTTGCTAAAAGATAAACATTTTATGAAGCACTAATTGATAATGCAGTATTACCAGATTCTGCTTTTTATGTAGTACAGATGGTTGGATATTTGCAAACTAAATTTCAGATCATTCATTAGAATGGCTAGGCTTAAAGAATTGCAAACATATTTATAATATCTTAGGTTTCCTTATTCTAGTTCGTGTATTAAAAATCAGGAGATACAACATTATTTTTTTACATTTTCTTCTATTATTTTTAAATGCATTACTTAATTATGCATACAAATATATTCATAAACACAATAAATGTGTGCAGAAAAGGGCTTTAAAGTCTGAAAGGACACTAAAGTACATTGCAGCACTTAGAGTACTAAACTAGTGACTGTGCCTGAGGACACATTGAAGTTACTGATGCAGAAAGCTGGATTTTCTCAAAGTAGATCTGTTTTTAATCCTTTAATACATATCTTTGGCCAAATAATAGCCTTTCCAATCCAACCCCTTCCTTTTCCCAGTGAAAATGTTGCTCGTGTACAGTGTCTGCACAGCTCAGGTTCAAATGACCTGAGTATCATGTCCCTTTTGGTTCCTATATGATCCCCATGCAGAATGGAGAGCTGAGAGTATTGAGGTTTTGCTTTGATGATGACTTCCTATATGGCCTTGAAGCCACATACACATGTTATTAAACCTCTACATGCCTTCTTTCCCCCAGCAACACAATGGCATTGCTTACTGGCAAGCAGTCACTCCTATCACGGTTTAGGTGGGAACTGGAGTACCTCAGACAGAGTCACTTCTTAATACCCCTGGTCCTAATTCATTATGGTAGAAGTATAGGTTTATTGTGACTTTGGGTGGCTACTGGTTTAGGCAGCAGCTGAGCAGGGGGGGTTGAGAATATTGTTATCTCCTAAGTACAGGAGCCAGTAAGGCTGTTAAATACCTTCTCAATGGAGTCATAAATGATGGGTGCATTCAACAGTGCCATCCCAGTAGCTTGCAGCTTCCCACTGTTGCAGACATGGGCAGCCATTTCTGATATTAGTGTCTGAAACACCCTCCGATGCACATATAAAAGGCAATAGTCTTGGAGGGGATAAAAATCTTCACACATCAGGAACAAGTCAAAGGTTAAGGGTGGCTAAAATTTGGAATGGGCTTCCAAGGGAGGTGGTGCTCTCCCCTACCTTGGGGATCTTTAAAAGAAGGCTGGATAGGCATCTGACCCCAGCACTCTTTCCTGCCCAGGCAAGTGGGTTGGACTCAATGATCTGTTGAGGTCCCTTCCAACCCCAGCATCTATGAATCTATGAAAGTCAAGCCCTATGTCTGGTCTGTCCAACTTCTAAGGGGCCAGGGGCATTGGGCCCTAGGGACTACATGTCCCCTGTCCTGACACATGGAGCACCCAAATGCCCCCCTGCTGCTCCCTGAACCCCGTGCTGCTGCTCTCCATGCCCCCCCTTGCTACACTGAACGTCATCACAGCATGAATATGAGCCTGTAGTGCGATGCTGTAGCCCGTAGGGCAAATAATACTGTCGCATGCATCAACCAATGCACCTCCAACAAAACCAAGAAAGTGATTCATCCACTGTACTTAGCACTGGTGAGACCACAGCTGGAGTACTGAGCCAAGTTCTGGGCACCACACAAGGACTTGGACAAGCTTGAGGGAGTCCAAAGAAGAGCAACCTGTATGATCAGAGCCTTACATGGCAAGCCATACAAGGCAAGGCTGAGGGATCTGGGACCCTTCAGCCTGAAGAAAAGAAGGCTGAGAGGGGACCTGGTAGCAGCTTACCACTACACTAGGGGAGTACATCAAGGACTCGGTGAGCAACTGTTCACCAGGGCGCCTGAAGGAAAAACCAGGAGTGATGGCCACAGACTCCTGGAAGACCAATTCAGGCTCAACATCAGGAACAAACTTCTTTCCAGTCAGGGTTTCCAGGCTGTGGAATAAGCTCCTTCCAGAAGTGGTGCAATCACCTACCCTGGAAATCTTCATAAGGAGACTGGATGGTCAGCTTGCTAGGGTAACCTGACCCCCAGTTATCTTTCCTGCTTGGTGCAGAGGCCTGGACCCAATGGTCCTCCAAGGTCTCTTCTGGCCTTGCAATCTATGAATCACCTCCTAGGGATGGCTGGGGCAGGAGCAGCGGCAGGAAGGGTAAGCCAGAGAGAAGAGGAGACTGGAGCCTCCACCTCCTACTGCAGCTGGTGCAATGGGTTAATAGCAGCTAGGCATGGCTGCCAGAGTTGCATGTATCCTGTGAAATGCCACTTGGGCAGCCCTGCTTTAAATAATAGGCCTTTAGGAGGAATTTTTCCTTGATGCAACATAACTGCTTAGAATGCAGTTTCTTGCAACTTCCTTTGAAGTAACTGGTACTGACCAGTGCCAGAGACAAGATATGAACTAGATGAAGCATCAGTCTGACCCAGAAAGAAGATTCCTACATTCCTCTGAATAGTACTTGTCTAATGGAAATATTTGCTCCCCAAATCAAGAGACAGAAATTACAAATTATCTTTGAATTCTGACCCCTGGCGTTCTATTGCTCGTATTTTTGGACAATCTACTGAGCTGGATGAGGACTGAAGTGTCAGTGCACAGCTAATCTTATTTTCTGCGGTTGAGGACAAAAAAAATCATCTAATTAAATCTTAGGCTCAGAAATCATTATTCTGTTCAAATAATCTAAATAGCAGGGTGTAATTTTAATTATTATAACAGGATGTAATTGTGACTAAATTGAGGAGTTAATTATTCACAAAATAATTGTGCTATTCTTCCACAAATAAAATGAAACAAAATGTATTTTGTGGCTCAGAGGTTTAGCTAATGCTAATAGAGCCACTATATTTACTGATGTGAATCTTATTCAACAGTCAAATGAGTTCCAATCAATTTTTTTTCAAATAAGCGACATGTACAAAATAGAAGCAGCAAATTAGATAGATGTCATCTATTGGCTCTTATGGGAAATAAGAAATCCTGATACAAGATCAAATTAGTTTACTCCAGTTGTATGAAGGGATGATAGCCAATACTAGTCAATTAGTTTTTTCTTGTAATTCAGAAGTCTGAACTTGAGCATTGGGAAGACAACCCCAGTAAGCCCATCCTCAATGCAACTTGCATGAAAATGTCTGCCCTGATTTTCTGAATGAATAATTTGCAACCACATGGGCACATATGCTGCACATGACTCTGACAGATAAAGGAAAAAAGGCTGGATTTAGGTGAAAGGTGAACCTCTGTAAATACAGAAGTTCATGGAATTGCTCTGGATCACTGGTATAAACGATGAGAATATTGCCCTATGTGGTAATGAACAGATAATCAGCCCCAAAGTCCTTATGGAACTTGGCCACATAATTGCAAATGGAATCGCTCTCATAACCAAAGCGACAAGCCTCCACAGCAGTTTAATGAACAATGGGTGACCAGGAACAAGCCCCAGGCACCCACTTAGAGGGGTCTCTTGAACAGCAGCTGGCATTTCCCCTTCTAGCATTGACACTTAGGGTGATGACATTGCCTGTTAATGGCCATTGTCTGTCAGTGCCTCTGGACCTCCATTATCTGAACTAAAAATGCCCTTGCAATGTAAATCTCAAACTGATATGGTCGCTGAGGCCAGTTATTAGCCTAACACATAATCACATCCACTAAACCAATATACCCTTACTTAAGAAAAGCTCCCGCTGACATTAATGGAAGGTTTTGGGGGTTCTTTTTACCTGAATCTGTGCATAGTGAAATGCTAGTCTTTAGAAAGTCAGGCATCCCTGGGCAGGTCTGCAAGAGATGTTTACTGTGGAGCTGCCTAATCAGCTCTGCAGTAATGTCTCCGTGTCTGCATGTGCAACCCTATTAGGCCATAGTAAGCTAATAAATGGCCCACAGGATTGTACTTGTAAATAAAGTACTATCCTGTGGAGGCATTATTTACTGCCCAGCAATGCACATGTGGATGCTAGCTGGGGCATGAGGGTGCTACAGTTCAGGGCTGCCTGCCAGCTAACCCCACATGACCCAGCCAGCTCCTTCACTGTGTGTTCAGCTGGGTTGGAGCATCCCCAAGCTGGCAGGCTGACCCCAGCCCAGGCTTCCTGCAGTGTGCTGTAGTTACAGGCACATGTATAAACTCAGTGCCCAGGAGCAATAAATTCCAATATGATATGTTTATTGCTTTGCATTAATTGCACATATAGATATGATCCCTACTAACCAAATTTTAACTCCACACATAATCACAGCAGAGCTGTGCAAATAATTGCTTTGTCAGCTGCAGCTGCTCTGGGAGTGGTGTGATACCACGTGTGTCCCACCACTAAGCTGAGCCATGCCCCCTGCCACCAGGGATGGCTGAACGGGTCAATCCCCCTCTATGCCCTGCCACACCCCCTGCCACTGGATGAGGGGGGCCCTGGTCAGGCTGGGTGGTGGGAAGATCGGAGGCCAGGCCATGTGCGTCCTGCCACTGGGCTGAGCCATGCCCCCTTTCCTGCCCAGTGGTGGGATGCCCGTGGCACTGTGCTGCTCCTGGAGCAGCTGCAGCACGGCTCAGGGCACAAAGTGCAGAGCACAACAGCAGCTGCCTCTGTCCCACACACAGATTGGATGGGCACGTGCCCCCCGGGTCTCTGCCAGGGTGTATGCAGCAGCGGGAACCACCCTGCATGCCTGGACACCTGCCTCTGCCTTACTTCCTCCCTCACCACAAGGCCTTGCTCTGCCCCCCTTCCGTCTCCCGCTGGGCAGGGTGGGGGAGTGGTGCGCAGCAAATTATGAGTTGCACTTTATTACAAAAAGTGATCTTGTACTTAAAGAGATTGGAGACCACTGCTCTTAGGCTTCAGATGTCAGCATGTCAGAAGCCCGGGAAAGGGATGCTGAACCCGCCCCCCACCCCGCCCTCCAGTGGAGTGGATAAGATGGGCTGGTGGTGTGCCTTCTGTCCATGGTGGCCTTGGGGACCCTCCTGGAGACACAGAAGGGGACAGGAAGGAGGAGAAGAGTGGGGAGGGACCCTTTTCAGGGACCCCAAACCCAGGCCCCCTCTTGGAGCCCCTGTCAGGGAGGAAAAGAATGGGGAGGCATGAGGTGGAGAAGGGATGGGGAGGAGGGACCCTTTGTTACTCTCAAATCTCTGCTTTTGTATTCTCCTTCCCTCCTGATGATTCTTGATCCACGGCTGTTGCTGGATGATCTCTCTGTATTTTTCACACATCCACATAGCACATCAAATGCACACATACTAATTTGGTCTTTCCGAGTTCTCTCCTAATTTGCTCTGTACCCCAAAAACCAGGACTCAGCCCTCCCCGCCCCCACCCTCCTGCTCTGAGGCCTTGTTAGCTGGTGCCACCTTTATCTTATGTTATGAAACAGTGTGACAAGGGGAAAACTCGAGGCTAGATCTCAAGTCGGCTGGCCCACATGCCTAGGGCTGTCTGGCCTGACTCAGCTACCACCACTTGAAAGTTAACATGATTTATTAGGTGGGAGGCTGCCCTTACACTACCCTGCTGCCAGTGGGTGCTATCCCCAGCTCTGAACCTTCCCTACACCATGGTCCATGCCTCGAAGATGGCATCGATATTACAATTGCTCCCTGGTCTAACGCTGGGGCAAATTCAGTCCACCATTAGGCTTCATTCACCCTCACTCCACCCCGCTTCCACAGGGGCCTGTAGCATACTGCCCATTACTGGGCCTCACTCCACTGCCCTTGCTCCCTTTGAGCATCCCCTTTTGGGTCATTGGTTTTCATTACTTGCACACTGGTAGGACATGCACAATTCTTCAGTTCCCTTGAGGTCACCTGCGCTAGGTGGCCTGATCTTACGTCAAATATCAGACTGACTCTGACCCAAGCCCCTCACCAGACCCCTCGACTCTGCTGTCATCCATGGGGTTTGGCCCCTGTACTCTCCTTTAGACAGCCCTTGCTGCCCTACTCAGTACCACCGTGATGCAGCCTTCAAGTATCCCCCAGTGGCCATACTCTGCACCCAACACATGCAGTCCTTCAAGTGCCCCTTTTGCACTTTGTGGGCCATCACAATAACCCTTCGCAACAAAAGTGTCTCCTCCAGGGCCTCTGGGATGAAGGATCCCAGAGGCCCAGTAGTGGGCTCAGGTGCCTACTACTGGGCGTACTTGGCTCCACTGCTTCACTACTCCCACCACACTACCCACAAAATGGTGGGGGCCAGGGCTAAGGCATCCCTACCCATCTTTTACCGAAGGGAGTAACTGGCCTGATATTTTGGGGGCGCTGTCCCACCACAGACAGTTCTGCTAGACCCCCCTTATCTGGCAGGGTGCAGTTTTAGGTCATGCCCAAAACCAGGAGCCTCCAAACCATCCCCCTAGCTCCTGCTCTTACCTCCAAGATGTTCCTGAGCCATAGCTCAGCCAGCTGATGTTTCTCTCTTGGCGGCTGACGGCAAACTGCTGCCTGCTGCCTCACCCTATAAGTATTGGGTCCTAAAATGCCCAAACTAATCAGGCACCTGCTGCCTGCCTGCCTTCAACCCTTAAAGTGGCAGGCACCAAAGGTTCACTGCTACAAACAGTATGGTACATGCCCCCAGTTCACAGCTGGGTGAATCCATTGGCCTTGGTGTGTTAGATAGCATGTCTGCTTCAAAGGCTGAGTGAAACTGTGCATGTGACCCAGGCTTTTTAGAAATCAGTTAACCCCTGCTGCCCATCCTGAACCATTCTAATGCATATTCGTACATGTATACACACACAAAAACCAATTTCCAAAAAGCAAGCCTTTAAATATGATTTTTAAGCCAACAGAATCTATATGAAAAATCCTCAAACAATTGCAACCCACACTAAAAGAAGACCCAATTCTTAAAAAGATCTTCCCAGAACCACCTACTCTAGCCTTTAAACAAGCACCAAACCTCATCGTTCTCATCACCAGAGGCAGACTTCCTATGGCTCAAAACAATGGATCCAGACCATGCCAGGACAACAAATGTAAAACCTGACAACACATCTCCACCACCCCTACAATAATTACACCCCATAACAGAACCGTCACCATTCCTGGATCTTACACCTGTGTCATATGCACACCATAATGGTGGCATTGATACGCGAGGCACCAAGATGGTAAGCCCCACCCTTCTTCCATGCAACCATCAGAAAAGGGTAAAACAAACGCTGCCATACCATTACTTTCATTGCCAGAGCGTCACCAACATAGGTGAGGTCAGCTAGTCTGCAATGCCAAATAAGGCCGGGACACAGAACCCTAAGAGGTGATAGGTGAAAACAGCCAGCTCACCACTGAGCGCGTCACCTGAGTGATATAAGGGAGCGCACAGCCGTACCCAGGCGAGGTCGTTCATCACCCGCTTCGATTATCACAAGGGACGCTAGCCTGATCACCTAGCTTCCGCCTCCCATTCGCGATTAGCAACCGCCGAACGCTGCTTCATTGCTGGCCCCGACTATTTCTCTGCATCTCGTTTTGCTCCTCATTGCTCACTGTGAGTAAATAAACCTCTACCTTCAACTACTCTCCGTCTCTGTGACTATCACCTCACCTCCAGGCTCTTCGGGCGACGTGAGCTGGACTCGCATTAACCGTCCTATAGAGAGCTAATCGGCCCTTTTAATCCCTCTATTCCAGTCCCTTGTGCTGCGATCGGACAGCAGCATGACAACCTGCACCTCCAGAAATGTTATACGTGTCATCTAGTGCACTAAATGCTCTGATAGAAATTATGTAGGAGAAACCAAACAATTGTGTACCAGAATGTATGCACACCAAAAATCGATCAAAGACAAAAATACCCATTTACCTATGGGTACCAACTTCTCACAAGACAACCACTCTCTCTCCAGTCGATCTGTTATAATCCTGAAAGGGAACTTACAAAACACATTTCATATACAAGCTGACAAACTTCACTTCATTAATCTACTGGATACAAAAAAAAATCAGGGACTAAATGTAGATATTGGATTTATGGTACACAATAACTTGCCTATCACCTAATAACCCCAGGTACGTTGTCTACATTTTACCCAGCCCCCTTCCCCTAACCCCCCCACAACCTGTCTCATATATATTGTCTCCCATGGCTCTGATCCTCACTGCCATTCATTTGCATTTTCACAGACCTGCATTTTTCATATTGGCCTTTATTCCATCCTGGAGAGCACATAAACACCAACAGACTCTCCTTATGCCTGAGGAAGGCTGTTTGTGCCCGAAAGCTTGCAAAGAACAATTTTTCCAACTATTTAGTTGGACTAATAAAAGCTATCACATCTACCCAAAGAACCTTGTCTGCCTTTGTCCCTAGACCAACACAGCTACAGCCAACACCCTTGAAATCATTTTGACCTTCTTTGAAGCGTTTTGGGTTTTTTCCCAAAAACTTTTGCTATACTATTAAACTTGAATTCACGGATACTTCAATTTATTGTAAATCTGCCTTTTTCTGTGATCCTCCCCGCCACACACACACACTATTTAAGGGGTAAAAAAACCTGCCCTTCTTTACACTGTATAGGGAAATATTAAAAACTACAGCATAGAGATCCATAATACCAGGATTGGCAACATTTGGAATTGTTTAATTAAAAAAAAAAAACTGAAAGAGAATTTACAATAATTGTTTTGCTTCACATCAGTTACTTAGTTTGAGGCTCTCCCGGCAAAAACAAGTATTTCCATTATAGATCATTAGAACAGACTAAATAATTATGATAAGAATCTAACCCTTCAGGAGTTTACTCTTGACTTTTCCTTATTAGTGGTATATACCCAACTATTACATGCCCAAATAGCTGACTGTCACATTCTGTGGATAATGGAAAAGCATATATCCTTTTTGCAAGAGCAAAAGGATACACACTGATCTATTCATACTGTATCCAGCATCAGCTAAGTATTTCAGACACGCCCACTGTAGTGGAACTATTCTCATGCTTAAAGTTAAGCATGTGTTTTAAATACCTTTATAGGTGTATGTGAATATGAAATGAAAAATTGGAGAGAAAGACTACAACAAGAGTAGGTTTAGTGACATCTGCTTGAGATTCGAGCTTTTGTCCTGACTATAAAACTTTCATTTTAGCTTGAAAGATTTGAAATACTGGCATCCTAAAAGTTACAATGAGGGAAACTAGCAAAAAGAGGAATATGAGCAAACTGAGAAAGAAGAAAATCTTGGAGGTAGGTACATTATTTCTTTTTCACTTCTTTCTTTGGCTTCCAAGCTTCACGATACAACGAAGACGAAGAACTGCGGTGAAAACAAAATGGAAGCAATGTCGGATACATAGCCAGATAATTAAGCAAGGCTAAAAGAAGGTCATGTGACGTTTTCCCTCCTACCTGGCAGTTAACAGGCTGAAAGGATCCTCCTGCTGCCTCTTGCCGGTTCAGACTTCATTAGTCAGTCCTCTTATCAGTAGCAGTTACAGTCAAAGATAAAGCCCAGAGTGCAGAGTAGTAAACACTTGGTTGGATTCTGGAAATGAACAGGCTGGACTCTAAATGTGATCAGGGCAATGCAGTGGTATGTCCCGAGAGGGTCTTGTAACTGTTTTTCCTGGAAGACCATGAGAAGTGGATACAGGAATCTTATCCTTTCTCCCATAAGATATAACATAAATTCAATATGTGCTGATCAAAGACTATACCACAGTCTTAGTGGAGAAAAGCTGAGGGTTCCAGAAGGATCTCAATTCATTTTTCAGATATTTCCAAGAAGTCTATCACTTCAATGTCTGCATCCCATTAAAATTATTACCATTATTAGAATTACATGGTGCCCAAAAGTTTAGAGGGTATTTTACAGTATGCAAAAAAAAAAAGAAAAAGACATAAATCACTGCCTGCAAGTGTTTACAACTGACACCTGCAATCCTGACTTCAAATCACTCTGCGCCAGCACAGAAATCAATCTACACGGGGCCTTATAGAAATGAGTTCAGTATTCAGTGTCATGCAACCAACTGGGAGTATCAATAGAAATCACAATAATAAACTCAAGTGGTTACTCAATGGGCACATATCCCTTGTGATTCATTTTAATACTTCTATTTTATTATGGGATGTATACTAGTTATTATAATCACATTGGGCAGAGTATTTATATTCTAATAACCAGATATTATAATATGAGGGTTAAGTAAAACCCATACAGACACTATGGTGAGACATGTTCAATAAGCATCATGCACTGCATAACAAATTAGCTGCAACATGGATATAGATACATGTAGACTTGAATCTAATAGCTATCAAAAAAACCCCTTATGCTTACAGAGTTAATGTTCAGATTTTGAGGCTAATACCATTTCTGATTCTGTTAAGCAATATCCTAATAAGCATAAAAAAATGTCAGGAATACAATGCTGACATGGTGTTTGATTTTTGGGTTTCATATACAAGTGATTCTATCAAAGAAGGTTCCAGTAAAGAGTGAACAATGCATCCCCAAAACAAGAAGAAAAACCAAAAACCTTTAACAGGAGTTAAGGCTCAGAGCATGCATAATTAACTTAAGGATAAAACAAGATTTACAAAATATTACCTCAAGGAATTAGCTCAAAAGTGCTCATTATAAAATAATGACATTCAGAAGAAAATTGAAATAGAGATATCGAAGTATGCAACAGCATGAAATGCTGATGTAAGGTACTCAAACAACTTTAACTGCACCTTTCAGTTAAGACATGTAATAGGATGAACAGTTCCTCTCTCTTAAAAATCTATTTAATTTTTATCTAGAACTAAAAAGAATAAACAAACTTAGTAATTGGAGGAGGAGGCAGGTGAGGATGACTCCAGAGCAGTCGATACCACTCCATGCATGGCGCAGACTGAGCGATGCCGAAACACCAAGAGGAAGAGATGGTGGGTCCTCATCATGGGTAACTCCTTCCTGAGAGGAATGGAGGAACCTATCTGTTGTCCAGATCCCATGGCATGTGAGGTTTGCTGCCTGCCTGGAGCTCAGATTCAGGACATCACAGCAATGATCCCGGACCTCATTCAGCCCTCTGATCACTACCCCTTGGTACTCATCCATGTGGGCACTAATGGCACAGCAGGGAATAGTCTGGACCATGCCATGAGAGACTACTAGGCTCTGGGGACCAAGCTTAGGGAGACAGGAGCACAGGTGGTTTTCTCATCTGTTCTTGAAAAAACCATGAGGCCTGCATCAGAGAGGTCAACTGGCGGCTTCAGAGCTGGTGTTACCAGGCGGGCTTCAGATTCTTCGACCACAACCCAAACTTCCACACAGAAGACATCCTAGGATGGGATGGGCTACATCTCTCCCTGAAAGGTAAGCGTGTTTTCTCTTCCAGGTTGGCTGATCTTGTACAGCAAGCTTTAAACTAGGGATGGCCTAGTTAGGGAACTCTTGGAGGGGCTGGACATGTAAAAATCAACAGGTCCAGATGCTCTTCATCTGAGGGTACTGACGGAATTGGCGGAGGTCATAACAAGGTTCCTGGCACAGCTGTACAAGCACTAATAGTGCTCTGGCCAGATCCCAGAGGTCTGGAAAAGGGCCAATGTGGTCTTCAATTACAAGAAGGGGAGAAAGGAGGACCCAGGTAACTATAGGCCAGTTAGTCTTACCTCGGTCCTTGAGAAGACCTTTGAGAAAATTATTAAGGAACACATCTGCAGGTGCCCAGCATGAGAGGTAATTCTCAAGGGCAACCAACACAGGTTCATTGCAGGCAGATCCTGCCTGACTAACCAGGTTTTCTTTTACAAGCAGTTCACAAAGTCCTTGGATGCGGACATCGAGGTGAATGTCACCTACCTGGACTTCAAGAAGGCCTTTGACACTGTTTCTCACCTCATTCTCATAAAAAAAACTAGGTGGTTGTGGCATTGATGCCTACACAGTCACATGGGTGGCAAATTGGCTCAATGGTTGCATCCAGAAAGTGGTGGTGGATGAGTCATTTTTGACCTGGAGGGATGTGGACGGTGGAGTTCCCCAGGACTCAGTCCTTGGGCCTGTGCTGTTCAACATATCTATCAGTGACTTGGAGGTGGGCATGGAAAGCATACTGTCCAAATTCGCTGATGACACAAAGACATGGGGAAAAGTGGGCACACTGGAGGGGAGGGACAGAATCCAACTAGCTCTAGACAGGTTACAGAGGTGGGCGAATGAGAATAGGATGGAAGTTGACACAGAGAAGTGCAACATACTGCATCTAGGGAGAAGGAACCTGCAACATACCTATAGGCTGGGGAACACCCTTCCCAACAACACAGTGGCTGAAAGGGATCTTGGAGTCATTGTTGACTCCAGGATGGACATGAGCCGGCAATGCGAGGAAGTGGTCAGTAAGACTAACCGCACCTTGTCATGCAGATGCATCACAAGCAGGTCCAAGGAGGTGATCCTTCCCCTCTATGCGGCACTGGTCAGGCCACAGCTGGAGTACTGCATCCGGTTTTGGGCTCCGCGCTTCAGGAGGGATGTGGCTAACCTTGAGAGGGTCCAGAGGAGGGCCACTTGCGTGGTCAGGGGGCAGCAGGCCAGGCCCTACAAAGATAGACTAAAGGGCCTGAATCTATTCAGCCTCCACAAGAGAAGACTGAGAAGGCACCTGGTGGCCATCTATAAACTCACGGGGGGGAACCAGCAGAAAATAAGTAAGGCTCTGTTCCCCCAGGCACCACCTGGGATAACAAGGAATAACAGCCACAAATTGATTGAGAGCAGGTTCAGGCTTGATATCAGGAGGCATTACTTTATAGCTAGGGCTGCCAGGCTCTGAAATGGGCTCCCAAGGGAGGTGGTACTTTCTCCTACCTTGGGGGTTTGGAAGAGGAGGTTGGATAGATATCTGGCTGGGGTATTAGGATCCCAGCATTCATTCCTGCCCAGGGCAGGGGGTCAGACACTATTTTATATATAGGTATCCTTCTTTTATATATATGGTGTCTAATATATCTGCAGACACATACATGCACACACTTACATAAATATAGTGTGCATGTGCGTGTGTAAATATAGACACCATAGTTCTAATTATATATATGAAGTGTTGTTTGAACAGTTATGAATTCTTGATATTAAATATAATTTGCTTGGATTCAAAGATGGATTCTGTCAGTTCTATCTTCATGCATATTTCTAAGAGTGATAAATTTGATGCCACCTTCAACTAGGTGTAAACAGATTCAAGCAATTGTTCTTATGTAGCCTTGAGCTTTATTTGCATATAACAGTTTCAATTCTTAACTTTCTTCACATGTTACTTCTGCTTGCTTGACGTTAGTGTTACAGACCCATGTCATTCTAAGTCTTCCGCTTATAAAGAGCTATAATGTTTTAGGATAAAATTCTAGCCACACTGGTGTCAATGAGACTTTTACAATTGACTTGAATGGCCATGTAGAGACATTATACTTTTACCAATATAAGTGATCGGAAACCAGTCTGTACTGATAACAGAACAGAAGTTCAGTGCACAGACTGGTTTTAAAATTGTGGAACCCAGTCTAAATTTGTGCCCCCGACCAAAGGGCAAATGCATGTTATGTTTGCTACTGATCTAAACTACGCTGCCTACAGAAAACTGCGTAGCTTAAATCAATTCTGCCTTGGGCTTTTTGAATGTCTTATCTACCAAACTATTCACAAACCTGTGTCAAATATCTTAAGTTATTACAGCAGAAAAAAGGAAGATTTTTTAAAAAGTCAAATATTTGGTTCAAACCAAATTTTTTTAATTAGTTTTAAACATTTTCTTTACTTAATATTCATAGCCAAATAACAACATAATGAAGGGTGGGGAAGTCATCCTAATAATAAAAGGATATCCTTTATTCAAGCTTTATTTTTAAAAATAGGAAGCATAGATAGATAAATATTAATTTCAGCAGGAGTCTTTTTTTCTCTCTCTTTTTTTAAAATTATTTAAGGTTGCCTGAAACCAAACTGAAAAATCTATAATTTGGGTAAATTTTGACTTTTCTGGGTGAAGAGTCAAGAGGATAGATAGATAGATAGATAATTCGGTAATACAAAGTTGAAAGTCTCTTCCTGTAAATAATAAGGATCCACAGATTGAAGAAAGCCTACAATAAGTGAACAGAGAGAAAGCACTTCTGATACACAGGCTGAACTTTGAACTGTGACATGTCCTACAAACATTCTGCAGTGAATCTTCTTTTTCCTTATCTGCCTAATAAGTTAATAATAACTCTGATCCTGTTCTGAAAAATGACGCCAAAGTTCAGACAGACCTTAGTCAAGACATCTAGAACTTACCTCCTTACGCAACAATAAAATTGACATGGCTATTTTTTCCTTGGGATATGAGTAAGTATGTCTAAGGTCAGGTGGGGGGGCAGGATTTTAGAGTGCAGAGTGGACAGGTATTTTCCTGAATCATCTCTAAATTCCGGCAGTGAAAAGGGGTTGTTCAGATTAGAGAGAGATATGCATTCACCTTCTTTATAAAAAAAATGATTGATTAAGATTGGCCAAAATTAATGGGACAGATTATGACTTCTTCCTGCGGCAACGCAAGAGGGAGAATGCAAGTTTACACTGTAACACATAGGGGTTCAGGCTTACACTTTTAAATATTTCAGGAGTTTTATAGGTGGCTTCTTTGTCTTCTATTGGCTGAATGTAGTGTAATGGAGCAGCAGTGTATACATCTAGCTAGGCCTTGTGTGTTTAAAAGTACCCAAAGTTTTGGACCCAAAAGATGTCTAATTGGGTTTCTTTGTATGCTTGCTGTTTTCTAGATGGCAAAGATACAGCCTATGCCATTCCCAGAGGGGTTGCTTAGAACACTTACACAAGTCCAGCATAACAGTTAACCATATACAGAATTTTAAACACACAAGCAGTGACACCAATTTGCCTACAGTAGCAGCACTACTTTACTCATTGGACCCAAGATTTCAACTTTTGTATCTGAATACATGGCTGTGCGATGCATCCTATTACAGGATTCAGGATATGCCCCTGTCACCTATGTGTATGATATATTGATCATTCTTCCATAAGGAAAAAACCTATGCATCTCCTTTCTTCTACCTGCCCTCCACACCAATTTTGGAGCTAGCCCCTGAGCTCTGTGAGTTCAAGGAGCATGGTTTCATAATTTCATAGTTGGTAGGATCGGAAGGGACCTGAGCAGATCATCAAGTCCTACCCCCTCCCATGGGCAGGAAAGAGTACTGGGGTCAAATGACCCCAGCAAGGTTTTCATCTAGCCTCCTCATAAAGACCCCCAGGGTAGGAGCCTGCACCACTTCTCTTGGAAGTTGGTTCCAGATCCTAGCTATCCTGACTGTGAAGTAGTGCCTTCTAGTGTCCAGCCTGAACCTACTCTCAGCCACCTTATGGCCATTATTCCTTGTTACCCCCGGTAGAGCTCGGGGGAACAGGGTCTCTCCCATTCCCCAATGGTCCCCCTTGGTAAGTTTATAGATGGCCACCAGATCCTCTCTCAGCCTTCTCTTGTGGAGGCTGAACAGATTCAGGTCCCACAACCTCTCCTCATAGGGTCTGCCCCGCTGCCCCCTAATCATGCGAGTGCCTCCTTTGGACCCTCTCGATGCTGTCCACACCCCTCCTGAAGTGCAGCGTCCAGAACTGGATGCAGTACTCCAACTGTGTCCTGACCAATGTCTCATAGAGGGGGAAGATCACCTCGTTGAACTTACTCATGATGCATCAGCGGATGCATGAAAAGGTGCGCTTAACCTTCCTGACCGCATCCTCACATTGGTGGCCCATGTTCGTCTTGGAATCAATAATGACACCAAGATCCTTTTCTGCCTCTGTGCTGACAGGAAGGGAGTTACCAGCCTGTAGGTATGCTGCTGGTTCTTCCTCCCCACGTGCAGTACCCTGCACTTGTCAGTGTTGAATTCCATCCTATTCTCATCCGCCCAACCCATGTAACCTGTCCAGATGTAGTTGTAGCCTTTCCCTCTCTTCTAGTATCCCCACTTCTCCCCACATCTTAGTGTCATCTGTGAACTTGAACAAAGTGTTTTCACCCCCCTTGTCCAAGTCGCTGATGAAGATGTTGAACAGTGCAAGCCCGAGGACCGAGCCCTGGGGGACCCCACTGCCCACGTCCCTCCAGGTTGAAAATGACCCATCCACCACCACTCTCTGGTGCAGCCCTCCAGCCAATTTATGACCCATCTGACTGTGTAGGCATCAATGCCACAGGTCACCTAATTTTTTTTTTTATGAGAATGGGGTGACAGGCAGTGTCAAAAACCTTCCTAAAGTCTTGAAAGACTACGTCCACCATGACACCTGCATCCAAGGATTTTGTGACCTGGTCACAGAAGGCCACCAAGTTGGTCTGACAGGACCTGCCTCTAATGAACCCAGGTTGGTTGCCCCTGACCATAATCTCCCGTGCTGGTCTCTCACAGATGTGCTTCTGGATAGTTTTCTCAAAAAGCCTTCCCAGGACCGAGGTAAGACTAACAGGCCTATAGTTTCCTGGGTCCTCCTTCCTCCCTTTTTTGAAAATGGGGACCACATTGGCCCTTTTCCAAAGTGGTTGTGACTAGCCTCTGCACAAGGGCCCATGCAGAAGAATTAGGAAAGCCTGTTTGTACTCATCTCTTCCCTCTCCAAACAGGGTCAGGCACAGTCAAACCTACAGGTGCAGCCAAATTACTGTGCTCATGCAGGAGGCATACATTTCCTGTGGCACAAGTAAGAGCAGCACATATTTGTGCCACTACTTTGTGACCCATGGCACGACCCAGCATGTGCACTCTTGTGTGCAGCAAAATGAGCCAGGTGAAGTAGAGGAGGTTGGAGCCAGTACCTGTACTGACCCCAGCCACCTTTCCTGGGGTCCTGGGGCCTCCCAGGGAA
>NW_017728948.1:6732917-6736304 GCF_001723895.1 Crocodylus porosus | reverse complement strand
TGGTTTGTAGCACCTCAAAGCCATTTAAAACACGTAAGCCACATGTGGAGCACATCTGCCCATTTGCTGCCCTGCTAATTAACAGTATGGTGTCAAAAAACAAACACCATTAAAAAAAGCACCCAGCAGCAGCATGCACCACCAGAAACAGAGCCTAGCCAGTCAGAGCCATACTCTAGCTGCTGGCCAGGCTCCGAGCAGCCAATTCAGTGCCACTGCTGCCCCAGAAGGCCCCCAGGACCTCAGGTAAATCTGCTGGGGCCAGTACAAGTGCTAGCCCCAGCCTCCCCTGCTCCACTCAACTCATTTAGCCACATGCTCGAGTGCACACGCAAAGGCAGGCCCTGGGCCAAATAACAGTGGCACAAATATGAACCACGGCTATTTGTCCTACGGGAAACACATGTCCCTGCACATCCACACTTGTCAGGAAACGCACATTCCTCAATCCATTTTTTCTGCCAAGAGCTCACAGCTTGAGTTAAGTGCTTCATCTTAAGGAAATTCATCCCAAGGAATTCAGCAGCTTTTCCTTGAATCTACCCGGACATTAAGGGTCTGATCTAAAGTCTACAGAAGCTTTTCTGTTTATTTCAAAGAGCTTTAGATCTTGCCTTAGAAAATTAATTGAATGGGTTCCCTTTTTAAACGGACCAATTGTGATGAGTTTGTTTTTCTCAAGAGTCCCACTCTGCAAATATTCTTCCCAAAGACCTATTGGCCCATATTAGCAGTGTCTGTACATTCTGCTAAAACATAGTCTCTTGCATTGTCTGTGAATCTGTGTTTACCTGGAGCAGCTATTTCTCCTCCTTCCTCCCCACTGCCAAAGGAGAGTGAAAAGGCTAGAAGTGGACTGAGCTTTGACTTCATCCTCCAGTGTATGAGCCAATGGAGCTGAGCCACCAGGGGAGGATATTTTCCCTGAGATGGCAAGTACAGAGTGGGCACATTTTCCCCCTGAAGCAAGGAAGAAACAAGGACCACAAGCCATTGCTCAGCAGTTAATAGTTCATCCTCAAATCTGTTCTTAGACAATATAAAACTTTGCACTGCTCCTTACTCAGGACTAATCTAATAGTAGCTCTGTTAGCAAGCCCTGTGATCTACTTAGCAGCATTTATACCTATTTTATAGCTGCATGACCTAGCAGGAAACTTCTTTTTGAGGTCTTACCCTGTCAAATTAAGCTGAAAATGACACAAAATCACCAGATTTATCATAGTTTTTCAAAGTGTGACCTTACATTACAAAGACAAGAGATAAGACCAAAGCAGTGTGCTGTGTTGATAAATAATGGTGCTAAAAACAGATGTTTCAGTCTCATGCAGACTCCAATCAGAGCCAAATCATAAGCTGTAAATTCCTGCATAAAAGTTAAGATGCATATATGGAAACATTCAACATCACTGCATGCTACCGTTTCAAACTACTACCAGGTAGTGTATGTGTGTGCATGTGTGTACATAGTTACATGTATGTATGCATGCATGGTGACTGCCCCATGGTATTCTAGAGAAAAAGAGAGAGAAAGATACACATTAAGCATATTGACATGTTCATTAATGTGCCTGTGCTACTGAACATTAAAATTTAGTACCTCTAATGAATGATACTAAATACATGCACATTTAGCTGCCCAAATGCACAGTAGCAAAAGCACATGCTTTTTAGTGGCATTTAATGCTCAGTAGCCTAATTTTACTGCACAGTAGTGTATTCGCATTTTTTTATGTGCAGTAAAATAGGCTACTGCGCATTAAAGTGCACATGTAGACACAACCATCGAGTCTCGGGTTTTAACTATATTTCACTAAGTATTGAATCAAAGTAGAAATAACAAGCTGTGATTGTATATTGTCTTACATCATGGATCCCTGATTTTAGATGAATCCACTAGGTGCTACTGTAAGCCAAATAAATATCAAGAAGAAAATGACAAATTTAGATGGGTCTGCTTATTTGGCTTTCTGAATAGCTTATAAGAAGTCCACAGTAGAAGTGGAGGCAGAACTTCCATTGTCAGTTGCAGATGGTATGGACGGTTCCATGTTTTATCTGTTATAATTTTAACTCAATTAAAGATAGGTAGTAGGGTAAAAAGTAATATTTCAGCTACTGATATGTAGCAAACATTATCATCTTTTACTATTGATCACTTCTTGCACTGTACTAAGAATAAACCCTGTGCATATCCCTAACCCTGCTCACTTTCTTCTCTTTGTACATCCTTTTAAGCAATCACATATATTTATGGTGGTTAGTTAAAAAAGTCTCAGACTTTTCCCTGCCCTGTTTTCAAGGCTTTCATTTGTTCCCATATTACTGTTTCCTCTCTTTCATTTACATCAAACAGCTCATCTGTGAAGACTTTTGCTCATCAAAATCATTTGGAGTAATTTCAATTTCACACTGAACATGCAGATCTGAAACCTCTCCAAACAGAGTTTTTCCATCAGAAGGGAAAATTATCTCCTGTTGGGGATGCTGGTATTTCAGCTCTGCCTCTTGTTAGCTATTGAAATGGTTGTGTTATTGGAGCTTACCTATATAATTGAATTGTTTAATTCCTAATCATTGTTGCAATCAAAATTATTCCTTCCTCAAGAACATTGAAATATTATTACCACTTCGGCTTTTCCTGTTTTTTACATCATTGTCATTTCGGACCATAACATTTACTGAACATACAAAAATATATCTCCCACCTAGACCCCACTCATTTATTTTTCCTATTGTTACTTTTATTATGAATTATATTATAACACCACTTGGAAAATGTCATCAAAACCAGGATTCCAGTGTACTAAGTGCTAAGGTGACATTTAGCTATGACACAGTAATAGACTTCTCTGAAGACCAAGCAGTCTGAATAGTCAAAGCAGGAAGGGAAACATAGACTTAAAGTTTTGTGACAGGCCAGTCAACAGGCCAGTAGGAGACCCAAGGGGAAAAAACAAAACAAAACCTCACATCTCCTCATTCCTAGCTGAATGCTTCATTCATCTACTCATCTTCTCCAGCTCAAGTCCTTGTTCCATTTTCTTCAGACTTTTTTGTATATTCCTCACAAGTTAAGACTGCGATCAAATTTGCAAACAAGTTCCATAGCTTACAAGTTATTTGGAGGTGCAAAACTTCATTTTTGGAAAATAGACTAGGGCTCGGTCCTGGGGACTGTACTGTTCAACATCTTTATCAACGATCTGGATGTGGGTGTGGAATACACGCTCTCCAAATTTGCTGATGACACCAAGTTGTGGGGCAAGGTGGGCATGCTGGAAGGGAGGGACAAAATCCAGCTAGATCTAGACAGGTTACAGAGGTGGGCAGATAAGAACAGGATGGAATTCAACACAGACAAGTGCAAGATACTACTTCTAGGGA
>NW_017728948.1:6725398-6732637 GCF_001723895.1 Crocodylus porosus | reverse complement strand
GCAGGAATTGGGAGAGGCTCTGTTCCCCCAGGCACCACCTGGGGTTACTAGGAACAACGGCCACAAATTGTTAGAGAGAAGGTTCAGGCTGGACATCAGGAGACATTATTATACAGTTAGGGCTGCCACGCTCTGGAATGGGGTCCCAAGGGAGGTGGTGCTCCAAAGGGAGGTGGTGCTTTCTCCTACCTTGGGGGTCTTCAAGAGGAGGCTGGACAGATATTTGACTGAGGTGATATGGTCCTGGCATCCATTCCTGCCCAGGTCAGGAGGTCAGACCTGATGAGCTGTTTAGGTCCCTTGTGACCCTAAGTACTATAAGACTATGATAGAATTGACTTGTGATTATTTGGCAAACATCAGGAAAGTACAGGTAGTGTTATATAGATTGTTTCTCATATCAGTGATAGCACATAAATATTTGAAAACTGTTCTTTTGTTTTATTATGGGTGTGTGTAGGCCACTTACAAATGCTGCTACAGAGTACCCACCTCTACAGACCTGCTACTAACTTCAGTTTCTCCCCTATTCTGTAGTCACACCCACCACACCTTGATGTTAAAATTAATAGGGGAGGCTGCTCAGAGGGCAAGGAACATTTTTGAAGAGGTGGGCCCTGTCTGGTCTGAGACTCCCCCTGGCCTCATCCCAGTTTTACTCTGACTGAGCCTTCTAGCTCAGGGTCCACTGTTCAGTCACACCCCATGACCTCAGATTCCAACACCTATGAACGATGCATGCCCCAGAGACTGGGGGGGTGGGATATGGTGACTGCCCACAGGTGGCAATGACGGGAGGGGTGTGGCAGCAATGACCAGAGAGTTTCTGCAGGTGGCCTTGACAGTGTTATTGGTAGGAGGCAGTGTGACGAGTGCGACTAGCAGTCAGCAACCACCTGAAGATGCTGCCACCAGCAGCAGCGGCGGTCAGCAGAAATTGGTGACTGCCCTCAGCTGCCACTGGCAATGTCAGCAACAAGGCGGGGATGTGGCAAGTGGTGATTACCCACAGGTGCCGCCAGCAGCAGTAACAGTGCTTCTTTCAGGAGGGGCACTGCCAATCTCAGGGGGTGCATGTGCACCCGCATGCACTTGCTATGCCTCGCCAATGCCAACACCTACCATATCTAATACATAGAGAGGTAGGGGCTTGAGTCTTGTTTTTCCCCTGCCACCTCCTGCTTTACAGTCCAGGCAAGCTCAGTCTCATGTAGCCACCAAGCATATTTTAACCCTCTGGCTTTACAGTTCAGGCAAGCTCAGCTTCATTTGGTCACAGAACATACTCTAGTCCTTATCTTTTGTCCACTCAGAGCAATTTCAAGCTCAGGGCATCCCCAGTCACCCCCTTTCAGTGTTTTCTGCCTCCCCTAGATCCAAAACCTGCAGAAAAAAACACAAGCCACAGAATGCAAGCATTGGTCCCAGTTCAAAGGTATGTCCCCCATGGGGTCAAAGGAATGTCCCTTTGGTGGCAGCTTTCAAGGAGAAAAGAAATCAAAACAGAAAGTGTTTGGGGTACCTCTCCGCCCTGGGTCATCAAGCTCCACTTGCACCTGGACTCATCAGCTGTCTTGCTTCAGGCTCCCTTGCCTGCGAGTTTGCATCATGGGCCATCATCAGGGTGCAGGCAGAAGAGACACAGTGATGAAGTGGAAGGAAGCTGGGATCAGAGCCACGTGACCAGGAAACCAGGGAGAAAGGACCTCTACCAGGGAAAAGACACACTGGCAAATGCACAAAAGATAAGAAAGGAAAGGGATGAAGGAGATAAAAATAGCTGTACATAACCTTTCAAGTAATGAAGTAGGAACCCCATTACAGTGTGTTTGTTTTTTTAGTATGCTGGGAACTAGAAAGAATAGGGAAATCAAGATGATAGAAAAAGGCTGTGTTAGAGACCACACTAACAGCCAGTCTGAAAAAAATTGTAATGATTTAGTCATTAAAACAAAGTACAATGCAAATTGAATTTGTGAATCAACCTCACCAATGTTGCTTTAAAAAAAAAAACAAAAAAAACCAAAAACAAGACCTAAAGGAGACAGGATAAATATTAGAAATGCTTCCAAGCTCCTCAAACAGAGATTAAAGGTAAAGAGCAGATCAGTGCATCTCATTTCTTATGACTTAAAGTCAAGTGTTAGGGGAAGTTCAAAAGTATAGCTGCTGGTTGAAGCTTGCCCATATTAACTGAGTCCTTGCAGCTGCCTCATCCAGGTACACCTTGTTGCTCCAGCAGACCTCTTTTCCTGCAACCTGTGTTGTTTGCTAAGATAAGTGGCCTGTTATTGTCCCAATGAGTTTCGTTCTTCTCCAATGAAGAGGAGTGAATGACAACGTTGCTCTGGTTTCTAAAGCAGGAGGAAAGTTGGGAAGATTTTCCCAAGAATCTTCCCTGAAAATGGGTTTGTCTAAAAAGAAAGTTTGTTCCAGATGTCTAGGGTTTGTTTTCAAGAATCCTGTAAGGCTATATCCTGTCTTGATTACGGGAGTCATTTTACTGGTCCAGGAAGCTACTCTAATGAAGGCAGGACTATAAAAGTCATTTCTTTAGATATGTCCATGCCTAAAACTTGTTAGTAGGTTTTGTGTACCAATATTACATGTTCTGCAGGCAGTATATTCAGGCTGCGTTTTTTGTTCTGTGAGCCAGACATTGTTGCTTTGTATCTTTTCAGTCATACAGCACAATAATGATTGGGAATAAGCACTCCTTTTGTCGGGCATCCCACTTGTATTGTTCTGAAGCTATGTGATCTGTCTTCTGGAATTTGTAATGCTGCATATTGAAAGACAATGGGATTCTGCAGTTGAGACTCGAACAATGATACCTATAATTCTTCTTGGTTTATGTCATCATTGTCCTTGTTTCTGTGAGCTGGCACTTTTTTCCAAAACATTATCAGGTGGCATGGAGGAAAGGACTGGGATCCTCAGAGTGAGGAATGAAAACAGAGTGCTGGTAGAATATCGGCAGTCATGATAGACCCTGGATAATAAGGCTATAAAAACAGGAGAAAGAGAAAGAGAAAGAAAACAGTTATTCAATCTTTTCACTTATTACATTGCCATTTTTAGACCTCAGCTTTATAGCTGGGGACAAGAAAGCATTGCAGACAAGAGGCAATGAGGATTTTAGGATGTCAAAATACATTTTTCTACGCTTCTGCATGCTACAGTGGAGAAATATCTACCTGGGATCTTCTCTCTGTGCAGAGAGGCACCTGGATAATTTTATCTGTACAACCATCCCCCATAGTTGATATCAAACAGTTGCTAACCATTTTGGTATCAGTAATTAAATCAGCCATCAGAGTCTTGTAATGAAGATGTGCACTGTTATCAACAAGATGCTATCCTCCTAATTCATAAAATTAAGCAATGCCCAGCTATTAAGGGATTTTCCCTCAAGGTCATTAACTGTACTGAGGACATTAACGCTACCTATTCTTTACTTCTAATAGACCTCAGAGTTTTTCCACAGAAAGGGTACTTCTGCATGATGCTGCAATTCCTGTTGATCACTGTGAAAAGTTCACCATTATTTGTATGAAAAGATCTATGACATAAAGATAGTTAGAAAGTCTGGAGTGCTGTCTGCAATGGCAAAAGAAACTTTTCCACCCAGGGATTATGTGGATGTTATGTGTTTCTGTGATATTTCTCTCATATTATTAAATGGAATGAAGGGTTTTTTCAGTCTCTTCCCCTTGATTTTTGAGGAATGGTACTTAAAAGCTCCAGAAACAGAAAAGTTATCACCATCTATACAGTAATGTGGCACGTTAAGCTCCCCATAACCTTATTAAGGATATATTATAATATATTGCTTCATGCTTATTAATACTGATCCCTTTGCTAGGTCTGTGCTTGTGGTTCAGGTTCATCTGACTGTAAGCAGAGGTAGTTCTGTATTTCTGTGAAGTTAAGTTTACCGGCAATATCGGAACTCTGTGATAACAACATTCGCTGTCTGTGAATAAAAGAGAACATCCAATAGAGTAATGGTATAGTAATGGCAAATTATGCTCTCTTTCTTTACAATCAAATTGTACTTCACTGGACAACTTGTACAGTGCAGATGAAGCAATTTTGCCCTATGAAAGCATTGGAGAGTGTATTTTGTACCCTTATTCAGCATTTCTTGTAATATAAGCTGGTTTACCTGTGCTGTTATTGCTAGATAGAGCTGAAAAGTAAAATTCCTATTCTAAGAGCTCAGTACACCACAGGATCACTGTTCTGGGCATAACTCTGTAAGAGGCATGACCAGTGAGGAATTAGAAGCACGCATAAGACACATATTCATAGAAGGAAGGTGAGATCCCTACCTGAAGCTAGAAGAGTAGAGAACAGTATTTGTTTGGAAGTAGATAGTCACCAACCCAAGTGGCCAGGAAAGTGATGTGATATACCAGTGTGGTATCTCACTGCAACAGAACAGTTTCTATAGGATTCATAGATGCTAGGGTCAGAAGGGACCTCAACAGATCATCAAGTCCGACCCCCTGCCTAGGCAGGAAAGAGTGCTGTGGTCATAAGACCCCAGCCAAATGCCTATCCAGCCTTCTCTTAAAGACCCCCAAGGATAAGGATGCCTACACTGCTGTAAGTAAACTCACCGCACATCTAAAGAACTACCTAAATAGGATTTGTCAATACATGACGATTTTCAGGAAAGCATTTTGGGTTTGGACACAAAATACAAAACAACTCAAAATGAGCCACACCAATTCTAAAGTTTAAGGTTATCATTATTTTTAGGCAGAACATACATAGAAATAGCTTTTCCATGATAGACAGTGTAGCCCTGTGGGGTCAGGCCAACTCTCAGGATCTCAATATTGTGCCGTTAGACAGGAGGGTATGACACAATTGCACATATGCAAACACACAAATCAATTGGGTGCGTACTTACACACACACACACTACTAGCTCAGGCACATACACATCCAAACCAGCCTACATATCACCAGTTCAAGCACATACACTATACAACCCAAAAGTTAGACACAGATCACTAATTTGTATATCATGCACACAATGCTATATATATATGTATATATATACACACACAGGTAAGTTCCCAGCTTGGATGGTACAGTGTATATGTGTGTGCTTGAGGTACCTTGGATACTTGGGAGAAGGTTCAGGTGAGAGAGTTAAAGTGTAGGGAGTGAAAGCTGCCAGAACCAGGATTAGAACCAGTGGACTATAGAGAAGCTGGCTGAGGATCTGAGGCTTGGGTTTACTTGAGGCTGACTGAGGCTGGAAACTGAGACAGACAGTTGAGATATTGGGAGGGGAGGCAGATAAGTGGTGGCAAGGAAGAGACAGCCAGGAAAGAAACTGGGGCAGAAACCTGGTTGCTCAGGGAAAAAGGAAAAGGCAGTGGGCATAAGACAGTGGCAAAGAAACAGGAGGGTTGGAGGCAGAGAGGACAGGTGTTGGAGGTGGCAGTGAGCCAGAAGCAGGAGAGGGAGAAATGAGACAGAATTTAGAGGGGTGAGGAGCAGAAATTGGAGCAGGGCCAAACCATAGTAAAGCAAAACCCAACCCAGGGGTCCAAATAACAGGTTTATGACACAGACAACATGCTACACAGCCCCATGAAGTTATTGGTTAACACACACATTAGCACTCACAATGGCAGCAGAAGAAAGAGACTCAGTGGAAGGGCTGGAGTCCAGGTAGAGAAAAGAAGCAGAGTCCAAGTCCTTGATTGAAAAGGGGATGGGGGCGATAGCTACCTACCCAGGCTGGAAAGGGGTCCTTGTCCAGTAGGTGTTGTCCAGAGGGGGGTTGCTGGCAGGGCATCTGGGTGGATATGTGGTGTGGCATGCTGCTGGTCCAGATGGACAGGGTGTCCCCCTGGGTCTGTCTTCACTGCCCCTTTTTATAGGGGCAGACCTTGTGTGACCCTAGTGACAGGAGGCATGCCCAGGCAAGGGTCAGCCCCTGGGATACTGAGCATGTGTGCTCCATGCAGGGATGTGCAGTTTTGGGTGTCTGTAATGGTGGGGTACAATGGTAGAGTTGCTGGTTCTGCAGGGCCTTTTGTCTTTCAAATGCTGGGTTCTTGTCTCTGTTCCTCGGTGAGGTCTGTGGTTGCTGGATGAATCAATGAGAGGTGATGGCCTGGTTGTTACAAGCCATTCAGTAGAGGTCTGCTACCATTGTATTTCAATCATTCCCAATCATTCTCATTCATCTGGGAACCAATTTACATGGGAGGGATATGTGAATCATACAGTTGCAAGACAGGAGATGCCCGGGCAGAGGACACACGATGGAGAGTTGACATACAAAATGGAAACTTGACATTACTTTGGTTCACTTAGAAACACAGGCCTAAATGATACAATTTCCATATGAAACAATAAAAATCAATACAAAATTGATATTAATACAATATAAAACAGTAAAAATCAATACAAACATACTAATAATACAATATAAAACAGTGGATATCCCAAACCAAAACTTACTACCAAAATAAAAATGTTAAAGCTTACCCTAAGTGAGGTCACTTATGCTTGTCTATAGGGAATAGAGAGGGAGAGAAAGAAAAAACAGAAATAATTGAGGAAGAGGAGGGAATACATATCTATCATATATCTATCTATCTATATATATGTATTAAAAAAGAAAAACTGGGGGTTTTGCTATAAGAGGTATCAGCAAAGCATACAGCTGAGAACCTGGTAGAGCGCACAACACTACACAAGACTGGGGTGTGCCTGGCTGTACTCTGTTTGTTCCTCTTTCTTCAGTGTCTACATCTGTACTCTTGGCAACTCTAGTTAAGATTCATATTGTTCTTCAGTAAGCTCTCCTATTTCCCCTAGTCAAGGGGAAATCTTAGAGTTACAGACTGAGAGAATTCAGTCAAAATAGTCACCCACAATGCCACATATAGGCACATCCTTCACCCTGACTCTGTCAGGTCTTCTGCAGAAAAAAGCCAGCCCTCCCATTTCATTTTTATCATTGGACATAGGCAGGCAACTTCCTCAATATGGGTCTTGTTACATAGTAATTTTGGGGGGTTCCTGGAGCTCTTAACACCTGGACTGTCCACACATTAACCTGTGTCGTGATGAACCCGGCAGAGCTGGCAAGCCAAGCTCGGGGTCGCGGTCACAGTGGATTGGCCGGGTGGTGGCTATTGGCACGGACAGGTGGGATTAGCGGCTTTGGAGTCTGAGAAGTACCCAGGCGTAGTGATTTAACAA
>NW_017728948.1:6716194-6724583 GCF_001723895.1 Crocodylus porosus | reverse complement strand
ACAGCTTCAAACTGCGCATGTCAGTTTAACCTCTTCTGTACTGGCAGCATATACTCAAAGTTTTTCCATGACAACCTGAAAGAGTTTTAAACACTTGTTATGCAGCTCAAAGTTACGCTATTCCTGGGCAGGTTTATCTGGAGAACCCAGCTCTAGGCTACAACTTAGTGTAAACACCCCACCCACTTCCCCTCACCTTCTGGCCTGAATCAGACCCACTAACCCTCTCCTCCTGACCCTCCCCAGCACCCCAGACCCCCACTAACTGCTCCGTTCCCTCTCCACTTGTGGCTTCCCATGCTGTCTGTCCCAAGGGAGCAGGCAGGGAAGGGTTAACCTGCCTGCCCTACTGTTACAGCCACCGCTGCTCTGTGGGCCAGCAGAGAGCCCAGAGAGCCGCAGCAGCCAAGGTACGTGGGCAGGCAGGTCAACTCTTCCCTGCCTGCTCCTCTGGGACAGACAATGGAGACAGCCACAAGTAAGTAATACCCCAAGGAGGGACCCTGTCCTGACAGGCAGGGGGTAGATCATAAAAGGTGGGGGGAAAGGGTAGATTATTAGCTTTCAGTCCTCCAGGCCCCTGCTGGCCTGAATGTGTGACTACTCCAAACTCAAGCTAGCACATACACCCATCAACATGTTGTGTCTCACAGTGTAAGGTATAGCAAAGTCCTATGATGGTACCTCCACTTAAATTTCAAATACTCTCTGGGATTTATATTTTAGATTGTATTCTATTTTGGAACTGAAACTTCTAAAGGATGAGATTACTAATTCACTTCAGTGCCAAAAAGATCCAGAAATTCTAAAGCTAAAAGGTTTGTAAGGTTTGGTTTATTATGTCAGTTATGTAAAGTGCACTTCAGGTCATTTTATTCACGTCTTGGTTACCTGTCTTATATCACTTTGGCATTAGAATAGTTACTGAATTACAATTATATAAGCATGTTTAGAATAAATGTCTATTTTTGTTCACTATGTTTGTTAAAGAATTGCCTAAGGGTCAACCCACAATGGGTCCCAGTGTAATAGATAAGAAAAAAGAAGAGGAGGAGGCCTCTTTACAGTCTAAATGGACATGACTGACCCAAAGTTGTAGAAGGAGCAGAACACGCTAGCAACGTAACCAATGTGATGGCAAGAAATATCCTGTTGATTCATAATAGAGGGGCATAAACAATGCAATGTTCTGTTGGGTCGGATTTTGAAAGGCACCTCCACCCATCCTGCCTATCACAATGGTGTCTGAAGGAAATCTTATCAAAGCATAAATAGATGTTGAAATTCCTCTCACCCCATTTGCCCTGTTCAAATGTACTGCAGAATTTAGTGCACAATCTGATCCACAGATGGACTGATTTTGCAATATGAAATGGGAAATCGCATTTTCCAACCAAGGCCATTCCAGTCTATTCAGAAGAATTGCTTTTCACATTCTTTACAGAAATAACAGCAACAACCCCCCTTTTTGTAGTTCATTTCCAATGCCAAATCTTTGGAGGCAAGTCAAAAGCAAAAGCCTGGTCTTTGTTGCCAGTTATTTTGACAACTACCATTGCAGATGCTTATTTAGAAATTAACCTTACCAGATTGTGCTGCATTCAGAGCATATGTTGAGCAACAAAGTGCGAAGCATGGCTGCACAACAAGCATTCTTTTTCTGATTCAATTGCTGAAAGAATGGTTGAGCAAAAGTTCAAAACATTGCTCCTGGATAAGATTATTTGTGACATGGTAGCCATTTGCTTAACAAAAAAAAAAAACTTCTGCAAAGGAGACAGCATTCAAATGTGTAGGGCAGCAGAAAGTGAAGCTGAAGACTGAGGCTGCAGAGCTGAACACACACCAGAAAGGATCATCCATTCAGTACACATGAAAGCATGTGGCCAAAAAAAGCCAACTCACAAGGTGGAATTGTCTACTGGTAAGAAGTCACCCATAGTGTGGACTTTTCCATTGTCAAGGTGAATGTACAGGAAGAGAGGTCATGCAACAGCTGTAGAAAGCACATGACCCAAAACACTTTGCTACATATGGAACACTCTCTTGTAAACACAACAGCAGGAACCATTTTTGCTAGATGTTGCAGATCCCAAACATATAACCCTCATGTGCATGCAGTTGAGTAGGCAAGCTTCTTTGGATGGATGTGATATCTTTTATTAGACCAAATATGTAGTTGGAACAAAGTTATTTGGAAGCTTTTGGGCACAAGCTCCTTTCTTCAGGCAGGGGGAGACTCTGCAGTTCTGAGACCTTCAAGGAATGGAAGAAGCTAAAAGTGTGACTGGATGTCAGTGAGAATTGAAATAGGTGAAAATTAGGAAAACAATGGTGAGAAAAGGGCAGGGAGGGGGTAAACAAGGGGAAGTAATGCCAATTTAAGTAAGGGAGACTCTACTGTAGATGAGTTCTTCAAGGTAGAAAAGAGGCAGTCTGTGAAAAAGTAAATACCTGGAAATTAGGAAGACAAACGGGTAGAAAATGAGGAGAGGAGAAGGGGAGGGCTGGGAATGTAAATGGTATACACTGGAAGAGGATTTTTTTCTAGATATGGTAGAACCAAGCAAAATCTATTATAAGGACTGGATTTTGCTAGCAGAAGTAACAGGAACTTCATTCAAGCCAGACACTGGGGGTGCAGACAGAAAAGTATCTCCCCACTGTAACTGAGAACACTTTGCAGGAAGCGCTCTGAGTTATAAGGATCCCCTGGAACAAACAGAAGTTCACTGTTGGTTCAGGGGGGAGGGGAACCTAGCTGCTGCCTGCGAGCCTCCAGCTGGTTTCCTTTTGCAATAGCCTCTGCTTCCTGTGAAGCTGCAAAGTTTTCAGAATGGGTGGGGTGCAGGGGGAAAGGGAGCAGAGGGAGGTCAGTCAAAACAGCTGGAAGCTGGCAGGATGCTCCATTTTGAAATGTCTTCATCTGACCCCTCATGCAATGAGGGGTCAGATTTTCACCCAATCAGCCAGTTTTGAAGCTGTCTGCAGCCGTGCACTTGTGTTTGGTCATGGCTCTAAACTGGTTTCTGTGGCCAGATTGGCAAAAATTGTCCCTTCTGTCTTTGCCCAGTAGCTCAGCTTAATGCACCAGAGCATGAATATGGAAAATTGAAATTGAGACTGAAGCCAAATCCAACAAACAACAAAAAACAGGAGCAAATATAGCAGTGAAAGTGAAATGCATCGCTAACATCTGATATAAAAACAGAGCATACAAAATTTCCATTCACTATGGTATCTACAGTAATTTTAGTTCTAGTAGCTTATGAGAAACTGAATCTAGTTAACTGTGTGCTTGTAGTACAAGAAGATACAACATTCGAATGATCCTCTTGGTCATCATGGCCCAAATGGGAACAATCATCTTAGGAAGAAACACAAGCAGGAACCATGTCCTTATAGGAAGCAATTACCTATGGATACAAATGCAGATACTATCATGCAGAAAGAGGAAATCCATCTCAGTGGTCTCTAACTAATAAACTTTGTGCTATGTGCAGAAGCAGAGGTGCAAAAATTGCAAATTAGCTAGATCCCACTGTAAGAACCCAACTCTATCAAGACTTGGAAGAAAAGCTTCACATCAAAAGCAAGTCAGAAACTGGATCTGATACTTCGCTCGTCTAAGAAAAAAGTGAAAGTCTTCTTGAAAGACTTCCCACTGAAAGAACTGCTGACAAGGGGGAATAGAAAAGTGAGAAGTATAGACTTACTCCAGAGTGAAATGCTAGTATAGTCTCTTCTGTTGATGGATGTGAATTGACTTTGGTGTTAATTTACTTTTGTATTTATTGTTAAGAGGCAAGCTATAGTGATATAATTTAAAGACATTCCCTAATTGAAAGGAAGTTAGTAATTGGGACACCCCGTCCCCCA
This sequence comes from Crocodylus porosus, assembly GCF_001723895.1. Classification (NCBI taxonomy): domain Eukaryota; kingdom Metazoa; phylum Chordata; order Crocodylia; family Crocodylidae; genus Crocodylus; species Crocodylus porosus. Next base: position 6,720,704 of record NW_017728948.1, on the reverse strand, counting down.
GTTAAGTATGTGTTAGTGGTCAGAGAGCCTAAGGGCTGCAGAGGCTTATCTACTGCTCCAGGATAAAACATGTTGGGTTTTTTTGTTCTTTATTAGTGCCTATACATGTGCACCTAGGCTGCTCTGATGCGCTGTAATTACAATCTGTCGGAGCGGACTCAATTAATCAGGCAATTACCACACTCCAGCAGACTCCAGCATTACATGAATCAGTGTCCCCATGTCAAAAAATGGCCAGCTTTTGTTAAAGCACCACCACTGCCATTTTGTTTGACCAGCTTTAGTTAAAGTGCCCCCACCACCATTTTTCAGCGCGGGGACGTTGATATGCATGGCACTCTGGCTGGGTGCTTTAATTAAATGGGCACTCAGAGCTGCTTTAATTAAAGTGCCATGCTCCCCACCCTCCAGATCATGTGTATATATTCCCTATGTGCCTGAACGTCTTGACCTTAGGGATCATTTTGGGGGTGAAGGTGGAGGGAGTAGGGGTGAAGTGAGCCTTCGCCAGTGATGCTATTTGTGCATTTTGCATTACCGATACATAAGGCAAATGGCATAAAAATACTTAATCAGAAATCAGACTTCTTCACAAAGAACCTCACCTACCTAAAACACAGCCTCAGTGAAGCCAGAAAAGAAGGTCTGACTTCATTACTCAGTGGCAGTCCTCATTACAGTATTGTACCACTTCATGCAGTATAAGAACCCCAAACTGCAAGGAATGTCTCCCTGTGTTTGGAGAGAAAGGAAAAAAAAAGTCTAGTGGATTGGTAAGAACAAATTTCAGTGTTTCAGATTTTCCTTTAAGAAAAAGAAAGTCCACTTATATACAACACTCATCATTCTTCCACTTACGTCACTAGCCCATCCGCCTTATTGAATCCTGGCTGACTGACCCCTATCCCAGGTAAATGCCTTAGCAACTATATTGAAAAGACAAGTTCATTCTTTCACTTGGTCTTCTTGGAACAGTTTTCTTACCAGAGAACAATATTTCAGAGAATCATCCTACTTGAAAAGATCCAATGGGAAGCCCCACTTGATTGTCAGGATTCAGATACATCTCATTTAATTGATGAACTTGTGTCACCCATTCTTGCTGTCTACGCTTCCCCAGTGGTATTCTTGATACCGCAGAGCTTTCCCTGTTGGACCCCAGATAAAGACTTATTCCAAACTACACTTGTAGGACATGAATCTTCATCACTACTTCTTTTGAGCTGAACTTCCCTCTTAGCACAGAGCATTGGGGAAGAAAATAGCTGCTATTATGAGTTCTCCTCTCCCACCAAGCCATGTGGCTTCACTTGTAGAAGGCCTGAATCTGTCTGCAGAGATCACTCAATTATTTCAACACTTTTGTATCTCCCCAAAGAACATTAGATAACAGCAGCCCCTAAATTTCTGCAGTACATACGTGGATTATACAATAGTTGAGACACCTTACCAGATGATAAATCAATACCTTCATCTGAGGGCTGCTTATGGATTCTGCAAAGCAAAGAACTTCTTTTTAGAGTCTCTCATTTTCTTTTGCAAGTCTAATTACTACTGCTTATCTTACAACAGCACAATTAAAATGGTGTATTTTCCCCCACATTGTATTGCATCTGTTCATGTTTTATTTTTGCCTGACTCCCCAGACAAAAATGTTCAAATGATCTAAAAACCACACAGACAAAAACCCTTTCGCCTCTCCCCACACGGGCACACTTTCTCTTGGATGATCCAGATTCTTCACATTCTTGCTCCTGCACTGGTGAAAAATGGAAGAAAACAATCTATTTTTTTTTTCTCTTGACACCTTAACTTTCATGACTGGATGAAGCATTTTCTCTGGTCAAAACCGTGTACGCACCAGATGTCCTGAGAGTTAAAGAAATGGCCACTTAATTGAGATGTAAAGTTGTAATAAAAGGTCATAAACTTTTCTCAGTATAACTGAAATTTTGTTGTCTCACAAAAATAGTGCAAACAATTATAAAACCACACAGGCCAAACATGTTGTTAAAGGACATTTGAGACTAGCTCTTAGTGTTTCTGACTTTCCCACTCATGTCACCTGTATCGATTTTTCCCCCCCTTTTATCAGCTTTCCCCCAATTGACCTATTTATAAGGTAAGCAACATTTCTGCCCTTCTTTATAACTGTCTGTGATTATAAGAAGGCCATCCATTTAAAATTGCTGTTTTAGCACTGTCCCAACTAAAGACTATGGTTAAATTGCTTTATATTACAGTAATTTTACACACATCAGAAATGCCAATAAAATAAAAAATAAGCAGCTTTAAGTTTCCTTCCATTTAACTGCCTGTTGTATCTATCTAGTTTAAGTGCCATTCTTTTTTTGTAATGTTTTGGACACTGATAAGATGCTGGCAGTTACAGAGGGAACACTCTGGGAATGAAGTGTTTTCAAATTAAAAGCATTAGTGGTAGAGACCTCTGACCTGGTGTAAAGGGATTAGGTTTTGGCACTTTCACACGTCTGAAAAGCCAATTTAGGAAAGTATTTAAGCACATGCTTAAATGCCATGGATGCCAGGTTGAGCTATTTAAGTCTCATGCAAAGAATTTGCTCTGGCTTGAATTCCACAGTCTGTCCCCACTCAACAAACCCCTTCTACTGGAGTCCCATTGATGTGATGCACATGCATAATTGCTTTGATGGGCAGAGTTAACCTGCAGATTTGGGGCTTGAGTGAATTCTTCACAAGTCAATGTCAAGCCATGACAAACAATATCATAGCTTGGCTGGGAATTCAACTGGCCAACCTGTGTACATGGGCACAGTTGATAAAATAGTAGCACAACTGGGGTACAGCACTAGGTCACCCCAGGTGCCAACTTTTTGGGGGGGAGGGGAGCGGCAAGAGGAGAAAAAAAAACAGCTGGTGATATAGCCACATAATTGTGCCGGCAGTGCAACAGCAACTGGAGGTTGCCACTGCTCCAAAGCATGGCAGCTGTCCCAGGCACCTGGCTTATGTCCTCTGTGAAAGCTAAATGATATTGTATCAGCTGAAACCCTATCCTACACTGACAGCTCCTCAGTGTTCACGCTCAGCTTTCCGTGGGTGTATCTGCCAATGAATTTTCACCATCTGAACCAAGCGTCAGTCACTAACATGGAATTTCTGAAGTGCTTTAAGAAGTGACAAAAAAAATGGGCTTCCTTTATAGGACTTTGCATACAGTTTGTTTATGTGGGGCTGAATCTTGTAGATGCACGGTGAGCTTAGGGAGTCCTGAACTGTCCTAGCGCTATAAGAACTAATATAGGAACATGGGTAGATCAGTAAATTAAATTGAAACCAAGGAGCTCAAGCTAATGGAAGTTGGGAGTACTCTTTAGCTTGCAGTGGTCTTCAGTAGTCTGAAGGCTCAGCTCCAAAATTGATATTGATTCTTTAAAATGAAGGACAATAATAAAATAAAAATAAAAAATGTACCGGGGATTAGGCAGTGTAGAAGGCGGAGGTGGAACAGATGGGGGATAGAGATGGAAAGAGACCATCTCGAAAAAGAACAAGCCGTTCTGGGGAGGTGGAATGCAAAATTAACTCTCTTGGGAGAATTCTGTGATATCTGATTGAGGTTTCCTGGGAATTATGTAGCAGAGAAAATAATTGTAGTTACGTTTTCATACCAAGTTGATTTATTAAACTACTCAGCAAATGCTAATTTCAATGTAAAGCTTTTCCAATTAGTGATGACATTTCTTGGGCCTCTCTTGAAAGGATATCAGGTAGTTGTTTTAGAGACCATTTTTGCCAACATTACTCATCTTCAGTAGTACTTTACTCTGCAAGCAGTACACAGAGCTACTCAATGTGAAGCAGAGTGACACAATCCAGCTGTTAACATTTGCCTGCCTATAGGTCAGTTAGCTTTAGAGGCACTTACAAAGGCAGGGAGGATCAAGATCAAGTAGGCTAGTAGGAAGATTCCCAATATGGATCCACATTTCAAGATAGAACAAAGGGTTTGGGTAGGGGGTTTGATTATATGTTTTCAAATGTTGTTTTGATTTTTTCGGTTTAGGGATGTAGTCACTTAGGCCTTCCCTTTATAAACTGCAGATCCAGGAAAAAAAATTAATCCTTTCAATTTAAAACAATAACATATTTTTGTGAAGTTGTTCTGAGTACTTGTTTCACAGGTTTTATGAATCATGGAAAAAAAAAATAGATTGATCTTTGGGAATATTTCCACTGATCCAAAAAAAAAAGCCATTTTCTGTTGAAAAAATATTTCCTGGGAAAATTCTCAGCCAGCCCTATTACAGTACAATGAAACATATTCATTTAATCATGTTGGAATTAGCATTATTCAGTGAACATTATTCAGGGTCCACCATGATCCGCTGACTGGGAAATTGGCTGCATGGTTTGACCTAGAGGGTTGTAATTGATGGCAGTCACTCATCATGGTGTCCTGTGACCAGTGGGGTCCCCCAAGGCTCTGTCCTTGGACCCATATTGTTCAACATCTTCATTAATGATG
>NW_017728948.1:6694252-6715719 GCF_001723895.1 Crocodylus porosus | reverse complement strand
GGAACGTTTGTTCACCAGAGTGCCCCAAGGGATGACGAGGTCAAACAGTCATAAACTACTGCGAGTCCGTTTCAGGCTGGACATAAGGAAGGCTTTCTTTACTGTCTGAGCCCCCAAGGTCTGGAACAGTCTGCCATCGGAGATGGTTCAAACACCTACTCTGAACACCTTCAAGAGCAAATTGGATGCTTATCTTGCTGAGATCCTATGACCCCAACTGACTTCCTGCCCTTTGGGCGGGGGGCTGGACTCGATGATCTTCTGAGGTCCCTTCCATCCCTAATGTCTATGAAATCTATGAAACAATGCTGAATGGCAAGATATTCAGACATGGCTCTGAAGACAGTAATTAACTTATCATTAGGCATTTCTATACTGCTCAGCACTATGGTATACATCAGTTAGTTACTACAGGAACCATTTGCTTCACAAATATGAATTAATTTACCTTCAGAACCTACCTTTGAGGGGAGGCGGTATGCTTCCCATTTTAGACAGAGTCCATCAAGCCATCGAGAGGTTAAGTTCAGATGGATCTACTGATTTTGAAGGCCCAGTTTGAAGCACCTAGAACCTACATTCTCAGCTTGCTTACCATCAGGTCACTTTTGTTTATTCAAGTGTTATATTTATACTGTTTTAAGTCACAGTAGCAAGCACTCAATCCCGAAACAAATCAGGACCCAGGAAAACCCAGTTGTCACAGGGCATTGAAGTGCCCTGCTCCTAGAAAGAAGGACAGGTGCTGGTTGCCGGGGCAACCACAGTGGTCAGCTGACCAGAAAGGGGACAGGGCCTGGCCTATATAAACAGCCCAGGCTGAGGCCAAGGAGGTAGTTCCTCTCTGGCAGCTGAGGAAGTAGGAGCTCTGTTGAAGCAGGCAGTTCCCCACTAACATCCGTGGGAGAAGGAGTTCTGCTGGAGTAGGCAGCCTGATGGCCCGAATCGCTTCAGCCCAAGGATACTGGGAGGAGAAAGCCCGGGTAGGGGATTTGACTGATGAGTATCCAGAGGGCTTAGAGTTTATGTTTAGCCAGATGGCTTGGAGTTTATGTTGTAGCCCAGGGGCTGGAGTTTTCTGTTGGTAGTTTTATTACACCAGAGGACCGGGTGAGGCTAATAAGGGGTTGGAGGAGGCCTCAGAGGGGCTCCAGGGCGGTGTGGGGACCCCGGTGCCAGAGAGGGCACAGTATTGAGGGGGGGCATTGACCCCAGCCCTGTGAAAGGGGCACGGGAGATTGAGGGCCAGGCAGAGCCGAGACTGCCTGAGCCGTAAATGCTTTAAGACCCGAGGAGGGGATTTAAGGGGCCAGGCCCAGCTACGGCCACCTGAGCCCCAAGGGTGAGAAACCCCAGAGTGGGTATGGACAAGAAACCCCAGAGGGGGCTTCTATTAAGGCCCAAGGAGGGGATTTGGGGCCAGGCATGGCTACGGCCACCTGAGCCCAATTGCGAGGCTAAGCCCCAGGGAGGGCGAGTGTGAGAGAAGCCCCAGGGAGGGCAAGAGTGAGAGAAGCCCCAGGGAGGGCGAGCGTGGGGAAAAGGCCCCAGTGCAGGCAGCAGCCTCAGGGAAGCCAGGGAGTCCCCATGAGGACACACGAGCAGGAAGCCCCAGGGAGGATGCACGAGTGAGGAGGGCCTGGTGTTGGCTTAGCCTAGAGAGGCCTGGGAGCATCCACGGGGAGCGTGGGTGACTATAAAGAAAGAGAGGACAAAAAGCATCCACGAGGGCAGACAACAGTAATTGACTAGACAACGTCCGGGACATCTGAGAGGTTTGGGGTATGGTATTAGGGGTGGTAGGAGCCACGTGCAGCCCCTAAGGCTGGAGTGCACCAGAGCAATTAGACACAACATTGGCCAAGTACATCGGGGTACCGTGCCAAGGAGGATAAAAGGCAGCCTCCCTTAATACTTTTATCATCAAAGAAGTGGCGGGCGAGAACGAGGGTGCATGGACACTAACTTGGCATGGTAGGGGGCGCCAGGAGAGGTCACGGCCACTCCTGGGACCCCACCCTGGGACACCAGTAAAAGAGAAACTCCCTTCACTTTGGTTAGGTTTGGTTTAAATCAAGTGTTTTAAAGATATAGCGCATGCTGTTGTTTGTCCTTTGAATTCAAAGATGGTCGTAACATCATTTTTGGTTTGGTTTCTGTGAACACGTGAATGGCTGATCGGGCCAATTAATGCTCTGAACTGTCTATGGTATACTGAGCAAAAGAAGCCACCTTGAGTTGCTTGATCAACAAAGGACATGCTGCTGTTGCAAGATTTGTGCTGTTTGCTCTTCTGCTCTGCCTCAGCAGTTCTTCTCTGCTCATAGGTAGTAGCTCCAGCATGGATGAGGCTTCACCAGGTGGAACGATTATGAGCGAGATCTTCCCAGGACTTCAGGTTAATGTTGAAATGTTTCAGGGATGACTTGAGGGAGTCCTTGAAGCATTTCTTCTGACCTCCCTAAAAGCACTTTTACAATTGCTGTCAGGGGCATCCTGGTGGCATGGCCTGCCCATCTCAACTTTAATTTCATCAACAGAGTATGGATGCTTTGAATGCCTGCCTGAGTAAGAATCTACATGTCTGGGACCTTGCCTTTTCTTCTCATCCTCATCCGTTTCCTTTGACAGCCCACGTGAAATGGAGATGTTGAAGTGCTGTACTGAGTAGGCCTTATGGGGCCGATGTTTCCCATTCAGTAGTCTCCCTGTGTTAGTATCATTTTCATCAAACCAATCCTGATGTTTACATGTGGTGGGACTGAGAGTATTGGATACAGCTGGGTAGACAGGTTATCTGAAGAATGCCCAATTTTCTGTGATGTTATTTGAGTTTACCCCAGTTGTTACTAGCTGGCTGTACAGTTCTTCAACAAATGCCTGTTTCACATTCTCCTGTTTCAGTTTGCAGACATTGAGCTTTTTGGGTGCTTTCTTTTGCCTTGTGGTCATGTACTAGGATGTATCCAAATATTCATCTTAGAGACTATGAGCCTGTGGTCAGTCCAGCATCCTGCACTTCTCATGGTCTTTGTCACTCTGACGTGGTAATCATGGAGATGCCAATGCTTGGAGTGTGGGTGCATCCAAACAACTTGCTATGGTTTGGCAGGTAGAATGTAAATCCAAGAGAGTATTTGAAATTTAAGCAGAGGTACCATCATAGGGCCTTACACTGTCCACATAGCTCTTGCCATCTGCCTCCATAGCTGGAGAGATGAGCATATCTGCTCGACTGTCTGATCCACCAGAGAGGACTTTCTATAGGGAGCCAGGAGTAGCTGTCCACTCTGGTCAATGGTCTATCTCTGTCCTTTCTTTAATTTTGCAGTCAGCTCCCCTACCCTTTCCCCAACAAGGGGTAATTCACAAATCAGTGGAGGCTGTGGTTTTAGATTCACCCTTCCCTGGGGTTTGACCCTGGTGGCACTTTCTAGGGGCTGCTCCACCACAAGCAGTCCCACCACAGTGATCCCAAACCCCGGCAGAGTTCAGTTTTCCCCAGGACCTGGGTAAAATTTATTACCTGCAGGTAATACCCAGGTTGGCATCAGTGCCACCCCTGGGTCTAAGCTGACACACACAGCATGCATGAGGTTATATGCAGAGTCAGCTCCAGGATCCACAAAGCACAGGTCTGAACCTGTGTAGTGTGGATCTCAGACTGTGCCACATGTGGTACCCGTTTCGGTGGTCTGGGGTGTATGCTGCACATGCAGTGCAAAATCAACTGGAATGGGCACCCTATACAGCATAGTCCTAGGCTGGCCAGGGTGGCACCACATGTAGTGCAGGTCCTGGAGCTGGCACTGTATTTCCTGGATCTAGCATGGAGGAGGAGGTGGATCCATTGGCTTGATCTGGCCATGAGAGAGCCAAATGATTGTAACCCACCCTGGTTTAAATGACTTGCTTACGGTCACCCAAGAAATCTGAGGTGAAGGCAGGAATAGAATCTGATTCCATACAGCAACATTTAACTGCATCAACTAGCAGAATATCCTTTTTTCAGAAACATAACTTAATGCGTGAGCAACTTGGGTGGCAGCAGCAGTGTTAGTGCCTATGGTACCCACTGTGCAGCGGCAGCTGGTGGCCAGACCAGTAGCATAGCTGCTGCTGTTTCTGCACCCCACCCCACCCCAAGACTTGCCACCTGGGACTGATACCTCTTTCATTAAACTGCTGCCTTTTCCCTCCTGCAATCCCTTGCATCATTTAGTATACACCTTCCAGAAATTTTCTAAAATAAGCATCCAGCAGTCTCTTCCACCTCAAGACTATGATTCTTTCCCCCAGAGGAGATCAGTCTCATTAGCTGACCGAGACAGGTGTCCTGTGGAAGAAATAAGAGCTGGTCCCATAATTAAAGACTCCTTCATAAGGCACCTCCACAAGAGAGATTAGTTAAGGTTGTTCAGATTGCCTCAGTAGTGGCATGTGCGATGTTGGATGCTGCACTTTGGAATGTTAATAATGTACTTTTTAAGAAAAAAAACAAGTGTATAATGTCCTCAAATATTAAGAAATTAAAATTAAAATAAAGAAAATGCATTATGTGTGATCATATAGCACCCATCCATGTCAAGCTAACATCGTGCCAACGTTTAAAAAGGGTGAAAGGGACTATCTAAGTTATTACAGGTCCATCAGCCTGACACTGATCCCAAGAAAAAGAATGGCTCAATATTGGGACTAAATATATAAAAAATGAAAGAAAAGTAATATAAATATTGTCAATTAACACTGGCTTCTGAAAGCAGGTCCTTTTTAAACAAAGTTACACAAAGTGATTTATAAAATGTAACAGCATCAGTGTAGCAGATCTGGAGTTAGATTTCTGTCAAATATTTGCCCTTGGTACCACATACTTCTCAATGAAGAAACTGAACCAATGCAAAATAAACATGGCACTGATTTAATGGTTTAAAAACTGGTTAAATGACAACAATCAAAATATCATTGGAAATGGGGAAACAACCTTGAGCAGGTGAGTGCTTTAGCAGGGTCCTGCATGGGATTCTTGACAGTACCCTCTTGAATACTATAATTAATAAGAAGGAAGAAAACATACTATCATTGCTGATCAAGTTTGTAGATGACCCAAATATTTGGGGCCTAGTAAATACTGGGCACGTCTACACAAGATGTTTACTGTGAAGCTTCCTAAGTAGCTCCACAGTAAATGTCTTGGTGTCTACATGTGCATGACTGTTAGGCTGGCAGAAAGTAATACATTAGGAAGCAGAGTAGTACTTGGAAATACTAGTACTATCCTGCTGCAGAGTTTTTTACTTCACAGCATCACACGTGTAAATGCTGATGTGGCTGGCTGGGGGCATGACGCTAGCCCTGCATTGCAGCATCCTTGTGCTCCAGCCAGCCCCTCTGCAGGATACGGAGCTGTGTTGGAGCAGCCCTGGACTGGCAGGCTGACCCACCAGGCCCTCTGCCAGCCAGGGCTGCTCCAACCTGGCTCAACATACTGCAGTCCCAGGTGCACATGGAAAAGCCCAGGAGTAATCATAAATGCTGGATGGAATTTATTGTGTTGCATTAATATGCATGTGTAGACATACCCATTGAAGAGTATATATATTTTTGATACAGAGTGATCTGGATTACTTGGTAACCCGGGAGCAAGCAAATACATATTTTAATAGAGACAAGTGTAAAAATCTTTTAAGGAACAGAAAATGCAAACCTCACTGGATAAGGAATTTTATGCTAGAAAGCAGTGATTGAAGAATATTTGGGAATGGTGGTGAATAATTATCTGGACAAAAGCTCCCAATGTGATGCTGTAGTTAAAAGGGTTGATATGATCAGTGGATTTATCAACAGGGCAATATTAAGTAGGGGTAGGGATGTTACATTACTTCTGTTTTTGGCATTCATGCACCTATTATTGGAATAGTCTGTCTAGCTCCTGTGTCTAAGGAGGACATGGAAAAATTGAAGGGAGCTTAAAAAAGGGTCAGAAGAATGATTAACAGAATAGCGAACATGCATGGTATAAAAGCCTTAATGAGCAAAATCTGTAGAGCTTTAGGGACACTTGGAGAATGATTAATTAGTCTGTTAACTATCTATACGGGGAACAGAAATTGATAATAAAGGGCATTTCAATTTAGCAAACCTAGAGATAGCAAGAGCCAGTGACTGGCAGTTGAAGCTAGACAAATTCAGATAAAAAGGTGCAAACTTTTAACTGAGAGATTAATTAGCCAGTGGAGTTGGGATGGATTCTCCATCACTGGATTTACAAAAAAAAAAAAGACTGCTTCCTTTAAAAAAAATGAATAAATAGCTTCCAACAGAATTAAATCAGGGATGAACCAGAGGTGAAATTAGATGGTCTTTTATACAGGAGTTGAAGCTGGATGAACACCAAAGTCTTTTTTGGTCCAATAATCTATTAATCAAAATGACTGGAACTGCCATTTGAGACAAGTAACTGAAAGCAAATTTTTTCAGTGAAGGCTTACTTTTTTCCAGCCCTGTCTAACTGAGATGGATAAAGAACTATATGTGTATTGTTGTTTTTTTAAAAAAATTATCTCCCTGCATTTATGTTAACGTGGGATTGATCAGGTGTTACTCTGGGTGACCACTGCAATGCACTTTCCATCAGACAGACCTGGAAAACAGGATGCTATAGAGTTAGATATATATTCATAAAATAAACTGTCAACAGCTCTGAGAATCTGATTACAAACTTATTCCTCCTTTCTATTGCAAATGTGATGTGTTAACCCAAGAGATATAGTGAAGCATTTGAATAATATCTTATTCCTTGTTTTCCTCCAGGAAAAATGAGTGGCTAGCTGGTGTTTGATGTGTCCTGTAATTTGTTAGATGGAGAGAGACTGGGGTTGTGGAAGGCTGTTCCCTGAACTGAGCCTTAAAGCATCCTCACATTAATTGCTCTGGAGATATAAAAAATTGCGAGAGGCCTTCTCATTTTGCCCTACAACATTAAAAAGCAGAGAAACCCTGTTGCTTCTGAAATTCAAGTCGTCTTTATTCCCTACAGACGTGAATATAAATACTTCCCAAAGTTGACATTTAACTCCAGCCATTCCAAGTTGCTCTGTTTCTCAGATATCTTGATAAATATGCAGCATTTATCTCAGGCATGCACTGATTAGCAATGAGGAATTTTGGCTTCATTCTAAGCGTTACGAACAAGCTGAAACTTCCAGGCTCCCTATTAGCTGCATCTTTTCTTTTTTTTTTCCTTCCCAAAATGCACGTAGAAAAAGCTCTTTGAACAAAAGCCAGCATTCATGGCAAATCTGCAGTGTAACAGCAAAAAGATACAGACACGTGGACCGCTGTAGCGAAGTTGCTCACATTCAACCATGAGCCATCAATTATTAACGCAACGTTGTCCCAGTGCTTCAGTAAGTTATTTGATAGGATCTTATTATTTCGAACACTTGGTGAGAGTCCATCAAGTAAATATCATTTCCAGCAGCTTCGATGTGTTAGAAGTTCACTGAAAACTTCAGGCAGTTTAGCACTGGAGTCATTCTTTTTCTCTTCCTTTAATTTTTTTTTTTCTTTTTTTTTTAAAGACACAGTAATTCTCGGATTCTGCTGGTCTAGTACATTAGCAGAATTTTAAGGATGGACCAGGCCATATTCTGCTGTCGGTTCTGTTAGTGTAAATCTGACAGTTATATCAGTATACCTGAAGTCTAAATTTGGACGCATGACTATATTAAGAAACTGCAGGCCTAATTTAGCTTGATCTTGGGTTGGCTTAAATCAGGTCAGTTGGTTATATTCCAACTGGTTATAGCTTATATAGACAACTGGTAACTCATAGGACTGTTCTAATACTGGAGTCAATCTAATTTAACTGGCTTCTGAGTGTAGAGGCATAGGATGTCCCAAATTGGCATAACTGACTCTACAGTGTCTCTTGCTTGCAGCTATGAGGATGTGGCCAGAGGAAAATAATGCTGAAGTCCCTTGCAGTCCAGGAATCCCTCATTACATTATATTAATGGCTTTGGCTGCTTTAACTTCTGCCAGGGAGCAAACTGGTATAGAAAGAGCCCCCAAGGCTAAGGTATGCCTGATTGCCATCGTCCCCCAAAGGCAGTTCATGTTGGTCAGTATTACCAGAATGTATGAGTGGTACAAATTCAGAAAATTACATAAAAGATGTGAGCCACTATTTTAAGTTTCACCGAAGGGTTCAATTAAACCCACAATGGATTGTTAAAAATGATAGTAAGCAGTCATTTCTAAGTTTTGACTCCATTAAAGAAAAAAACATGAGATCTTGCTACTCAATAGCCCATGCTAATACCAGTTCAAATCTGGGTCTCATCACTACGGGTAACTAGAATAAATCTGTAAAAACAAGACGGTAAATCAGTATCAAGGTATAATAATAAAACATAATTTATAAATGAAGGGCCATTGCGTCACTAATTATATATGATTTGTGTCCAGGAGAGAGCATTTGAAGTGCTTTCCAGTTCATTTTTTTTATATATAAGGGGAGTCCAAGTTATTTTAATGCCTACCATATAGGGCATTAAAGACCCACATTTGTAAAAGGTTCATAATAGAAAATGATATATGATTTCCTAACAACAGCTCAGTAAAATTAAGAATGACAAGTCTTTGTCCAGACTTTCTGATACGATATGTCTGTCCTCCTGATAAAATTTTGCAGCATGAGCTATAATACAGAGCCTCAGTTTTGGCCATTCTCCATTTGCTTCATATCTATCAATGTATAGACTTTAATACAGTATTAATTGTGTCTAAGGGACCTTGAGTAGCAATTACTGAAATCTTTATTCAGTTAATGGAAGTTTTACTTAAGTATATTGTTAATTCAGGATCAGGCCACTTAGCAACTTCTGATCAATATTGTTTAAAGTTAAATCAGCGTCTAGATTTTCTACTTGGGATCAGAAGCCAAATAAGTAACCTTTTATACGAGGCCTCGAACAAATATATAGGGTATGGCCGCATGAATAAGTCATTATGAGGTACGTGTGGTGGGATTTACCAGGTAGTAGCTGTTCCTTAGAAAATATCCACGTGCAAGCTCTCACGCTGTGTAGGAGTTCAAGTCGTGTTAGGCTGTAGTTGTATTAGGCTATAGGGAACTAACGTGTCGTATGGGAATAGGGGGCCTCATGGCCTCTGGTTGATGCAATAAAAATAAATAAATAAAACCGAACTAATGAGCAAAAAGACAGGAGTACTAAAACAGCAGTAGAAAACCTCAAGGACAAATGTAAAAAGTAAGAACTCACTAATGAGACAGAGATAACAAGAAGCAAAGTGTAGGCAGGTAAACGTTGCAAACAAAACAAGGAGAAATGAACATCTCGACAGAGAAAGAATTAAGAATTGGCATGAGATATGGAGGGTGGCACGCAATGGAAATACAGGGGTTGAGAGACCCGAGCCTTGTAGAGATCTTGGTGAGGGTGACTAATGTATGGCATCTGTACTTGTCATGGACAAGCTTCACTAAGTTGGATGGACCACTAATCAGACCAATTGGTACACTGCCCAAGGATGACAAACCTTTCTGAGATTTCACCATTGAAAACAGATGCAGGGTGTGTTTTCTGCATTGCTTTTGGAATCTGGAAGATGTCTTGCTAGTACCAGCCTCCCAGCACACACGGCCTCCAGTAGCCTGTAGACCAAAAGCAACAGCAACCAGATGTCACCCAAGAAAACACTCTACATACCGCAGAACAGTGCACCTAAGTAAATGAAAGTTGTTCCAGGGTAGTTGATTCCAGTTTCACCCACAGCTGAATTACCACAGATTAGCATTCATTTACCATGGGCAAGATCATCCATACAAGCCATTACTATGGAGTAGATGTCATGTACTAAATCCACGCACCTTTCACTTCACAATAACTTGTTCATGCGGCTACACCTATAGTGAGACAGATTCTGCACAAAGGATAAAGGAGTTGAAGGGAAAAACTGATGGCGGGGGAGAAGCAGCAAAGGCACAGAGTGATGAAGTGACTTGCCCAATGACATAAAATGGGTCAATAGTTTATCCATGTCTCTCTGATTCTGAAAGAAGCGCTGATTCCAGCAGAAAATACGGCTATTTCCTCAGAATGGATAAATTAGTCTAGATAAACATTCTAGCTTTCTCTGGACTCCACAACCCCCAACTCTGCCAACTTTAAAGCAGATCCTTTTGAGAGGATTGTGAAGAATTTAGGTAGTACCCCGCCACCCCACCTAACCCCTTTTTTGCAAGTCCGGAGGGGGGGGGAGGGGAGGGATTGTTTCTTCTTCTGCAAGAAATCCTATCTCTATAGCACTTCAGCCATATTTTGTATATTCAGTAAGTACAGACAAGCGTCTAAACACTTGGATGATTCTCTGACCAGAAATAAACCCCCAAACTTTTTGAGGCTCACGCAAAACTATTGCTTATTCCCTTGTGGTGCCACAAGCCATGTTCATGCAGGAATGTCCTGATTGTTATGACTGAACAATCTGAGCACCCAGACTGTCATGCGTACATGAAGTGGGCGTAGTGCTGACATCCTCCTTTTGTCAAACCAGAAGCATGCTGACCTAAAGGAGTGTATCTATGTTACCTATGAATTCCTTTCCTTTGGCAGCCACTCATCTTGAGAAACCATGGAGTTTGTGCCTTTGGTGGGTTACCGGGTACCACCTCAGCTTCTCGAGTGACTGAGGAGTCTGACGTGCGACAAGCAGACTCTCCGACAAGTTTCACATACAAATTCGGTTAAGCTTGCTCCACCGTGCTGGGTACCATCTTATATTGCTTGCCTCCGATGCCTCTTCTCTATCTCATCATTGAGCCTCTCTGTTTCAAAGTTATGTAGGCCCTGCTTCACAGAAGCTTTCCGCTCACAGCGGTATGAACCAATTGATTCTTAGCATTGGCCATCGCTGTGTAGCTCATGAAGGTTTTACGTGCTCTACAACAGAACAGACTTTGGGCTGTCCAAATTGTCATTTGCCAGTGGCCAGCTCACTGTGGAGTATGTCCTTAGAGATTCAGCCATCGCTCATATGATTCAGTTGTCCTTACCAATAGAGGCATTTCTGTCTCAGGAGCACAAACATACTGGTGGTCTTGGCCTGTTCGAGAACAGAGAAGTTGGAGATTTTGTTGCACCATATTATGCCCAGGATATGGCAGAGACATCAAAGATGAAAACTGTTCAGTTTTCTTTCTTCCTTCCTATAATGAATCCATGTTTCACTGCCATCCAATATAAAACTAAGCATGCAAGCACTGTAGATGGACATCTTTGTCGAGTGAGCATTCCTTTTTCCAAACTCTCTTCTGAAGTTTGGCCATGGAGTTGCTTGCCTTTCTGATGCAAGCATTAATTTTGTCTTCCAAACCAAAATTTTGCAAGATGGTGGAGCCCAAGTCAGTGAATTTTTCAACCAGTTTCAGGATTTCATCATTTATTCTAACTTCAGGAGGGTGGTCGACTTGTTGATCTATAACTACTGTCTTCTTTAGGCTAAGCGTCAGACCAAAATTATCACAAGTATGAGAGAAGCAATCCATGAGACTTAGGACTGAATGACTAACAATTACTGCGTTGTTGACAAAGAGCATTTCACAGGCAAGAATTTATTGGGTGCTTGTTTTCACTTTGAGACAAGTGGGGTTAAAGAGTTTCTAATAGGAACTAGTTTAAAGGTGTACTCCTTCTGAAGAGCCACTCAATGCATATATAAGTAGAACAGCCAAAAAACCCCCCAAAAGCAATAGAGCTAAAACACAGCCCTGTTTGACATAATTCTTGATTTTGTATTCTTCTGAACGTGACCCATGAAACTGGACTGTTTCCCATAATGTGACATGTAAGGACTTGGTGATGCTCAGAAGCTTAGGAAGGCAGCAGAGGGCAGGTCTATATATGCATATGCACTTTCAAATGCCAGTAAAGTACTTCAACGGCAATTCTTTTTCAAACTCAACTCTATGCTCTTGTGACAGAAATGCAATAAAAGCACACATGCAAAAAAAAATGCAAAAAAACAAAAAACGCCAAGAGAACAGTTCTTCATTGGACAGATGAGTAATAAAGTTATTGAAGATCCAATGACAACTTACCAATGCTCATTAGCTTTTCACAGACAAAAGCTGACTATCAAGGTCTTTTTATGTGTCTAGATAATGCACACTCAGAATATCTGCTTTTTGAAGACAGCATCCTTAACTCACAGCATTATAGCTAGAAGTCAGTACACAAAATGATAGAGCAGATCCCTTCTTCTCTGCTTAGCACTTCCTTTGTCCTTTTTCCTCTCTTGCAGGTGAATCAAAGATGATGTAATCAGTGAAAAGGGTATCTACCTCACTTTCACAGGGCCTGAAATCTGAAGGTCTTCTTCCAAGAAAATCATTGAATCATAGAAAATTAGGGTTGGAACGGACCTCAAGAGGTCATCTAGTCCAACCCCCTACTCAAAGCAGGACCAGCCCCAATTATATTGTCCCAGCTAAGGCTCTGTCTAGTCTGTTCTTGAAAACCTCCAAGGATGGAGATTCCACCACCTCTCTAGGTAAGGCTGCCTTCCAGTGTTTTACTACCCTTCCAGCAAGAATTTTTTTCCAACTATTTAACCTCAACTTCTCATGCTGCAACTTGAGCCCGTTTCTCCTTGTTTTGTCATCTGCCCCCACTGAGACCAGTCTGGCTCTGTCTTCTTTATAACCGCCCATCAGCTGTTTAAGGCTGCTATTAAATCCCCTCTCAGTCTTCTCTTCTCCAGACAAAATACACCCAGTTCCCTCAGCCTCTCCTCCTAAGTCATGTGCCCCGGGCCCTGTACCATTTTCATTGCCCACCACTGGACTCTCTCCAATTTGTCCATATTCTTTCCGGAGAGGTGGCCCAAAACTGGTCACTGGACTCCAGATGTGTCCTCACCAGTGCAAAACAGAAGGGAAGAATCACTTTCCTTGATCTGCTGGCAACGCTCCTACCAATGCAGCCCAGGATGCCATTAGCTTTCTTCACAAGGGCACACTGTGTACACATATTCAACTTATTGTCCACTGTAACCCCCAGGTCCTTTTCTGCAAAGCTGCTGCTTAGCCAGTCACCCCCGAGTCTATACTGGTGCATGGGACTGTTCTTTCCTAAGTATAGGACTTTGACTTTGTTCTTACTGAACCTCATGAGATGTCTTTTGGTCCAATCCTCCAATTTGTCTAGGTCTCTCTGAATACTAAATCTACTCTCCCAGATTGGTGTCATCTGCAAAGGAGCCCCCACTGCTAAACTCCTGCAGGTCCAAGAGAACAGATACTGTCGCAGGTGGCAGCAGGTTACAGCCAGGCAACAGCCTCACTGCTAAACTGCTGCAATGGGTAGAGGGTGCAGGGGCCACTCGAGGTTAGTGTCCCCAGATACCAACTAACTAAGCCTCAGAAGCTCCCTGAGCCGCTTTCCACGACAGCTTTTTATACTGCTGGGACAAACAGAAGTGCTAGCTCCAGGCTCTAGCTCCCCCTGGCTGCAAAACTGGGCAGATCTGGGGAGGGTTTTTTTGCCCCAAGTGGCACAACTTGCTTCACACCAAAGTGCATGTCCAGACACATGCATTGAGGTAAAAATCCCCAGCACAAATTTGTAACCACTTTTATTTGAACCGTTGCAGGCACACATGCCTACATGTGTGGACACACCTTACCTGTTGAGCCTGATTATCCAGCCAGTTTTCTATCCACCTTACAGTCCATTCATCCAACCTGTAATCCCTTAGCTTCCCTGCAAGAATGTTATTGGAGGCCATATCAAAAGCCTTGCTAAGATCAAGGTATACCGCATCTACTAGTCTCCCCACATCCACAGAGCCAGTCATCTCATCATAGAAGGCAATCAGGTTGATCAGGCATGATTTGCCCTTGGTGAATCCATGCTGACTGTTCCTAATTACCTTCTTCTCCTCCAACTTTTTAGAACCTCCTTCATGTGCTTGAGGACCTGGTCCATGCTTTTTCCAGGTACTGAAGTGAGGCTGACCTCTCTGTAGTTCCCTGGATCCTCCTTTTTCCCTTTTTAAAAGATGGGCACTATATTTGCCCTTTTCCAATTGTCTGACAGCTCTCCCAATCACCATGAGTTTTCAAAGATGATGGGCTGTGGCTCTAAAATCATGTTGGTGAACTCCCTCAGCATTCTTGGCTGAATGTCATCTGGCCCCATAGACTTGTATATGTCCATCCTTTCTAAGTAGTCCCTAATCTCTTCTTTTGCCACAGTTGGCTACTAGCCTCCTCCCCAAACTCTGCTGCTTGGTACAATAGTCAGGGAGCTGACCGTGCCTGTGAAGAGGTAAAAAAGGCATTGATCACTTCAGACTTTCCTGCATCATCTGTTGTTAAGGTGCCACATGAATAAGTCGCATGAATACCCCCATTCAGTAAGGGACTCACACTTTCCCTGATCCTCCTCGTGTTGCTGTCACACTTGTAGAAACCCTTCTTGTTACCCTTCACATCCCTTGCTAGCTGCAACTCCAGTTGTACTTTGGCCTTCCTGACTTCATCCCTGACTGCCCGAGTGATACTGTTATACTTCTCCCTAGTTGTTTGTCCATGTTTCCACTTCTTATAAGCTTCCTTTTTGTAACTTAGCTTACTGAAGAGTTCCCTGCTAAGCCAAGCTGGTCTTCTGCCTAATCTGGCTAGACTTACTTGTCTTCCTGCACATCAGGATGATTTGTTCCTGCACTCTCAGTAAGGTTTCTTTAAAGTACAGCCACCAATTCTTCCCTGTTAGTGAGAAGCAGGTCAAAAAGAGTATGGCCCCTAGCTGGCTGCTGCAGCACTTGCATCAAGAAGTTGTCCCCAAGT
The DNA here is from genome assembly GCF_001723895.1 of Crocodylus porosus. NCBI lineage: Eukaryota > Metazoa > Chordata > Crocodylia > Crocodylidae > Crocodylus > Crocodylus porosus. The sequence continues at coordinate 6,700,844 of NW_017728948.1, read as the reverse complement.
CCCTCCAAAAATTTCCTGGATCCCAGTTGACTACCAAGTTAAACACTTGTGGATTGTTCTAAATGAATAGGGTCTCACCACAAAGAAGAGTGCGACTCTTAAGGGTCATTTTGTTACTGAAAAATTGGGCCGGGGGGCAGGGCTTGTGCAGTATCATTCTGGAAATTCATCTTCCATTTACCCAAAACTGGAGAAGAATATGGGCAGTTAGAGGCAATAGGCCAGACTGGCCACCACTTCAGAGATAGAAAATTCAGACCTCAAAGATTTCCCCTGCATTAGGAAATCTTCACATGGTAGTATCCCCTTCTTCTTTCCTTCTTCCCGTGCCAAAGGATGTGGCCAAGGAGAATGGCATGGGGTCAAAATCAACAGATAGTCTGGCCAGCCCCAACTAGTAAAAGGGCTGTTTAGGAGTCATGTGCAGTGAGATATCACTATATGACCTTGTCATCAAAGACTGCTGCTGCCTTTTGAACACCCAATATTGAAAAACAACTGCAATGGAAGTGGCAAACCTTGAGATGTGATGCACAAAAGATTGTTTAAAACCCTGGAACTAGCAGTTTCGCCATAGCTTTGAACACAAGCTGAAAATCTCAAGGTGTCAAAGCAAGTGAGAAGAATGCAAAGGCTAAAAATTAGAAAGGAAGATACGCAGCATGATTGAATGAATAATGTAGCAAATATGTCCTGAATAAGAAACAACTTGGCTGAAAGGAGGAAAACAAAAAACTTTCCTGTAACCTAAAATATTTGTCAAAAATGAATTAAAATAACTTTGAAATGAGCAGGCTCTCTTAACTCATTGTTTCCAGCCACACTGCTGTGAAAACAGGTTGCCCACCATGAATAACCTTTGAAATGTTACAATGGGTGTATTTTGCTATGCAGTTCAGCCGTATCTATTAATCTGCTTTTGAAGCCCTTAGCATCACCCTTGGATTAACGTGGGCCACATAGCAAAGATTTTAATTTAAAAATCCCCCGTGCCAGCAACCATACCTTTACCACACATTTCTAAAGAGAAACCACCTTTCATTCAGTAAGCACACATTTACCATGGGTGCCTCAGGGGAAGTAATTAAATTTAATGGAAGGAGTAGCTTCTAAACAAAGGTACCTCCTGGCCAGAGGAAATGAAGGCCATCTTACAGCATTACACTGTGCAAGATACTCTTTAAGGTATTCCCATAAGAGCTCTAGCATGTTTATTTTATATCCTCCCTGCTTTACTGAGCCATAATAAAACAGTAAGTCTTGACGAGGCTGGCATGGTCATAAGCTAACTTAGTACCCCCCAAAGCCATGGTATTCTGGTTGTCCAGACGGTCTATTAGCAAACCACCCACAGGATCAGAATTTTTTTCATAGTAAGTGACATAGTAAATAGCCATCTTTGGAACAGCTTTACTAAGTGCTTTTAAAAAGTCAAGGCTATATCAAGTGACAAAGTTTGGAGGGGAGGGAACAGCATATGGGAGGGTCATTCAAGGTGTTACTAGATAATGTCTTAGATGAAGCAAGGTATTAGCTTCCTACAAGGAAGCAATTGCTAGCCTTTTACTCAGTCTTGCCCATGATTCTGGAACTGGCTTTTTGCTTTGTATTGTCTACATCAGAGAAAAGGTTGAGATTAGCTAAACTCAGCTATCTTTTAGCTCAAAGGAGAGGAATTATCTGGGCCCACAACCCAAGTAGGGAGTTTTGTTGAAGTGTTACGGGCCAGGTCAGCATCCTCCCCCCATGCAACAACTCACCAAAATTCCCTACGTGGATTGGGACTGTGGGTGGGCTGGGTGCATTGTTTAGTAGTGGGAGGGGCGGGTGAGGTTGAGATCATGGGGCAGGGTCATGGGGCGGTGGTAGCATGGGTCCGAGGCCCAGGGCAAAACTGTGATTTGTTGCCTGCACACCCCTGTGACAGGCACAGGTTCCACAGGCAGGCGCTTGCCGGGAACAGACCACGGCTCTGCTCCGACTCGGCCCCACGTTGTCACCACCCCAAGATCCTGGGGTCTGACCTATCCTTGGCCACTCTTCCTAATCCGGAAAAAGAACTTTAGCTGACAGAACTAGCAAATTCTTGTTTCAGAGTCAGTAATTAAGGTATGCATGGGTTAAGGGGATGAGCTGAGAGGATGCCCATGGGTTGAGGGGATAATGCTTATCAATTCTGACAGACAGAAGGATCAAAGAGACTTTTTCATTAAGAACTGGTTTGTTTTGTATTTATTAGGCATGTCTGCCAAAGAGGATGGAAAGGTAGGGTAGATTTACTTTTTAAAGATTTTTAGAAATTTTAAGACATGGCACAACAAATAATGTTTGCCAGCACACTCAAATTGCACAATTTTTTTTCCCATTAATAGTACTTTAACAAACCAGCATAAATTACTGATTTATGTATATAATTATAATTAATGGGAGATTTGTATGAAAACAATAGAGATGGATGGCACTGCCTTTAAAGAATTAGTTAAGGAGAATATGGTGTAATAATGAGCCCAGGGAAAAGCGACCATAGATCTAACTCCTAAATAAACCTACCTTCATAATAGAAGTATGGAAAAAAATTAGTCCTTTTTGCTTCTCTTAAATTCAGTAAATGGAATACTAGATAGAAACACAGAGTTGCAGCAGGCTATGTCCACAGTGAACTGAATGTAGCCAGCAAGATAACTGTATTATTTGTGCTGTTGAAGTGGGCTGGCACACATTATTTGTTGTGCCATGTCTTACCATTTCTAAAAATCCTTAAAAAGTGAATATATCTTACCATTCCACTCCCTTTGGCACACGTCTCAAATAAATACAAAACAACCCAACTCTTAATGAGAAGGTTTCTTTGATCCTTGTGCCTGTCAGAATTTCTAAGCACTTAGAAAAGAAGGTGATCAGGAATAGTCAGCATAGATTCACCAAGGGCAAGTCATGCCTGACCCACCTGATTGCCTTCCAGGACAAGATGACTGGCTCTGCGAATCTGGGGAGAGCAGTAAACATGATATACCTTGACTTTTGCAAGGATTTTGATATGGTCTCCCACATCATTCTTGCAAGCAAGCTAAGGAATTATGGGTTGGACAAAAGGGCTGTAAGGTGGATAGAAAACTGACTGGATTGTTAGGCTCAGAGGGTAGTAATCAATGGCTCAATGTTTAGTTGGGAGCCAGTGTCAGGTGGAGTGTCCCAGGGGCTGGCTCTGGGGCTGGTTTTTTTCAGTATCTTCATTAATGACCTGGAAGATGGGATGGTGTACACCTTCAGCAAGTTTGCAGATAACAACAAGCTGGGGAGAGTAGTAGATATACTGGAGGGTAGTCTTGGGATTCAGAGTGACCTAAACAAATTGGAGAATTGAACGAAAAGAAGTCTCATGAGGTTCAATAAGGACAAGTGTAAAACCCTGCACATAGGATGGAACAGTTCCATGTACCAGTACAGGCTGGGGACCAACTGGCTAAGCAGCAGCTCTGCAGAAAGGACATGGGGGTTTCAGTGGACAATAAGCTGAATATGCACCAACAGTGTTTCTTTGTTCAGAAGGAAGCTAATAGCATACTGAGTTGCACTGGTTGTCAGCAGATCAAGGGAAGTGAGTGGCCCTCTGTTTGGAACTGGTGAGGTGACATCTGGAGTCCCGTGTCCAATATTGGACCCCCTCCTCCCCCCTACTACAGAAAGTATATGGGCAGAGCAGGGAGCAATAGTCTCAAGTTGCAGCAAGGGAAGTTTAGGTTAGATATTAGGAAAAACTTTCTTACATGGAGGGTAGGAAAGCACTCGGAGAGGTTACCCAGAGAGGTTATGGACTCTCCATCCTTAGAGGTTTTTAAAACCAGACTAGACAAAGCTTTGGCTGACTACAGTTGGGGTTGGTTCTGCTATAAGCAGGGGGTTGGACTAGATGACTACCTGCAGTCCCTTCCAACCCTAATTTTCAATGATTCTATGGTTCTAATTGATAAGCATTATCCTCTCAACCCATAGGCATCCTCTCAGCTCCTCCCCTTAGCCCATACCCTGAGTGATTACTTGAAAAAAAAAAAAAAACTAGATCTGTCTGGCTAAACTTCTTATTCTGGATTAGAAAAATTGGATTAGGAAAGGGTAGGTCAGAGCTGGATCACGTATAAGGCAAAGGCTTAACAGTATACCTCATTTTAGCTGGTCAAAGTTTACTATGGAGAGGTTATGCTAAAGCTCAGTGAAGTAAATCAAGGTAATGGGTATTACCCTGCATCTTCAGTCCTGCTTTTCGCGCACAAATGAAGTCAATATGATTCTTATTTCAAGATATTCTTAAATTAGAATGATATATTGGTGATGCACCAGTGAGAAGTGGAAGTATTCTTTACTGAGCATCAGAGAGAAAGTGGAGAAGACCTTGGTTCCTCTCCATGCCTTCTCTGGACTAAATATACTATTTGATAAAGATCCATCCATCCATTCTGTCAGACCAGACCTCTTTTTGTTTATTATCTGGTACCATGTAAACCAGTGCAGCCTATCCCACATTTGGGTTGTCGGTGACTAAACCGGTGCCCACAGCTGGGCTACCATGGGTGAGAAGGGTGTGTGGACACTGAACAGGACTAAAAACAAGTCCTGTTAAAGGGTATCTGAGCTTCCTGGTAGCCAGTGGTCATCCATAGCTGGAGAGGAGATGGGTGCTACTGGGGCACTTTGCCCAAAGAATCACCAATGATGCAACAGCATCTAAGGTGCCCCAATGGTGACAGTGGCCTTGGGACTGACTTGACTTGACACTCATGCCTACTTTTCTCATAAAGATGGATGTAGGAGGGCTACCGCAAGAGAAGTAAACATTTAAAATCATAGTCAGGTTATTTTCACTTGTAAATTGACTTATAGGAAGTAGGGACTTGATGCTTCCTTGTGGACTGGGCACTGGAGTGAAAATTAAGTGGATTCTATTCTTGGCCATGCCACTAACTCAGTATTTGACTTCAAACCAGTCACTTAGATCTCTTCCTCATATTGTTCATGTGGGGTTAATCACTGTCAAGTGCTTTGATATGTACAACTGGAAAGCACTATGTTAGTGATTAATATTTCTTGACCATTTTTATAAGTTTTCTTCAAGGCCCTCTGGTCTCTTACCTTAATGGACTTTGCCTTGGTTTCAGAGGCATCAGCTACTAGGGTATATGCCCTGGGTATCAGTGGCAGCAGTGGTGGCATCAGAGGCTGGGCTGGCTGATGCAGTGGCATTGGTTGGGCTGTGAGTAACAAAAGCTGCTATTCTTTCACACCCTCTAAGAGGATGCAAGGAGTTGGCATACCTGGTTGCCCATCCCTTCTTACACTACTGCTTAATTTCCTGATATCTAAGAAATGAAGCAGTTGTTTTGACTCCTAATACCCATCACTACCAAAGCAAGTATTGGAAATAGGATTTCAGCAGCAGGACCTATGTCTAGGGGTGCACCGATAGAGATTTTTGGGGCTGATACTGATAGCCGATTTTTAAGGAGGCATATTGGCCAATACCGATTCAATTTCTGGTATTCAGCTGGTGAGTCTTCTGTGGTGGAATGGGAGGGAAGAGGTGTGGGGGGCAGATCAAGGCCCCTGCAGTGAGGGAGGGAATGGGGCTGAGGCTGGGGCTGACCAGCCAGGGCAGGAAGGGGGATGGGACAGAGCTAGAAGTGGATCGTCTGTGTGACCCCCAAATATACGCAGTGTGAGGTGGGCTGCAGTTTTGGACTGGGACTGAGGCCAGCGTGGGACGGTGGTGTGGCTTGTTGGTGGGGGGGAAGTGGCTCTCACTACTACTCCTGCTGCTTGTCTGGGTGGGCACTGGGGGCCAGTGTGTGCCCCTGGATCTGCTTGGCTAGGAGGAGCTCGGCCCCAGCCTGCCCCACCCCACCCTGCACAGATCCAGGAGCACACGCCCCCTGCAATGCCCTCCTGGACAAGCAGCAAGAGCAGCAGCGGGAGCCACCAGATGAGCACTAGACAAGCTGCATGCAGTGGCTAGAGTCACCTTCCACCCCTTCCTGTGACTTGACCTGACAAGCCGCTCCTTTGTCCTGCATCCACCCTACCCTGGCTGCCACAGCCCCTGCTCCAGCCTGAACCCCAGTCCCAACCCCACACCCTACCTCACCACAGGGGCCTTGATCTGCACCCCCACACCCCTGCCCCCTCCCTTTCCACCACATCGAACTTACAAGCTGTATTCAGCTCTCCACGCTGCCAGGTCTGCTCCTTACTGCCTACATAGAATCATAGAAGTAGGGTCGGAAGGGACCTTATAGATCTTCAAGTCCAACCCCCTGCCAGGGCAGGAGAAAAAAAACTGGGTTCAAATGAACCCAGCTAGGTAGGCATCAAGCCTCCGCTTAGATTTCATAGATTTCATTGACATTAGGGCTGGAAGGGACCTCGGGAGATCATCGAGTCCAGCCCCCCGCCCAAAGGGCAGGAAGTCTGCTGGGGTCATAGGATCCCAGCAAGATAAACATCCAATTTGCTCTTGAAGGTGTTCAGTGTAGGTGCTTGAACCACCTCCGCTGGCAGACTGTTCCAGACCTTGGGGACTTGGACAGTAAAGAAATTCTTC
>NW_017728948.1:6679930-6693422 GCF_001723895.1 Crocodylus porosus | reverse complement strand
TCCCTTAGAATGTTAGCCTGGGCCAGTCCCTCAAGGATGGCCTCCTTAATAAACTTTTCTAAGATCTTCCCAAGGATAGAAGTCAGGCTATGAAATCTATGAAATCTATGAAACCACCTCCCTCTGAGTGCGACCCTTCAGACAATCTGCAATCCATCTGACTGTGTAGGCATTAATGCCAGAGTTGCCCAATTTTTTAATGAGGATGGAATAGGAGACAGTTTCAAAGGCCTTGCTGAAATCCAGAAAGACTACATCCACGGCCACACCTGCATCCAAGGCTTTTGTGACCTTATCATAAAAGGCAATTAGGATGGTCTGGCATGACCTGCTCCTAATGAAACCATGCGGGTTGCCCTTGAGCATCATCTCTGAGGCTGGCCCATCGCAGATGTGCTCCATGATGATCTTCTCAAAGAGTTTCCCAAGGATAAAGGGAAGACTGACAGGCCTATAGTTGCCCGGGTCCTCTCTCCTCCCTTTTTTAAAGATGGGGACCACATTGGCCACCTTCCAATCATCCGGCATCTGGCCCGAGCACCACGAGTGCTTGTAAAGCCATGCTAAGACATTACATGCTGTGCTATGGCTGTGTACATGCACAGGCATTTATCAGACAAATTGTAGGTTGCACTGGGCCAATTTCTGATACAGAAAATTTTCTTTATATTGGTGCCAATCTGACATCGGACAGATGTATTGGTGCACCTCTACCCATATCCATTCCCCTTTACATCCCAGGGTCTGTTCCTGAGTATCTCAATGAGGTGCTAAGCAGGATCCAGTCCATCAATATCATTTTTCCAGAAGTTTCAGTGGAAAGGTTTCCAGGTATGCAATATAATGGCTTTGAGACACTTTCTTTTAGAAATGTGTTATAAAGCCTTTTTTTCATCGTTCATTCAGGAGTCAGATAATTGGTTCCTCTCGTTTTGTGAAACTTAGATTTCAGCCCTGAAACTTTAATGAGTGAAATAGTTACCCAGATACTCTACTCTCTTGAGGCATTCCTGCATTCCCATCTCTTTAAATGCTCTCTGTGAGTGTGGTATTTACATTTGCACTGTCACCGCTCTCCACCAAAGAGAAAAAGGTTTAGGCAATATTTGTAAAAGAGAAAGAACAACTAAGATGGATAAGTTGAAGGAGGAAACATTACATAGAAAGATAATGAAAAAGAAAAAAAGCAAGAAGCAGAGTTCTATCTCTAATGCAATTTATTTTCTCCACTAGGGAAAATGCCAATGACTTGGGAGCTTATAATAATTTTTTCTCTATAGGCATTCCATTAATATTGAGCTACGCAGCAAGTAGTGGTAAGGATAGAAATGATTATTTTTTCAGTAACTAGTCAAGTTAAAAAATAAATCAGGTGATTTTTTTTATGAGCCATAATAACTGTTGCAGCTCTGCATGCTGAGGAAAGAGTAATTGAATCTCGTGCTGCGGGGAGTAAGCTGATTGACACAGGTGCCAAGACAAATTTCTGCACAGTTCAAATGGCAAGAAGCATTGCTGTTTTTGTTTTCATGGCCCTCTGAAGCATCAGGTGTTGGCCACTGTTGGCATGGGAGTACTAAAATTGATCGCTTGCTCCTGGATCAGGCAATTAGCACTATTCCAGCAATGACCAACATACCCTGTGTTTTATTATTAGTTTCAAATCTTTTAATGCCACCCATGAAATGTTCTAACTGACATACTGAAGCAAAGGATTTGTTGATGAAATACCAGAGCCATTTTGACATAGCTTTAGTCTTACTAAAATATCTAAAGCTGATCTATGCCTGCTATTCAGCTAATTCTGAGGATTTCCTGAAGAGAAGCTCAGTTTTCAAAAATAACTAGTGGTGTTGGAAGCCTGAGGTTTAGGATATCAAACTTGATTTGTTTTACAAGCTGTTCAGAGGATGGATACTAATCACTTTCTGAAAGTCAAGTCTTTTTCAAATGGCTCAAACCGGGTGCTTAAATCACTAGACTTTTTTTTTTTAAAACTCAACCTTCTTTCCCTGTTGGAGGATACAGGTTGGAAATGCATCCTTTTCCGTAAAAATTCCTTAACTAATCTGGCAATGGAAATAAAATGCACCACAAAATGAATTGTGTTTGTGTATGTAGCTAAGAGAGGAGAAAGAACATATGAAATAAATTAATAAAATGAAATAAATAAAAGAATCACAAGATAAATGAAAATATGAATAAATGAAACAATATGAAATGAAATAATTCCAGGATAAGCAGGTATAACTTTTCATCCTTAGTACATCTCTTTTTAAAATTCCTTTCCTGCCATACCTATTCCATAAACTGTACTACCCCCTGGCATTAATCTTTAATTCAGTAAAGCACTTAAGGATGTGATTAATTTTAACATATGCACCAGCTGATCCTATTGAAATGAATGAGAATTATGTGTGTATTTAAAGAGATGCACATGCTTCATTGAATTAGGTCCTAAATGGGATTTGTGAAGGCTGTTTGTTCATTAAAATAACAGACATTTCCCTACCAGGTTGAGCATTTATTTGATCTTGTCAGGGGCAACGTGTAGGAGGTGCATGTGGGTGCATGTGCACCCCCTGACCATGGTGGTATACCCCCTGCAAAAAGGCGCTGCTGACACTGTCAGTGGTACCTGTGGGCAGTCACCACTCACCACCCCACCACCAGCACTGCTGGGGGCATCTGCAGGCAGTCCACAATCACCACTGGCCACTGCTGATGGTGCCCACGGGTGGTTGCCAACCCCTGGTCAACGCCCACCACCGACAGTGCTGGTGGTGTCTGTGGGAGCTTCATGCTTACCGCCACTAGGCGCCCACCAGTGCATCTGTGCCCCCCCAGCTGCTGGGGGCACATGCCATTCATGGATCTTGTGATGTGATAAAAAGGAGTATTTGGTTGCAGTGTAGATTTGTTGCTTCTATCTCCAACCTGCCACGGTCATTCTAGCCTGTGTAATACATACTGTTTTTGAGACCAAAGGCAAGTTCTTTCCAGACACCTGAGAAGTGGAGGTCCAGAGAATCACCAGTCACTACCAGGCACCACAGGCTGGCTTTCCTGAGCACCACAAATGTCAGGGCATTCTCATGAGAGAGAGAACATCTGGCAAATGACCTCCAGCAGTACTAGGGATTGACCTGAATGTGTAAGGGAGAGACCTGTGCGTGGGGAAAAAAAGGGGAACTTGGATCATAGTATCATAGTACTTAGGGTCAGAAGGGACCTAAACAAATCATCAGCTCTGACCCCCTGCCCTGGGCAGGAACAGATGCCGGGATCATATCACCCCAGCCAAATACCTGTCCAGCCTCATCTTGAAGACCCCCCAGGTAGGAGAGAGCACCACCTCACTTGGGAGCCCATTCCAGAGCCTGGCAGCCCTCACTGTAAAGTAATGTCTCCTGATGTTCATCCTGAACTTTCTCTCTAACAATTTGTGGCTGTTATTCCTAGGAACCCTGGGTGGTGACCAGGGAACAGAATCTCCCCCAATGCCCACTGGTCCCCCCTGGTCAGTTTATAAATGGCCACCAGATCCCCTGTCAGCCTTCTCTTGTGGAGGCTGAATAGGTTCAGGACCTTTAGCTTCTCTTTGTAGGGCCTGGCCTGCTGCCCCTTGACCATGCAAGTGGCCTTCCTCTGGACCCTCTCAATGCTAGCCAACCTGCAACATGTTTTTTTTCAGAAGTGTCATTCATCAGACTTAATGACAAGTTCTAACAGTTGTTTCTTGTGAGAAAATTTGCCAGTTTCAGTCATATTTTGTTACCTTTTTGTCATGAGTAATCATCTGTATTCTTGGCCTTGGCCAAAAACTGCATAATCCAAAATGGAGACTTCCTCACCTAGAATATGCTAGCTTTTTTTGCACTACTATTAGGCATACTTTTCATATGCTGCCATGTGCTATAATAAATTATACTGGCTGTATTTTGCTTGCTTTCCTGCTCTTTGCAAATCCATTCTTTGAATTCACTCTCCTTAGTCCAAGCAGACTGGAATTTAAACATTCTGCCTACTTTTGCTTTCTTAGCAATAGTATTATCCACTCCTTTAAGATTATCAAGTATTCTTTTCTTAGCTGACATTTTTATACATGACACTAACACAAGTGATGATGAGTTCATGAATAGTCTTATTTGACTGCAGCAATGTTTTTTACACTGTGCTGCCCTCAGCCCATGGGTGCCCTACTCAATCCCATGCTTTCCTCCCTCCAAGCTGGGCTCATCCCATACCAAACTGACCCTGCCCCCCGCCCCCCCTCATCCTGGCATAGATCTCAGCCTTACCCATTCCACCCTGTCTTAGCCTCACAGTTCCATCTTATCGACACCAAACCTCTCCCCTCCCTCCTCCCATCCCACCCAGAGTGACACAGCCCTGCTACCTTCAAGACAAGCCACCGTTACAGGTTGGTAACAGCTGATGGGACATAGTGGCACCATGTGTTTTGAGGTGGGAAGAGGGGGATACAGAGGTTCCACAAAGCCCTAAGGGAGAAAGGCCTGCAGTGCACCAAGCTGTGCTCCTGCTCAGACACAGGGTGCCACTATTCTGCTCTGTCTGTCCATCAACATACAATTCTACATCATTCTGATGATGCATCCTCAATCAAGCTCATGGTTTCTTCAATCTTTACATACAGCTCCAGTTTTACAGACACAATAGACAAGCATTTTAAACCTTTTTATATGGATAGACAATTGGCAACCCTGGCTGGGACACTCAGCTGCTGCACACCTGCTGCTGCCAGTGAAGATCCAGGACCCACTCACCTGTTCCCTGCATGTTTCCATATTTGAGCTATAGCTTACCAACTTTCCCTCATGCCATTTAAAACAGCAGCTGGCAGGGGAGAAGCTCCTGAAAGGACAGACCCCATGTATTAGCTACCTCATCTAAAAAATGGAAAGCATCCCAGTCTATTAACTTTTTTTTTTCACGAGCCACCAGTGTGGGGAATATGGGAAGGGACAGGGAGCTGAGAACAGTAGATAGTATCTGAGGTGTATGCAATTTCCTATTTTGGTTTGCATGTCTGAAATGATTTAGACCTAAATTAAAACTAGATGACTAGTGAGGGTGAGACAGGTAGAGCTACATTGGTACCACAAGCAACAGTGACTTTTAAAAAAATTCTTCTCCACTTATTATCTACCTGGAGTGCTTGACTTTGCCTTGATTTGCAAACAGAAACTTTACTTAAGCTAAAAGGACTCCTCTTTTCATTTCTATACTTCATTTTCAAGGAAAATTTACCAATTCCCTGAGGCCTGTGGGCTGAGGGAGAGGGATGGGGTGACAGGCATGGTCACTATAGAGAGAAGCAAGGTAATGAGAACACAGGTAATGTGGATGTGGGCACCGAGGTCAGGAGGGACCTGTTGGTCAGTGATAGGCTCAGAAAAGGCAGAAGCAGCTCTGTTCTCATAGCTGGGCCTGGGGAAAGACAAGAGCAGGAGATGCAAAACAAGATGATGGGAGATATGGCTGAGCTCTGGGGGTTCAGAGGGTATAGCCCATTAGAGGTTGGAGTACCACTACTCCAAAATACAGGTGGGTCTCATGGGGGAAAGAGAGTGCAAGAATATGCAATGGGTGGTGTAGGGGGCATGATCTCCCATGTTCTTTCAGCCCACAGGTCCATGCTGGGACAGCTGCCAATCATGGGTGGTCTATGGGTGTGGAATGCTGACTTTACCATCAGTGTCCAGGAAGCTACGTTAACTTCTACAAAGAAACAGTTAAATGATACTATAAATTGTTATTAACTTTGGGGATCATCAGCTGAAATCCAGAAGCAACGGTCTCCTAATGGCCAAAAAAAAAGTTTCTGGTGTGGCCTCATTTGTCATCCCCCCCAGACAAATGTGGCCCTTTCCTGTCCCCATAGTGCATAGCTGGGGTGAATGCTCTTCTGCAATTGGCCTCTGACTGGAACCAACAATCAAAACACTCTGCAATAGCTCACAATGGGCTTTTTAAGTGCTTCATGCCCTGAATGGCCAAGGAGAGGGTATCACGTCCCTGGCTTTTGGATCTACTGCTTCAAAAACTCCCTGCATATGAACTTTGCATTATCATGCCCTGGGCCTAGCACAAATCAGGGTTCTGGGTGCCTATGGCAGTTCAAAGGGAAGCAAAGGGTTAGTGATATTACCAGGATGTGAGTAAATTTGTAATCACCAGCAAGCTGTATGAGTTCCCCTTCAAGTAGCAGGGCCCCAGGCAACTGAGAGGATGAGGACAGGGAAGCAGGATGATAGAGAATTATCAGCTGGTCCTCCTTGATGTTGGTGCCACCCGATCTGTCCTCCCCTGGCCAGATGGCTGGCACATCTCAGCAGTCATAAATAGGTAGAAAGACTGTAGGACTCTCTTGGGGGTACTCCTGGCCTGGGGCCTGGGCAAGCACCATGTTAGGCTCATTATTGTCATTGGACAGCATAGAGTCAGAAATAAAATGCAGGTCAATGGACTCCTTGAAATGATCCATAAGAATAATAAAAGCACCTCACCTGCCATGCATACAAGATCCTTACTGCCATCACAAGCCTTCATGTACTGTGGCTTCAAGGATCTTCACCCCGGCCCCAGCACTGTCAGCCACTGTTGTGCTCACAAGGTATTTCTTCTGAGAAACGCTCTACAGTGAAGTTCTTCAGAAGCAGTCCTGTTTTATCCAGGGTTATTTTTTACTCATCTCAGGGTGACTTTAGGGGTACAGTACTGTGAGTCACTTACCCCCCACTTTTTATAGTGCTTTTTCACTTTTTTATAGTGCTTTTTAAGCTACTTGAAGTGCTACAGCTGCTATATTTGGCCATGCCCTCAGATGGCTGCCTTCACTTCATGGTACCAAATAACTAGGTCTGTAAGAGGTTAGTTGTACTTGTTAGCTGAGCATATGGTAACTTGAAAGCCCTCTCTGAATGAGATAAATTGAACAGAGAGGCACAGAAGCATTTACACAGACCTCAGCCAGGTATAAAAGTCCTAATTCATTCCTCAATGAGGGTTAAATGTTAGTTCTTCCTTTAGGTCTTAGGATCTGTATAGTTCTTTAAAAAAAATAATTCACTTCAGGCAAAGCTACAGGTGAAATCAAAGATACTCTATCTGCATGCCAGTACTGGCTACAGCTTCTAAACTGGAGACTTCTAAATCTGTTACCAGGGCCATGTGAAGATGACTTATTATATCATTAGCTAAATATTGCCCCAAAAAACAAATTCTGGGACCAGCAACAAAAAATTCCCAAAGAGATTAGAGCCACAATTCCACCAGGGATGTTTGTAGAGAATAACCTATGTATGAGTATTTTTAGGGCTGTGCGAAGCTTTGGGTGCTGATTCGATTTGGAGGAGATTTGGCCCAATTCAGTGGCCAAATCTCCAAATCTAAATTGAATCCGGGGACCAATTAAAAGGTCCAAATCGATTCAGAGCTCTCTGAATTGATTCAGAAAAGATTCAGCTTCGGTGATCTAGGCAGTCTGTGCCCACTGCAGCAGAGAGCTGGACCTGGACTCCAAACTGGTAAATAGGGGCGCGGGATGGGAGGCTGGAGGAGAGGGGAGGGGACTGTGGGGGAACCCCCACCAGGCCCTATCCTGTGCCTGCTCCTCCAGCCCCCCCAGTGCCTCCTGATCCCCACCTGCTCCCCCAGCCCCACCATGACTGCCCCACCCACACCAGCTCCTGACCCTATAAAAAAAGCCCCCACTCACTGGATGCTGCCATGTGGGGGGGAGATCCCTGCTGTCCCCCACTGTCCCATGCCATGTGGGGGGCTCTGCCACAAGCCCCCTGACCCTCACCCACTCTCCCTGCCACCCCTGTGGCTGCCCTGCCTGCCCTAGCTCAGGCCCTTTAAGAAAAAAACAAAAAACACCCCCCAGACTCACCAGCTCCTGCAGTGGCCTTGGGGCTTCTGGGGGCTCATGGAAGAGCCCCCTTCAAACTTCACAGCAGTGCAGGGCAGCAGGGATCACACCCCCACCACCCCCTATGGGGCAGAAACTGATAAGTCAGAGCTTCTTTTTTTTTAAAGGGCCAGACCTGGGGTGAGCAGGGTAGCCAGGGAGGGGCTGGGAGGGCAGGTGGGGTTGGGGGGCTAATGGAAGAGTCCCCCATGTGGTGTGGGGCAGAGGGGGCAGTACCTGGTGAGTTGGAGCATTTTTTTTTCAAAAAGCCAAGGGCTGGGGCAGGCAGGGCAGCCATTGCCAGGGATGGGAGAGTGGGCAGGAGATGAGGCCTGTGTGATTCAGAAATTTGGCTGAATCAATTCAGGACAGTGATTTGAATCACCAGATTGAGTCATTGTTCCCTGAATCAGCTGAATCCAAATCCAGAGCAAATACTAGATGCTTTGCACAGGCCTAATATTTTTCTCTCAGTAGCCAAATCCATAGCTATAGCATATCTGAGATGCTACTGTGATGTTATATTGCATTTATTGCATAATCTCAGTTATAGATTCATTTGGAGATTTTCAAGGCCACACAGAATCATTATCAGCATCTAAATCTGACTTCCTACATACAGAGCTGCAGAAGCTCACCCAGTACTGGAAAAGTTCAGGTATAAAACTGGATCAGAGATATCTTTTTAGATGAGCATCTCATCCCTGTAGCTAGAAACATCTTTGTAGCTTCTTTCTCTTTCAAAAGGAGAAAGGCTGAGAAGGACTATGATAGACATCTATAAAATCATGAAGGGTACAGATTAAGTGGATATGGAATTTTATTCACCATTTACAGAATACTAGAATTAGGGGCAATCCACTGAAATTAGCAGGAAACAGATTTAAAATTAACAAGGTAAACTACCTGTTTTTAATGCAATGCACAATTCACTTCATTACCACAG
This sequence comes from Crocodylus porosus, assembly GCF_001723895.1. Taxonomy (NCBI): domain Eukaryota; kingdom Metazoa; phylum Chordata; order Crocodylia; family Crocodylidae; genus Crocodylus; species Crocodylus porosus. Next base: position 6,684,540 of record NW_017728948.1, on the reverse strand, counting down.
GAGGTGGTAGAGGGAGTATAGCTGGGCTCAAAAAAGGACTAGACAAGTCCATGGAGCCTTTAACAGCTATTAAACAGAAGAGTCACAGGTGTATCCTCCAACATCTCTGAATCAATGGCGGTGGATGCCAGCGGGGTATGACAGGGAATAGATCACTGTAGATATAACCTGTTCATATGCTATCCCTCTAAAGCACCCACTGCTATGACTCTTGGACACAGGATACTGCGCTAGCTGGACCATTGGTTTGACACACATCACACTTCTTATGTTCTTATGATCCAAATGCCATGGTCCTTTGAAGCCTTGAAACACCACCATCATTGTACTTGTCCTCACTTCAGGCTCCTACTTGCAGGAATCTGGGATGGAGGGAGTCAGTTCAGCCATGGAAAATTCCGACTTTTCAAAGTTATGCCTATTTCCAGGTCTATTATCACTTAGCCCCTAGCAAATATTTTTGAACCTTTAAAATTTTACCGTAGGAGATGAACTAATATTGGGTTGCCCATCTGTAACATCAAACCCCCACTGTGGCACACAGTTTCAAGAGAATGGCAGCTGACCTCAAACAATTAAATATTTGTTGCTTTAGAAATACGGCTAGCACAGGAGAGTGCAATATTTCAGCCACATAAAGCTTTTGTCAAGTTGACAGATCCCCCCCATTGGTTGGTATTCCATGAGTCATGAGGGAATGTCACGAAAGAAAAAGTTCAAACCTGTGGCCAGCACAAGCAAGAGGTCATTCAGACAGGAAAAGTGAACATCAGCAAGCCAGTTTCCACTTCTAAAAAGCCCAGTTTAGCAATGTGCATGTGCTTAACTTGAAATGAATATTTAAGTCAGTGAATGCAGTTAAATACATCTTCACAGCCAGGTGCATACATTACACTTTTATCAGTATAAGTGGTTGGAAACCAATCTATGTCCATAACAGAAGTTGAGCGCACACAGGCTGGTTTAAAATGGCAGGATCCAGTCTAACATTTGCACACCCCCCACCACCAAAGTGCAGATGTGTGTTCTGTTTGCTACTGATCTAAACTATGCTGCTTACTGCTTGGACTTTTTGAATGTCTGTACCTAGCCCATATACTTAAGTGACTAAAACAAAGGTGGATAAAGGTTTTGAATCAGGCTGGAAGATACCAGGCAATAGTAAAGTACTGATAGTACTTTACTATTAGTTAAGTGTCTTGTTTAAATATAATCCAGCAACTGTATGAAGATTGCCTTTGGCTTCGAGCAGTACGTCTAGAATCTTTGGGGGGGGGGGGTTGAACTTGATGCACTTCATATCAAAAGACTATACTGCACTGACTCACATCTAAGATATAGTCTTTTTTTACCTATTCAGGATTAGGAAAAAGCCTACAAGGCCTGGGGTAGAAACGTGCTGTGGCTCCACCTCTGGCCCCAACCTGAGCTTTGTTTTGAAGTCAGAGCTGCAGCTGCTGCCTGCCTCCGGGTGCTGCTTCTGCCCTCCAATGTTCCCCCCACCGCTTGCTCTCAGCCACAGTTCCAGCTCTATCTCCATCCCTTTCCTTGCATGGTGACTTCAGACTTCAGATCCAGGCAGCAGTGGCAGGGGTGGCAGCTCCAGCCTCAGCTTTGGCATCGACCTGATCCGTTGGTGGGATTAGAGCTGCTATTTCTGCAACCATTGTTGCCTGGCTGTGCAGGGCCAGAGCCACTATACACAGAACTGGCTTAGGAGCAAAAGCCAGTGGCAGGGTCATAAGTGGCAGCAGCAGAGACAGGCAGCAGTCAAGGGCAAGCAGAGGTGGGGCATGTGGCACAGGGGTGCCAATGCAAGTGGGGTGCAGGAACCACACATCAAGGTGACACAAGGAGGTGCAGGTACTGGGAGGGTGGCAAGAAGGGCAAGTGGTGGGAAACATAGGAGATAGAGGACATGAGGAAGCGGGGTCAGGCTGCTTGACATCCCCCCCACCTGCCCTTCCCCACTCCCCCCATTGCTTTCCCCACTGCAGCAGAAGGGAGGAGGAAACATGGTTTTAAGATGATGCTCCAGTAATTAGATTCTATACATGGAAAATTATAACAAATGTATATTCAAAGTTATCTTGGATTCAAGTGAATATGGTAGATAAGGAACCACTCCTGGACTTAGACCATTAGCAGCAATTTACTTTGATGAGAAAGAAAGCCATTTAAAAGACAACCCCTGCTTCCCCTAAAACCTTGGGGGGGGGGGTTGGCTTTTCATAAGAAGCTTCTGAATGGAATGAAACAAAAATTTTGGTATCTTTGTTTTGGATGAAAAGTTTTCATTAAAATTATACTAGATATTTTACTTTGTTTTACTCCCCCCTCCCCCCAACAAAGCAAAATAATTCAATTTTAAAAACACAATTAAAAACACAATTAGAAACTAAGCATAACGTTTGGTTCTTTTTGCAATTTCCCATTGGGGAAGAAGAAAAAAATTGTAAAGCAAAAGCATTTGCTTTTGAAGAACCCCGTTTTCAGCAAGAAAATATTTTCCTTTTGCTGGCCCATGTTATTCATAGCAACAAACAAATTTGATATAAACAATATCTAGGCCATGTTACTGCCAGAGATTACATTGGTTTGTCATCTGTAGCATATTTCCAGAAATTTGCCTGCCCTTCTTTTAAAGTATTAAAACTTCGGGTCTCTGGAATCTATGATTTTTTTTTTTATATGGCTCAAGGCAGCACTCTGCAGAGGTATTGCCTGGTAGTACTGTGCACGGTAACTATAGAAATAGCTAATAACAACATTTTACAATATTGGAGCTTGCCATTAATTTGTGATTTGACCGAGTGAAGCTTTCCTTTACCTCCCTGCTTTACTTATTACTAGTCTGATCCAGCAAAGTGTTTAATCATGTGTTTAAGCACTTGAGTAATGCCATCCTGGTTCAGCAAAGCACTCATATGCTTGAAAATTTGCTTAAATCCCTTAGGGCTTGTCTACATGTGGCCTTTTTAAGTGGGATTAGTCTAAAATTACCATTTTTAAGATGCATTAAGGGTGCAAGTCCACACGTACATGCCCTTAATGAACCTTAAAAATGGTGATTTTAGGCTAAACCCATCTAAATTTGATACCTACGTAAAGTCAGTACCAAATTTAGCCTGGCACAGCTAGATTGCATTAGCCCACATGTAGATGCATAGTGCGCATTAGCTATACGTGCGCTAATGCAACTTAGCTATGCCAGCCTAAATTTAATGGGCCTTAATGCACATTAGTGCATCTATGTGTAGATGAGTGCCTAAATTGCTTTAACGTGCCTTAAACAAAAGCACGTTAAGTTTAGGGGCACATAAATACACATGTAGACATGCCCTTAGATGCATCAAGGTAAGTATTTACTAAATAGTAGGTGTATGCTTATCTGTCTTGCTGAATTGGGGCCTATATTGCCTTGCCCTATGCAAAAGACATCTTCCCTTTCCTTGATGAGCACTTGAAGAACATGTAGAGGACTACCATGGACATATCCACATCACAGCAGTGGAGAGATCATTCTTACTGCCAAGGTACCCAGCCACCATAACACTGCTCCCACACTGTGGACATCAGCCCCATTAATGAAGCGGTGAGGACATTCTGGGGTTACGGCCTTGGTGCTGCAACTGAGCTCTCTGCCACTGTGGTGTCAATATACCCTTTGTGCTCTATCCCATTAACTACCAGCTGACTTAGAACATCTATTTGGTTTAGGAAAAAAAAAATCCTCCCCCTACTCTTGGAACAGCCAGGGTTGAAAATACATCTCAGGTTGCAAATAAGGTCCTTCAGAACTTATTTTTTTTATTAGCAGGTTTAGGAGTCAGAAACTGACATTTGGTACATTTGTCAAAGAGGAAAATTATAAAATATAATCATTTAGTTAGTACTTTTTCTTCAGCTTCATAAAGACGGGAAGCAAGTCAAAGCCTTCTCTGCAGCATTCTCTTCAGGCGGACAGCTCAGAAAAAAAATTGCCTTTGCTGGAAGTTGCATGCAGGTCACTCTCGTGGAGTGGGTTTCTGCTCTCCCGTGGAGAAGACACACCTTCTGGCATCTGAATAACAACAACAACAGTGACCACAGCATGGGAGAACCACACAATTACTTTTTATTCCTGCCAAAAACAGAATCCAATTCAGGGACGAGTGCCAGAGAACTACACTGTTCTTCAATCCAGAGATTTGTAGCATGCTCACCTGCCGGAAGCAAATCGTTATTTAAAAACAACTCCCCCCCCGCACCCCCCCAAAAAAAACAGCCCACGATCAAGTCTAAGGAATGTTACAGCAGTTTTACTTCTCTGGTATTGGGATTATGATATGAAAAGACTGAATTAGAAATGTTCCACTTGCTGCTTAAAGAATTCTCTTTCCTTGGCCTGTTATAGAATTGAATAATTTAGTACCTGAGACTATTAATTGTCTTTCATTTTGAAATGTTGAACAGGTATTTAGTGTATCCCTTTTCTGAGTAACAATGTATGCGGCTGCGTGGATTTGTTTACTCCTACTTAGGAAAATGCATCTCAGAAGACAATTTTGCATAATGTATTAATTAAAAAGGAAAACAATATCATCCATTTGGAAATGCTACTTTGAGCC